>NC_140996.1:83739775-84339775 GCF_052327205.1 Somniosus microcephalus | reverse complement strand
GGATAGGGTGGGATATGTGTTGGTGTAGGGGTTACGGGGATTGGGTGGGATATGTGTCGGTGCAGGCTCGATGGGCTGAAATGGCCTCTATCTGCACTGTGGGGTTTCTGTGATTCTGTGAAGTTACCTATTGATTTCAAATGTTTAAGGTTACTAATTAAGTAAGGCAGATGCTGGGATTGCACAAGTTAGGATGTGTTATTTGCACCTCTTGTCCTTTTGCTACTATTGGTGTAATGTATATACCTTTAAGTGGGGGGACTATCTTTTACAGCTCATGTATACAGCAGTACCGGCAGTGAAGTTGAGTAAACACCTGTTATACTGTTCTCCTGCAGTCTGTGTCTTATTATACACGGACACAACATTGGCGACGAGGCAAGTTCGAACCAACCTGCAACTCTGCTCCACCTCCCGGGGATTTGTTCCTGGAGATCAGTGGATTGGAGGTCAAGGCCAGAGACTCGGGCGTCGACCACGGGGAACCGCCAGTCATCCAGCAGAGACTCGAGAATTGCGGGGGAGGCTGTCGAGAGCCAGGCTTGGCTTTCCAGTCAATGTGGTCCAGCGAAACGGGCTGGCAACAGGTAGTGCGCAGACACTTCCCGGACAGCGGCGGGCTAGAGCCCGACCGACCGGCACAGCAAAGGGCCGAGCAGCGTCGACGGGGGAGAGAGAGAGAGGGCAGAGCGCACAGGGCGCAGCCGGTGTTCAGGGGCCGAGCAGCGTTGAAGAGAGGGAGAGAGAGATGCGCAGAAACCCGAAAGGCGCCGCCATTGCTACGAGGACAGCCGAGAGCGGTGTTGGCAGCAGCGCAGGAGAAGAACGTGAAACCTACAGGGCACCGCCATTGCCACGAGAACCGCCGGGAGCGGCGTTGGCAGCAGCGGGGGAGGAAGGAAAGCGCGGGAGATGCCATTTTAAGCCATTGGGAGACGCCATTTTAAACCACACCCAAAATGCCGAAGAGTGGCAGTATCACCGCATTTGACAATGAAGTCGAAGATTGAACTACATATGTCGAACGAATAGAGGTGTAATGCAAGGCAAATGAGGTGTCAGATGACAAGAAAGCGTCGGTATTGTTAAATTTAATGGGTGCAAAGACATATGGTTTATTATGAAATCTAGTAACCCCAACGAAGCCAATGGAAAAGAGTTTTGAAGACATAGTAACGATACTACAGGAACACTTAAACCCCACACCGCTGCTGATAGCAGAAAGATTCAAGTATCACAAACGGAACCAGCATAAGGATGAAAGCAATGCTGATTATTTAACAGAACTGCGCAAACTATCGAAACACTGCCAGTTTGGAGCGGGACTGGCAGATACCTTAAGGGACAAGTTTGTGTGTGGGCTTCAAAGTGAATGAACCCAGAAATGGCTTTTATCTGAAAAGGACCTTACGCTGGAAAAGGCTTTCAGCATTGCGGTATCATATGAAGCAGCAGCACGGGGCGCTGCAGAGATACAACAGAGATCGCAAGAATATGGCACAAACGAAATGTCATATGGAACAGAGAAGTGCTATCGCTGCGGCAGAACAACACACGACCAGAATGATTGCTGGTTCAAAGACAAAGTGTGCAGACAGTGTGGAAAAGTAGGACACATAGCACGAGTCTGCAGGTCGGGAAAGAAAACCAGCAATAAGAAACCTACCGAAGAAAAGTACAAGAAGGTACATAAGATGACGGAGAATAGTTCAGACGAACAAAAGAGTGATAACGACTCCGAAAGCAGGGAACTGAGTTGTCTGAAACTACATAACGTGATCACAACGGAGGATCACCGAACCATTTGGGTCACTCTCAAGATAGCAGGAGTCCAGGTAAAGATGGAATTGGACACAGGATCAGCCCTAACAGTCATAAACCGACGGGACTACGAGCGGCTATTCTCACACATACCCTTGAGAGACACAAAAATTGTGAAGACGTACATGGGGCAAAAAGTCTACCCCAAAGGAAAAATAAGGGTGACCGTTATATATAACGGTAAGGAAACACCAAAACTAGACCTGTATGTATTACAAGATGGAGGACCACCATTACTGGGACGTGAATGGATCCGGAAAATACAACTGGATTGGCATTCCATACAGGCACTGGCTGTGGCTGACAAAAAGGATGACGACGTCACACCTGGGCGACTGTCAAAGATCCTAACTGACGCGAAAGAAGTGTTCCAGCAAGGACTCGGAACACTAAAAGGCATGACAGCGACGATTAAAATTGAAGAAAACACAAGCCCAAAAATTTTTAAGGCGATCCGCCCAGCCATCGAAGCAAAGCTGGAGAGTCTGGAACGTTCAGGTGTACTGTCCAATGCAGACTGGAGCGAGTGGGCTACACCCATCGTCACTGTGATGAAAAAGTCGTTGAGCAGCACGCCTGGGGAACCAAGGAAGGTTCGCATCTGTGGGGACTTTAAGGTAACACTGAACCCGATCATTCACACCGTACAATATACACTTCCGCGGATTGAAGATATTTTCGCCTTGCTATCTGGAGGGAAACACTTCACTAAGATTGATCTGGCCCAGGCGTATCTGCAAATGGAGGTAGAAGAAGCATCAAACAAATACCTCACAATCAACACCCATAAAGGTCTCTACCAATACAACCGGCTGGTATTCAGGGTAGCATCAGCTCCGGCTATTTGGCAGAGGGCAATGGAACAAGTCCTGCAAGGGATCCCAGGGACCCAGTGTTATTTGGACGACATCCTGGTCACGGGCGAAAATGACAGTGATCACCTTGCCAACCTGGAGCAGGTGCTCACTAGATTGCAGGAATATGGGCTCTGAGCTAACCGCCCCAAATGCGAGTTTTTTAGAAAACAGATCTCGTATTGTGGCCACGTTATCGATAAAGAGGGGTTACATAAGTCCCCAGAGAAGATTGAGGCAGTAGTCAAGGCTCCAGCACCGGAAAATGCGTCACAACTGAGGTCGTTCCTCGGGCTGGTAAACTACTACCATAAGTTCTTGCCAAATTTGTCTACAATACTACACCCACTGAACACCCTACTGCAAACTGGGGTGCCATGGAAGTGGAGTGACGAATGTAGACGAGCTTTCCAGAAGAGCAAAACACTAATCACATCGAAAGAGGTATTGGCCCATTAGAACCCAGCATTACCAATTCGGTTGGCATGTGATGCGTCACCCTATGGCATTGGAGCGGTGCTGTCGCACAAATTCAATCACTATCTGCACGGGCAGAAATTCACCTTGTTGTCGGATCACCAGCCTCTTCTCTCCATTTTTAATCCGAAGAAGGGCGTTCCGGTGATGACTGCGCAACGACTACAAAGATGGTCACTTTTTCTAGGGGCGCACCACTATGTGATTGAATATAAGGGCACGAAGCAGCATAGAAATGCTGATGGGCTATCACGCCTGCCACTGCCTACTGCGGAGGAAGCACCAGCAGTGGATCCTGTCAAAATATTCCATTCGACTATAGTTGAATACCTACCGGTAATTAACGCTTGTATCGAAAAGGAAACCCGAAATGACCCGACACTGTCTCGGGTATATGATTTGACGGTGAAGGGATGGCCATCACATGGCGACTCACTGCTGCCATCATTCTCGACAAGGAGAGAACAGCTGTCAGTGTGCCGGGGGACCTTGATGTGTGGATCCCGAGTGGTAATTCCACCCAAGTTAAGGGATAGAGTGCTCAATGAGTTTCATGAGGGTCATCTGGGAGGGATAAAAATGAAAAGCCTAGCCAGGGCTTATGTGTGGTGGCCGGGATTCGATAAACAAATTGAGGACATGACCAAGAGTTGCTCAGGATGCCAGAAAGTCCAAAATGCACCAACACAGGCCCCTCTACACCCATGGGAGTGGCCCTCATCTCCATGGCAATGGGTGCATATTGATTTTGCTGGTCCATTCATGGACTCAATGTTTTTAATAGCCATGGATGCGCACTCGAAATGGCCTGAGGTCATCAAAATGTCCTCCACCACCACGGAGAAAACTATTGCAGTCCTACGGACCATTTTTGCCAGGAATGGCTTACCAGAACAGATTTGCTCCAACAACGGACCACAGTTTGTGTCCGAAGAGTTCCGGAGGTTCTTGAAAAAGAATGGGGTAAGGCATTACACATCCGCCCCGTATCATCCAGCCACAAATGGATTGACTGAGAGGTTCGTACAAACCTTTAAGAAGGCAATAAAGGCTATGTACAATGACAACATTCCGCTGCAGCACAATTGGCCAATTTCCTGTTCGCCTACCGGAATGCAACACATGCAGTCACCAACCAGGCCCCAGCCATGATGTTCTTTAACCGAAGGTTAAGATCTCGCCTGGATATGCTCAGACCAAATGTACGAAGAGATGTTGAGAGTAAGCAATTCCAGCACATCCATGAGAAGCCAACAAGGAGCTTCAATGTAGGGTAACCAGTCTTGGCCCACAACTACCGAACAGAAAAATGGCAGCCAGGAACGATATGCACACGGCAGGGCCCACTAATGTACACAGTGGACGTTGGGGAGAGCATCGTGAGATGCCATGCTGACCAGATCCTAGAGTCACAGGAACAAGTCAACCCCATGCCTCGCCCATACGTACCTGGTGAGGAACCCGACGTACAGGTCGCATCTACCCCAGAAACAGTAGCATCGGAAGCTGATGAACCAACCGACGACAGGGGGCCAGAATCGCCTCTGCACCAAGAGCAAGACACTCGGGAAAGGCTCTATCCAGAAAGGATCAGGAAGCCTCCCCAAATACTGAATATATAAATAGACTATTTTCAGCTAATGTTGCATGTTAAAAGTGTTAATTGTAATTAGTTTGATATTTAATTGTTAAATGAGTGTTATGGTACTGTTAATCTAAAAGGGGAGGAATTGTAATGTATATACCTTTAAGGGGGGGACTATCTTTTACAGCTCATGTGTACTGCAGTACCGGCAGTGACCACACCTGTATATAGCCCTGAGTAGTAATCTGTACAGATCAGTTCCAGTGTGAGCCACGTTGAGTAAACACCTGTTATACCGTTCTCCTGCAGTCTTTGTCTTATTATACATGGACACAACAATTGGCAACACGCTTACTTCCAAAATATAATGTTATAGGTTCAATCCTGACTACAGAATTGAGTTCATAATTTACGCTGACATTTCAGTGCAGGACTAAGGGAATGTTGTATTGTCAGAGGTTTTGTTTTTCAGATGAGATTTTAAACTAAGGCTGTGTCTATTTGCTCATGTGGATGTTAAAGTTCTCATGGAACTATTTGAAGAGAGTAGGGAGTTCTTCTGGTAAAGATCACTCCTTCCTCAACCAGCACCACCATAAAAAGAGTAATTCATTCATTTCTTGTTTACAGGGATCTTGTTGTGTGCAAATTGATGGCTGTGTTTGTCTTCAACAGTGACTACACTTGGAAATTAATCCATTGGTCCTGAAGTGCTTTGGGATGACCTGAGAATGTGATAAGATGCTATATAAATGCAAGTTTATTCTTTTGTTCATGCAGGTTTTTATATTCTGCTGACTTAGAGATGAGACTTATACAAGTACCTCAATGTAGGAGGGTCCCACGTTCTGCCCCTGGTCTGTGCTGAGTTACCCAATGTCAGTTGAGTTTGCAATAGGGCTGCTACAAGTGGCTTCAGCTGGAAAAGTGAATTAGAGGACTGGATTGCGCTCAGCCATCATCTCTCAACTACCCCTGCAGTTGCATAGCCTGTTGACGCTCACTGACAAGACCCATGTATGAATAATGAGAAAAAAAAGAACTTTTGCAAATATATAGTGCCTTTCATTACATCCCAAAGTACTTTACACCCAATGAAGAACCTTTGACGTGTAGTCACTGTTGTAATGTAGGAAACGTGGCAGCCAATTGGCACACAGCGAGAGCCCTCAAAAAATAAAGAGGTAATAACCAAATAATCTGTTTTTAGTGATGTTGTTTGAGGGATAAATATTGGCCAGTACACTGGTGAACTCCCCTGCTCTTCTTCAAATACCACAATTGGATTTTTTTGGGGAGAAATTCAGTACCGCCCCATTTCGGGCGCAATTCTCTGCCGGGCGCAAAGATTAGCGCCTGGCGGTAATTATCGCCTCTGACTGCAAGCCTGGCTTTTATCGCCCCCAGAAGTGATTGGAGCGCTAAATCAGGTGCTACACACCTCTCTTAAGGCGCAAAGGCCGAGGAGCGAGGCGCTACCTCAGAGCACTGGCGAAGCTCATGTGATGTCAGTCAGCAATTGATTTTGCTCTCCATCCACATCCTGCTCATTGCAGCCTTGAATCTCGGCCTGGAGAGACCTGTACATCAAATCTGCTGGAAAGAACAATGGAGAGGCCATGGGAAAGAGCTCAGAGTGCAGCCCCCACAGTCTCTTCTAAATCGATACAAGGAAGGGCAAATCAAAATGAACCTGCAAACTGCTGCTCAGTACCCAAAACTCCTTCACACAGCGTTGAATCTCTCAAGTCTCTCTCTCTCTCTCTCTCTCTCTCTCACTCTCAGAATACGTGGTGCAAAAATGTCACCAACCAAAAAAGGCAGGAAGCAGTTGCCTTTAAATAGCGCTCCCCCAGTCCCTTTCCAACTTCAAAACGCTCCCCTCAACCTGTTGTTGCTGGCGGCATGCGGTAAGGCAGGGAGCGCCACTCAATATCCAGTTCAGGGCACTACTGGGACATTGCACACTCGATTGACGTTATGATCTGCTGGCACAGGAGATTGTGGCGGTAATGATTAGCGCCGCCGCAAAATGTCTAGTTAATTTTGTGAATGGCGCAAACATTGCCGCCCACAGGCGCCAGTTGCTTTGCGCCCCATTAGCGACCTCTTACGGCGCTAACGGGAGGCGCAAACCAACTGAATTTTCCCCCTTTATGTCTACCTGAGAGGGCCTTAGTTTAATGTATCTTTCAAAAGACAACACCACCGACAATGCAGCATTCCCTCATTACTAAACTGGAGTGTGGGCCTAGATTTTGTGCTCAAGTCTCTGAAGTGGGAATTAAACCCATAACCTTTCTGACTCAGAGGCAAGAATGCTACCATTGAGCCATGGTTGACACCTATATAATAGCCTGAATAATGGCCACTTCAGTAAGGTACTGAAGAATGGACTGGCACCCATGGAGCTATACCCCAGCGAGGAGTCATTGCATCCAAGAGAAAAGGAAAGGAAAACAAATTGGTGAAAAAAGAGTTATACAGTGGCACAATTTAATGGGATTTCTTTAAGCTGGTGAATTTCCTCAAGGCCTCTCCACTCCGCTGCCATAACATCTGCAGAAGTCATGTTTACGCACGTAAATTGAATTTCTGCACATAAACAGTAAAGTTACAGTAGCAGAGCTAGAGAAGCCTGGAGCAATTCACCCCCATTGTGTATGGGATAAAATCAGTCCAACTGATGGACTAGCTCTTATACCGTACAATATATAAACTGGAAAGTCAATGTATGAACAACATATTTTCATGATATAAGTAATAAATATTTCATGTCCCACTGTTTTTTGCTATTTCTTATATGCAGGAATGAATTCATAAGGCTGCAGTAGTGACAAAAGCTTTAGTGATAAATCTTAGTGGTCAGTAAAATAAGGCAGAAAACTTATATACAAAAATCACACAGATTTACCGCTAACGGCTAAACTTAGTTTATTATTCTTTACAAAAGTTGTAGATACTATATTTATATGCTCTAGAATATGAAATCTGACTGCTCACTCAGTTATTGTGGACAGTTTAGTTTATCTTCAACTCTCTACGGTCTATGCACCACATCCAAAAAATAATATCAAAGCTCTTTATGTACTGCTGGATTCAGAACTTGCTGCAGTAGATCTCACCTTTATACCTTGGTACAAATGCTGTCTTCAAAAGAACTGGAGCACTGGAAAAATACTTAAACCTATTCAGCAATAATTATTTCTTCATTCAACACAACAACTTGCATTTATACAATGCCTTTCATATAGTAAAACATCCCAAGGCACTTCACAGGAGCGAAGTCAGACAAAAATTGAATCCGAGCCAGAGAAGAAGACATTAGGACAGGTGGTCACTGAAGTAGGTTTTAAGGAACATCTTAAAGGAGAAGAGAAAGGTGAAGAGGTTTAGGGATGTAATTCCAAAGCTTAAGGCCCAGACCGCTGAAGGCATGTCCACCAATAGTGGGGTGAAGGAAATGGGGTATGGACAAGAGGCAATAATTGAAGGAATGCAGTGCTCTCGGAGGGTTGTAGGTCTGAATAAGATTACAGAGATAAGGAGGAGCAAGGCCATGGAGGGATTTGAACACATGGATTTTGAAATTGAGGCATTTGGGGACTGAGAGCCAATGTAGGTCGGCAAGCACAGGCGTGATGGGTGAACGGGACTTGGTGCATTTTGAAATGAGCAGCAAACTGTTACTGTATAAAACTATTAATATTTAACTAAATGTACCTAAGATACTACATATAGCCCTGCAGAACATTGATTATTCATGTAGGTTTCAAGAAGAGCCAAGTTCTACTTTACTCATTGTGCTGACTGCCAGTTGAACCTGTCCCCCCAAGGAAACTGCTTTTATGTCCATTCTGACACACTTAAAATTTACCTTATAATTAGTTGAAGCTTTCACAGAGGTTCTGGAGTGCATTGAATTAACTCTGTCCACAACAAAAGCAAACAAAATAATATTTACACGTATAGGATGGGTCTACAATATCCTTCATTGGTAAGTACATAAAAACATGTCTGAGCTTGATCAAAGTACTCGGTAATCATATTTAAAATAGCAATAGTGATGCCAATCAGATTGTTAAACTACAGTGAAACCTGCAAAATGGATACTGCCAAAAAACAGACAACAGCAAAAAATAGACTCTTATTGAGAGACCCAAATAAATTCCACTGTAAAATATTCAAGAGGCAGTCAGAAACCACAGACAGCCATCAATGCACCAAAATCTTTTACATCATAAAACACGGGACACAGACTGATGTCACACTTTAAAATGTTCAAAGTACGTAATATTTCTTCGTCTGAAGATCATGGCGACCAAAGGATTTATATCGGGTTCCTTTTTGTCCATGCCCAATATTGCGGTTTGAATCATTCCTGCAGCTGTTATCCCTGCTTCCAAAAGCAACACTGTTGAAAACACATGCCAGAAAATATACTCACATCCAACCCCAGGCTGACCCAGAAGATACCTCACACTTGACCCCACACGGACCAAGAAGATACACACATAACCTGACCACACACTGACACAGAAGATACACTCACTCCTGACCCCACACTGACCCAGAAGATACAATCACACCAGACCCCACACTGACCCAGCAGATACACTCACACCCGACCACACACTGGCCCAGAAGAAACACTCAAAACCGAACACACACTGATCCAGAAAATATACTCACATCCGACCCCAGGCTGACCCAGAAGATACACTCACACCTGACCCCACACTGACCAAGAAGATACACACATAACCTGACCACACACTGACACAGAAGATACACTCACTCCTGACCCCACACTGAACCAGAAGATACACTCACACCAGACCCCACACTGACCCAGAAGATACACTCACACCCGACCACACACTGGCCCAGAAGATACGCTCAAAACCGAACACACACTGATCCAGAAAATATACTCACATCCGACCCCAGGCTAACCCAGAAGATACACTTACACCTGACCCCACACTGACCTAGAAGATACACTCGTAACCAACCCCACGCTGACCCAGAAGATACACTCACACCTGACCCCACACTGACCAAGGAGATACACACATAACCTGACCACACACTGACATAGAAGATTCACTCGCTCCTGACCCCACACTGACCCAGAAGATACACTCACTCCTGACCCCACACTGACCCAGAAGATAAACTCACACCCAACCCCACAGTGACCCAAAAGATACACTCACACCCAATGCCATACTGACCCAGAAGATACACTCACACCCGACCCCATGCTGACCTGAGGAATGGGACCAGCAAATCTGAGGATTGGGAGCAGTTTAGGATTCAGCAAAGGAGGACAAACGGGTTAATTAAGAGGGGGAAAATAGTGTATGAGAGTAAGCTTTCAGGGAACATAATAACTGACTGTAAAAGCTTCTATAGATATGTGAAGAGATAAAGATTGGTGAAGTCAAGCGTAGGTCCCTTGCAGTCAGAATCAGGGGAATTTATAATGGGGAACAAAGAAATAGCAGGCCAATTCATTACATACTTTGGTTCTGTCTTCACAAAGGAGGACACAAATAACCTCCCAGAGATGTCGGGGAACATAGGGTCTAATGAGGGAGGAACTGATTGAAATCAGTATTTGTCGGGAAATGCTGTTAGGGAAATTGACGGGATTGAAGGCCGATAAATCTCCAGGGCCTGATAATCTACATCCTTGGGTACTTAAGGAAGTGGCCCTAGTAATAATAGATGCATTGCTGGTCATCTTCCAAAATTCTATAGACTCTGGAACAGTTCCCATGGATTGGAGGGTAGCTAATGTTACCCCACTATTCAAAAAAGGTGGTAGAGAGAAAACGGGGAATTACAGACCGGTAAGCCTGACATCGGTAGTGGGGAAAACGCTAGAGTCCATTATAAAAGATGTAATAGCAGAACACTTGGAAAACAGTGACAGGATCGGACAAAGTCAACATGGATTTATAAAAGGTAAATCGTGTTTGGCTAATCTACTGGTATTTTTTGAAGATGTAACTGGTAGAATAGATCAGGGGGAATCAGTGGATGTGGTGTATTTGGACTTTCAGAAGGCTTTCATTAAGGTCCCGCATAAGAGATTAGCGTGTAAAGTTAAATCACATGGGATTGGGGGCAAGGTATTGACTTGGATAGAGAACTGGTTGGCAGACAGGAAGCAAAGAGTTGGAATAAACGGGTCTTTTTCCGATTGGCAGGCAGTGACTAGTGGGGTACTGCAGGGATCAGTGCTAGGACCCCAGCTATTCACAATATATATTAATGATCTAGACGAGGGAACTAGATGTAATATCTCGAAGTTTGGGTGGGCGTGTGTGCTGTGAGGAGGATGCCAAGAAAGTCCAGTATGATTTGGACAGGTTGGGTGATTGGGAAGATGCATGGCAGATACAGTATAATCTGGATAAATGCGAGGTTATCCAATTTGGTGGCAAAAAGAGGAAGGCAGATTATTATCTGAACAGCAATAGATTGGGAGAAGGGGAAATGCAATGAGACCTGGATGTCCTTGTGCAGCAGTCGCTGAAGGTAAGCATGCAGGTGGAGCAGGCGGTTAAGAAGGCAAATGGTATGTTGGCCTTCATAACGAGAGGATTTGAGTACAGAAGCAAGGATGTCTTGCTGCAGTTGTACAGGGCCTTGGTGAGACCACACCTTGAGTATTGTGTGCAGTATTGGTCGTCTTATCTGAGGAAGGATGTTCTTGCCATGGAGGGAGTGCAGCGAAGATTCACCAGACTGATACCTGGGATGGCAGGAGTGACGCATGAGGAGAGATTGGGTCGATTGGGCTTATACTCGCTGGAGTTTAGAAGAATAAGAGGGGATCTCATTGAAACTTATAACATTCTAACAGGACTAGGCAGACTAGATGCAGGAAGGATGTTCCCGATGGCGGGGGAGTACAGAACCAGGGGTCACAGTCTAAAGATAAGGGGTAGGCCATTTAGGACAGATATGAGGAGGAATTTCTTCACCCAGAGAGCATTGAACCTGTGGAATTCTCTACCACAGAAGGCAGTTGAGGCCTATTCATTAAATATATTCAAGAAGGAGTTAGATATGTTTCTTAAGGCTAAAGGTATCAAGGGATATGGGGAGAAAGCAGGGACAGGGTACTGAATTTGGATGATCAGCCATGGATTCATTAAATGGCGGAGTGGGCTCGAGGGGCCGAATGGCCTACTTCTGCTCCTAACTTCCATGTTTCTATGTTTCTATGACCCAGAAGATACACTCACACCCGACCCAACACTTACCCAGAAGATAAACTCACACCCGACCCAACACTTACCCAGAAGATAAACTCAATCCCGACCCAACACTTACCCAGAAGATACTCTCACACCCGATCCCACAATGACCTGGAGATACACTCAGAACAGACCCCACACTGACTCAGAAGATACACTCACACCCGACCCCACACTGACCCAGAAGATACACTCACACCCGACTCCACACTGACCCAGAAGATACAATCACACCCGACCCGACACTGACCCAGAAGATACACTCACACCCGACCCAACACGTACCCAGAAGACAGACTCACACCCGACCCCACACTGACCCAGAATATATACTCGTACCTGACCCCACACTGACTCAGAAGATACACTCACACACGACCTCACACTGACCCAGAAGATTCACTCGCACCCGACCTCACACTGACCCAGATGATAAACTCACACCCGACCCCACACTGACCCGAAGATACAATCACACATGACACCACGCTGACCCAGAAGATACACACACACCTGACACCGCAGTTGTACAGGGCCTATGTGAGACCAGACCTTGAGTATTCTGTGCAGTTTTGGTCACCTTATCTGAGGAAGGATGTTCTTGCCATGGAGAGAGCGCAGTGAAGATTCACCAGACTGATACCTGGGATGGCAGGTGATGCGTCCGTGTATAATAAGACACAGGCTGCGGAGAACGGTACAACAGGTGTTTACTCAATGTGGCTCACACTGCAACTGACCTGTACAGATTACCACTCAGTGCTATATACAGGTGTGGTCACTGCCGGTACTGCAGTATAAATGAGCTGTAAAACATAGTTCCCCCCTTAAAGGTATATACATTACAGCAGGAGTGACGTATGAGGAGAGATTGTGTCGAGTAGGCTTATATTCACTAGAGTTTAGAAGAATGAGAGGGGATATCATTGAAAATTACAAAATTCTAACAGGACTAGACAGACTCGATGCAGGAAGGATGTTCCCGATGGTGGGGGAGTCCAGAACCAGTGGTCACAGTCTAAGGATAAGGGGTAAGCCATTTAGGACTGAGATGAGGAGGAATTTCTTCACCCAGAGAGTGGTGAACCTGTGGAATTCTCTACCACACAAGGCAGTTGAGGCCAATTAATTAAATATATTCAAGAAGGAGGGGCACGGTGGCATAGTGGTTAGCACTGTTGCCTCACAGCGCCAGGGACCCGGGTTCAAATCTGGCCTCGGGCGACTGTCTGTGTGGAGTTTGCACATTCTCCCTGTGTCTGCGTGGGTTTCCTCCGGGTGCTCCGGTTTCCTCCCACAGTCCAAAGATGTGCAGATTAGGTTGATTTGGCTATGATAAATTGACCCTTAGTGTTAGGGGATTAAATACGTGGGGTTACGGGGATAGGGTGGGATATGTGTCGGTGCAGGCTCGATGGGCCGAAATGGCCTCTATCTGCACTGTAGATTCTGTGATTCTGTGATTCTGTGAAGGAGTTAGATATATTTCTTAAAGCTAAAGGGATCAAGGGATATGGGGAGAAAGCAGGAACAGGGTACTGAATTTGGATGTTCATCCATGATCTCATTAAATGGCGGAACAGGCTTGAGGGGCCGAATGGCCTACTCCTGCTCCTATCTTCTATGTTTCTATGACCGCACTCAGACTCAGAAGATACACTCACCCCGATCCCACACTGTCCCAGAAGAAACACTCACACGCTACCCCAAACTGACCAGAAGATACACTCACACCCGACCCCGTACTGACCAGAAGATACACTCACACATGACCCCACACTGACCAGAATATACACTCACATCTGACCCCACACTGATCCAGAAGACACACTCAAACCTGACCCCACACTGACCCGAAGATACACTCACACCCGACCCCACACTGACCCGAAGGTACACTCAAACCTGACCCCACACTGACCCAGAAGATACACTCACAACCGACCCCACACTGACTAGAAGATAAACTGACACCTGACCCCACACTGACCCAGACGATACACTCACTCCCGACCCCATACTGACCAGAAGACACACTCACACTTGACCCCATACTGACCCAGAAGATGCACTCACACCCATCCCGACACTGACCAGAAGATACACAGACACCC
This sequence comes from Somniosus microcephalus, assembly GCF_052327205.1. Taxonomy (NCBI): domain Eukaryota; kingdom Metazoa; phylum Chordata; class Chondrichthyes; order Squaliformes; family Somniosidae; genus Somniosus; species Somniosus microcephalus. The sequence continues at coordinate 84,325,650 of NC_140996.1, read as the reverse complement.
AACCCCACACTGACATGAAGATACACTCACACACGACCCCACACTGACCCAGAAGATACACTCACACCCGACCCCACACTGACCCAGAAGAAACACTCACACCCGACCCCACACTGACCCAGAAGATACACTCACACCCGACCCCACACTGACCCAGAAGATGCACTCACACATGACACCGCAGTTGTACAGGGCCTTGGTGAGAACCCACCTTGAGTATTGTGTGCAGTTTTGGTCACAGCACCTGAGGAAGGATGTTCTTGCCATGGAGAGAGTGCAGTGAAGATTCACCAGACTGATACCTGGGACGGCAGAAATGATGTGTGAGGATATATTGGGTCGATTAGGCTTATATTCACTAGAGTTTAGAAGAATGAGAGGGGATATCATTGAAAATTACCAAATTCTAACAGGACTAGACAGACTAGATGCAGGAAGGATGTTCCCGATGGCGGGGAGTCCAGAACCAGGGGTCACAGTCTAAGGATAAGGGGTAAGCCATTTAGGAGTGAGATGAGGAGGAATTTCTTCACCCAGAGAGTGGTGAACCTGTGGAATTCTCTACCACACAAGGCAGTTGAGGCCAATTAATTAAATATATTCAAGAAGGAGTTAGATATATTTCTTAAAGCTAAAGGGATCAAGGGATATGGGGAGAAACCAGGGACAGGGTACTGAATTTGGATGTTCATCCATGATCTCATTAAATGGTGGAACAGGATCGAGGGGCCGAATGGCTTACTCCTGCTCCTATCTTCTATGTTTCTATGACCGCACACAGACTCAGAAGATAAACTCACACCCGATCCCACACTGTCCCAGAAGAAACACTCACACGCTACCCCAAACTGACCAGAAGATACACTCACATGTGACCCCACACTGGCCAGAAGATACACTCACACCCGACCCCACACTGACCCAGAAGGTACACTCACACCTGACCCCACACTGACCCAGAAGGTACACTCACACCCGACCCCACACTGACCCAGAAGACACAATCACACCCGACCCCACACTGGCTCAGAAGACACACTCGCACCCGACCCCAAACTGACTAGGAGATAAACTGACACACAACCCCAAACTGACCCAGAAGAAACACTCACATCCGACCCCACACTGACCCAGAATACGCACTCACACCCGACCCCAAACTGACTAGGAGATAAACTGACACCCGACCGCACACTGACCCGAAGATACACTCACACCCGACCCGACAATGACCAGAAGATACACTCACACCCGACCCCACACTGACCAGAAGATTCACTCACACCCGACCCCACACTGACCCAGAAGATACATTAACACCCGACCCCACACTGACCAGAAGATACATTCTCACCCCACCATACATTGACCCAAAAGATACACTCACAACCAACCCCACACTGACCAGAAGATACACTCAAACCCGACACTAAGCTGACCCAGAAGATACACTTGTACCCAACCCCACACTGACCCTGAAGATACACTCATACCAGACCCCACACTGACATTGAAGATAAACTCACACCCGACCCCACACTAACCAGAATATACGCACACAACTGGCTCCACACTGACCAGAAGATACAAACACACCCGACCCAACACTGACCCAGAAGATCGATTCACACCCGATCCCACGCTGACCCACAAGATACACACACACCCGAACCCACACTGACCCAGAAGATACACTCACACCCAACCCCAAACTGACCAGAAGATACACTCAAAACCAACGCTAAGCTGACCCAGAAGATATACTCGTCTCCGATCCCACACTGACCCTGAAGATACACTCATACCTGACCCCACACTGACCCAGAAGATACACTCACACCCGACCCCACACTGACCCAGAAGATAAATTAACACCCGACTCCACACAGACCAGAAGATACACTCAAACCCGACACTAAGCTGACCCAGAATATACACTCACACCCGACCCCAGGCTGACCCAGAATATATACTCGTACCCAACCCCACACTGACCCAGAACATATAGTCGTACCTGACCCCACACTGACCTGAAGACACACTCACACTCGACCCCACATTGACCCGAAGACACACTCACACTTAACCCCACACTGAGCCAAAAGGTACACTCACACCCGACCCCAGACTGACCCAGAAGATACACTCACACCCGATCCCGCACTGACCCAGAAGATACACTCACACCTGACCGCACACTGACCCAGAAGATACACTCACACCCGATCCCACACTGACCCAGAAGATACACTCACACCCGACCCCACACTGACCCAGAAGATACACTCACACCCGACCCCACACTGACACTGAAGATACACTCACACCCGACCCCACACTGACCCAGTAGATACACTCACACCCGACCCCACACTGACACTGACGATACACTCACACCCGACCTCACACTGACCCAGATTATACACTCACGTTCGAATCCACTCTGAACCAGAAGATACACACACACCTGACCGCAAACTGACCCAGAAGATACTCTGACACCCAACCCTGCACTAAACGAGAAGATACACCCACACCCGACCCCACACTGACCCAGAAGATACACTCACACCCAACCCCACACTGACACAGAAGATACACTCAATACCGATCCCACATTAACCAGAAGATACACTCGTGCCCGACCCCACACTGACCCTGAAAATACACGCACATCTGACCCCACACTGACCCTGAAGATACACGCACACTCGACCACACACTGACCTAGAAGATAAACTCACACCCGATCCCACAATGACACAGAAGATACACTCAATACCGATCCCACATTAACCAGAAGATGCACTCACTCCCGACCCCAGGCTGACCCAGAAGATACACTCACACCCGACTCCACACTGACCCAGAAGATCGATTCACACCCGATCCCACGCTGACCCACAAGATACACACACACCCGAACCCACACTGACCCAGAAGATACACTCAAAACCAAGGCTAAGCTGACCCAGAAGATATACTTGTATCTGACCCCACACTGACCCTGAAGATACACTCACACCTGACCCCACACTGACCCACAAGATACACTCACACCCGACCCCACACTGACCCAGAAGATAAATTAACACCCGACTCCACACAGACCAGAAGATACACTCAAACCCGACACTAAGCTGACCCAGAATATACACTCACACCCGACCCCAGGCTGACCCAGAATATATACTCGTACCCAACCCGACACTGACCCAGAACATATAGTCGTACCCGACCCCACAGTGACCCGAAGACACACTCACACTTAACCCCACACTGAGCCAAAAGATACACTCACACCCGACCCCACACTGACCCAGAAGATACACTCACACCCGATCCCACACTGACCCAGAAGAAACACTCACACCTGACCGCACACTGACCCAGAAGATGCACTCACACCCGATCCCACACTGACCCAGAAAATACACTCACACCCGACCCCACACTGACCCAGAAGATGCACTCACACCCGACCCCACACTGAGACTGAAGATACACTCACACCCGACCTCACACTGACCCAGATTATACACTCACATCCGAATCCACTCTGAACCAGAAGATACACACACACCTGACCGCAAACTTACCCAGAAGATACTCTGACACCCAACCCTGCACTAAACGAGAAGATACACCCACACCTGACCCCACACTGACCCAGAAGATACACTCAATACCGATCCCACATTAACCAGAAGATACACTCGTGCCCGACCCCACACTGACCCTGAAAATACACGCACATCCGACCCCACACTGACCCTGAAGATACACTCACACCCAACCCCACACTGACCTAGTAGATACATTCTTACCAGACGCTACACTGACCCAAAAGATACACTCACATGCGACCCCACACTGACCAGAAGATACACTCGTACCTGACCCAACACTGACCCTGAATATACACTCAAACCCGACTCCACGCTAACCCAGAAAATAGACTCACACCTGACCCCACACTGACGCAGAAGATACACTCACACCCGACCGCACGCTAACCCAGAAGATAAAATCACAGCTGACACCACCCTGACCATAAGATACACTCATACCAGACTCCACGCTGACCCAGAAGATACACTCACACCCACCTCACACTGAACCAGAAGATACACTCACACCCGACCCCACACTGACCCTGAAGATACACTCACACCTGACCCCACACTGACCCAGAAGATACACTCACACCCGACCCCACACTGACCCAGAAGATACATTAACACCCGACAACACACAGATCAGAAGATACACTCAAACCCGATACTAAGCTGACCCAGAATATATAGTCGTACCCGATCCCACACTGACCCAAAATATATACTCGCACCCGACCCCACACTGACCCAGAAGATACACTCACACCCAAGTCCACACTGACCTAGAAGATACACTCACACCTGACCCCACACTGACAAGAAGATACACTCAAACCCGACACTAAGCTGACCCAGAATATACACTCACACCCGACCCCAGGCTGACCCAGAATATATACTCGTACCCAACCCCACACTGACCCAGAAGATACACTCACACCCGAGTCCACACAGACCCAGAAGATACACTCACACATGGCCTCACACTGACCCAGAAGATACACTCTCACCCGACCAAACACTGACCCAGAATATACACTCACACCCCACCCCAGGCTGACCCACAATATATACTCTTACCTGATCCCACACTGACCCAGAAGATACACTCACACACGACCTCACACTGACCCATAAGATACACTCGCACCCGACCTCACACTGACCCAGAAGATTCGCTCACAGACGACCTCACACTGACCCAGAAGATACTCACTCACCCGACCCCACACTGACCCAGAAGATGCACTCACACCCGAGTCCACACTGACACAGAAGATACACTCACACTCGACCTCACACTGACCCAGAAGATACACTCACACACGACCTCAAACAGACCCAGAAGATACACTCTCACCCGAACACACACTGACCCAGAAGATACAATCACACCTGACCCCACACAGAATGAGAAGTTACACTCACACACGACCTCAAACAGACCCAGAAGATACAATCACACCCGAACCCACACTGACCCAGAAGATACACTCATACACGAACCCACATTGACCCAGAAGGTACACTCACACCAGACCCCCACTGACCCAGAAGGTACACTCACACCGACCCCACACTTACCCAGATGATAAACTCACACCCAACCCCAGGCTGACCCAGAAGATACACACACACCCGACCTCACACTGACCCAGAAGATACATTCACACCCGACCTCAGTCTGACCCAGAAGATACATTCACACCCAACCACAAACTGACCAGAAGATATACTCACACAGGACACACACTGACTGAGAGGATACACTCAGACGCGACCCCACACTGACATGAAAGATACACTCACACCGAACCCAGGATGACCCAGAAGATACACTGACACCCGCCCCCAAACTGATCCAGAATATACACTCACACAAACCTCACACTGACCCAGAAGATACACTCACACCCGGCCCCACACTGACCGACAAGATACAAACACACCCGACCCCACACTGACCCAGCAGATACATTAACACCTGACCCCACACTGACCAGAAGATACACTCATACCCGACTCCACGCTGACCCAGAAGATACAAACACACCCGACCCCACACTAACCCAGAAGATCGAGTCATACCCGACCCCACACTGACCCAGAAGATACAAACACACCCAACCCCACACTGACCAGAAGATACACTCACACCCGACACCACACTGACCATGAAGATACACTCACACCCGACCCCACACTGACACTGAAGATAAACTCACACCCGACCCCACACTAACCAGAATATACACTCACAACCGACTCCACACTGACCCAGAAGATACAAACACACCCGACCCCACACTGACCTAGAAGATCGATTCACCCCCGATCCCACGCTGACCCAGAAGATACACACACACCTGAACCCACACTGACCCAGAAGATACACTCACACCCAACCCCACACTGACCAGAAGATACACTCAAAACCAACCCTAAGCTGACCCAGAAAATATACACCTGCCCGACCCCACACTGACCTTAAAGATACACTGACACCTGACCCCACACTGACCCAGAAGATACACTCACACCCGACTCCACACAGACCAGAAGATACACTGAAACCCGAAACTAAGCTGACCCAGAATATATACTCGTAACTGATCCCACACTGACCCAGAAGATACACTCACACCCAAGTCCACACTGACCTAGAAGATACACTCACACCCGACCCTACACTGACCAGAAGATACACTCAAACCCGACACTAAGCTGACCCAGAATATACACTCACATCCGACCCCAGGCTGACCCAGAATATATACTCGTACCCGACCCCACACTGACCCAGAATATATACTCGTACCCGACCCCACACGGACCCAGAAGATACACTCACACCCGAGTCCACACAGACCCAGAAAATACACTCACACATGACCTCACACTGACCCAGAAGATACACTCTCACCTGACCAAACACTGACCCAGAATATACACTCACACACCACCCCAGGCTGACCCACAATATATACTCACACCCGATGACACTGACACAGAAGATAAACTCTCACCCGAGTCCACACTGACCCAGAAGATACACTCACACACGACCTCACACTGACCCAGAAGATACATTCGCACCCGACCTCACACTGACCCAGAAGATACACACACAGACGACCTCACACTGACCCAGAAGATACACACTCACCCGACCCCTCACTGACCCAGAAGATGCACTCACACCCGAGTCCACACTGACCCAGAAGATACACTCACACATGACCTCAAACAGACCCAGAAGATACACTCTCACCCGAACCCACACTGACCCAGAAGATACACTCACACCTGACCCCACACAAACGAGAAGTTACACTCACACCTGAACCCATACTGAACGAGAAGATATACTCACACCCGAGTCCACACTGACACTGAAAATACTCTCACCCGACCTCACATTGACCCAGAAGAAACACTCACACATGAACCCACACTGACCCAGAAGGTACACTCACACCAGACCCCCACTGACCCAGAAGGTACACTCACACCGACCCCACACTTACACAGATGATAAACTCACACCCAACCCCAGTCTGACCCAGAAGATACACTCACACCCAACCCCACACTGACCAGAAGATATACTCACACCGGACCACACACTGACTGAGAGGATACACTCACACGCGACCCCACACTGACACGAAAGATACATTCACACCCACCCCCAAACTGATCCAGAATATACACTCACACACACCTCACACTGACCCAGAAGATACACTCACACCCGGCCCCACACTGACCGACAAGTTACAAACACACCCGACCCCACACTGACCCAGCAGATACATTAAAACCCGACCCCACACTGACCAGAAGATACACTCATACCCGACTCCACGCTGACCCAGAAGATACAAACACACCCAACCCCACACTAACCCAGAAGATCGAGTCACACCCGACCCCACACTGGCCCAGAAGATACAAACACACCCAACCCCACACTGACCAGAAGATACACTCACACCCGACACCACACTGACCATGAAGATACACTCACACCCGACCCCACACTGACATTGAAGATAAACTCACACCCGACCCCACACTAACCAGAATATACACTCACAACCGACTCCACACTGACCCAGAAGATACAAACACACCCGACCCCACACTGACCCAGAAGGTCGATTCAACCCCGATCCCACGCTGACCCAGAAGATACACACACACCCGAACCCACACTGACCCAGAAGATATACTCACACCCAACCCCACACTGACCAGAAGATACACTCAAAACCGACCCTAAGCTGACCCAGAAGATACATTAACACCCGACTCCACACAGAACAGAAGATACACTCAAACCCGAAACTAAGCTGACCCAGAATATATACTCGTACCCGACCCCACACTGACCCTGAAGATACACTCACACCTGACCCCACACTGACCCAGCAGATACACTCACACCCGATCCCACACTGACCCAGAAGATACACTCACACCCGACTCCACACAGACCAGAAGATACACTCAAACCCGATACTAAGCTGACCCAGAATATATTCTCGTACCCGATCCCACACTGACCCAAAATATATACTCGTACCCGACCCCACACTGACCCAGAAGATACACTCACACCCAAGTCCACACTGACCCAGAAGATACACTCACACCCGACCCCACACTGACCCAGAAGATACACTCACACCCGACCCCACACTGACCAGAAGATACACTTCAACCCGACACTAAGCTGACCCAGAATATACACTCACACCCGACCCCAGGCTGACCTAGAATATATACTCGTACCCGACCCCACACTGACCCAGAATATATACTCGTACCCGACCCCACACTGACCCAGAAGATACACTCACACCCGAGTCCACACAGACCCAGAAGATACATTCACACACGACCTCACACTGACCCAGAAGATACACTCGCACCCGACCAAACACTGGCCCAGAATATACACTCACACCCCACCCCAGGTTGACCCACAATATATACTCGTACCCGACCCCACACTGACCCAGAAGATACACTCACACCCGAGTCCACACTGACCCAGAAGATACACTCATACACGACCTCACTGTAAGAGCCATAAAAGCTTAAGAAAATACTTTAAAATAGTGGCTAAATGGCATAATACAGTTAATTTACCTGACAGACTTATTGTATTAAGAAACCCCCTATTTTCTTGCTCCAGTAGTATAGTGCGACAGCCCCTTCATTCTTGCCACAATGGAACAGTCCCTAAGCCACACATGGGTGCAGCCATTTTACAGTTTAAACTGCACGTGGTGAAAGAGGCAGAAGCTGTGAGGTTTGGAGCAGTACAGTTTTTGACCGTGTTCGTTTATACGTGTTTGCTTTGTAATTCTGTTTGTTAAGTGTTATAGTAAACAGTTTAAAAGACAAAGCTACGTTTGGGAATGTTTTATTTCGACACGCGTCTACTCGTTGTTAAAGGCCCCACAGCTCAGTGGCCTGCCTGTTTGGAAACTAAGAAGCGCCACCACATTAGTCAAAAACTTGCTCCCTAAGAAGGAAGGGACGGAATCGTCGGCGAACGTATACATGAATGGTCACGGAGCCAGACGACAATATAAGAAAGCGAAGGTACAGTGACTGTTACTTGCTTTGTTCATTCTATTGAGAAGCTAAATAAGAGCTGCGGGTAAAATGGCCGAGGCCTTGCGGAGCCAGGAGCTTCCCTCAGCCAGAAGGATTGCTAGCCAAAAGAGGGAAATAAAGCTCACCCCAAAGGCAATGGAAGAGAAGTTACATAGAAGCATAGGTGCAAGGAAGGCTAAATTAGCTCAGATAACTGGAAAAATGAAGATAATTGATCGCCTCATGGAAGATAATGCTAATATTAAGAAAGCTGAAGACATAATGTATTACGATTTCTCCAAGCTGCATGAAGAATTTAATGTACTCAATGAAGATGTATTAGCACTTCTGTCTGAAGAAGAGGGAAACGATGATCAGCACAACTGGTTTGATCTTAAATCAACCAGCATTAAGGACTATATCAAGGCCACGGAACAGTGGATTTTAAAGATTCGTCAAGATGCTGATACAGCAGAGAAAGATAAAGTTGACGATGAAGTCGGACCAGACGATAGCATTTCAGAGACTTCCGCCAGACCGAGCAAAAATCGAAAAGAAGGTAGCTCTGTTTCTGGACGCAGGTCAGTCGCTTCCACCACAAGCTCGTCGCGACGCATGAGAGCGGAGGCTCAACGGGCGGCGTTGATGGCGCGCGCAGCATCTTTAGCGGAGAAGCAAGCTCTTGAATGGGAAGAGGCCCGACTGCAGGTCCAAGAGGCCCAACTGCAGGCCCAACGGGCCCAGGTGCAGGCAAAGAAAGAACAGCTGGAGATAAAAACAGCTATCGAGGTCTCAGACGCCAGGTTGAGTGCGTACGAAGATTATGAAGGCTCACGGGATGGCGGGAGCCACTGCCAGTCAACGTTGTCACATAGAGTTGGATCCAGGGCACCTTCAAGAGTTACAACAGAGCCCGAAGGCAATCCCCTGGCATTACAGCGTGGAAGAGTGGCCTCTCCACCAACAGGAGCACGTGATGCTACCCCAGACGTCAGACGGTCTAGACTAGACCCTGCTGATGACCACCAGAGGCCTGAAGACACAGGGAGAAGCCTATACCGAGTGATGCAACGTCAGAACGAAATTACAGAGATGCTTGTAAAACAACAGAATCTGTTTCGACTCCCTCAAAGAGGCATACCAGTGTTCCAAGGCGACCCACTCAAGTATAAGCCCTTCATCAGATCCTTTGAACAAGCCATTGACTCCAAAACAGAGAGCAGCAGTGATAAGTTGTACTACCTGGGACAGTACACCAGTGGTAAACCACAAGACCTGGTCAGAAGCTGTGAACACATGAGACCGGACCGGGGATACATAGAAGCCAGGAAGTTGCTGCAGGAGCACTATGGTAACAAGCTGAAGATAGCCACTGCATATATTGAAAAGGCTACCAAGTGGCCACAGATCAGATCGGAGGACGGAGAGGCATTGAACGCATACGTTCTTTTCCTCATAGGATGTCGCAACACCATGGAGGATGTTGAATTCATGGAAGAGATGGACAATCCTACGACTATGAGAATCATCATCTCTAAGCTTCCTTACAGGATGAGAGAACAATGGAGAAGAACAGCCTTCGAGATAATGGAGAGGCGGAAAAGTAGAACCAGGTTTGCAGACTTAGTGAATTTCATAGACAAACAGGCTAAAATTGCTAGGGACCCATTGTTTGGAAACATCCAGGAGGTCAGCCCGACTACTGATGGAAGAGTGAAAGCCAAGCCTGTTGAATCAAAGACTCTCAGGAAAGGTGGTTCCAGGGGAAGCAGCTTTGCAACTATCGTCACTCAGGCCGAGGAAGAAAGGCCCCAGAACTCCTCTACCAAAAGGAGCAGCACAGGGACGTCTGCTGATGCCTTTCAGAAGCCATGCTTATTCTGCCAGAAGAATCATACATTGGATTTCTGCAGCGACATCAAAGCACAGCCACATAAGGACAGAATCGAATTCCTGAAGTGCAACGGCCTATGTTTTGGATGTCTCTCTCAGGGGCACCTGAGTAGAAACTGTAAGCAAAGAACAACATGCAGAGAGTGCACTCGGAAATATCCCAGTCTGCTGCATATCCAGAAAGAAGAACAAGTCCCTAAGAAGAGTGAAGAAAACAATACCGACGAGACGGTTGTTTCAAGTGCTCTGGTGTCGCTAGAACCAGAGACTTGTGGACTTACTGGGGCCGGTGACAGTGATTGTATTCTTGCCATCGTACCAGTAAGGATCAAGTCTAAGAGGAGTGAGAAGGTTGTGGAGACTTACGCCTTCATGGATCCAGGTAGTTCAGCAACGTTCTGCACAGAATCACTCATGCGACAGCTGAACGTTAGAGGCAGAAGAACAGAAATCCTATTACGCACCATGGGTCATGAGAAGGCAATGCAAAGTTATATCCTGTCAGACCTAGAAGTGTGTGGACTTGAAGAGAAGGACTTCATAGACCTGCCTAATGTTTTCACACAGAGGGAGATTCCTGTTAGAATAGGGAACCTAGCCCTGCAGAAGGATGTGGATAGATGGCCTTACCTAGAAAAGGTGCGTCTCCCATACATTGAATCAGAAATTGGCCTATTAATTGGAACCAATGCCTACAAAACTATGGAGCCATGGCAGGTGATAAACAGCAAGGATGACGGACCCTACGCCGTCAGGACAGCCCTTGGATGGGTAGTCAATGGACCGGTAAGGAGAGATGATGGCAACAAGTCGAACAAGGAGGAACGACAAAATGTCACAGTTAATCGCATCTCGATCGCAAGCACCGAAGAGCTGTTGATACAACAGTTCAACGCAGACTTCTCAGAACGCAGCTGTGAGGAAAAGACAGAGATGTCACAAGAAGACCATCAGTTCGTGGATTTGATGACAAGGTCTACACAGTTCATTGATGGCCACTATCACATTGGTTTGCCACTGAGAAGACAGACCGCGAAGATGCCGAACAATCGCTGCATAGCAGAGCAACGCGCCATCAGTCTAAAGAGAAAGCTGAACAAGAACCCCGACTTTCACGAAAACTACAAAGACTTCATGAGAAACATCATAGCGAAAGGCTATGCTGTAAAAGTGCCTGAAGAACAGTTGAACAGAGACGATGGAAGGGTCTGGTACACTCCTCATCACGGGGTGTATCACCCAAAGAAGAAAAAGATCCGTGTAGTGTTTGACTGTGCCGCCTCATTCAGAGGAACTTCACTGAATGATCAGCTGCTTCAAGGTCCTGATCTTACTAATACCCTCATTGGCGTCTTGACTAGGTTTAGACAAGAGCTCGTTGCCATGATGGCAGACATAGAATCAATGTTCTACCAAGTCAGAATCCCTGATGAAGATGCTGATCTTCTGCGTTTCCTTTGGTGGCCAGATGGCGACGTTAGTCAAGCGATGGTGGAATGTAGAATGGCCGTACACTTGCTTGGAGCCACATCATCTCCCAGCTGTGCAAGCTACGCTCTCAGAAAAACTGCAGAAGATGGCAAAGGCAAAGCACCATCAGAGGCCGTGGAGACAATCTTCAGAAACTTTTATGTCGATGACTGTCTGAAGTCCGTGTCAACAGAAGACGATGCCATCGCACTGTCAAGAGACCTTAGAACTCTGTGTTCGAATGGAGGATTCCATCTGACTAAGTGGATAAGCAACAGCAGAGCAGTTCTAGCTTCTATCCCAGAAAAGGAAAGAGCCACTGAAGTCAAAGATCTGGACCTGAGCCACGATGTCCTTCCTATCGAGAGAGCTCTTGGTGTACAATGGTGCATCGAGTCAGACACGTTCAACTTCAGGATAATGGTGAACGAAAGACCATCCACAAGACGAGGGATTCTCTCCGTGGTCAGTTCCATCTACGACCCTCTCGGATTCCTGGCACCACTCATTCTGCCGGTGAAGCTGATGCTACGAGAGCTGTGTAGAGACAAGAGAGGATGGGATGAAGATATCCCAGAAGGTCAAGCTCAGAGATGGCACAGATGGCTGACAGATTTGCAGCAACTTTCTAGCTTCAACGTCAGTAGATGCATCGAGCCCGCGAGTTTTGGAGTTACAAGGACGGCTCAACTACATCATTTCTCGGACGCCAGTGAGGACGGCTATGGCACGGCTACTTACCTCTTGCTGACAAATCAACAGGGCCAGAAACATTGTGCCTTCCTCATGGGGAAATCCAGGGTGGCTCCGCTGAAGCAGGTCACCATCCCGAGACTGGAATTGACGGCAGCGGTTGTCGCAGTTAAAGTTGACCAGGTGATGCGTAAAGAGTTACAGCTCCCATTAGAAGAATCTGTCTTCTGGACGGATAGCACGACGGTGCTGAAGTATATAGAGAATGAGAAGATACGCTTCAAGACCTTCGTAGCAAACAGAATCTCATCCATTAGAGAAGCTACACAACCATCTCAATGGAGGTATGTAAACACCTCATTAAACCCAGCAGATCAAGCCTCACGGGGATTGAAGGCTGAAAACTTCACGAGGAGCGAAACTTGGATACAAGGCCCAAGTTATCTGCTGGAAACAGAGAGATCATGGCCAGAAAGACCAGATATGCCAAGTCAGATTGCTGAAGACGACGTCGAAGTCAAGAGATCAGTCACAGTAAATCTCATAAATACGAAAGAGAACTTCGACACAGTGAACAAGCTTGTTAACCATTTCTCAGGATGGCACCAGTTGAGGAAAGCAGTTGCATGGTTTCTAAGGTTGAAAGAGTTGCTGCTACACCTGAGCGGTAAGAGAAAAGAGTACCGAGCCACTATCAGTCAGTCTGAAAGTAACCCTGATAAGCAGAGAATGCTTCTACAGCAGTACATGCATCAGCACAAGACCACATTGGGCAAGAATTCATTGACCGTGGAGGATTTGGCCAAGGCTGAGAAGGAGATAGTTCGCTTCAGTCAAAGACAAAGATACCCAGAAGAAATCGAAGCTTTACAGCGAAATACTCCAATCAAGAAAGGTAGTCATATCTACAAGCTGGACCCTACACTGCAAGATGGAGTACTGAGGGTGGGAGGGAGACTAAACAAATCTGCTATGCCAGAGGAGGCCAAGCATCCTGCTATCCTTTCTAAGGACCTCCGGGTTGCTACTCTCATTCTTCAGCATATACACCAGAGTATTGGACACAGTGGGAGGAATCACGTGCTTGCGAAGCTAAGACAAAGATACTGGATTCCAGGAGCTAATTCCGTAATAAGAAAAATACTCTCTGAATGCATTGTTTGCAGACGGTTACACGACCCTGGAAAGACCGATCACAAAGCTCTGCCTGCTACAAGAAGTAGCATGAAAGGTTCCTGAACGAAAAAAGTGGACATTTATATTGTAAATATGTTGAACTCATTAGTTTATGACTCTTAAGAATGTTTGAGTAATTGGTATGCTTCATGTGCCTAGTCAATTAGGGGCCGGAATGTAAGAGCCATAAAAGCTTAAGAAAATACTTTAAAATAGTGGCTAAATGGCATAATACAGTTAATTTACCTGACCGACTTATTGTATTAAGAAACCCCCTATTTTCTTGCTCCAGTAGTATAGTCCGACACCCCCTTCATTCTTGCCACAATGGAACAGTCCCTAAGCCACACATGGGTGCAGCCATTTTACAGTTTAAACTGCACGTGGTGAAAGAGGCAGAAGCTGTGAGGTTTGGAGCAGTACAGTTTTTGACCGTGTTCGTTTATACGTGTTTGCTTTGTAATTCCGTTTGTTAAGTGTTAAAGTAAACAGTTTAAAAGACAAAGCTACGTTTGGGAACGTTTTATTTCGACACGCGTCTACTCGTTGTTAAAGGCCCCACAGCTCAGTGGCCTGCCTGTTTGGAAACTAAGAAGCGCCACTACACTCACACTGACCCAGAAGATACACTTGCACCCGACCTCACACTGACCCAGAAGATACACTCATAGACGACCTCACACTGACCCAGAAGGTACACTCTCACCCGAACCCACACTGACCCAGAAGATACACTCACACCTGACCCCACACAGAACGAGAAGTTACACTCACACCTGACCCCATACTGAAAGAGAAAATACACTCACACACGAGTCCACACTGACACTGAAGATACACTCACACACGACCCCACACTGACCCAGAAGATACACCCACACCTGACCCCACACTGACCCAGAAGATACACTCACACACGAACACATACTGACCAAGAAGATACACACACACACGAACCCACACTGACCCAGAAGGTACACTCACACCAGACCCCCACTGACCCAGAAGGTACACTCACACCGACCCCACACTTACCCAGATGATAAACTCACACCCAACCCCAGGCTGACCCAGAAGATACACTCACACCCGACCTCACACTGACCCAGATGATACATTCACACCCGACCCCAGTCTGACCCAGAAGATACACTCACACCCAACCCCACACTGACCAGAAGATATACTCACACCGGACCACACACTGACTGAGAGGATACACTCACACGCGACCCCACACTGACACGAAAGATACACTCATACCGACCTCAGGATGACCCAGAAGATACACTCACACCCGCCCCCAAACTGTTCCAGAATATACACTCACACCCACCTCACACTGACACAAAAGATACACTCACGCCCGGCCCCACACTGACCGACAAGATACAAACACACCCGACCCCACACTGACCCAGCAGATACATTAAAACCCGACCCCACACTGACCAGAAGATACACTCATACCTGACTCCATGCTAACCCAGAAGATACAAACACACCGACTCCACACTGACCCAGAAGATACAAACACACCCAACCCCACACTGACCAGAAGGTACACTCACACCCGAAACCACACTGACCCAGAATATATATTCGTACCCAACCCCACCTTGACCCAGAAGATACACTCACACCTGAATCCACACTGACCCAGCAGACAAATTAACACCCGACCCCACACTGACCAGAAGACACACTCGTACCCGACTCTACACTGACCCTGAAGATACACTTGCACCCGACCTCACACTGACCCAGAAGATACACTCACAGACGACCTCACACTGACCCAGAAGATACACTCTCACCCGACCCCACACTGACCCAGAAGATGCACTCACACCCGAGTCCACACTGACCCAGAAGATACACTCACACACGACCTCAAACAGACGCAGAAGATACACTCTCACCCAAACCCACACTGACCCAGAAGTTACACTCACACCTGACCCCACACTGAACGAGAAGATACACTCACACCCGAGTCCACGCTGACACTGATGATACTCTCACCCGACCCCACACTGACCCAAAAGTTACATTCACACCCGACCCCACACTGACCAGAAGATACACTCAAAACCGACCCTAAGCTGACCCAGAAGATACATTCACACATGACCCCACACTGACCCAGAAAATACACTCACACACGAACCCACACTGACCCAGAAGATACACTCACACCAGACCCCCACTGACCCAGAAGGTACACTCACACCGACCCCACACTTACCCAGATGATAAACTCACACCCAATCCCAGGCTGACCCAGAAGATACATTCACACCCGACCTCACACTGACCCAGAAGATACATTCACACCCGACCCCAGTCTGACCCAGAAGATACACTCACACCCGACCCCACACTGACCAGAAGATATACTCACACCGGACCACACACTGACTGAGAGGATACACTCACACGCGACCCCACACTGACACGAATGATACACTCACACCGACCCTAGGATGACCCAGAAGATACACTCACACCCGCCCCCAAACTGATCCAGAATATACACTCACACCCACCTCACACTGACCCAAAAGATACACTCACACCGGCCCCACACTGACCGACAAGATACAAACACACCCGACCCCACACAGACCCAGCAGATACATTAACACCCGACCCCACACTGACCAGAAGATACACTCATACCCGACTCCACGCCGACCCAGAAGATACAAACACACCCGACCCCACACTGACCCAGAAGATCGAGTCACACCCGACCCCACACTGACCCAGAAGATACAATCACATCCAACCCCACACTGACCAGAAGATACACTCACACCCGACCCCACACTGACCAGAATATATACTCACACATGACCTCACACTGACCCAAAAGATACACTCACACACGACCTGACACTGACCCAAAAGAGGCACTCACACCCGACCCCACACTCACCCAGAAGCTACACTCAAACCCAACCCCACACTGACCAGAAGATACACTCAAACCCGACACTAAGCTGACCCAGAAGACACACTCACACCTGACCCCACACTGACCCAAAAGATACACTCATACCCAACTCCACACTGACCAGAATATATACTCACACCGGACTCCACACTGACCCAGAAGATACACTCACACCTGACTCCACACTGACCGGAAGATACACTCACACCCGACTCCACACTGACCCAGAAGATACAAACACACTCAACCCCACACTGACCCAGAAGATACACAAACACCCGACCCCACACTGACCCAGAATATATACTCATACCCAACCCCACCTTGACCCAGAAGATTCACTCACACCCGAATCCACACTGACCCAGCAGATACATTAACACCTGACCCCACACTGACCAGAAGATACACTCGTATCCGACCCCACACTGACCCTGAAGATACACTCACACCCGACCCCACACTGACCCTGAAGATACACTCATACCCGACCCCACACTGACCTAGAAGATAAACTCACACCCGACCCCACACTAACCAGAATATACACTCACACCCGACCCCACACTGACCCAGAATATATACTCGTACCCAACCCCACCTTGACCCAGAGGATACACTCACACCCGAATCCACACTGACCCAGAAGATACACTCACACCTGACCCCACAATGACCCAGATGATATACTCACACCGACCCCACACTGACCAGAAGATACACTCATACCCAACCCCACACTCACACACAAGATACAAACACACCCAACCCCACACTGACCAGCAGATACACTCACACCTGACCCCACACCGACCCAGAAGATACACTCACACCCGACCCCACACTGACCAGAAGATACGCTCACAGCCGACCCCACACAGACCCACAAGATACACTCACACACAACCTCACACTGACCCAGAAGGTACACTCACACCCAACCCCACAGAGACCCACAAGATACACTCACACATCACCTTATACTGACCCAGAAGATACACTCGCACTCAACCCCACACTGACCCAGAAGATACACACACACCTGACCCCACACTGACCTAGAAGATACACTCACACCTGACCCCACACTGACCCAGAAGATACACTCACACCCGACCCCACACTGACCCAGAAGATACACTCACACCCGACCCCAAACTGATCCAGAAGATACACACACACCTGACCCCACACTAACCAAGGAGATCGAGTCACACCCAATCCCACGTTGACCCAGAAGATACACTCACACCCGACCCCACACTGACCCAGAAGATACACACACACCCGACCACACACTGACCCAGAAGGTTCACTCACACCCAACCACACACTGACCGGAAGATACACTCAAACCCGACACTATGCTGACCCAAAAGATACACTCACTCCCGACCCCACACTGACCCAGAAGATAAACTCACACACGACCCCACACTGACCTAGAAGATACACTCAAACCCGACCCCACACTGACCAGAAGATATACTCACACATGACCTCACACTGACCCAAAGGATACACTCACACACGACCTGACACTGACCCAAAAGAGGCACTCACACCCGACCCCACACTGACCCAGAAGATCGAGTCACATCCGATCCCACGCTGATCCAGAAGATACACTCACACCCAACCCCACGCTGACCAGAAGATACACTCAAACCCGACCCCACACTGACCCAAAAGATACACTCATGCCCAACTCCACACTGACCAGAATATATACTCACACCGGACTCCACACTGACCCAGAAGATACACTCCCACCCGACCCCACACTGACCAGAAGATACACAGACACCTGACTCCAAACTGACCTGAAGATACACTCACACCCGACTCCACACTGACCCAGAAGATACAAACACACTCGACCCCACACTGACCCTGAAGATACATAAACACCCGACCCCACACTGACCCAGAAGATACACACACACCTGTCCCCAAATTGACCCACAAGATACAAACTCACCCGACCACAAACTGACCCAGAAGATACACTCAAAACCGACCATAAGCTGACCCAGAAGATAAACTCTCACCCGACCCCAAACCATCCCAGAAGATACACACACACCCGACCACACACTGACCAGAAGATACACTCAAACCCGACCCTACACTGACCCAGAATATATACTCGTACCAACCCACACTGACCCAGAAGATACACTCACACACGACCTCACACTGACCCAGAAGATACACTCACACCCGACCCCACACTGACGAGAAGATACACTCACACCCGACCCCACACTGACCTAGAAGATACACTCACACCCGACCCCACACTGACCCAAATGATACACTCACACCCGACCCCAGGCTGGCCCAGAAGACACACTCACACCCGACCCCACACTGACCCAGAGTATATACTCGTACCCGCCCCCACACTGACCCAGAAGATACACTCACACACGACCGCACACTGACCCTGAAGATACACTCATACACGACCTCACACTGACCCAGAAGATACACTCGGACCCGGCCTCACACTGACCCAGATGATAAACTCACACCCGACCCCACACTGACCCAGAAGATACACTCATACCCGACCCCACACTGACCCAGAAGATACAGTCATACCCGACTCCACACTGACCCAGAAGTTACACTCACACCTGACACCACGCTGACCAGAAGATACACTCACACCCGACCCCACACTCACCTAGAAGATACACTCACACCCGACCCCACACTGACCCAGAAGATACACTCGTACCCGACCCCACACTGATCCAGAAGATACACTCACACCCGACCCCTCACTGACCCGGAAGGTACACTCACACCCGCCCACAGGCTGAACCAGAAGATACACTCACACCCGACCACAGGCTGAACCAGAAGATACACTCACACCCGACCACAGGCTGACCCAGAAGATACACTCACACCCGACCCTACACTGAGTGAGAACATAATAACATATGACATAGGAGCAGGTGTAGGCCATTCGGCCCTTTGAGCCTATCTATCCTTTAGCTTGAGGCTGTGTCCCCTGGTTCTAGACTCCCCAGCCAAGGGAAACAATCTCCCAGCATCCATCCTATCAAGCCCTGCAATAATTTTGTATGCTTCAATGAGATCCCCTCTCATTCTTCTGAATTCAAGAGAAAACAGGCCTAGTTTACTCAATCTCTTCTCATGCCAATCCCGCCTCCCAAGAATCAATCTTGTGAACTTTCATTGCACTCCCTCTATGGCATGTATATCCTTCCTTAGGTAAGTAGACCAAAATTGTACACAGTACTCCAGGTGTGGTCTCACCAATGCCCTATATAATTGGAGTAAGACTTCTTTACTCCTGTACTCAAATCCTCTTGTAATGAAGGCCAGCATACCATTTCCCTTCCTAATGGCTTGCTACACCTGCACATTCACTTTTAGTGACTCATGTACAAGGACACCCAGGTCCCTTTGAGCATCTGTATTCCCCAACCTTTCACCATTTAGGAATTACTCTGCCTTTTTGTTTTTTCTACCAAAGTGGATAACTTCACATTTTTCCACATTATATTCCATCTGCCATGTCCTCGCCCACTCACTGAGCCTGTTGAGATTGCCTTAAAGCCTTTTCACATCCTCTTCGCAACTGACACCGCCACCTAGCTTTGTATCATCAGCAAATTTGGAAATGTTACATTTAGTCTCCTCATCCAAATCGTTGTTATAGATTGTGAATAGCTGGGGCCCAAGCACCGATCCTTGCAGTACCCCACTAGTCACAGTCTGCCATCATGAAAATGACTTGTTTATCCTTACTCTTTGTTTTCTGTCTGTTAACCAATTCTCAATCCATGCTTGTATATTACCCCCAATTCCATGTGCCTTAATTTTTTCACCAACCTCTTGTGTGGAGCATTATCGAAGGCCTTCTGAAAATCCAGATACCCCACATCTACCAGTTCCCTTTTTTCTACTCCACTAGTTACATCCTCAAAGAACTCCAATAGGTTTGTCAAACAGGATTTCCCTTTCATAAATCCATTTTGACTATGCCCAATCTTACTATTAGTTTCTAAGTGCCCAGTTATTGCATCCTTTATAATAGATTGCAGCATTTTCCCAACTACTGATGTGAGGCTAACAGGTCTGTAGTTCCCCATTTTCTCCCTCCCTCCTTTCTTAAATAGTGGGGTTACATTTGCTATCCTCCAATCTGCAGGAACCATTCCAGAATCTATAGAATTTTGGAAGATGACAAGCAATGCGTCCACTATTCCAATGGCCACCTCTTTCAAAACCCTAGGATGTAGGACATCTGGTCCTTGGAATTTGTTGACTTTTAGTCCCATTAATTTTGCTAGTACTGTTTTTTTACTAATAATAATTTCTTTAAGTTCGTCATTCTCATCACACCCTTGGTTTTCTCATATTTCTGCAAGGTTTTTTGTGTCTTCCTCCGTGAAGGCAGAAACAAAGTATCTATTTAATTTCTCTGCCATTTCCTCCTTCCCCATTATAAATTCTCCCGTCTCTGACTGTAAAGGACCTACATTTTCCTTCACCAGTCTTTTCCTTTTCACATAACTATAGAAGATTTTATAATCCATTTTTATATTTTTCATTAGTTTGTGCTCATATTCCATTTTCCCTTTCTTTATCAATTTCTTGGTCCCTCTTTGCTGATTTCTAAAAAGATCCCAATCCTCAGGCTGACCACTTTTTCTGGCAACTTTATAAGCTTTCTCCTTTGAATTAATACTAGCTTTAATTTCTTTTGTTAGCCATGGTTGGATCACTTTTCCTTTTGGGTTTTTATGCCCTAGTAGAATATATGTTTGTTGCAAATTATGCATTATTTCCTTGAATGTTAGCCACTGTATGTCCACCTTCATACCTTTTAGTGTCGGCTCCCAATCTACCATGGCCAACTTGTCCCTCATACCCTTGTAGTTTCCTCTGTTTAGATTGAAGGCCTTGGTTTCAGATTGGTCGACATCACTTTCAAACTTAATGTAAAATTCAATCATATTATGGTCACTTGTCCCTAAAGGCCCCTTTACCACAAGATTATTGATTAGCCCTTTCTCATTACACAGTACCAGATCCAGAATAATGTGTTCCCTGGTTGGTTCCTCCACATACTGATCCAGGAAACCATCTCGCGTGCATTCCAAGAATTTGTCCTCCACACCATTAGTGTTAATTTGATTTGCCCAGTCAATATGTAGATTAAAGTCCCCCATGATTACTTTATTGCCCTTGTTACATGCACTTCTAATCTCTTGATTGATACTGTTCCCTACATTACCATTACTGTTTGGTGGCCTATACACAACTCCCACCAATGTTTTCCACCCTTTGCTGTTTCTTAGCTCCACCCAAACTGATTCCAGTTCTACATCACGATCTACCAAGCCAAGATCTTTTATCTCTACCGTGCCGATCTCATCCCTTATTAACAGTGCTACGCCACCTCCTTTTCCTTTTTGTCTGTCCTTCCTAAATGTTGAGTACCCTGGAACATTCAGCTCTCAGCTTTGGTTACCTTGCAACCATGTCTCTGTAATGGCAATTATATCATAACCATTTACTTCTATTAGTGCCATTAATTCATCCACCTTGTTGCAAATGCTACGTGCATTTAGATAAAGTGCCTTCAACTTTGCCTGTTTAATATTTTTCTGCACTTTGACCCTCTTTACTGTTGGCCTTTGTTTCTGCTCCCTACTAATTTAGCTGACTACTTTTCTAACTTGCACTTCCAGCTTTGTTTCTCTCCATCCTGGGCCCACGCTTAGGTTCCCAGCCACCTGACAAACTAGTTTAAATCCTTCCCAACAGCACCAGCAAACCCCCCTGCGAGGATGTTGGTCCCGTTTCTGCTGAGGTGTAACCTGTCCAGCTTGTACAGGTCCCACCTTCCCCAGAATCGGTTCCAATGCCTCAGGAATTTAAATCCCTCCCTCCTACACCATCTCTCCAGCCATACATTCATCTGGTCTATTCTCCTATTTCTGCTCTCGCAAGCACGTGGCACTGGGAGTAATCCTGAGATTACTACCTTTGAGGTCCTGCTTTTTAATTTATTTCCTAGCTCCCTATATTCTGCATGCATTACCTCGTCCCTCTTTCTAAATATGTTGTTGGTACTGATATGGACCACGACCTCTGGCTCCCCCTTCAGAATGTCCTGCAGCCGCTCAGTGACATCCTTGACCCTGGCACCAGGGAGGCAACATACCATCCTGGATTCACGTCTGCAGCCACAGAAACATCATCTGTTCCCCTTACGATAGAATCCCCTATCACTATTGCTCTCCCACTCTTTTTCCTCCCCTCCTGTGCAGCTGAGCCACTCCTAGTGCCACAGACTTGGCTGTTGCTGCATTCCCCTGAGAAACCGTCTCCCCCAGCAGTATCCAAAACGGAAAATCTGTTGGAGAGGGAGAGGGACCCAGGGGAGTTCTGCACTACCTTCCTAGTTCCTTTACTGTGTCTGGAGGTCACCAATTCCCTGTCTGCCTATGCACTCATTACCTGTGGTGTGACTACCTCGTTAAACATGCTATCCATGAAGATCTCAGCCTCACGGATGCTCCACAGTGACTCCAGCTGCAGCGCCAGCTCCAAAACGCGAATTTCGAGTAGCTGCAGCTGGAGTCACTTCCTGCACACGTGTTCACCCTGGACACCGAAAGTGTGCCTGACTTCCCACATAGCACAGGAGGAGCACTCCATGCTGCCGAGCTGCCCTGCCATATCCTACCCTTAATTTACTCCCTTTACTTCCTTCAAATTAAAGAATATTAAATATGCTAGGGACCTTACTTCACTTTAAAAACTATTTACTCTAAACTAGAGACCTTACTTTTACTTTAACGACTGGACTGTAGAAATACTCACCAGGTCCTACTTTCCAATCAGCTCCTTCCCTTGTGCCGACATCACTTTTAATCTCTGACGTCACTTTCGAATGTTGCTTGTTTTGGTCCGCTCTCGCTGCATCTCCCAATAGCTCGGTCTGGGCCTCGAGCCTTGGGCTTTATTTCCTCGCTCCTCCTCCGCCTGTTCCCTCACAGGTCGGTCCGTTCTCGCTGCTGCTCCCAATAGCTCAGTCTGGGCCTCGAGCCTCAGGCTTTATTTCCTCGCTCCTCCTTCGCCTGTTCCCTCACAGGTCAGTCCGCTCTCGCTGCTGCTCCCAATAGCTCGGTCTGGGCCTCGAGCCTCGGGCTTTATTTTCTCGCTCCTCCTTCGCCTGTTCCCTCACAGGTCAGTCCGCTCTCGCTGCTGCTCCCAATAGCTCAGACTGGGCCTCAAGCCTCGGGCTTTATTTCCTCACTCCTCCTTCGCCTGTTCCCTCACACGTCGGTCCGCTCTCACTGCTGCTCCCAATAGCTCGGACTGGGCCCCAAGCCTCGGGCTTTATTTCCTCACTCCTCCTTCGCCTGTTCCCTCACAGGTCGGTCCGCTCTCGCTGCTGCTCCCAAAGAAGATACACTCAAACCCGACCCCACGGTGACCCAGAGAATATACTCACAACCAACCACACACTGACCCAGAAGATACACTCGTACCCACCCCGACATTGACCCAGAAGTAACATTCACACCCGACGCCACACTGACCCAGAAGATATACTCGTACGTGACCCCTTCACTAACCCAGAAGATACACTCACAACCGACCCCACACTGACACACAAGATACTCACTTCTGACCCCACACTGACCTAGAAGATACACACACATCTGACCCTACACTGAACCAGAAGATACACTCGCACCCGACCAGACACTGACCCAGAAGATACACTCACAACCGACCCCACAGTGACCCACAATATACACCCACAGCAGACCCCACACTGGCCCAGAAGATAAACACACACCCAACACTGACACAGAGGATACAAGCCTACCCGACCCCACACTGACCCCCCAGCAGATACATTAACACCTGACCCCACGCTGACCCAGAAGATACACTCAGACCCGACCCCTCGCTGTTACAGAAGACACACTCACACCCGAACACTCGCTGACCCAGAAGATACACGAACACCCGACTCCACACTGACCCAGAAGATACATTCACACCCGACCCCACAGTGACCCAGAAGAGACACTCGTACATGACCCCACACTGACCCAGAAGAAAAACTCACACCCGACCACTCGCTGACCCAGAAGACACACTCACAGCCGAACCCTCGCTGACCCAGAAGATACACTAACACCCGACTCCACACTGACCCAGAAGATACATTCACACCCGACACCACAGTGACCCAGAAGAGACACTCGTACACGACCCCACACTGACCCAGAAGAAAAACTCACACCCAACCCCATCACTGACCAGAAGATGCACACACACCCGACCACACACTGACCCAGAAGATACAATCAAACACGACCCCACACTGACCCAGAAGATACAGTCACACATGATCCCACACTGACCCAGAAGATACACTCGTACACAATCCCATGGAGACACAGAGGATACACTTACACCCAACCGCACGCTGACCCAGAATGCGCACTCAAATACGACCCCACACTGACCCAGAAGATACACTCACATCTGACCCCACGGTGACCCAGAAGATACACTCACAACCGACCCCACACTGACCCAGAAAATACTCTCGCACCCAACCCCACACTGACCCAGAAGATACACTCACACCCGACCAGACACTGACTGAGAAGATACACTCAGACCCGACCCACACTGACCCAGAATATACACTCACAGCAGACCCCACACTGGCCCAGAAGATGCACATACACCCAACCCAACACTGACACAGAGGATACAACCCTACCCGACCCCACACTGATGCAGAAGTTACATTCACACCTGACCCCATGCTGACCTAGAAGATATACACACACCGGACCACACACTGACCCAGAAGATACGCTCACACCCGACCCCTCACTGACCCTGAAGATACACTCACACCTGACCCCACACTGACCCAGAAGAGACACTCGTACACGATCCCACACTGACCCAGAAGAAAAACTCACAACTGACCCCACACTGACCCAGAAGATAAACTCATACCCGACCCCACACTGAACCAAAAGATACACTCACACCCTACCCATCACTGACCAGAAGATACACACACAACCGACCACTCACTGACTAGAAGATACAATCACAACCAACCCCACACTAACCCAGAAGAATGTAAGAAGTCACACAACACCAGGTTATACTCCAACAGTTTTATTTGAAATTACAAGCTTTCGAAGCGCTGCTCCTTCGTCAGGTGAAGTGGAGGAGAGATGCCTATAGACACAAATTATATAGTCAGAGAATAATGCCAGATGATTACAGGTAATCTTTCTAACTGGCATTTATCACACCTCGGCAGAGAGATAATCACAGCAATCAAAGGTATGAATGTTGTCCAAACAGGTCAGTCAGGAAAACATTACATCAAAGAACAATGAGGTGGGGTCACAAGGGGTAAAATGTTGCAGATGCTGGGGTCTGTATGAAAAACAAAAAACAGACAAAAAACATTTTCATTGCTGGAAATCACAGCAGGTCTGGCCGCATCTGTGTAGAGAGAACAAGCCAACGACGACTTGAGTCTGGATGACCCTACGTCAGGTGGGGTTACATGTAGCGTGACATGAACCCAAGATCCCGGTTCAGGCCGTCCTCATGAGTGCGGAACTTGGCTATCAGTTTCTGCTCTACGATTTTGCGTTGTCGTGTGTCTCGAAGGCCGCCTTGGAGAATGCTTACCCGAAGATCGGAGGCTGAATGTCCTTGACTGCTGAAGTGTTCCCCGACTGGGAGGGAACACTTCTGCCTGGTGATTGTTGCGCGGTGTCCGTTCATCCGTTGTCGCAGTGTCTGCATGGTCTCGCCAATGTACCATGCTCCGGGGCATCCTTTCCTGCAACGTATGAGGCAGACAACGTTGGCCGAGTCACATGAGTATGTACCATGTACCTG
The DNA here is from genome assembly GCF_052327205.1 of Somniosus microcephalus. NCBI lineage: Eukaryota > Metazoa > Chordata > Chondrichthyes > Squaliformes > Somniosidae > Somniosus > Somniosus microcephalus. Next base: position 84,298,275 of record NC_140996.1, on the reverse strand, counting down.
GTGGGCGGTGTCCTCACGTGTGATGATGGTATCTGTGTTGATGATCTGGCCTGTCTTGCAGAGGTTGCTGTGGCAGGGTTGTGTGGTGTTGTGGTCGCTGTTCTCCTGAAAGCTGGGAAATTTGCTGCGAACGATGGTCATTTTGAGGTTAGGCGGCTGTTTGAAGGCGGGTAGCGGAGGCATGGGGATGGCCTTAGTGAGGTGTTCGACGTCAACAATGACATGTTGAAGGCTGCGAAGAACATGGTGTGTTTCTCCACTCCAGGGAAGTACTGGACGACGAAGGGTACTCTGTTGGTTGTGTCCCCTGTTTGTCTTCTGAGGAGGTCTATGCGATTTTTTGTTGTGGCCCGTCGGAACTGTCGATCAACGAGTTGAGCGTCATATCCCATTCTTACGAGGGCGTCTTTCAGCGTCTGTAGCTGTCCATCGCGTTCCTCCTCGTCTGAGCAGATCCTGTTGTTGTATCCGTGTGTTAATAGAGACACGGAAGGCAGGAGTAGGTTTCACAGGTGTTTACTGAACAAAGTCTGGAGGTGAACTAACAGATACAAGACAATATACAGGCTTACATAGCCCGAGTGGCCCTTACCGGCATTACAGTACACAGGGGGCTCTTAAAGGCACATACACCACAATTCCTCCCCTTTTAGACAACCAGTACATAATATTTTAAGTAATCATTAATTAACATGTTACAAGAACAATAATCTACACATTGCTGCAGTTAATCAATTATAAGTCAGTCTTTCTGGAGGCTTCCTGACACGGTCCGGATAACGCCTTGGTGGTGCAGTAGTTTCTGGTGGTGTAGTAGGTTCTTTTGGCAAGGCTGATTCGGCTTGAATGCCAGTGTCGGGTTCATCTGGTTCCAGTATCACCGGATCGGAGGTAGATACTATGGGTATCTCTACTTCATCATTAGGCGCATAGAGTTGTGGTGTAGGTTGTCACTTTTCGGATGACTCTATGATCTGGTCAGCATGGCGCCTTATTATGCTTTCTCCAATGTCCACGGTATACATCAGCGGTCCTAGTCGTGTGCAAATAGTTCCATGCTGCCATTTCTCGGTACGGTAGTCCCGGGCCAAAACTTGTTGACCTATCTGGAAGGTTCTAGTTGGCCTTTCATTCATGCCTTGAAATTGCTGGTTCTCCACGTCCCTTCTGATGTTTGGCTTGATCAAAGCCAGCCGGCATCTTAGGCTTCTATTGAAGAACATCATGGCGGGAGTTTGGTTAGTAACCACATGTGTTGCATTCCTGTATGCAAACAAGAAGTTATCTACCTTATGCTGAAGTTTTATGTCTTCATTACCCATGGCCTTTATGGCCTTCTTGAAGGTCTGGACAAACCTTTCAGCCAATCCATTGGTGGCGGGATGGTATGGGGCGGACGTGTAGTGCTTAACCCCATTATTTTTTAAGAACTTCCTGAATTCTTCGGACACAAATTGCAGTCCATTATCAGAACAGATCTGTTCAGGCAGCCCATTCCTGGCAAATATGGTCCTTAATACTGTGATGGTTTTTCCGTGGTGGTGGAGGACATCTTTATTACCTCCGGCCACTTGGAGTGTGCATCAACCGCGATTAAGAACATTGAGTCCATAAATGGACCAGCAAAGTCGAAGTGTACCCTTTGCCATGGAGATGAGGGCCACTCCCATGGATGTAGAGGGGCTTGTGGTGGGGCGTTTTGGACCTTCTGGCATCCTAGGCAGCTCTTGGTCATTTCTTTGATGTCTCCATCGATACCTGGCCACCACACAAACGCTCTGGCTAGGTTCTTCATTTTCACTCCACCCAGATGCCCCTCGTGAAGCTCCTTTAGCACTTTATCCTGGAGTTTGGGTGGAATCACCACTCTGGATCCACACATCAAGGTTCCTCGGCGCACTGACAGCTGTTCTCTTCTTTGCGAGGATGCTGGCAATAGTGGTTCACCATGTGCTGGCCATCCCTTCACCGTTAAATCGTAGACTCGTGAGAGAGTCGGGTCATTTCTCGTTTCCTTTTCAATGGCAGAATTTGTTACTGGTAGACATTCCACTATGGTTGAGTGGAACATTTCCATTGGGTCCACTGTAGGTGCCTCTTCTACCGTTGGCAACGGTAGGCGCAATAAACCGTCAGCATTCCCATGCTGTTTTGATCCTTTGTATTCTATGTCATATTGGTGTGCCCCTAGGAAAAGGGACCACCTCTGTAGCCTTTGTGCTGTCATAATGGGAACACCCTTTTTAGGGTTGAATATGGAGACGAGGGGTTGATGGTCAGTCAACAAGGTAAATTATTGTCCGTGTAGGTAATGGTTGAATTTCTTCACTCCCCATACCAGGCTGAGTGCTTCCCTGTCGATCTGGGCATAGTTACGCTCAGCTGAGTTCAATGAGCGTGACGCAAAAGCTATCGGCCATTCTGAGCCATCAGGGAATCTATTTGATAATACCGCTCCTACGCCATAAGGGGATGCATCGCAAGCCACTCTGATTGGCAGTGATGGGTTGTAATGAGCCAAAACTTCCTTGGACGTGATCAAGCCTTTACATTTATGGAAGGCACGTTTACAGTCCTCGCTCCATTCCCAAATTACTCCCATTTGTAGCAGTTCGTTAAGAGGGTGCAGAACAGTTGACAAGTTCGGTAAAAATTTATGGTAGTAATTTATCAATCCCAGGAACGACCTTAATTGTGAGACACTTTCAGGTGCTGGTGCTTTTATGACCGCTTCAATTTTCTCAGGGGACTTATGCAACCCTTCTTCATTAATTATGTGGCCACAATATGATATTTGTTTCTGGAAAAATTCACACTTGGGGTGGTTTGCTCGTAGGCCCCGTTCTCTCAGCCTAGTGAGTACCTTCTCCAAATTGGCAAGGTGTTCGTTGTCATTTTCTCCTGTTACAAGGATGTCGTCTAGGTAGCATTGAGTCCCAGGAATCCCTTGCAGGACTTGTTCCATAGCTCTTTGCCAGATAGCTGGAGCTGATGCTATTCCAAAAACCAGTCGATTGTACTGGTACAGGCCTTTGTGTGTGTTTATTGTGAGATACTTTTTAGAGGCCTCCTCAACCTCCATCTGTAGATATGCCTGTGCCAAGTCAATTTTTGTGAAACATTTCCCTCGGATAGTGAGGCGAAAATATCTTCTATCCTTGGAAGAGGATACTGTACCATGTGAAGGACTGGGTTTACAGTCACCTTGAAGTCCCCACAGATGCGAATTTTTCTCTGTTCTTCAGATTTATCATTATTTAACGTTTTCTTCATGACCGGGACGATGGGTGTTGCCCACTCGCTCCAATCTATCTTGGATAACACGCCTGTCTTTTCCAAATTCTCCAGCTCTGCCTCGACTGCTAGACGAATTGCGAATGGCACCGGCCTTGCCTTAAAAAACTTGGGAATTGCCGCATCTTCCACCTTTATTGAGGCGGTGACGCCTTTCAAGGTTCCTAGTTCCTGTTGGAACACCTCTTTGGTGTTGGCCAAGATGTCTTTTAATCGTTCAGGTATGATGTCATCATCATTTTTTTTCTTACTGGTCACCGTCAGTGCCTGAATGGAGTGCCAGTCCAAACGTATCTTCCTGAACCATTCACGTCCCAACAGCGGTGGACCACCATCTTGCAGAACATATAAATACAACTTCTGTATTTCCTTGCCGTTGTATACAACAGGCACCTTTATTTTCCCTTTTGGGTATACTTTCTGCCCCGTATATGTTTTCAAGATAATGGATGTGTCTTTCAAAGGTATATGCGGAAATAGCCGCTCGTAATCCCGTCTAATTATGACGGTCAGAGCTGATCTTGTATCTAGCTCCATTTTAACTGGGGACCCCGCTATCGTGAGGGTAACCCAAATGGTCTGGTAATCTTCTTTGGCAATTACTTTATGTAATTTGAGAGAGCTTAGTCTCTTGTTTCCAGAGTCGCTATCGCTCTTCTGGTCTTCGGAGCTACTGTCCGTCATCATTTGTACCTTTCTGTACTTTTCTTTATTGATTTTTTTTCTGTCAGTGGGTTTTTTGTTTCCAGATCGGCATACACGTGTAATGTGTCCCATCTTTCCGCATTGCCTGCATGCTTTGTCCTTGAACCAGCAGTCCCTCTGGTCATGGGTGGATCTGCCGCAGCGATAACATCTCTCGAAGCCCCGTGTCATTTCATGGGTGCCGAAGTCCTGTGGCTTTTGCTGTATCTTTGCTCCTCCTGCTGCTGCTTCATATGATACAGCCACACTGAAAGCCTTGTCCAGTGTCAAATCTTTCTCAGAAAGTAGCTTTTTTTTTGTGTTCCTACACTTAGGAGACTGCAGACGAATTTGCCTCGTAGAGAATCTGCCAGTCCTGTCCCGAATTGGCAGTGTAGGGTATCAACAATCTCCTTAAAATTCTTGTCCATCGGTTTGGCTGGAGTGATTAAGTTTCGTAACAGCCCGTATGTCCTTGCGCCCATTAGATTTAGAAGTACCGATGCCTTTTTATCATCTTTTATTTCATTCGCTGCGCAATATTTCTCCACTCTTTCCGCATATGTGGTCCAATTCTCTATATCGCTATTGAAAGCATTAATATTGCCAGCCTTAGCAATCTTGGGGGAAAAAAATGGCGCCTCCCGCGCTTTCCCGTCGCTGCTGCTGCTGACAACACTGTTTTCCGCGGTTTTTATTTACAGGTGGAGACTCGTTCCCGCCGGAATCTCTGGGACTTTTCCCTCACTCTGCTTGTCCGAACGCCGACCTGCTTTGCAGCGCCGGCCGTCTCCCGAGTACTCCCCCCCTCTGTCTGTGTTTGCCTCCGTGTTCTCTGCTTGGCCCCGCTGCAGAGCCAGCCGATGGAGCCCCAGCCCGCCACCCAGGAAGGATTATTGCAGTACCTGCCACCAGCTCGGCTAGCTGGTGAAACCACAGTTTTTTTTTCTTGCTTTTCTTTGACTTTCGTCTGAGGAATCGATCTTCTTGAGGTGCTGCCGAATTGCAGGTAAGTCCGTTTCCACTTCGTCGCCACTGTTGTATCCGTGTGTTAATAGAGACACGGAAGGCAGGAGTAGGTTTCACAGATGTTTACTGAACAAAGTCGGGAGTTGAACTAACAGATACAAGACAATATACAGGCTTATATAGCCCGAGTGGCCATTACCGGCATCACAGTACACAGGGGGCTCTTAAAGGCACATACACCACACCTGTGTATTCGCAGGGCTTACCATAGGGGATGGCTTCTTTAATGTGGTTAGGGTGGAAGCTGGAGAAGTGGAGCATCCTGAGGTTGTCCGTGGGTTTGCGGTAGAGTGAAGTGCTAAGGTGTCTGTCTTTGATGGAGATTCGTGTGTCCAAGAATGAAACCAATTCTGAGGAGTAGTCCATGGTGAGTTTGATGGTGGGATGGAACTTGTTGATGTTATCGTGTAGTTACCGAGAAGATACAGTCACACCCTACCCATCACTGACCAGAAGATAAACACACACTCGAACACACACACTCGACCACAAACTGACCCAGAAGATACAATCACAACCGACCCCACACTGACCCAGAAGATACACTCACACCTGACCCCACACAGACCCAGAAGGTACACTCACACCCGACACCGCCCTGACCCAGAAGATACACTCACACCCTACCCATCACTGACCAGAAGATACAATCACAACCGACCCCACACTGACCCAGAAGATACAATCACAACCGACCCCACACTGACACAGAAGATACACTCACACACGACCCCACACTGACCCAGAAGATACACTCACAACTGACCCCACGGTGGCACAGATGATGCACTCACATCCGACCCGACACTGACACAGAAGATACACTCACTCCCGACCCCACACTGACCCAGAAGATATACTGACACCCGACCACACACGGACCCAGAAAATACTCTCACATCTGACCCCAAGCTGGACCAGAAGATACATTCACTCCCGACCCAAACTGACCCAGGAGGTGCACTCACTCCTGACCCCACACTGACCCAGAAGATACACTGAAATCCGACCCCACACTGACCCAGAAGATACAGTAACACCCAAACCCACGCTGACACTAAAGATACACTCACACCTGACCCCACACTGACCCAGAAGATACACTCACAGCCGACGACACACTGACCCAGAAGATACACTCACACCTGACCCCAAACTGACCCAGAAGATACACTCACACCCGACACCACACTGACCCAGGAGATACACAAACACCTGACCTCACACTAACCCAGAAGATACACAAACACCCGACCACACGCTGACCCAGAAGATACACTGACACCCGACCCCACGTTGACCCAAAATGTACACTCACACCCGGCCCCACTTGGACACAAAATGTACACTCCCACCCGACCCCACACAGACCCAAAATGTACACTCACACCCGACCCCACACTGACCCAGAAGATACACTCACACCCAACCCCACACTGACCAGAAGATACAATCACTCCCGATCCCACACTGACCAGAAGATACACTCACACCCGACCCCACACTGACCCAGAAGATACACTCACACCAGACACCACACTGACCCAGAAGATACGCTAACACCCAACCACACATTGACCAAGAAGATACACTCACACCCTACCCCACACTAACCCAGAAGATACACTCACACCCGACCTCACACTGACCATAAGATACACTCACACCAGATCCCACACTGACCCAGAAGATACACTCACACCCGACCCCACGCTGACCCGGAAGATACACTCACACCCGACCCCAAACTGACCCAAAATGAACACTCACACCCGACCCCACACTGACCCAGAAGATACACTCACACCAGACCACACGCTGACCAAGAGGAAACACTCACACCCGACGCCACGTTGACTCAGAAGGTACACTCACACATGACCTCACACTGACCCAGTATATGCACTCACACACAACCCAAAGCTGACCCAGAAGATAAACTCTCACCCGCCCCGACGCTGACGAGAGTATACACTCACACCCGACCCCACATTGACCCAGAAGACACACACGAACCCGACCCAATGCTGACCCAGAAGATACATTAAAACCCGACCCCACACTGAACTTTAAGATTCACTCACACCCGACCCCACCCTGACCCAAAAGATACACTCACACTTGACCCCACGCTGACCCAGAAGATATACGCACATCCGACCCCACACTGACCTAAAGATAAAGTCACACTCGACCCCACAGTAACCCAGAAGATACACTCGTACCCGACACCACACTGACCATTAGATACACTCATACCCGACCCCACATTGACCCAGAAGACACACTCAAAACCGACCCCACACTGACGCAGAAGATACACTCGCACCTGACACTACACTGACCCAGAAGATACACTCACACCCGACCCCACACTGACCCAGAAGATACACTCAAACCCGATCCCACACTGACCTTTAAGATACACTCACACCCAACCCCTCACTGACCCAGAAGATACACTCACACCCGACCCCACTCTGACCCAAAAGATACACTCACACCCGACCCCACACTGACTCAGAAGATACACTCACACCCGACCACACGCTGACCCAGAGGAAACACACCCGACCCCACCTTGACCTAGAAGGTACACTCACACACGACCCCACACTGACCCAGAAGATACATTCACACCCAACCCAAAGCTGACCCAGAAGCTAAACTCACATCCGCCCCCACGCTGACGCGAGGATACACTCACACCCAACCCCACATTGACCTAGAAGACACAGACAAACCCGACCCATGCTGACCCAGAAGATACATTAAAACCCGACCCCACATTGACGCAGAAGTTGCATTCACACCTGACCCCACACTGACCTTTAAGATACACTCACACCCGACCGCACACTGACACAGAAGAGACACTCGTACATGAACCCACACTGACCCAGAAGAAAAACTCACACCCAACGGCACACTGACCCAGATAATATACTAACACCTGACCCCACGCTGACCCAGTAGATACACTCATACTCGACCCCACGCTGACTTGAAGCTACACTCACACCCGACTCCACACTGACCATTAGATACACTCACACCCGACCCCACACTGACCATTAGATACACTCACACCCGAACCCACACTGACCTGAAGATAAACTCACACCCGACCCCACGCAAATACAAAAGATACACCATTACATGTCCCAGATTTCCCACATAGTGCAGGAGGAGAAAACTACGGGGCTGAGCTGTCCTGACATGACTTACCCTTTACTTCCTTTAAATTAAGTTACATTTTTGGTTACCAGCAGCCGCCACTACACCTCAGAGCTTAGAAACTATAAACCACGGAGTTTAAGTTTGAAAAAAAAAGGAGGAAGAGAGAAAAACTCACCAACCAATTACTTAGCTGCTTTCTGGTGACGTCACACTTTGATTACTTTTTACCTCTCTCTCTCGCTGCTGAATTGGTAAGCCTCGCCTCGCTGCTGCTTTTAAGCCGCGCTCCTCACTCCACACCCAGGTCCGCCGCTCCGGTCTGGCCTCGCCTCGCTGCCGCTTTTAAGCCGCGCTCCTCACTCCACACCCAGGTCCGCCGCTCTGGTCGGGCCTCGCCTCGCTGCCGCTTTTAAGCTGCGCTCCTCACTTCACACCCAGGTCCGACGCTCTTGTCGGGCCTCGCCTCGCTGCCACTTTTAAGCCGTGCTCCTCACGCCACACCCAGGTCCGCCGCTCTCGTCGGGCCTCGCCTCGCTGCCACTTTTAAGCCACACTCCTCACTCCACACCCAGGTCCGCCGCTCTGGTTGGGCCTCACCTCACTGCCGCTTTTAAGCCACGCTCCTCACTCCACACCCAGGTCCGCTGCTTAAACCCGGTACATTCAAGATACATTCAAAACCGACCCCAAACTGACCCAACTGAAAACCCACCCAACATTTACACAGAAAATGTACTCAAACCCGACACCATGCTAACCCAGAAAATACACTCACACCTGACCACACGCTGACCCAGAAGATACACTCACGCCCAACCCCAAACAGACCCAGAAGATACACTCACACCCGACCTCACACTGACACAGAGGATACACATAAACCCGACCCAACACTGACCCAGAAGATACACTCACACATGACACCACCCTGACCCCGAAGGTACACACAAACCCGACCCCATGCTGACCCAGAAGAAAAACTCACAGTCGCCCACAAACTGACCTAGAAGATACACTCACACCCGACCTGAAACTGTCCAGAAGATAAACTCACACCCGACCTTACACTGCCCATAAGATACAAACACCCGACCCCACACTGAACCAGAAGATACACTCATTCCTGACCCCACACTGTCCCAAAAGATACACGGAAACCTAACCCCACATTGACACAGAAGATATAATCGAAACCGACCCCAAACTGACGCAGAAGTTACACTCAAACTCGACCCGACACTGACCAGGAGAGACACTCACACCCGACCCCACACTGACCCAGAAGATACACTCACACCGACCACACACTGAGCCAGAAGATACACTCGTACCCAATCCCACGCTGACCCAGTGGATACACGCACACCCGACCCCACACTGACTCAGAAGATACACTCACACGTGACCCCACGCTAATCCAGAAGATACACTCACACCCGACCCCACACTATCTCAGAAGATACACTCACAGCTGACCCCACAATGACCCAGAAGACACACTCACAACCAAACACACGCTGACCCAGAAGATAAACTCAAACCCGGCTCAAAACTGACACAGAAGATACACTCACTCCTGACCCTACACTGACCCAGAGGATACACATAAACCCGACCAAGCACTGACCCAGAAGATATACTCACACCGGACCCCACACAGATCCAGAAGATACACACAAACACAAACCCACACTGACCCAGAATATACACTCACACACGAGCCCACATTGACCCAGAAGACACACTCACATCCGACCCCACACTGACCCAAAAGATACACTCACACCCGACCCCACAATGACCCAGAAGTTACACTCACTCCCGACCCCACACTGACCAGAAGATACACTCACACCTGACCCCACACTGACCCAGAAGATACACTCACACCCGACCCCACACTGACCCTGAAGATACACTCACACCAGACCCCACACTGACCAGAAGATACACTCACACCTGACCCCACACTGACCCAGAAGATACACTCACACCCGACCCCACACTGACCCAGAAGATACACTCACACCAGACCCCACACTGACCAGAAGATACACTCACACCTGACTCCACACTGACCCAGAAGATACACTAACACGCAACCACACATTGACCAAGAAGATACACTCACACCCGACCCCACACTGACCATAAGATACACTCACACCAGACCCCACACTGACCAGAAGATACACTCACAGCCGACCCCACACTGACCCAGAAGATACATTCACACCCAACCCCACACTGACCCAGAAGGTACTCACAACTGACAGCACACTGACCCAGAAGGTACACTCACACCCGACCCCACACTTACCAAGAAAAAAACTCACACCCGACCCCATGCTGACCCAGAAGATACATTCACACCTGACCCCACACTGACTCAGAAGATACACTCAAACCCAACCCCACGCTAACCCAGAAGATACACTCACACCCGACCCCACACTATCTCAGAAGATACACTCACAGCTGACCCCACAATGACCCAGAAGACACACTCACAACCAAACACACGCTGACCCAGAAGATAAACTCACACCCGGCTCAAAACTGACACAGAAGATACACTCACTCCTGACCATACACTGACCCAGAGGATACACATAAACCCGACCCAGCACTGACCCAGAAGATATACTCACACCCGACCCCACACTGACCCAGAAGATACACACACACACAAACCCACACTGACCCAGAAGATACACTCACACAAGAGCCCACATTGACCCAGAAGACACACTCACAACCGACTCCACACTGACCCAGAAGATTCACTCACAACCGACCCCACACTGACCCAGAAGATACACTCACACCCGACCCCACACTGACCCAGAAGATACACTCACTCCCGACCCCACACTGACCAGAAGATACACTCACACCTGACCCCACACTGACCCAGAAGATACACTCACACCCGACCCCACACTGACCCAGACGGTACACTCACACCAGACCCCACACTGACCGGAAGATACACTCACACCTGACCCCACACTGACCCAGAAGATACACTCACACCTGACTCCACACTGACCCAGAAGATACACTAACACGCAACCACACATTGACCAAGAAGATACACTCACACCCGACCCCACACTGACCTATAAGGTACACTCACACCCGACCCCACATTGATCCAGAAGATACACTCATTCTGACACCACACTGACCCAGAAGATACACTCACACCCGACCCCACCTTGACCCAGAAAATACATTCACACCCGACCCCAGGCTGACCCATAAGGTACACTCACACCCGACCCCGCAGTGACCCTGAAGATACACTCACACCCGACCACACACTCATCCTGAAGATACACTCACACCCGACCCCACACTGACCTTGAAGATACACTCACACCCGACCCCACACAGACCCAGAAGATACACTCACACCTGACCCCATGCTGACCCAGAAGATACAATCACACCAGACCCCACACTGACCCAGAAGATAAACTCACACCTGACCCCACACTGACCCAGAAGATACACTCACACCCGACCCGAAACTGACCTAGAAAATACACTCACACCTGACCCCACATTGACCCAGAAGATACACTCACTCCCAACCCCATGCTGCCCAAGAAGACACACTTATATATGACCCCACACTGACCCAGAAGTTAAACTCAAACCCGTATCCACACTGACCCAGAAGATACACTCACACCCAACCCTATGCTGTCCAAGAAGACACACTTATACCCGACCCCACACTGACCAAGAAGATAAACTCAAACCCATATCCACACTGACCAGAAGATACACTCACACCTGACCTCACACTGACCCTGAAGATACACTCACACCCGACCCCACACAGACCCAGAAATACACTCACACCCAACCCCATGCTGACCCAGAAGATACAATCACACCAGACCCCACACTGACCCAGAAGATAGACACAAACCCGTATCCATACTGACCCAGAAGATACACTCGTACCCGACCCTACGGTGACCCAGAAGGTATGCTCGTACCTGACCCCACATTGACCCAGGAGATACATACAAACCCAACCCCATGCTGACCCTGAAGATACACTCAGACCTGACCCCACACTGACCAGAATATACACTCATACCCAACCCCAAACTGAGCAGAAGATACACTCACACCCAACCCCACACTGACCAAAAGATGCACTCACACCCGACCCCACACTGACCATAATATACACTCACACCCGAACCCACACTGACCCACAAGATACACACACACCCGACCCCGCACTGACCACAACATACACTCACACGCGACCCCACACTGACCCAGAAGATACACTCATACCCGACCCCTAACTGACACAGAAGATACACTCACTCCCGATCCCACACTGACCAGAAGATAAACTTACACACAACCCCACACTGACCCAGAAGACACACTCAAACCCGACCCCACACTGACCCAGAAGATACACTCACACCCGACCCCACACTGATCAGAAGATACAATCAACACGACCCCGCACAGACCCTGAAGATACACTCGTATCTGACCCTAAGCTGACCCATAAGATGCACTCGCACCCGACCCAACTCTGACCCAGAAGATACACTCACACCTGACCCCACACTGACCCAGAAGATACACTTGTACCCGACCCCACACTGACCCAGAAGATACACTCACACCCGACCCCACACTGACCCAGAAGATACACTCACTCCCGACCCCACACTGACCAGAAGATACACTCACACCTGACCCTACACTGACCCAGAAGATACACTCACACCCGACCCCACACTGACCCAGAAGATACACTCACACCAGACCACACGCTGACCAAGAGGAAACACTCACACCCGACGCCACGTTGACTCAGAAGGTACACTCACACATGACCTCACACTGACCCAGTATATGCACTCACACACAGCCCAAAGCTGACCCAGAAGATAAACTCTCACCCGCCCCGACGCTGACGAGAGTATACACTCACACCCGACCCCACATTGACCCAGAAGACACACACGAACCCGACCCAATGCTGACCCAGAAGATACATTAAAACCCGACCCCACACTGAACTTTAAGATTCACTCACACCCGACCCCACCCTGACCCAAAAGATACACTCACACTTGACCCCACGCTGACCCAGAAGATATACGCACATCCGACCCCACACTGACCTAAAGATAAAGTCACACTCGACCCCACAGTAACCCAGAAGATACACTCGTACCCGACACCACACTGACCATTAGATACACTCATACCCGACCCCACATTGACCCAGAAGACACACTCAATACCGACCCCACACTGACGCAGAAGATACACTCGCACCTGACACTACACTGACCCAGAAGATACACTCACACCCGACCCCACACTGACCCAGAAGATACACTCAAACCCGATCCCACACTGACCTTTAAGATACACTCACACCCAACCCCTCACTGACCCAGAAGATACACTCACACCCGACCCCACTCTGACCCAAAAGATACACTCACACCCGACCCCACACTGACTCAGAAGATACACTCACACCCGACCACACGCTGACCCAGAGGAAACACACCCGACCCCACCTTGACCTAGAAGGTACACTCACACACGACCCCACACTGACCCAGAAGATACACTCACACCTGACCCCACACTGACCCAGAAGATACACTCACACCCGACCCCACACTGACCCAGACGGTACACTCACACCAGACCCCACACTGACCGGAAGATACACTCACACCTGACCCCACACTGACCCAGAAGATACACTCACACCTGACTCCACACTGACCCAGAAGATACACTAACACGCAACCACACATTGACCAAGAAGATACACTCACACCCGACCCCACACTGACCTATAAGGTACACTCACACCCGACCCCACATTGATCCAGAACCTATAGTCACACCCTACCCCACCTTGACCCAGAAGATACACTCATTCTGACACCACACTGACCCAGAAGATACACTCACACCCGACCCCACCTTGACCCAGAAAATACATTCACACCCGACCCCAGGCTGACCCATAAGGTACACTCACACCCGACCGCGCAGTGACCCTGAAGATACACTCACACCCGACCACACACTCATCCTGAAGATACACTCACACCCGACCCCACACAGACCCAGAAGATACACTCACACCTGACCCCATGCTGACCCAGAAGATACAATCACACCAGACCCCACACTGACCCAGAAGATAAACTCACACCTGACCCCACACTGACCCAGAAGATACACTCACACCCGACCCGAAACTGACCTAGAAAATACACTCACACCTGACCCCACATTGACCCAGAAGATACACTCACTCCCAACCCCATGCTGCCCAAGAAGACACACTTATATATGACCCCACACTGATCCAGAAGTTAAACTCAAACCCGTATCCACACTGACCCAGAAGATACACTCACACCCAACCCTATGCTGTCCAAGAAGACACACTTATACCCGACCCCACACTGACCCAGAAGATAAACTCAAACCCGTATCCACACTGACCAGAAGATACACTCACACCTGACCTCACACTGACCCTGAAGATACACTCACACCCGACCCCACACAGACCCAGAAATACACTCACACCCAACCCCACGCTGACCCAGAAGATACAATCACACCAGACCCCACACTGACCCAGAAGATAGACACAAACCCGTATCCATACTGACCCAGAAGATACACTCGTACCCGACCCTACGGTGACCCAGAAGGTATGCTCGTACCTGACCCCACATTGACCCAGGAGATACATACAAACCCAACCCCATGCTGACCCTGAAGATACACTCAGACCTGACCCCACACTGACCAGAATATACACTCATACCCAACCCCAAACTGAGCAGAAGATACACTCACACCCAACCCCACACTGACCAAAAGATGCACTCACACCCGACCCCACACTGACCATAATATACACTCACACCCGAACCCACACTGACCCACAAGATACACACACACCCGACCCCGCACTGACCACAACATACACTCACACGCGACCCCACACTGACCCAGAAGATACACTCATACCCGACCCCTAACTGACACAGAAGATACACTCACTCCCGATCCCACACTGACCAGAAGATAAACTTACACACAACCCCACACTGACCCAGAAGACACACTCAAACCCGACCCCACACTGACCCAGAAGATACACTCACACCCGACCCCACACTGATCAGAAGATACAATCAACACGACCCCGCACAGACCCTGAAGATACACTCGTATCTGACCCTAAGCTGACCCATAAGATGCACTCGCACCCGACCCAACTCTGACCCAGAAGATACACTCACACCTGACCCCACACTGACCCAGAAGATACACTTGTACCCGACCCCACACTGACCCAGAAGATACACTCACACCCGACCCCACACTGACCCAGAAGATACACTCACTCCCGACCCCACACTGACCAGAAGATACACTCACACCTGACCCTACACTGACCCAGAAGATACACTCACACCCGACCCCACACTGACCCAGAAGATACACTCACACCAGACCACACGCTGACCAAGAGGAAACACTCACACCCGACGCCACGTTGACTCAGAAGGTACACTCACACATGACCTCACACTGACCCAGTATATGCACTCACACACAGCCCAAAGCTGACCCAGAAGATAAACTCTCACCCGCCCCGACGCTGACGAGAGTATACACTCACACCCGACCCCACATTGACCCAGAAGACACACACGAACCCGACCCAATGCTGACCCAGAAGATACATTAAAACCCGACCCCACACTGAACTTTAAGATTCACTCACACCCGACCCCACCCTGACCCAAAAGATACACTCACACTTGACCCCACGCTGACCCAGAAGATATACGCACATCCGACCCCACACTGACCTAAAGATAAAGTCACACTCGACCCCACAGTAACCCAGAAGATACACTCGTACCCGACACCACACTGACCATTAGATACACTCATACCCGACCCCACATTGACCCAGAAGACACACTCAAAACCGACCCCACACTGACGCAGAAGATACACTCGCACCTGACACTACACTGACCCAGAAGATACACTCACACCCGACCCCACACTGACCCAGAAGATACACTCAAACCCGATCCCACACTGACCTTTAAGATACACTCACACCCAACCCCTCACTGACCCAGAAGATACACTCACACCCGACCCCACTCTGACCCAAAAGATACACTCACACCCGACCCCACACTGACTCAGAAGATACACTCACACCCGACCACACGCTGACCCAGAGGAAACACACCCGACCCCACCTTGACCTAGAAGGTACACTCACACACGACCCCACACTGACCCAGAAGATACATTCACACCCAACCCAAAGCTGACCCAGAAGCTAAACTCACATCCGCCCCCACGCTGACGCGAGGATACATTCACACCCAACCCCACATTGACCTAGAAGACACAGACAAACCCGACCCATGCTGACCCAGAAGATACATTAAAACCCGACCCCACATTGACGCAGAAGTTGCATTCACACCTGACCCCACACTGACCTTTAAGATACACTCACACCCGACCGCACACTGACACAGAAGAGACACTCGTACATGAACCCACACTGACCCAGAAGAAAAACTCACACCCAACGGCACACTGACCCAGATAATATACTAACACCTGACCCCACGCTGACCCAGTAGATACACTCATACTCGACCCCACGCTGACTTGAAGCTACACTCACACCCGACTCCACACTGACCATTAGATACACTCACACCCGACCCCACACTGACCATTAGATACACTCACACCCGAACCCACACTGACCTGAAGATAAACTCACACCCGACCCCACGCAAATACAAAAGATACACCATTACATGTCCCAGATTTCCCACATAGTGCAGGAGGAGAAAACTACGGGGCTGAGCTGTCCTGACATGACTTACCCTTTACTTCCTTTAAATTAAGTTACATTTTTGGTTACCAGCAGCCGCCACTACACCTCAGAGCTTAGAAACTATAAACCACGGAGTTTAAGTTTGAAAAAAAAAGGAGGAAGAGAGAAAAACTCACCAACCAATTACTTAGCTGCTTTCTGGTGACGTCACACTTTGATTACTTTTTACCTCTCTCTCTCGCTGCTGAATTGGTAAGCCTCGCCTCGCTGCTGCTTTTAAGCCACGCTCCTCACTCCACACCCAGGTCCGCCGCTCCGGTCTGGCCTCGCCTCGCTGCCGCTTTTAAGCCGCGCTCCTCACTCCACACCCAGGTCCGCCGCTCTGGTCGGGCCTCGCCTCGCTGCCGCTTTTAAGCTGCGCTCCTCACTTCACACCCAGGTCCGACGCTCTTGTCGGGCCTCGCCTCGCTGCCACTTTTAAGCCGTGCTCCTCACTTCACACCCACGTCCGCCGCTCTCGTCGGGCCTCGCCTCGCTGCCACTTTTAAGCCACGCTCCTCACTTCACACCCAGGTCCGCCGCTCTGGTTGGGCCTCACCTCACTGCCGCTTTTAAGCCACGCTCCTCACTCCACACCCAGGTCCGCTGCTTAAACCCGGTACATTCAAGATACATTCAAAACCGACCCCAAACTGACCCAACTGAAAACCCACCCAACATTTACACAGAAAATGTACTCAAACCCGACACCATGCTAACCCAGAAAATACACTCACACCTGACCACACGCTGACCCAGAAGATACACTCACGCCCAACCCCAAACAGACCCAGAAGATACACTCACACCCGACCTCACACTGACACAGAGGATACACATAAACCCGACCCAACACTGACCCAGAAGATACACTCACACATGACACCACCCTGACCCCGAAGGTACACACAAACCCGACCCCATGCTGACCCAGAAGAAAAACTCACAGTCGCCCACAAACTGACCTAGAAGATACACTCACACCCGACCTGAAACTGTCCAGAAGATAAACTCACACCCGACCTTACACTGCCCATAAGATACAAACACCCGACCCCACACTGAACCAGAAGATACACTCATTCCTGACCCCACACTGTCCCAAAAGATACACGGAAACCTAACCCCACATTGACACAGAAGATATAATCGAAACCGACCCCAAACTGACGCAGAAGTTACACTCAAACTCGACCCGACACTGACCAGGAGAGACACTCACACCCGACCCCACACTGACCCAGAAGATACACTCACACCGACCACACACTGAGCCAGAAGATACACTCGTACCCAATCCCACGCTGACCCAGTGGATACACGCACACCCGACCCCACACTGACTCAGAAGATACACTCACACGTGACCCCACGCTAACCCAGAAGATACACTCACACCCGACCCCACACTATCTCAGAAGATACACTCACAGCTGACACCACAATGACCCAGAAGACACACTCACAACCAAACACATGCTGACCCAGAAGATAAACTCAAACCCGGCTCAAAACTGACACAGAAGATACACTCACTCCTGACCCTACACTGACCCAGAGGATACACATAAACCCGACCAAGCACTGACCCAGAAGATATACTCACACCGGACCCCACACAGATCCAGAAGATACACACAAACACAAACCCACACTGACCCAGAATATACACTCACACACGAGCCCACATTGACCCAGAAGACACACTCACATCCGACCCCACACTGACCCAAAAGATACACTCACACCCGACCCCACAATGACCCAGAAGTTACACTCACTCCCGACCCCACACTGACCAGAAGATACACTCACACCTGACCCCACACTGACCCAGAAGATACACTCACACCCGACCCCACACTGACCCAGAAGATACACTCACACCAGACCCCACACTGACCAGAAGATACACTCACACCTGACTCCACACTGACCCAGAAGATACACTAACACGCAACCACACATTGACCAAGAAGATACACTCACACCCGACCCCACACTGACCATAAGATACACTCACACCAGACCCCACACTGACCAGAAGATACACTCACAGCCGACCCCACACTGACCCAGAAGATACATTCACACCCAACCCCACACTGACCCAGAAGGTACTCACAACTGACAGCACACTGACCCAGAAGGTACACTCACACCCGACCCCACACTTACCAAGAAAAAAACTCACACCCGACCCCATGCTGACCCAGAAGATACATTCACACCTGACCCCACACTGACTCAGAAGATACACTCAAACCCAACCCCACGCTAACCCAGAAGATACACTCACACCCGACCCCACACTATCTCAGAAGATACACTCACAGCTGACCCCACAATGACCCAGAAGACACACTCACAACCAAACACAAGCTGACCCAGAAGATAAACTCACACCCGGCTCAAAACTGACACAGAAGATACACTCACTCCTGACCATACACTGACCCAGAGGATACACATAAACCCGACCCAGCACTGACCCAGAAGATATACTCACACCCGACCCCACACTGACCCAGAAGATACACACACACACAAACCCACACTGACCCAGAAGATACACTCACACAAGAGTCCAC
Source organism: Somniosus microcephalus (assembly GCF_052327205.1). Classification (NCBI taxonomy): domain Eukaryota; kingdom Metazoa; phylum Chordata; class Chondrichthyes; order Squaliformes; family Somniosidae; genus Somniosus; species Somniosus microcephalus. The sequence continues at coordinate 84,278,532 of NC_140996.1, read as the reverse complement.
ATTGACCCAGAAGACACACTCACAACCGACTCCACACTGACCCAGAAGATTCACTCACACCCGACCCCACACTGACCCAGAAGATACACTCACACCCGACCCCACACTGACCCAGAAGATACACTCACTCCCGACCCCACACTGACCAGAAGATACACTCACACCTGACCCCACACTGACCCAGAAGATACACTCACACCCGACCCCACACTGACCAGAATATACACTCATACCCAACCCCAAACTGAGCAGAAGATACACTCACACCCAACCCCACACTGACCAAAAGATGCACTCACACCCAACCCCACACTGACCATAATATACACTCACACCCGAACCCACACTGACCCACAAGATACACACACACCCGACCCCGCACTGACCACAGCATACACTCACACGCGACCCCACACTGACCCAGAAGATACACTCATACCCGACCCCTAACTGACACAGAAGATACACTCACTCCCGATCCCACACTGACCAGAAGATAAACTTACACACAACCCCACACTGACCCAGAAGACACACTCAAACCCGACCCCACACTGACCCAGAAGATACACTCACACCCGACACCACACTGATCAGAAGATACAATCAACACGACCCCACACAGACCCTGAAGATACACTCGTATCTGACCCTAAGCTGACCCATAAGATGCACTCGCACCCGACCCAACTCTGACCCAGATGATACACTCACACCTGACCCCACACTGACCCAGAAGATACACTTGTACCCGACCCCACACTGACCCAGAAGATACACTCACACCCGACCCCACACTGACCCAGAAGATACACTCACTCCCGACCCCACACTGACCAGAAGATACACTCACACCTGACCCTACACTGACCCAGAAGATACACTCACACCCGACCCCACACTGACCCAGAAGATACACTCACACCAGACCCCACACTGACCGGAAGATACACTCACACCTGACCCCACACTGACCCAGAAGATACACTCACACACGACTCCACACTGACCCAGAAGATACACTAACACACAACCACACATTGACCAAGAAGATACACTCACACCCGACCCCACACTAACCTATAAGGTACACTCACACCCGACCCCACATTGACCCAGAACATATACTCACACCCTACCCCACCTTGACCCAGAAGATACATTCATTCTGACCCCACACTGACCCAGAAGATACACTCACACCCGACCCCACCTTGACCCAGAAAATACATTCACACCCGACCCCAGGCTGACCCATAAGGTACACTCACACCCGACCCCACAGTGACCCAGAAGATACACTCACACCCGACCACACACTCATCCTGAAGATACACTCACACCCGACCCCACACTGACCTTGAAGATGCACTCACACCCGACCTCACACAGACCCAGAAGATACACTCACACCTGACCCCATGCTGACCCAGAAGATCCAATCACACCAGACCCCACACTGACCCAGAAGATAAACTCACACCCGACCCCACACTGACCCAGAAGATACACTCACACCCGACCCGAAACTGACCTAGAAAATACACTCACACCCGACCCTACATTGACCCAGAAGATACACTCACTCCCAACCCCATGCTGCCCAAGAAGACACACTTATACCTGACCCCACACTGACCCAGAAGTTAAACTCAAACCCGTATCCACACTGACCCAGAAGATACACTCACACCCAACCCTATGCTGTCCAAGAAGACACACTTATACCCGACCCCACACTGACCCAGAAGATAAACTCAAACCCGTATCCACACTGTCCAGAAGATACACTCACACCTGACCTCACACTGACCCTGAAGATACACTCACACCCGACCCCACACAGACCCAGAAATACACTCACACCCAACCCCACGCTGACCCAGAAGATACAATCACACCAGACCCCACACTGACCCAGAAGATAAACACAAACCCGTATCCACACTGACCCAGAAGATACACTCGTACCCGACCCTACGGTGACCCAGAAGGTATGCTCGTACCTGACCCCACATTGACCCAGGAGATACATACAAACCCAACCCCATGCTGACCCTGAAGATACACTCAGACCTGGCCCCACACTGACCAGAATATACACTCATACCCAACCCCAAACTGAGCAGAAGATACACTCACACCCAACCCCACACTGACCAAAAGATGCACTCACACCCGACCCCACACTGACCATAATATACACTCACACCCGAACACACACTGACCCACAAGATACACACACACCCGACCCCGCACTGACCAGAACATACACTCACACCCGACCCCACACTGACCCAGAAGATACACTCATACCCGACCCCTAACTGACACAGAAGATACACTCACTCCCGACCCCACACTGGCCAGAAGGTAAACTTACACACAACCCCACACTGACCCAGAAGACACACTCAAACCCGACCCCACACTGACCCAGAAGATACACTCACACCCGACCCCACACTGATCAGAAGATACAATCAACACGACCCCACACAGACCCTGAAGATACACTCGTATCTGACCCTAAGCTGACCCATAAGATGCACTCGCACCCGACCCAACTCTGACCCAGAAGATACACTCACACCTGACCCCACACTGACCCAGAAGATACACTTGTACCCGACCCCACACTGACCCAGAATATACATTCACACCCAACCCCACACTGACCCAGAAGATACACACATACCTGACCCCACACTGACCCAGAAGATACACTCACACCCGACCTCACACTGACCCAGAAGATACACTCATACCCGACCCCACACTGACCTTGAAGATACAGTCACACCCGCCACCGCACTGACTCAGAAGATACATTGTACCCGACCCCACACCCGACCCCACACTGAACCGGAAGATACACTCAAACCCGACCCCACACTGACCCAGAGAATACACTCGTACCCGACCCTACGCTGACCCAGAAGATACACTCGTACCCGACCCTATGCTGACCCAGATGATACACTCACACCCGCCCCATACGGACTTGGAAGATACACTCATACCCGACACCACACAGTATGATTGACAATCATCTGAGAGTGTCATTAGGAACAGGTGCCACTGTACAGGTACTGTACATGGCACATAGGTTTTCTTGTTATATCTTCCTGCAAACCTATGTTCTTAGCACCAGAAAATGCTGGAAAAACTCAGCAGGCCAGGCATAAGAACATAAGAACATAAGAAATAGGAGCAGGAGTAGGCCAATCGGCCCCTCAAGCCTGCTCCGCCATTCAATAAGATCATGGCTGATCTGATCCGAACTGCCAATCCACTATCACAGTACCATCTCCTGCATCTAACAGAATTAGACACATGAAATAGGAGCAGGATCAGGCTACACGGCCCCTGGGCATGCTCCGCTAACCACAGGGCCATGACCGATCCGAACCTAGACTCATGTCCAAATTCCTGCCCGCTCCCCGTAACCCTTAATTCCCTTTACTTCTAGGAAACTGTCTATTTCTGTTTTAAATTTATGTAATGATGTAGCTTCTACAGTTTTTTGGGGCAGCATATTCCATGGACCTACCACCCTCTGAGTGAAGTAGTTCCTCCTCATCTCAGTTTTGAAAGAGCAGCCCCTTATTCTAAGACTATGCCGTCTAGTTCTAGTTTCACCCATCATCGGGAACATCTTCCCTGCATCCACCCGATCCAACCCCTTCACAATCTTATATGTTTCAATAAGATCGCCTCTCATTCTTCTGAACTCCAATGAGTAGAGTCCCAATCTACTCAACCTCTCCTCATATGTCCATCCCCTCATCCCCGGGATTAACCGAGTGAATCTTCTTTGTACTGACTCGAGAGCAAGTATGTCCTTTCTTAAGTATGGACACCAAAACTGTATGCAGTATTCCAGGTGTGGTCTCACCGATACCTTGTACAACTGAAGCAATACCTCACTATTTTTATATTCTATCCCCCTAGCAATGAAAGCCAACATTCCATTGGCCTTCTTAATCACTTGCTGCACCTGCATACTAACCTTTTGAGTTTCGTGCACCAGGACCCCCAGATCCCTTTGTACTTCAGTACTTTCCAGTTTCTTGCCATTAAGATAATAACTTGCTCTACGATTTTTCCTGCCAAAGTGCATAACCTCACACTTTCCAGTATTGTATTCCATCTGCCAAATCTCTGCCCACTTACTTAGCCTGTCTATGTCCCCTTGAAGGTTTTTTATGTCCTCCTCACTCACTACTTTCCCCCCCATCTTAGTATCATCTGCAAACTTTGATATGTTACACTCGGTCCCCTCCTCCAAATCATTAATATAGATTGTAAAGAGTTGGGGACCCAGCACTGACCCCTGCGGAACACCACTAGTTACTGATTGCCAGTCTGAGAATGAACCATTTATCCCAATTCTCTGCCTTCTGTTAGATAGCCAATCCTCTATCCATGCCAGAATATTACCCCCAATCCCGTGATTTTTTATCTTAAGCAATAATCTTTTGTGTGGCACCTTGTCAAATTCCTTTTGGAAGTCTAAATACACTACATCCACTGGTTCCCCTTTATCCACCCTATATGTTACTTCCTCAAAGAACGCCAGCAAATTTGTCAAACATGACTTCCCCTTCATAAAACCATGCTGACTCTGTCCTATTAAATTATGATTGTCCAAATGTCCTGTTACTGTCTCCTTAATAATGGACTCCAAAATTTTACCTACCACAGATGTTAGGCTAACCGGTCTATAGTTTCCAGCCTTCTGTCTATTGCCCTGTTTAAATAAGGGTGTTACATTAGCAGTTTTCCAGTCTGCCGGGACCATTGCCGAGTCCAGGGAGTTTTGGAAAATTATTACCAATGCATCCACAATCCCTACCGCCACTTCCCTCAAGACCCTAGGATGTAAGCCATCAGGTCCAGGTGATTTATCCGCCTTGAGTCCCTTTATTTTACCGAGTACCACTTCCTTAGTGATTTTGATCGTGCTTAACTCCTCCCCCCCTTTAGCCCCCTGTTTGTCCAGTGTTGGGATATTCTTAGTGTCTTCTACTGTAAAGACTGATGTAAAATATTCATTCAGTGTTTTTGCCATCTCCATATTTCCCACCATTAATTTCCCGGTCTCATCCTCTAAGGGACCAACATTTACTTTAGCCACCCTTTTTCTTTTTGTATAACTATAAAAACTCTTACTATCTGTTTTTATATTTTTTGCTAATTTACTTTCATAATCTATCTTCCCTTTCTTAATCAATCTTTTTGTTATTTTTTGCTGTCTTTTAAAGTTTTCCCAATCCTCTAACCTCCCACTAGATTTGGCTACCTTATATGCCCTTGTTTTTAGTCGAATACTATCCTTAATTTCTTTACTTAGCCACGGATGGCTGTCTTTTCTTTTACACCCTTTTCTTATCAGTGGAATATATACTTTTTGGAAGTTGTAAAATAACTCCTTAAATGTACACCACTGATCATGTATCATCTTACCCTTTAATCTATTTCCCAGTCCACTCTACTCAATTCCGCTCTCATACCTTCATAGTCTCCTTTATTCAAGCTTAGCACGCTTGTTTGCGATCCAACCTTCTCACCCTCTAATTGAATATGGAATTCAACCATGTTATGGTCACTCATTCCAAGGGGATCCTTTACTAGGACATTTTTAATTAATCCTGTCTCGTTACACAGGACCAGATCTAAGGTTGCCTGCCCCCTGGTCGGTTCAGTTACATACTGCTCAAGAAACCCATCCCTAATACATTCAATGAACTCATCCTCAAGGCAGCCCTGCCCAATTTGATTTGTCCAATTAATATGATAGTTAAAATCCCCCATAATTATAGATGTTCCCTTATTACAAGCCTCAACTATTTCCTGGTTGGTACTCCGTCCAACAGAGTTGCCACAGTTTGGAGGTCTATAGACTACGCCCACTAGTGTTTTTTTCCCCTTATTATTCCTTACCTCCACCCAAACTCTATCATTGTCCTGATCTTTTGACCCAATATCATTTCTCTGTATTACAGTGATTCCTTCCTTTATTAACATAGCCACCCCACCTCCCCTTCCTTCCTGCCTGTCCTTCCTGATCGTTAAATAACCTGGTATGTTTAATTCCCAGGCATTGTCACCCTGCAGCCATGTTTCTGTAATGGCCACAAGATCATACCCATATGTAGTTATTTGTGCCATTAACTCATCTATTTTGTTCCGAATGCTACGTGCATTCAGATGAGAAATTAGAGAGAAATTAGAGTCGACGTTTCATGTCTAACCCTTTTTCAAAACTGGAAAGGAAATGAAAAAGATCGAAAGGCAGGGCTGGGAGAGAACAAAAGAAGTGGAGAGAGAAAAAGAGGTATTCAAAACGAGACGAGATTGTGATAGGACTAGTGGAGACAAAAGATGGCTCAGATTAGATGTGAAATGTTCTGGCAGAATGAGAGACAACTGCCATGTGGGAGAGAGAAAAGAAAAGGAAAGGGGGGGAGGGAAAAACCAAAACAAAGGGGTGGATAAAAAATATAAGTAAAAATGTAATGGGGTTGAGGTTATGATCTGAAATTGTTGAACTCAAAATTGATCCGGAAGGCTGCAAAGTGTCTAATCGGAAGATGAAGTGCTGTTCCTCGAGTTTACGCTGAGCTTCCATGGAACAATGCAAGAGGCCAAGGACGGTGAGGTCCGAGAGGGAATGGAGCGGTGAATTAAAATGACAGGCGACCGGAAGCTCGGGGTCACCCTTACGGACTGAACGAAGGTGTTCCGCAAAGCGGTCACCCAATCTGCGTTTGGTCTCCCCAATGTAGAGGAGACCGCACCGTGAGCAGCGAATACAGTGTACTAGATTGCAAGAAGTACAAGTAAATCGCTGTTTCGCCTGGAAGGGGTGTTTGGGGCCCTGGACAGTGGGAAGGGGGGAGGTATAGGGGCAGGTGTTACATCTCCTGCGCTTGCACGGGAAGGTGCCAGGCGAAGGGGAAGGGGTGCTGGGGGTGATAGAAGAGTGGACTAGGGTGTCTCGGAGGGAGCGGTTCCTATGGAATGCTGAAAGGGGAGGGCAGGGGACGATGCATTTGGTGGTGGGATCACTTTGGAGGTAGTGGAAATGGTGGAGGATGATCCGTTGAATGTGGAGGCTGGTGGGGTGAAAGGTGAGGACAAGGGGAACCATGTTGTTGTTCAGGGCAGAAATGCAGGAGATAGAACGGACACGGTCGAAGGCCGTGTCAACCATGGTAGAGAGAAATCCTCGGTTGAGGAAAAAGGAAGACATGTCCGAAGCACTGGTGTGGAAAGTGGCATCATCGGAGCAGATGCGGCGGAGACGGAGAAACTGGGAGAATGCAACAGAGTCCTTACAGGAGGTGGGGTGGGAGGAAGTGTAGTCCAGGTAGCTGTGGGAGTCAGTGGGCTTGTAGTGAATATTAGTCAATAACCTATCCCCAGAGATGGAGACGGAGAAGTCGAGGAAGGGAAGGGAAGATTCAGAGATGGACCATGTGATGGTGAGGGAAGGGTGGAAATTGGAGGCAAAGTGAATGAAATTTTCTAGTTCAGGGCGAGAGCAGGAAACGGCACCGATACAGTCATCAATGTATCGGAAAAAGAGGTGAGGGAGGGGTTCTGAGTAGGACTGGAACAAAGAGTGTTCCACATATCCCACAAAAAAGTAGGCATAGCTAGGACCCATGCGAGTACCCATAGCAACACCTTTGATTTGGAGGAAATGAGTGGAGTTAAAGGAGAAGTTGTTCAATGTGAGAACAAGTTCAGCCAGGCGGAGGAGGGTAGTTTTGGATGGGGGCTGGTCGGTCCTCTTTTCAAGGAAGAAGCGAAGTGCCCGCAGGCCATCCTGGTGGGGGATGGAGGTGTAGAGGCATTGTACGTCCATGGTGAAAAGGAAGTGGTTGGGGCCAGGAAACTGGAAACTGTTAAAGTGGCGGAGGGTGTCGGAAGAGTCGCAGATGTAGGTGGGAAGGGACTGGACAAGGGGAGAAAAGATAGAGTTGAGATAGGAAGAGATAAGTTCCGTGGGGCAAGAACAGGCTGAAACGATGGGTCTACCAGGGCAGTCCTGTTTGTGGATCTTGGGAAGGAGGTAGAAGCGGGCTGTGCGAGGTTGGCGAACTGTGAGGTTGGTGGCCGCGGGGGGAAGATCTCCAGAGGAGATGAGGTCAGTGACAGTCTTGGAAATGGTGATTTGATGTTCGGTAGTGGGGTCATGGCCCAGGTGGAGGTAGGAGGAGGTGTTGCAGCTTAGCAGGTGCTGATCATAATCTCCTCTGGTTCTTCAAGATTGTTGGGAAAATGTTCACTTCAATAACCATTTTGTAAAAAGTGTATTGCAAAAAATGAAATCTGATGCTAGTCCCTTCAGTTTCCATAATTTACAGATTTTGCTGTACCATGCTTGTAAAATGGATATGATTATTTCATAATAAAGCACAAGACTAACAAAATTCAAGCTTGAATTCCAAAGGCCAAGGCCCAAAATTAGATGTTTGTGTATTATTTAAGGGAAAACTCCGGGTTGCTAAAAGTTCCTGGGTGTATTAACATCTCGTTAATCCTTGACATTGCTTGTGAGGAAGTAACTTTTATTTCTTATTTGTTGTTGGGATGTAAATTCACTGAACAAAAGCTAACATCACCTGATCTGGGAGTACAAAGTGTTGCTTCTTCGGCAGGCTAGTTTGAGCCAGCAGGGAACTTATAGATAGCACGTGCCACAGAATTGGGTGACGATAAAAACAACATTAACTACAAGCACTTAGGTAGTACCTTTACTGTAGCTAAATGCCCCAATGCATTTTACAGAAGCATAAGGAAAAAACTGAACACCAAGCCAAAGATGGAGATATTAGGAGGGGTGACCAAACACCTGGCCAAGGGGGTGGGTTTTAGGGTGGGTCTCAAAGGAGGAGGTGAAGAGGCAGAGGAATTTAGGAAGGGAATTCGGAGTTTGGGCCCAGGCAGATAAAAGCACGTTAATAATGGGGTGAAAGAAAGGAGGGGTTGCACAAGATGCCAGAGTGAAAGGAATGGAGAGTTTAGAGGAGGAGTTGAGTAGTGCTGGAGGAGATTACAGAGATCAAGGGGGGCAAGCCCCTGGAGGGATTTACACACAGTATGAGAATTTTTAATTTGACATGATTAGGTCCCAAAAGCCGATCTAGATCTAATAGGACAGGTGTGTTGAGTGAGAAAGCCTTGGTGCAGGAGTTTTGGATGAGCTGAAGTTTGCAAAAGTTGGACGATTAGAGGCTAGATAGGAAACCACTGGAGTAGTTGAGTCTGAAGGTGAAAAAGGCATGAAAGGGTTTCAGCAGCAGATGGGCTGAAGTAAGATGGAGGCGAGAATATTATGGAGGTGGCCATAGGTGGTCTTTATGATGGAGAGGATGTAGGTGTTGAATAGGATGCTGAGGTTGTGAACAGTCTGGTTCAGCCTGAGACAGTAGCTATGGAGGGGGAATAGAGTCAGTGATGATGGTACAGAGTTTGTGTTGGGGGCCAAAGGTCTTCCCAGGTTTAACTGGAGGAAATGGTAGAAGTGCTGGAAGAGGCAGTGGAGAAGTAGAGCTGGATGCCATCATCAGAAGTATATAAAATAGCAAAAGGTATGGAAAACGTAAGCTCGGAAAATCAATTTAAATTAAATTGTGAGAGTAGGACAAGGGGATATAGGTTCAAGCCAGTAAAGGCAAATTTAGGACAGATATCAAGAATTTCTTCTGAACACAATGGGTAAAATAGACTACTCGATAGTGTAGTGGAGACAAAAATCCTTGAATCATTTAAGAACCAATTCAGTGCTGAAATAGGGAAGGAACTGTAGGGTTTTTTATGAATTGATGAACTTAGATGAGCTGAAAAACCTGCTTAAGAACATAGGAACAGAAGTAAGCCATTCAGCACTTCAAGCCTGTTCCACCAGTCAAGTAGATAATGGCTGATCTGTACCTCAACTCCATTTACCCACCTTTGATTCATATCCCTTGATATCCTAACCAAAGAAAACATTTAACAATTTCAGTCATGAAAAATTCAGTTGACCCAACATCCACAGTCTTATTTTTTTGTGTGGAAGAATGCTTCCTGATTTTACTCCTAAATGGCATAGCTTTGAATTTAAAATTATGTCATCTTGTTCTTGATTCCCCCACCAGAAGAAATAGTTGATATGTACCTACCCTATTGAATCTCTTTATCATTTTAAATACCTCAATTAGACCACCCCTCAACCTTCTAAACCCAAAGGAACACAAGCCAAGTTTCTGCAACATGTCCTCATAATTTAACCCTTTAAGCCCTGGTATAATTTTGGTGAATCTGCGCTGTGGCCCAGGGAATTGGCTTCAAGATCCTAGTCTTTATTCCACTGTACTTGAACAATCTTATCCAGTCACATTTCTCTGTATGCATCCTCTCCGCCTCCAATCACACATCTTCATATGCACCCTCTCCTCCAATCACATTTCTTCATATGCACCCTCTCCTCCAATCAAATTTCTTCATATGCACCCTCTCCTCCAATCACATTTCTTCATATGCACCCTCTCCTCCAATCAAATTTCTTCATATGCACCCTCTCCTCCAATCACATTTCTTCATATGCACCCTCTCCTCCAATCAAATTTCTTCATATGCACCCTCTCCTCAATCACATTTCTTCATATGCACCCTCTCCTCCAATTGCATTTCTTCATATGCACCCTCTCCTCCGATCACATTTCTTCATGTGCACCCTCTCCTCCAATCACATTTCTTCATATGCACCCTCTCCTCCGATCACATTTCTTCATGTGCACCCTCTCCTCCAATCACATTTCTTCACATGCACCCTCTCCTCCGATCACATTTCTTCATGTGCACCCTCTCCTCCAATCACATTTCTTCATATGCACCCTCTCCTCCGATCACATTTCTTCATGTGCACCCTCTCCTCCAATCACATTTCTTCACATGCACCCTCTCCTCCGATCACATTTCTTCATGTGCACCCTCTCCTCCAATCACATTTTTTCATATACACTCTCTCTCCCTCCAATCACATGTCTCTGTATGCATCTTCTGCTCTTATAACTCTGGATTATTAATCATTTTTGACTCCAACAATTGATAGTCACTCTTTCAGTTATTTGCTACCTGCTCTGAACCCATCTTCAATCCCTGCACCTTGCCACTCACTCTCTGATTTTAAGACCTTCCTAAAATCCCTTTGAATGTGCTTTAGCCTTCTCATTACTTTTTTTATCCTGCTCAGTGTCCACATTTCCCCCATGCGCAGTAAAACACAGAATGATTTTTTTTAAGCGGACACCATGGGCTGGATTTTGTGGGGGTTCAGCGGGCGCAATCGGTGGCGGGTCGGGTGGGAAAGTTTTTTTTCCACAGCGGGTCGGGAACCCGCTGTGAACCCACCGCCACGTGCCTTTACCAAATGTCGGGTCTGTCACTGCTGAGCAGACTGACATGCATCGGCGGGGAAGGCAAATAAAATCATTAGTAGTTTGTTTACAGCCACTTATCAATGTTTTTTTCCCAGCTTTTTGAATTTGACAGGTCGCTCACCAGTTTCTCACTGTGCCTAGACCTTGTCTGTGAAGCTGAGGTGGGAGGTCAGTGGCCATTGAATCTGCTGATGAGTTGACAGCTTCAAATGTCAAGTCAAAGCTCCCAGCTGATTGAGAAATGTTCCCTGAACCACTAGATTCTCTAAACTGCATTTCCACTACAGATTCAGGAAGCTGCAAGTCTTTACACAAGGCTTCATCCAGTCTGACCTCATTACCTCTCCCACCATTGAGATTACAGATCGTTTCTGTCATTTCTACTTCACCTGCCATCTATTACATCAGCATGGGTGCTTGAAACTCTCACACATTTGTCCTCAGAATCCCACCATGTCCAGCCCCAACACCAGCAGCACCAGGCACACCAGCAGCACCAACCAAAACACCAAACTTCTCCGCAATCTGCTGATGCTGCACAGGACACAGGGCACCAGTACCCGACCACATTGCTACCCGGGAGGCCAGGGATGGCCTCACCATGGCCAGATTTACTTCACTTGACGCTGTACACCCTGGCTGTCACATGATGTGCCAGGTTGGCACCACCCCACATCAACACCATAAAGCATCCCTACAATGCCCAAGCCATTCCTTTCATACTCATAACCATTGTGGGGGGTATTGTTATGTCTCACCATTCACTGCAACTCACTAAGCCACTTCTAAAGGTGCACACACATCTGTCCAAGAACGCAAAGTGTTGAAAGTAAAGGTTTCAATGTTTGACACCACATTAACAGAAACTTCACATGAACATTAGCTAAAACACCCAAGTACCTACCCTTGTGTGTTATTAGTTGGTATGATTGCACTAGGATGAGGGTGAGTGTGAGGGGTGGCTAGTGAAATGGGGATGTGATAATGTAGATAGAGAGGGATGGGTGGAGGTGCAAGGTATGTTGGTGTGAGTAAGGATGTGCAGGACTAGGGTAGGGAAGGCAGAGTGATCGGGATGTGATGAGAGGCACAGTAGGATGAGGTTCAGTGTGGTTTTGTACTAACATTTTGTGATCTACTGAGATTATTGAAACACTTGCAACACTGCACCCAGGTCCTCCTGACCACATCCCTGCTTGTGCCCTCCTCTGCAATGTGCAACCAGGCTGCGTTGATCTCCTGGGGAGGTCTCTTCCGCCCATGGGAAGGGAAGTGTACCTCCCTGTGTGCTGTGACTCCCTCTACAAGCACATGGAGGGAGTCATGGGAGAGCCTGGGTGCAGCCCTGTGCCTTTGTGCAGTCATTGTCAGTGTTTGCAGCACCTCAATGCTGTAGAACACTGACAACACAAATGTTAAAATAAATGTGGCCTTGGCCCCTTTAAGGAAACCACCTGATGATGCGTCATCAAATGACATCACCAGACCTGCTTCCTCTAATTGGCCGGGAAATGCACTGAGCCGGCTTAGCAAGCCCAATCTCGGGAAATTCATTTCAGAGTTCAGGATGGAGACAGCAGTGGGGTCTGGAACCACCACCGACATCGCCCGCCACCAACCCACCATTATTCTTCCTTTTTAACACTATACATTGCTCTCAGTTGGATGCTTGCAAAGTTTTGTATGAAAATAGTTAATCTTTTGGATTTTTCTTTGTTGTTGCAAATAAACAAGTCTATTCAGGTTTAAAGGGGCTAATAAATCTAGTTAATGGGTCTATTTCTCACACATAATTAACCCTTGAAAGAGTTTTGCAATATTCACCTTGAATCTTATGCAGTGTTAGATGATACCGCACTAAAAATTAAAATGTAACACCTGCAAGTTCTTACACTGCATGGATCCACTAACATAACATACATGGATAGTCAGCAGTGGTAGGTTTCAAGTTTGCACCCTATGGGATAGAAATTTGGCTACATAGCGCCCAGTTTTTCGACGCTACAGTTGCTGTTTTTGTCCAAAATGGCGACTGAGCAGCGCCTGCACATTTCTGGTGGAGCTAACGCCCTCTCTTAACCTTGCACAGCTGAACAAGTTCAGCAGTGTAGGAATTAACAGCGGGGTTGGGGTTATTGTCTCTGGCCAGTCAGAAGCCTCTGAGCTGCTCCAGGGACCCCCGTGCGGTTTCAAAGCGCTCCCCTATTCCTGGTTCTGACCGCCAGACTTATTCGGTAGTGATGTAGACAGAAAACGTGACTCGTGGTTTGGGTGCAAAACAGACCAGCATTTATTGAAACAAAAGAAGGAAACAAATTGAAAATAAATGATACAGCACACTTATGCTGAAATACAGCACCTCACTTAACACAGTACACTTCTTGTCCACTAAAGCACTCGTTTACTTAATAGAACACTGTTGCTTAAATGCAGCACTTTACTTCTTAGTACAACACTGTTACTTAGATACAGCACCTTTTAAATACAGCTACTTAGTGTCCACTGAAGCACCTTTTCTGCTTAGTGCAACACCCTTTTAATAGCACTTTCAATACAGAACTATTAGTGTTCACTACAGCACTTCTCTGCTAGTGCAACACTGTTACTTAAATATCACTCTTGATACAGAACTCTTTTCACTCTGGACCCATGCAAGAGCATTGCAGCACTCTTGCATCCCTTGCTGCCACCCTGTCCTTTCACTAAAGCCACTCTTCAACCTCCCTGCTTTCAGATGCTGCATCACCAGCTCAGGAGCTGGGCCCTCAAGCTGCCAGGGACACTGACTCCGGAGGCGAGGAGCAGGAGGAAGCTGGACCAGCCGTGCCAACCTCAGGCGAGCTAGCCCATCTGTAGACTGGGGATAGTGCTTCCCTGGAAGGGAGCGGGGGGGATGGCTCTGAGGAGCAACCAGTTGCAGGAACCAGCGGGCTCCAGCAACGCAAGGGGGGTAGGGAAGCTCGGGAACCATCTCCCCGGAGGATGCGTCAGGCCACAATGACTGCTGCACAGAGCGCAGAAGAGGTGCGTTCCCTCGCAGAAATGAGTGCACAGGCTCGACTCAGGCACACTGAGCTGATGGCTGCAGTGGCAAGGGTGCCTGAATCCATCGAGACACTGGCAAGGAGTGTGCAAGACTTCGGGGCAGCACAGGCGAGGAGTGCACAAGATTTCGGGGCAGCACAGGAAAGGAGTGCCCAGGGCTTCGGTGCATCACTGGAAAGGACTGTCCAGGGCTTCAGTGCATCACTGGAAAGGACTGTCCAGGGTTTGACCGAAGCACTGGCACCTGCCACGCAGGTGCTGAGTGCTGCCACGCAATCCCTCGCTGGCCTCATGCAGAGGCAGATTGAGGCCACACAAGCACTGACTGCTGCCACCCTCGATGGATCAGGCAGGATTACCCGGGACCCTTGCAGCACCACAGCAGGCCAGCAATCTGTGGACCAATCGATTGGTGTGCATGCTGCGGTGCTGCCCCGTCAGAGTGTAAGTGTGTCGGCTGACCACGGAGCAGGTGTCCGCTCTCAGGATGTCAGCATTCCTGAAGCCAATGCTGGCACGTCGCCACTGCAGCTGCCATCACCTGCAGGACAGATTGCTTCCACCCATGCCCATTTGGAGCAGTCAGCATCCGGCCCCTCCAAGCCCAGAGTCCATCCACGCCGTCCCTCAGGGGCATCTGCGCTTTCAGACAGTCAGCAGGCATCCCCCAGCCTTCATGCAGCCACTGGGGTCCCATTACAGAGGAGCTGCAGAGAGGGAAGGGGCCGTTCTCGCAAGAGAAGTAGATCACCATCAAAGGAGAAAGAGTAGAAGGTGCTGCTGAGATGTCCTATTTCTAGAAATCAAGGCCGTGGATGCTGGTCTTAATGTTTGTCATGTTTTGGATAGTCTCCCGGGTGTGCGAGTCACTTGGTCTGAATGTTACTAATGTTTTGGATAGTCTCCTGGGTGTGCGTGACACTTATGTGTCAGTTTGTTAGTTAAGCTTTCTGTTGCCATTGCTTTGTCATGTTGGAAGGAAGCACATTTTTCAAAATAAACAAATAATTTTTATTGTCATTGGCCATGTCTGCTATTTACAATCATTCTGGCCTTCATAGGCTTTGGGTTATCCGAATGGTTCCATTCCTGGTCTTCGAATGGCACCAAGCAATCCGTGAGAGGGGCTTAGAACCGACTCCTTATCAGCCTCTGACGGATGGCCCTTCCAGATTCTCGGACACTCCCATCTTGGTCCTCCTCCTCCCCCTCCTCCTCCTCCTCCTCTGCTGGTCCTTCAATGTCTGCTGGCATTGGCTGGGTGCGCAGGGTGGCGAGGTTATGGAGCATGCAGCAGACAACGACGAAGTGGGAGACTCGCTCTGGTGAGTACTGCAAGGCGCCTCCCGAATGGTCCAAACAGTGGAACCGCTGCTTCAGCACGTCGATTGTGTGCTCCATAATGTTCCTCGTCGCCTGATGGCTGACGTTGTAGTACTCTTCAGCAGGGGTGCTGGGCGTACGGAGCGGGGTCATCAGCCATGGGCACAGAGGATAGCCCTTATCGCCGAGAAGCCAGCCTTCTGGGTGAGCCGGGGCCTTGAAAAGGTCAGCGACTGAAGTCTGGCTCAGGATGAATGCGTCGTGGCTGCTGCCTGGGAACTGAGCATTGACCGCCAGGATCAGCTGCCGGTGGTCACAGACCAGCTGCACATTCAAGGAGTGGAACCCCTTGCAGTTGCGGAACTCCTCAGGATTCAAAACAGGCACCTATAAAGCCACGTGCGTGCAGTCAATGGCGCCCTGCACCATGAGGAAGTCAGCTATTGCCGCGAAGCCCTCTGCGCGCTCCCGCTGCTTCTCCGGTGTCACATTGAAGGAGATGTACTGCCGTCGCCTCTTAAACAGGGCATCTGTAACCTGCTGGTATGATAGCAAAATACTGCAGATGTTGGAAATCCGAAATAACAACAGAGAATGCTGGAAAAACTCAGCAGGTCAGGCAACATCCGTGGAGAGAAATTTGAGTTGACGTTTCGTGTCGAACCCTTCTTCAAAGCTGGAAAGAAAAGAAAATAGATCAAAGGCAGGGCTGCGATCGGACAAAAGAATTAAAAGAAACAAAAGAAGTAAAAGAGACAATAAAAGGTATTCAAAGCTAGACGAGATGGTAATAGGCTGAGATTAGGTGTGAAGTGCACTGGCAGGGCAAGAGATAGCTGCCAGGTGTGAGAGAGAAACAAAAGGAAAGGTTGGGGGGGGGGAAATGAGTGGAAAAATTACAAGTAAAATTGTAATAGGGGCCGAGGTTATGATCTGAAATTGTTGAACTCGATATTGAGTCTGGAAGGCTGCAGAGTGCCTAATCGGAAGATGAGGTGCTGTTCCTCGAGTTTACATTGAGTTTCCGTGGAACAATACAAGAGGCCAAGGACGGTGAGGTCCAAGTGGGAATGGAGCGGTGAATTAAAATGACAGGCGACCGGAAGCTCGGGGTCAACCTTACGGACTGAACGGAGGTGTTCCGCAAAGCGGTCACCCAATCTGCGTTTGGTCTCCCCAATGTAGAGGAGACCGCATCTTGAGCAATGAATACAGTATACTAGATTGCGAGAAGTACAAGTAAATTGCAGTTTCACCTGGAAGGGGTGTTTGGGGCCCTGGACAGTGGGAAGGGGGGAGGTATAGGGGCAGGTGTTGCATCTCCTCCGCTTGCATGGGAAGGTGCCAGGCGAAGGGGAAGGGCTGTTAAGGGTGATAGAAGAGTGGACTAGGGTGTCTTGGAGGGAGCGGTCCCTATGGAATGCTGAAAGGGGAGGGGAGGGGAAGATACGTTTGGGGGTGGGATCACTTTGGAGGTAGCGGAAATGCCGGAGGATGATCCGTTGAATGTGGAGGCTGGTGGGGTGAAAGGTGAGGACGAGGGGATCCCTATCGTGGTTCTGGGAGGGAGGGGCAGGGGTGAGAGCAGAAGTGCGGGAGATAGAACTGACACGGTCGAGGGCAGTGTCAACCACGGTAGAGGGAAATCCTTGGTTGCGGAAAAAGGAAGACATGTCTGAAGCACTGGTGTGGAAGGTGGCATCGTCAGAGCAGATACGGCGGAGACGGAGAAACTGGGAGAATGGAATCGAGTCCTTACAGTAGACTACACTTCCTCCCACCCCGCTTCCTGTAAGGACTCTATTCCATTCTCCCAGTTTCTCCGTCTCCACCGTATCTGCTCCGACGATGACACCTTCCACACCAGTGCTTCAGACATGTCTTCCTTTTTCCGCAACCGAGGATTCCCCTCCACCGTGGTTGACACTGCCCTCGACCGTGTCAGTTCTATCTCCAGCACTTCTGCCCTCACCCCTGCCCCTCCCTCCCAGAACCATGATAGGGTTCCCCTTGTCCTCACCTTTCTCCACACCAGCCTTCACATTCAACGGATCATCCTCCGGCATTTCCGCTACCTCCAAAGTGATCCCACCACCAAACGTATCTTCCCCCCCTCCCCTTTCAGCATTCCGTAGGAACCGCTCCCTCCGAGACACCCCCTAACAGCCCTTCCCCTTCGCCTGGCACCTTCCTGTGCAAGCGGAGGAGATGTAACACCTGCCCCTATACCTCCCCTCTTCCCACTGTCCAGGGCCCCAAACACCCCTTCCAGGTGAAACAGCGATTTACTTGTACTTCTCGCAATCTAGTATACTGTATTCGCTGCTCACGATGCGGTCTCCTCTACATTGGGGAGACCAAACGCAGATTGGGTGACTACTTTGCGGAACACCTCCGTTCAGTCCATAAGGGTGACCCCGAGCTTCCGGTCGCCTGTCATTTTAATTCACCGCTCTATTCCCACTCGGACCTCACCGTCCTTGGCCTCTTGTATTGTTCCACGGAAGCTCAAAGTAAACTCGAGGGACAGCACCTCATCTTCCGATTAGGCACTCTGCAGCCTTCCGGACTCAATATCGAGTTCAACAATTTCAGATCATAACCTCAGCCCCTATTACATTTTTCTTGTAATTTTTCCACTCCTTTCACCCCCACCCCTTTCCTTTTGATTCTCTCTCACACCTGGCAGCTATCTCTTGCACTGCCAGTACACTTCACACCTAATCTCAGCCTATTACCATCTCGTCTAGCTTCGAATACCTCTTATTGTCTCTTTTACTTCTTTTGTTTCTTTTAATTCTTTTGTCCGATCGCAGCCCTGCCTTCGATCTATTTTCTTTTCTTTCCAGTTTTGAAGAAGGGTTCGACACGAAACGTCAACTCAAATTTCTCTCCACGGATGTTGCCTGACCTGCTGAGTTTTTCCAGCATTTTCTGTTGTTATTTTGTAACCTGCTGGATGCAGCTATGCACCACAAACTGGGAGATGTTGGCAATGTCCCCAGTTGCTGACTGAAAGGAGCCGGTCGCATAGAATTTCAATGCCACTGTTATCTTCACAGCCACCGACAGAGAGGTCCTGCACCTTATCTGCGGCTGCAGATCTGCCTGAAGCAGGTGGCACAGCTCAGTCACCACCTCCATTCGGAATCGCAGCCTCCTAACACACTACTCCTCTGACATGTTGAGGTAAGAGAACTACTGCCTGAATACCCTGGCAGCGTAAGGTCTCGTGTGGCGACGTCTGTTGGCCCTCCTCCGTCTGGCCATTCCTGGCCCTCTCTCCCTTCGTCCCTGTGCCCTTTCCAGATGGTCAAGCAGCAGGACGTTCCCCTCCAAAGCAGCCCCCATAATAATAGGTCACCAGAAATTAAATAGGGTGTAAATGCTCACCAGCAGCAGGGTGATGGTATGAAGGTTCTCTGGCAGCACTGGGTCACTAGTGATATGGCTCAGAGTTCAACTTTGCAACTCTGTGTAAATCTCAAAGAAGTTGTGCTCCCAAAATGGCTGCCGCTTTTATACCAGTGCAGTCCCCTTTAAAGAGCGCCCCCCTAAGCCCGAGAGCGACTGGGGAACGTTCCAGGAAGCTGTCCTTACTGGCGCCGGTCGGAACGGAGGGGGGCGCCACTGAATTTTCAGTCCGGGGAGCCAAAAAGGCGTTGCACACGGAAATGATGTCATGATCTGCCTGCGCCCGCGAGCGGACGCTACGATTTAGTGCCGGCGCTAAAACCCACTCAATATGGCAAGAGGCGCTGGGTTCATTGCGCCCGCCCGAAAATTGGGTAACGCCCCAATTCTCGGCCTCTTTAGGCACTAATCGCTGGTGCTACCAACCGAATTTCTCCCCTTTAGTGTTCACTACAGCACTTCACTGCATAGTGCAACACCCTTTTAATAGCACTTTCAATACAGAACTCTTAGGCCTAGAAATTGGGTATAGCCCCGCTTGGGGCGGTAGAATTGGCGCTGCGCAAATTTTATAGCCAGACGCAACTTATCGCCACCTCACGCGATATTGGGTTGCAGCGCCCCTAAAGGTGATTGCGGCGTGAAATCAGGCATTACACGGGACTCCTAAGCGCTAGCCTGGCGGCGCTACACAATATCGGCGCAGGCGGGCGCAGCGCAGGTGCCGTCAATAATCGATGACCACGAGACTTTCAGGCGCCGGCCAGCTCTTAAAGGGGTGGGTCAGTAAGGATCAGCAGTCACACTCTGCGCCTTGTAGGCCTCAAAATCAGCGCTGGGCATTCTGTAGCATTACAAATTTTGAGAAGATGGAGAGGGTGAGGCAGAGAGCGGAGCGCTTTACCAATGGGGCATTGGATGCTTTGGTAAGCGCAGTGGAGCGCCGGCGAGCTGTGCTGTACCCCGACAATGGCAGGAGGCCTAATCAGAAGGAATGCCGCAGAACTTGGAGGGAAGTTTCTCAAAAGGTCAACTCCAACAGCATGGTGACCAGGAGCCCTGTGCAATGCAGGAAGAAATTCAACGATCTCACTCGGGTCGTTAGGGTGAGTGGTGTTTCAGCAATCTTCTTCATCCCTCCATCTGCACCTGACTTTATGGCCAGAGCCCCATTGGCCATCTGTCAGCAAGCACCCATGGCCCTTTCTGGGAACACACATGCATATTAAACTCAGGGCATCATGTAAGGGCTATTCCACCGTGGGGTGCATGAGATGACAGCTCAGGGCATCATGTTTCATCACTTCCCGTCCTTTCTCCTGCAGGCCAAGCTGGCCAGGAACCGCAAAGAGCAGCGTCAGATCGGAGGACAAAGTCCTCGCCTCCAGACACTCATGGACCTCGAGGAGAGAGTTTACCAGATTGTTGGAGGCCAGATGACTGGACCTGTCACCACTGGAGCTGCCGACCCCATTGAGCACAACGATGGTAAGGTCATCACCTTTTTGATCTGTCTCCTTCCACTTGTTCCCCCCACCAGCATGCTTTTCACTCTGGACCCATGTCATATAATTGCAGCAATCTTGCATCACTTGCTGCCACCCTGTCCTTTCGCTAAAGCCACTCTTCAACCTCCCTGCTTTCAGATGCTGCATCACCAGCTCGGGAGACAGGCCCTCAAGCTACCAGTGCCACTGACTCTGGAGGCGACCAGCAGGAGGAAGCCGGAACATCCATGCCAGCCTCAGGCGAGCCAGCCCATCTGGAGACTGGGGATAGTACTTCCCTGGAGGGGAGCGGGGGAGGGTGGCTCTGATGAGGAACCAGTTCCAGGAACCAGCGGGCTGCAGCAACGCAAGAGGGGTAGGAAATCTCAGGGGCCGTCTCCCCGGTGTTGTGTCCATCAGTAGTAAGACACAGACTGCAGGAGAACCGTACAACAGGTGTTTACTCAACGTGGTTCACACTGGAACTGAACTATACAGATTACTACTCAGTGCTATATACAGGTGTGGTCACTGCCAGTACTACAGTATACATGAGCTGTAAAAAGTAGTTCCCCCCTTAAAGGTATATACATTACAATTCCTCCCCTTTTAGATTAACAGTACCATAACACTCATTTAACAATTAAATATCAAACTAATTATAATTAACTCTTTTAACATACAACGTTAGCTGAAAATAGTCCATTAATATATTCAGTCTTTGGGGAGGCTTTCTGATCCTTTCTGGATAGTGCCTTTCCCGAGTGTCTCGCTCTTGGTGCGGAGGCGATTCTGGCACCCTGTCGTCGGTTGGATCATCAGCTTCCGATGCTACTGTTTCTGGGGTAGATGCGAACTGTACGTTGGGTTCCTCACCAGGTACGTATGGGCGAGGCATGGGGTTGACTTGTTC
Organism: Somniosus microcephalus; assembly: GCF_052327205.1. Lineage (NCBI taxonomy): Eukaryota > Metazoa > Chordata > Chondrichthyes > Squaliformes > Somniosidae > Somniosus > Somniosus microcephalus. The sequence goes on along the minus strand of NC_140996.1, from coordinate 84,256,912 downwards.
CTGTGACTCTAGGATCTGGTCAGCATGGCGTCTCACGATGTTCTCCCCAACATCCACTGTGTACATTAGTGGGCCCTGCCGTGTGCATATCGTTCCTGGCTGCCATTTTTCTGTTCGGTAGTCGCGGGCCAAGACTGGTTGCCCTACATTGAAGCTCCTTGTTGGCTTCTCATGGATGTGCTGGAATTGCTTACTCTCAACATCTCTTCGTACGTTTGGTCTGAGCAAATCCAGGCGAGATCTTAACCTTCAGTTAAAGAACATCACGGCCGGGGTCTGGTTGGTGACTGCATGTGTCGCATTCCTGTAGGTGAACAGGAAATTGTCCACCTTATGCTGCAGTGGAATGTTGTCATTGTACACAGCCCTTATTGCCTTCTTAAAGGTTTGTACGAACCTCTCAGCCAATCCATTTGTGGCTGGATGATACAGGGCGGATGTGTAATGCCTTACCCCATTCTTCTTCATAAACCTCCTGAAATCTTCGGACACAAACTGTGGTCCGTTATCGGAGCAAATCTGTTCTGGCAAGCCATTCCTGGCAGAAATGGTCCGTAGGACTGCAATAGTTGTCTCCGTGGTGGTGGAGGACATTTTGATGACCTCAGACCATTTCGAGTGCGCATCCACGGCTATTAAAAACATTGAATCCATGAATGGACAAGCAAAATCAATATGCACCCGTTGCCATGGAGATGAGGGCCACCCCCATGGGTGTAGAGGGGCATGTGGTGGTGCATTTTGGACTTTCTGGCATCCTGAGCAGCTCTTGGTCAGGTCCTCAATTTGTTTATCGATTCCCGGCCACCACACATAAGCCCTGGCAAGGCTTTTCATTTTTACCCCTCACAGATGACCCTCATGAAGCTCATTGAGCAGTCTATCCCTTAACTTGGGTGGAATTACCACTCGGGATTCACACATCAAGGTCCCCCGGCACACTGACAGCTGTTCTCTTCTTGTCGAGAATGCTGGCAACAGTGAGTCGCCATGTGTTGGCCATCCCTTCACCGTCAAATCATATACTCGAGACAGTGTTGGGTCATTTCGGGTCTCCTTTTCTATACGAGCGTTAGTTACCGGTAGGTATTCAACTATAGTCGAATGAAATATTTTGACAGGATCCACTGCTGGCGCTTCCTCCGCAGTAGGCACTGGCAGGCGTGATAGCCCATCAGCATTTCCATGCTGTTTCGCGCCCTTATATTCAATCTCATAGTGGTGCGCCCCTAGAAAGAGTTACCATCTTTGTAGTCGTTGCGCAGTCATCACCGGAAAGCCCTTCTTCGGATTAAAAATGGAGACAAGACGCTGGTGGTCCGTCAGCAAGGTGAATTTCTGCCCGTGCAGATAGTGATTGAACTTTTTCACTCCCCACACTAGGCTGAGGGCCTCCCTGTCAATCTGGGCGTAGTTACGCTCGGCTGAGGTTAGTGATCGTGACGCAAAGGCTATTGGCCTCTCTGAGCTGTCCGAGAATTTGTGCGACAGCACCGCTCCAATGCCATAGGGTGACGCATCACACGCCAACCGAATTGGTAGTGCAGGATTGAAATGGGCCAATACCTCTTTCGATGTGATTCATGTTTTGCTCTTCTGGAAAGCTCATTTACATTTGTCACTCCACTTCCATGGCACTCCAGTTTGCAGTAGGGTGTTCAGTGGGTGTAGTATTGTAGACAAATTTGGCAAGAACTTATGGTAGTAGTTTACCAGCCCGAGGAACGACCTCAGTTGTGACACGTTTTCCGGTGCTGGAGCCTTGACTACTGCCTCAATCTTCTCTGGGGACTTATGTAACCCCCTCTTTATCGATAACGTGGCCACAATACGAGATCTATTTTTTTTAAAACTCGCATTTGGGGCGGTTAGCTCGGAGCCCATATTCCTTCAATCTAGTGAGCACCTGCTCCAGGTTGGTGAGGTGATCACTGTCATTTTCGCCCGTGACCAGGATGTCGTCCAAATAACACTGGGTCCCTGGGATCCCTTGCAGGACTTGTTCCATTGCCCTTTGCCAAATAGCCAGAGCTGATGCTACCCCGAATACCAGCCAGTTGTATTGGTAGAGACCTTTATGGGTGTTGATTGTGAGGTATTTTTTTGATGCTTCTTCTACCTCCATTTGCAGATACGCCTGGGCCAGATCAATCTTAGTGAAGCGTCTCCCTCCAGATAGCGAGGCGAATATATCTTCAATTCGCGGAAGTGGATATTGCACGGTGTGAAGGTCTTGGTTCACTGTTACCTTAAAGTCCCCACAGATGCAAACCTTCCTTGGTTCCCCAGGCATGCTGCTCAAAGACTTTTTCATCACAGGGACGATGGGTGTAGCACACTCGCTCCAGTCTACCTTGGACAGTACTCCTGAACGTTCCAAACTCTCCAGCTGTGCTTCGGCAGCTGGGCGGATCGCATAAGGTACCGGTCCGGCATTAAAAAATTTTGGCCTTGCGTTTTCTTCGATTTTACTTGTTGCTGTTATGCCTTTTAGTGTTCCGAGTCCTTGCTGGAACACTTCTTGCGCGCCGGTTAGGATCTTTGACAGTCGCCCAGGTGTGACGTCGTCATCCTTTTTGTCAGCCACAGTCAGTGCTTGTATGGAATGCCAATCCTGCTGTATTTTCTGGATCCATTCACGTCCCAGTAATGGTGGTCCTCCATCTTGCAATACATACAGGTCTAGTTTTGGTGTTTCCTTACCGTTATATACAATGATCACCCTTATTTTTCCTTTGGGGTAGACTTTTTGCCCCGTGTACGTCTTCAAAATAATTTTTGTGTCTCTCAAGGGTATGTGTGAGAATAGCCACTCATAGTCCCGTCGGTTTATGACTGTTAGGGCTGATCCTGTGTCCAATTCCATTTTTACCTGGACTCCTGCTATCTTGAGAGTGACCCAAATGGTTCGGTGATCCTCCGTTTTGATCACATTATGTAGTTTCAGACAACTCAGCTCCCTGCTTTCGGAGTCGGTATCACTCTTTTATTCTTCTGAACTATTCGCCGTCACCTTATGTACCTTCTTGTACTTTTCTTTTGGAGAATTCTTATTGCTGGTTTTCTTTCCCGACCTGCAGACTCGTGCTATGTGTCCTACTTTTCCACACTGTCTGCACACTTTGTCTTTGAACCAGCAATCATTGTGGTCGTGTGTTGTTCTGCCGCAGCGATAGCACTTCTCTGTTCTGTATGACATTTTGTTTGTGCCATATTCTTGCGGTCTCTGTTGTATCTCTGCAGCGCCCATGCTGCTGCTTCATATGATACCGCAATGCTGAAAGCCTTGTCCAGCGTAAGGTCCTTTTCAGATAAAAGCCGTTTCTGGGTTCCTTCACTTTGAAGCCCACACACAAACTTGTCCCTTACGGTATCTGCCAGTCCCGTTCCAAACTGGCAGAGTTTCGATAGTTTGTGCAGTTCTGTTAAATATTCAGCATTGCTTTCATCCTTATGCTGGTTCCGTTTGTGAAACTTGAATCTTTCCGCTATCAGCAGCGGTGTGGGGTTTAAATGTTCCTGTAGTATCATCACTATGTCTCCAAAACTCTTTTCCACTGGCTTCGCTGGTGTTACTAGATTTCGTAATAAGCCATACGTCTTTGCAGCCATTAAATTTAACAATACCGGCGCTTTCTTGTCATCTGACACCTCATTTGCCTTGCAGTATACCTCTATTCGTTCGACATATGTAGTCCAATCTTCGACTTCATTGTCAAATGCGGTGATACTGCCACTCTTCGGCATTTTGGGTGTGGTTTAAAATGGCTTAAAATGGCATCTCCCGCGCTTTCCTTCCTCCCCCGCTGCTGCCAACGCCGCTCTCGGTAGTCCTCGTGGCAATGGCGGCGCCCTGTAGGTTTCGCACTCTTCTCCTGCGCTGCTGCCAACGCCGCTCTCGGCGGTCCTCGTGGCAATGGCGGCGCCCTGTATGTTTTGCGCGCTTCTCCTGCGCTGCTGCCAACGCCGCTCTCGGCGGTCCTCGTGGCAATGGCGGCGCCTCGCGTGTTTCTGCACGTCTCTCTCCCTCTCCTCGATGCTGCTCGGCCCCTGAACACTGGCTGCGCCCTGTGCACTCTGCCCTCTCTCTCTCTCTCCCGTCGACGCTGCTCGGCCCTTTGCTGTGCCGCTCGGTCGGGCTCCAGCCTGCCGCTGTCCGCTAAGGGTCTGCGCACTACCTGTTGCCAGCCCATTTCGCTGGACCACCGTGACTGGAAAGCCAAGCCTGGCTCTCAACAGCCTCCCCCGCAATTCTCGAGTCTCTGCTGGATGACTGGGCGGTTGCCCGTGGTCGACGTCCGTGTCTCTGGCCTTGACCTCCAATCTACTGGTCTCCAGGAACGAATCCCTGGGAGGTGATGCAGAGTTGCAGGTAGGATCGAATTTGCCTCGTCGCCAATGTTGTGTCCATCAGTAGTAAGACACAGACTACAGGAGAATGGTACAACAGGTGTTTACTCAACGTGGTTCACTCTGGAACTGAACTGTACAGATTACTACTCAGTGCTATATACAGGTGTGGTCACTGCCGGTACTACAGTATACATGAGCTGTAAAAAGTAGTTCCCCCCTTAAAGGTATATACATTACACCCGGAGGGCAAGTCAGGCCATGATGACTGCTGCACAGAGCGCGGAGGAGGTGCGGTCCCTCGCTGAAATGAGCACCCAGGCTCGCCTCAGGCACACTGAGCTGATGGCTGCAGTGGCAAGGATGCCTGAATCCGTCGAGACACTGGCAAGGAGTGTCCAAGACTTTGGGGCAGCACAGGCAAGGACTGCGCAGGACTTCGGGGCAGCACAGGCAAGGAGTGCGCAGGACTTTGGGGCAGCACTGGAAAGGACTGTCCAAGACTTCGTGGCATCTGGAAAGGACTGTCCACAGCTTCGGGGCAGCACTGCAAATGACTGTCCAGGGCTTCACCGAAGCAGTGGAAAGGACTGTCCCGGCCTTCAGCGAAGCACTGGAAAGGACTGTCCAGGGCTTCACTGAAGCACTGGCACCTGCCATTCAAGTGCTGAGTGCTGCCACGCAGTCACTCGCTGGCCTCATGCAGACGCAGATTGAGGCCATGCGAGCACTGACTGCTGCCACCCTCGATGGATCAGGCAGGATTACCCAGGGCCCTTGCAGCACCACAGCAGGCCGTCTATCTGTGGACCAGCCGATTGGGGCGCATGCTGTGGTGCTGCCCCATCAGAGTGCCAGTGTGTCGGCTGACTACGGAGCAGGTGTCCGCTCTCAGGATGTCAGCATTCCTGAAGCCACCACTGGGACGTCTCCACTGCAGCTGCCACCACCTGCAGGACAGACTGCTTCCACCCATGCACAGTTGGAGCAGTCAGCATCCGGGCCCTCCAAGCCCAGAGGTCGTCCACGCCGTCCCTCAGGGGCATCTGCGCTTTCAGACACTCAGCAGGCATCCCCCAGCCTTGATGCAGCCACTGGGGTCCAATTATGAAGGAGCTGCAGGGAGGGAAGGGGCCGATCTCGTAAGAGAAGTAGATCACCATCAAGCGGTAAAGAGTAGAGGGAGCTGCTGAGACGTCTTATTTGTAGAATTCAAGGCTGTATACACCTGCTGTGAATGTTAGTAATGTTTTGGGTAGTCTGGCGGGTTTGTGAGACAGTTATGTGTTATTTCGTTAGTTATGCTTTCGGTTGCCATTGCTTTGTCATGTTGGAAGGAAGCACATTTTTGAAAATAAAGAAAAGGTTTTATTTACAATGGCCATCTATACTATTTGCAATCATTCTGGCCTTCATAGGCTTTGGGTGACCCGGACGGTTCTCTCCCAATGACACCAAGCATTCCATCAGAGGGGCCTAGAACCGACCCCTTATGAGCCTCTGACGGACAACCCTTCCAGTTTCTGGAACCCTCCCATCTTCCTCCTCCTCCTCCTCCTCCTCCTCCGCCTCCTCCTCCGCCTCCTCCTCCTCTGCTGGTCCTTCAAGGTCGGCTGGCATTGGCTGGGTGCGTTGGATGGCGAGGTTGTGGAGCATGCAGCAGACAACGATGACGTGGGCGACTCACTCCGGCGAGTACTGCAGGGTGCCCCCCGAATGGTCGAGACAGCGGAACCGCTGCTTGAGCACACCGATTGTGTGCTCCACAATGTTCCGTGTCGCCTGATGGCTGGTGTTGTACTGCTCCTCTGCCGGGGTGCTGGGCAAGCGGAGCGGGGTCATAAGCCAGGGGAACAGAGGATAGCCCTTGCCTCCGAGAAGCCAGCCTCGTGGGTGAGCCGGTGCCTCGAAAAGGTCTGCCACTGAGGTCTGTCGCAGGATGAAAGCGTCGTGGCTGCTGCCAGGATATTGTGCATTGACCGCGAGGATCAGCTGCCGGTGGTCACAGACCAGCAGTACATTGAGGGAGTGGAACACCTTGCGGTTGCGGAACTCCTTGGGATTATGTACAGGCACGCAAAGCCACGTGCGTACAGTCAATGACGCCCTGCACCATGGGGAATTCAGCTATTGCTGCGAAGCCCTGTGCACGCTCCCGCTGCTTCTCCGGTGTCAAAGGAAACGAGATGAATTGCCACCTCCTCTTATATAGGGCATCTGTAACTTGGCGGATGCAGCAATGCACCGCAAACTGGGAATTATTAGCAATGTCCCCAGTTGCTGCCTGAAACGAGCCGCAGGCAAAGAAATTCAGGGCTACAGTAACCTTTACGGCCACCGACAGAGAGGTCCTGCACCGTATCCTCGGCTGCAAATCGTCCTGAAGCAGGTGGCACAGCTCAGTCACCACCTCCTTGTGGAATCACAGCCTTCTGACACACTGCTCCTCCGACATGTTGTGGTAGGAGAACTGCTGCCTGAAAACCCTCGCCGCGTAAGGTCTGCTGTGGCGACGTCTGTTGGCCCTCCCCCATCTGGCCACTCCTGGCCCTCCCTCCCTCCGTCTCTGTGCCCTCTCAACATGGTCGACCAGCAGGATGTTCCCCTCCAGAGCTGCCCCCATAATAAGTGCAAACAAGGTAAAGGTTTTAAAGACTCACCAGCAGCAAGGTAATGTTCACAGGGCTGACGGTCCTCTGGCACCGCTGGCTGAATGGCAATAAGGCTCTCCCACTGCAGCTCTGCAACTCTCTGAAACCAACCAACAAGTTGCGCTCTCAAAATGGTTGATGCTTTGATAACAGTGCAGTCCCCTTTAAAGAGTGCCCCCCTAGCCCGAGAGTGCCTTGGGAACGTTCCAGTGAGCTGTCACTGTTAGGGCCAGGCGGAACGGAGGCGGGCGGAACGGAGGCGGGCGCCACTCAATTTCTGGTCCGGGGCGCCAAAAAGGCGTTGCACAATGAAATGATGTCATGATCAGCCTGCGCCCGCAAGCGGGCGCTAAGTTTTTGCACCGGTGCTAAGAGCCCACTCAATATGGGACGAGGCGCTCAACTCGCGGCGCCCGGCCACTAGCTGCTTAGCCCCCCACTCCTCAGCCTCTTTAGGTGCTAAGCCCTGGCACTACCAACCGAATTTCTCCCCCTTAGTGTTCACAACAGCATGTTTCTGCTAGTGCAACACTGTCTTACTTAAATAGGGGAGGAGAAAAACATACACAATGAGGGAAAATTGACTAAAATTACAGTTTTAACAAAATTCCCCTTAATTCCCACCCCTATACCTATTCTAAGTTGCCTTGTAATGGGCCAGAAAAGGTATGCTCACCAATGAAAATGCCTGCTCCGTGCCCCCTGCAGTCTATGATCTTCACTGCCCCGAAGTAGAGAACACCCCAGTATTTAAAAGTAAACTGCTGGTATTCCATTCCTTTAGGCAGGCTTCTGAGCTGTTCTTCTGTAGGCAGAGCACGGAGGCGAGGTGGCAGAGAGAGAGATCACTTCCTGAGAAGCTATCTTATACCCCATTTGAGGCCAAAACCTTCCCGCCCAAATCCAGATGCATCTCGGCTAAACAAAAGGGATCCGATGTCGCCATTAAACTGTGATGGGTTTTGGATGAATTACCCATTTATCGTGATGGGTTTGTGAATGTATTCCCATTCATCATACTGGGTTTGAATAGAGCTGTCTTGGTTTGAAAAAAAGGCATGTCTTTCCTTAATTGCTGATTAAACAGCCTTGGAAGTTAGTGTAAACAAAAGTCATTGTCCTGTGGTCAAACTGAAACCGCAGTCTCAAGTGGTTAATCCTTTGTGTAAACATTGTAGCAGTTTCTGTAAACAAACATCGATTGTCTCTGCAGGGAGGGAAACTCCCTGAACTGCCTTTGATTGGCAGTTTTAGTCAGCCATCTTTGACCTTCCTTTTTTATATGTCGATAGCCTCTGTTCTGCCACGAGGTCGGGCAGCCAACTTTGATTACCCCTTTTTCACAGACACACACATGCTGCCTTTCAAGAGAGACTGTCCTTTTCTCTTCTGCCACGAGGTCTGATGGCCATTTTGTTCCCTGGATTTTTAAAGGTATATTACCCAGGTATTCTTTAATCAAAAATCAATCTTCGGAACTGTAGGAAATTTCAACATTATTGTGAAATCCTTACAGTCCCCCATCGGATACTTCAACTTGCTTGTAGTATCCCATCCAAAGGTGAGCAATAATTTCTGACCCCCCAGAAACAACCTTCCCTTATTTTTATCTAAATCTATTTTTGATCCCCCGACACCTCCATCTCCCCTACCCAGAGAGAATTGCAGTAACCGTTAGGCATCTATTGACAGAAAACAAGATTAATTAAATAATCAATACACAGAGGGGGTCCAATGCCCCTGCACCACTCGTATTTACAATAATTCAAGCATGGAGGGGGACCGACGCCCCTGCACCACTTGTAACATAATTTTACATGATACAATATCTTTAATGGGATTGTCACCCAGCCAACATATCTGCTAAAATACACATGGAAGACAACGAGCTTCCCCCCTTTTTTTTTTATTACAATGCAATTGCCTGGCACTTTATTAAATGGCACTATTCTTCAGCCATAAATGTATTTTAAATTTTCACCATCTGCAAGCACAACAATTCCTAGGCATATGCAATTTGTTCCCTTAACTCCAAACAAGCAGTAAAATAATTAACAAGACACTTTGTAAATTCTTAATCTTAAATTGAATTTCCAGTAACAGTTTAAATGTTGTGGGCATCTGCCTCCTGCAGACCCCTTCCTTCATGGGCTGGGAGTGCTCCTTCCTCGAGCAATCATCGACACGCTGGTCCTCTGTGCCTTCCGGAACTCTGAAAAAGACAAAAAAACAATCTCGCCAGGTCCCCTGGCTCGGTGGGGGTGGGGGGTTAGTGTAATCAGGTCCCGCGACCTCGCTTCACAATACAAGTCCGGAGCGGTACCATACTTAAAACTTATACACTAATAATACCACTACTGAATTGCAATACAAAAAATTAAAATTAACACGTTCTACATTAATCCTTCTATACACATTACTTGGAAGTACACTACTTAAACTATATACATCCACCACCCGTCTCCGGGCGGCCAGCCTAATCCCTGGTTGGGCTGCCACAGGCTGCTCCCTGTGGTGTGGCTGGATTGATTTGAGCTTCAAGTCCCTCGCAGCTTATGGCTGCTGGTTGGGGACCTCTGCCTTTTGGCTTCTCCCTGACTCGGGAGTCCACCCTACTCCACTGGAAAGTGGGTGAACATACTTTCTTGGGCTGGGGTACCCGAAGAGATCTCCTAGGGAGTGTCGCTGGTGGGGCTACCCCGGCAAGCAGACCCTTAACTCGGGTTACACTCCCTGCTGGCTGGGGACCTCCTCCTTCGGGTCCCTCCCTTCCCAAACCTGGGCTGCGGACAGGCAATCCCTTCCCACCGGCTGCCGGTGGCTGAGAGCCTTCCCCTTCAGGTCTAAAACCTGGTTCAGGCTCCTCCCCGGAGTCCCACAAGAGAGGGGGAATCGCTCGGGCCATGTGCTGGGGAGCTTCTCCACTCATACACGCGACTGCACCTGCGTGTGCAGTCTGTGTGTGCATACGCGCTGCAGGCTGTGGATTTCTAATCTCGGGTACAATCCCAGCTGTCTCTTTCCCTGCCCCTTGCTTAAACAAACTGCATTGTTTGATATAACTGGCTGCCTGCCAGTAACCCTGTTCAAAATCCATTTCTCTTACCAGGGCGGCCTCAAAGGTGGAGTCTGGGGCTTGGACCTGCTTTTGGTCAGGGGCCAAAACTATCCCCTATGTGCCTCCCTTGTCCTGGATTTCTGCTGCTGGACCTGCTCTGCAGGGGTCCCAGAACTCTCCTTCCCTGTTCCCCTGCATAAGCAGCTTACACTGGTCATGAATGGCTCCTCCCCTAACACAAGCCACAGTGCCTGCCTGTGCAGCCTGTGAGCTTGTGTCCGCTGTGGGCTGAGGATTTCTGTCCTCAGGTTCATTCCCAGCTGCCTGTTTCCCTGTGGGTCCCATTAAGTTAAATGGGACCTGATTAGACCGGGGTGAATTGGTCAGGTCTTCCGAGTGGACCACCATGCTGGAGGCTCCAGTGTCCACTGATTATCTCCCCTGCACCATCTTCACCCCCATCTCAACATAGGGCCTGCTCCCCTCAGCATTTTCGCGGGGATACAGGTCAACAGGCTGCGCTGGCTCTAGCCACTGCTGGGAATGCGATGGGGCAGACGGGGTCAAAGCACCGGTGATGGCTGCTACGCTCCCCTGGCCAGTCAGAAGAGACTGCACTGCCTCCAATAGTGACTCGATCCAGGGAGTGAAAATTCCTGTCTCTACCACCTCATCCTCCACCCCCTTTGTTGCCAGAGCTCCTGAAAGCTCGGACCTGCCTTCGAGCTGATCAGACATATCATCCTCTTTGCCCTCCTTAAAGCCATATTCAAGCTTTCTATCTCTGCCCTACAGGGGCCATGATCTGCTTCCTCAAACCCTTGCTCGCAGGCCAGCCTATATGCTGCCTTTACCTCCATAACTTTTTCCTCCTGCTCTTTTAATTCTTTTATGAGGCGAGCATTCTCCTCCCGCACCCTCATCTCATTGCTCTTGGCCTCTGCAACTAGGCAGTTCAGGTACTCTGACTCAGGCCTCGTGTGGCTTTTCCCTCACTAAACTGAACCACCAGGCACTCTATCTTGGCCTGGTATTCCTCAACCTCCCTTTCCCTATCCCAACTCTCTGCTCTGGATTCCCTAAGCCTGCGGGTGACTTCCCCAAGCCTGCGGGCACCTAACCATAGACAGAACAGTGGGATAAAAAGAAAACCAATAACTGCTGCTCTTTCCAGACCCAAACCACCGTCTGCTACATCGCACACCATTGCCGACGTCCCTGCCATGGTCGCCATTTTGTAGGAATTAAACAGCGGGTTTGGGGTTGTTGTCTCTGGCCAGTCAGAAGCATCTGAGCTGCTCCAGGGACCCCCATGCGGTTTTGAAGCGCTCCCCTATTCCTGGTTCTGACCACCGGACTTATTCGGTAGCGATGTAGACAGAAAACGTGACTCGTGGTTTGGGTGCAAAACAGACCAGCATTTATTGAAACAAAAGAAGGAAACAAATTGAAAATAAATGATACAGCACACTTATGCTGAAATACAGCAGTTCACTTAACACAGTACACTTCTTGTCCACTAAATCACTCGTTTACTTAATAGAACACAGTTGCTTAAATGCAGCACTTTAGTTCTTAGTACAACACTGTTACTTAGATACAGCACCTTTAAAATACAGCTACTTAGTGTCCACTGAAGCACCTTTTCTGTTTAGTGCAACACCCTTTTAATAGCACTTTCAATACAGAACCATTAGTGTTCACTACAGCACTTCTCTGCTAGTGCAATACTGTTACTTAAATAGCACTCTTGATACAGAACTCTTAGTGTTCACTACAGCACTTTTCTGCTAGTGCAACACTGTCTTACTTAAATAGGGGAGGAGAAAAACGGACACAATGAGGGAAAATTGACAAAAATTACAGTTTTAACTCAATTCCCCTTAATTCCCACCCCATACCTATTCTAAGTTGCCTTGTAATGGGCCAGAAAAGGTATGCTCACCAATGAAAATGCCTGCTCCGTGCCCCCTGTGTTCTATGATCTTCACTGCCCCGAAGTAGAGAACACCCCAGTATTGAAAAGTAAACTGCTGGTATTCCACTCCTTTATGCAGGCTTCTGAGCTGTTCTTCTGTAGGCAGAGCACGGAGGCGAGGCAGCAGAGTGAGAGATCACTTCCTGAGAAGTTATCTTATACCCCATTTGGGTCCGAAACCTTCCCACCCAAATCCAGATGCATCTGGGCTAAACAAAAGGGATCCGATGTCCCCATTAAACTGTGATGGATTTTGGATGAATTACCCATTTATCATGATGGGTTTGTGAATGCATTCCCATTCATCATACTGGGTTTGTATAGAGCTGTCTTGGTTTGAAAAAAAGCATGTCTTTCCTTAATTGCTGAGTAAACAGCCTTGGAAGTTAGTGTAAACAAAAGTCATTGTCCTGTGGTCAAACTGAAACCGCAGTCTCAAGTGATTAATCCTTTGTGTAAACATTGTAGCAGTTTCTGTAAACAAGCATCGATTGTCTCTGCAGGGAGGGAAACTCCCTGAACTGCCTTTGATTGGCAGTTTTGGTCAGCCATCTTTTAGCTTCCCTTTTTATATGTCCACAGCCTGTGTTCTGCCATGAGGTCAGGCAGCCATCTTTGATTACCCCTTTTTCACAGACACACACACGCTGCCTTTCAAGAGAGACTGTCCTTCTGTCTTCTGCCACGAGGTCTGATGGCCATTCTGATCCCTGGATTTTTAAAGGTATATTACCCAGGTTGTGAGGGTGCCAGTCAGTTCCTTCTGTAACCTCTAGATGGCACCTTCACTTGTTTGTTTTCTTTGTTAATTGTTTCTAGCCCTTTGTTAATTGTTTCTAGCCTCCTGTGTTAATTCTTAACGGCCTGTTAGCTGTTCATGGGTTTCACCTGGTTTTCTTGGTATATAAGTTCTGTGGTTGCTTTCCTCTGTGCTCAGTCCTAACCGGGGACTTGCCTTCGCTCTGTGGCTGCTGGCTTTGACTAGCTGGCTGCCATGGTTCTCGAGCTCTGTATTTAAGATGTACCTAAGTCTGTGTTCTTGTTGTTCTTAGTCTTGATAAGGTGCTGGGCTGGACAAGCGTGTTGCCATGTTGGCGCTTGTCTTGAGCTCTGTATTGATAAGCCTTTACCCCTGTGGTAGCCCCTTGTGATAGCTTGTCTCGAGTCTCGTCTCGGCAAGCTGGTTGCGCTTGTGGTAAGCTTGTCCCAGCTCAGTATGGACAAGTAGGTTGCCTCATGGAAGCTGTCCTGAGTTCCTATCTTGACTAGCCATTTTGTAACTTGTCTCAAGTTCTTATGTTTGTTGCTATGTTCCTTGTGTGAATCTAGTTATGTGTGAATCTAGTAAAGTTCAAACAAAGTACTGTATATTTGCCTCTCGCCTCGTTTCTGCACTTGGGTCCAGAACCTACATTACCCGGAGAGCACGGCCCCGTGTCTACACGGCCCCGTGGCTCCCCACACCCGTCACACCAGGTATTCTTTAATCAAAAATCAATCTTTGGAACTGTAGGAAATTTCAAAATTATTGCGAAATCCTTACAGCAGAAGGAAGGGCCCCACACCAGCACAATTTAAAGGGATCATCACCTACTTAGAGGTTAGTTACTGATTTATTTCTACTAGCTGTTGCTGAGTTTTGAGAAGTGTTTGGTGCTTTCTAGACTTTTTTAAAGCTGCCTAAAATCTACAAGGTGTGGCGTGGCATGAGATTAAGGGCTTGGTAATGACTTTCTAGGGGCTTGCTCAGACCAGTTGCTCCCAGACATGGGTGCAGCAGTTTGCACCCCCTTGGCCTGCAACATGACAGGGAAAATGAGAAGAGGCGACACAGCTGCTAGAAGAGGGAGGAGGAGGAGGAGGAGGGGGAGAAGGGCTTTCAGCAGGAGGCCATTTCTAGCCAGTGTCTTCAGGGAGCAATTCTCCTACCTGAACCCCAGCGACAAACGGTGTGTGCTATGTACTTGTTTTACTAAGGAGGTGCTCACAGAAATCTGCCACCCAGGACGGCATTGCCAGTGGATGTAAAGTCAGCGTGGCCTTGAACTTCTTTGCGCGGGCTCTTTCCAGGCTGGAGCAGGCGACATCTGTAACATCTCCCAGTTCGCCGTCCACTCCTTTATAAAGGAGGTGAGTGAGGCTCTGTATGCAAGATGAGCTGAACACATTTCATTCTCTTTTGCCAGGAAAGTAGGCTTCCCCATTGTGCAGGGTGCCATTGACTGCACACACATCGCTTTACGAGCGCTGCTTCTCAATTTAGAGGTGCCCCACAACAATGTTGCTGTTATGAATCTTATGACCATGAAGAAAGAGTCATGAAACAGCACTGGACGGCCAGCTGGTGGTGCCATCCAAGGAGTATAAATACTCGGGCGTGGGCCCAGCTTTACAGGGACATTTTGTAAACAGGAACTAGTGAAAGATAACTAGACCTCCATGTTTTGAAACAAGTTGATTAAAGCCTTGCTTTATACTCGAACCAAGTGCGTAGTGAGTTTTATTACGTCAATTTAATCAACTTGGTATTGACTCCACACTCTGAGTGATTTTGGGAACAGCCAGCTACGACTTCAACTGCAGAAGTGAACTCTGGCGTAGTAATCAATCCATCATGGACAAACTACTCAGACCCGCCCGTCTTGACCTGGACCCGAATTCACCTACAACTGCTAAGGTATGGAAACACAGGTATCGTACCTTCAGCAACTTCCTCCAGGTGTGTTGTGAGAATGTTCATGATAAATTAGAGATACTTGCCAATTATGTATCTCTTCATGTGTTTGACTATATCGAAGACTGTGTAGACTGTGACTCCACTATTCTAATATTACAGCGACTATATGTTAAGGCCCCAAACAAAATTTTTACTCGGCATCTATTGGCCACAACTCGACAATAACCTGAGGAATCACTTGACGAATTCCTTCAAAAGCTTTGCAGGCTCAGCTAGGATTGTAACCTTAAAGCTGTTACAGCTGAGCAGTACCAGAAGGAGCTAATTCGCGATTCCTTTATTAATGGAATTACGCCTCCCTTCATACGGCAGCGTCTGTTGCAGAATAAAACCCTCAAGTTACAGGCTGCCTATGACCAGGCGTGTTCCCTGGACTTAGCAAAGAGGAATGCAGATACCTTTCTTTTACCTCATGCACGGGCTGCTGCTATCACTTTTAATGACTCCTTCGATAGGTCTCGGGCGGAAGCCCTCACTGGTGATGACTCTAACTTAGTGGATGACAACCCTACCCTAGAAGCCTTCACTGATGACGACCCTGCCCTAGCGACATTTTGGCAATCTGGAATGAAGTGTTTCTTCTGTGGAGGTGCATTCCATTATAGGAAATGTTGTCCTGCTCGTAACGCAACCTGCAATCATTGCAGCAAAAAAGGCCACTTTTCTAAGGTATGCCAGTCAAGAGCCTCTGTTAGTAAGAAAGGCCCCTTTTCTAAGGTGTACCGGTCGAGAGCTCCTGTTAGTTTTGCTGCTACTATCTATAAAACTGCTCCTCCCCCAAGAGCCACTACTAAGGTTATAGCTGCTATCTATGAAACTGCTCCTCCCCCAAGAACCACGTCTACGGTTACAGCTGTCAAGGGTAAAATTGCCCCTCCTCCATCACAGCTGTTTTTCCCAAAGTCTGTCCCATGCAGCCACGAAGGTTTTGGTAAATGGACACATTCTGAGTGCACTAATCAACTCATGCAGCTCTGACAGCTTCATTAGTGAGCGGGCTGTCAGTAAGTTAAAACTGCGTATTTACCCCTCGGACAGGGAAATTGCAATGGCTCTGACGACACTGACCACCAATTCTTCCTGCTTTTCTCTTGTCGACCTTATTCTCAATGGCCACACATATTTCTCCACCCGGCTCGGGGTGCTCAAAAACCTATGCAGTGATGTGCTCCTGGGACAGGATTTCCAGAAACAACACAAAGGACTCACTTTCGAGTTTGGAGGGTCAAAGCCAGAGCTTACTGTTTCCAAAGTACCGTTTTGTGTGCTTTCGGCGGCTTCACTTGACGAGCCCTCCTTGTTTGCCAATCTTTCCCTCCGATATAACCCCATAGCCACTAAATCACGACGTTTCAGCCAAGATGATCGATCCTTTATCGAGGCAGAAATCTCTCACCTTCTAGCTGACGGTATCATTGAGCTATGTTCATCTCCCTGGCGGGCTCAAGTCGTCATTGTTAAAAATCCTCTGAAGCAACACAAGGGCCCAGAACTTGGTGTCGGGGGCTTGCCGCGCGTGCAAGCCCCCGATGTGCACGCACCCTGCGCGCCGACATCTGAAACCTGGCCCGCAGTGGATTTCCTTTCAGTGGCCAGGTTCTGATGTTGGCGCGCTGTGCTAACCTGACCCAGCGGCATAGTTAGTGCGAAGTGCCGGCTGGGATCAGGTGAGCACTGTTCAGCCAATCAGGGGAGGGGAAACTTCATTCATAAGTTTGAGAGTAAGAACTTTCAAACTCATGAGAAGTACTGCACCCCAAAACACTACTTAAACTTTAAATAAAATTTTAAAAATCATCCCAATCATTAAATTAAGTATAAATAAGTTTAAAAAAATAATTTAAACAATAATTTTTTTTTTTGAAAAAAATAAACTTTTAATAAAAAGGGTCTAAAACTAAATGTACCTTATTGTAGATTCTTTAAAATAATAAAGCTGTGGAAAAAAAAATTCTAAATTGCACTAAAACACCACTTACCTGTAAAAATAAATACTTACGTGTGCTTTTTACAAGCGTAAGGACCGGAGGCCTTTACACATGCGCAAATCCCCCAAAACAGAGGAAATCCAAGACGCACGCACTGCCCCCTACAGCGCACGCGCTAGCCTCTTCAACTCTTAGGTGAGAGGAGAGGAAATGCCGGTTTTCAGCGCATGCGCTGTGCATGCTGAAAACCGGCATTTCCTCCGGCCAGACGTGTGAGTACCCCTTCCGTACTCACGCGTTTGGGGAGGAATTACTGCCCCATTAAATGTCTTTGCATCGATTACTCGCAAACTATTAACCAGTATACCGACCTGGATGCCTACCCACTACCACACATCGATGACATGGTCAATAACCTTGCCAACTACAAGGTATTTTCACTTTTGATTTAAAGAGCGCATACCATCAAGGACCGTTAAAGGACTCTGACAAAAAGTATACGGCCTTTGAGGCCAATGGTCGACTTTACCAGTTTTGTTGCCTTCCATTTGGGGTCCCCAATGGGGTGGCCATCTTTCAATGGACAATGGATAGCCTAATCAAACAAGAGAACTTAACGGACACTTTTCCACATCTAGATAATATCACCATTGCTGGTCATGACCAAAAGGAGCATAATGCCAACCTCCAAAAATGTTTTGACGTTCTCCGTCATCGCAACTTAACCTTAAATGAGTCCAAATCTGTGAAATCAGTACCATCAGTCAACATCCTTGGCTACTGGGTGGGCAACGGTGTCATCAAACCGGACCCGGAGTGACTTTGTCCGCTTCAGGAGCTCCCTCCCCCTACGAATCTCGGCTCTCTTCGTCGGGCACTCAGCATGTTCACCTATTATGCGAAGTGGATACCCTACTTCTCCGACAAGATCCAACCCCTGCTTCACGCGAAGTCATTTCCATTGGAGGCAACGGCTATTTCAGCTTTCAACCTCCTCAAGCGACAACTGGAAAAAGCCATGCTTCACTCCATTGATGTAAATCTCCCTTTCGTGGTCGAGTGCGATGCATTGGAGGTGGCGATCTCAGCTATCTTGAATCAAGGTGGTCGACCCATTGCATTTCTGTCCAGAACTTTGCAGGGTAGCGAGCTCCATTATCTTCCTGTCGAGAAGGAGACTACGGCCATCATCGAAGCTGTACGTCAATGGAGTCATTTTATTGCTCATCGCCATTTCACACTTATAACCGACCAGCGCTCCATGGCCTTTATGCTGGATAACCAGAAATGCACTAAGATCAAGAATAACAAAATACAACTCTGGAGGATGGAATTGGCTGCCTTTGGATAAACCATACATTATCGACCCGGCAAAGAGAATGTGGCCCCGGATACCCTCACGCGGGCATTCTGCTCTTCTATGTCAACTTCGCCCCTTGTGGATCTTCATATTGACTTATGCCATCCTGGCATTACCCGTATGCTGCACTTTGTGCGATCTAAAAATCTCCCATTTTCTACGGAAGGTGTGAAAAGAACATGCTTCTCCTTTAAAATTTGTGTGGAATTAAAACCGCAATTCTTCCGTCCATTGGATGGCTCACTCATACACGCTATGCAGCCGATGCAGCAACTCAGCATTGACTTTAAAGGGCCATTGCCTTCCTCAACATGAAACACCTACTTACTTACTATGGTGGACGAATATTCACGCTTTCCCTTTGCTTTCCCCTGTCCCAATATGCTTACTTCCACAATGATCAAATGCCTTGATCAAGTCTTTTCCCTTTGCGGTACAGCCAATTTCATCCACTCTGATCGGGGTCCCTCCTTCAGAATCACAGAATCACAGAATCTACAGTGCAGATAGAGGCCATTTCGGCCCATCGAGCCTGCACCGACACATATCCCACCCTATCCTCGTAACCCCACGTATTTAATCCCCTAACACTAAGGGTCAATTTATCATAGCCAAATCAACCTAACCTGCACATCTTTGGACTGTGGGAGGAAACCGGAGCACCCGGAGGAAACCCACGCAGACACAGGGAGAATGTGCAAACTCCACACAGACAGTCGCCCGAGGCCAGATTTGAACCTGGGTCCCTGGCGCTGTGAGGCAACAGTGCTAACCACTATGCCACCGTGCCACATGTCAAGCGAACTCAAAAGTTATCTTTCCCAACGGGGAATCGCCACAAGTGAAACGACACTGTATCATCCCATTGGTAACGGACAGGTTGAGAGATACGACGCTATCATTTGGAACGCTGTTCGTCTTGCACTGAGGTCACGCAACCTACCAGACCAGCAGTGGGAAACTATGCTCCCTGACGTGTTGCATTCCATCGGGTCTCTTCTTTCCACGTCCACCAATGTCACGCCTCACGAGCGATTCTTCAGGTTCCAGCGTCGCTCCACACATGGGACGCCCCTACCGTCATGGTTGGCAGCTCCCGGCCCCGTGCTGCTCCGAAGATTCATCCGAGCTGCCAAAAACGATCCGCTCGTCGACGAGGTGGAGTTAACGGACGTTAATCCCACTTACGCGCACGTGCGGTACCCTTATGGCCGGGAGTCCACCGTTTCACTCAGAGATCTGGCTCCCTGTCCAACCTGTCCCACAGACAAAATGATAGAGGGTCCCACGGTAATGATGCCAACACTCTGCGCTCTTTTGAAGATGACGCCCTACCTGGGACACCAAGAGATCTGCCGGCTACTCCACCGGATCAACTCAGGGAGCCGAGCGCTCCCCATAGGATGGCCACCCGAAGCCAGGACGTCAGTCAATCCCCGGCTACCAAACAAAATGAAGCCAGCTGTGGGGACCCGCGCCTGGAGGCACGATCTTCCCAGTCTCCCTCAGGTCGATCAAGGTGACACGGGCCCTGTCGACCTACCAGTACGGATCAAGTGACCCAGGGACCCAGACATGGTCTGGGGAGACATGCCTTCCAGCCATAAGCAAAGAGCTAAAAGACTGTGGCTATTCGTGGTCCGGCTAATCCGTTAAAAGGAAGTCATCGGATTTCCAAATCTTTAGGGAGGAAGAATGTTATGAATCTTAAGATCCATGAAGAAAGACTTATGAAATAACACTGGATGGCCAGCTAGCGGCACCGTCCAAGGAGTATAAATACTCGGGCGTGGGCCCAGCTTGCCCAGGACATTTTGTAAACAGGAACTAATGAAAGATAACTAGACCTCCATGTTTTGAAACAAGTTGATTAAAGCCTTGCTTTATACTCGAACCAAGTGCGTAGTGAGTTGCCACATGGAATCTGATAGAGCAGATCATTGACATCCTTAAACAATGCTTCCGCTTCCTGAACTGCTCTGGAGGAGCCCTGCAGTACTCACCAAGGTGCGTCTCAAGATTCAGCGTGGTGTGCTGCATACTCCGCAACTTCGCCATCATGAAGGCACAGCTTTTGCTCCCAGGCATTAGGCGAGCAACTGAGGAGGAGGAGGAGAAGGAGGAAGAGGAAGAGGAGGAGGAGGAAGAGGAGGAGGAGGAAGAGGAGGAGGGGGAAGTGGAAGAGGAGGAGGAAGCAGAAGAGGAGGAAACGGAATGGAGGAGGCAACACATACAGTCCCTTCCTGTCCATGCTGTCCATTATCGAATCATCCGACTGTGGTACCAGTGACCAATTCCCCATTCAACATTAATCCCACACCTTACCTTCTCTCTGTCACTGACCATCACAGCATCCTCTGTGGCTGCAGCATGGCTGGTGGAAGGCTTCTGACTTCAGTGGGGGAGACTGCAGATGGCCTTGCAGGATGACCTCGAGCAGCTCTGGGCCTAGTAGGCCTGGGTATGGACTGCACCACCTTGGCATGGGCGGCAGCCATCTGGGCTGGCTGGCTGACAGGAAACAGCAAGGGCACTGGCGGAGTGGCACTTTTGGGAGGACGAAAGCTGTCATCCTGAGAGAGGACAACAAGCTCGGCATCCACAGAGCCACTGTCCCTCCCCATTACATTCAGGCTTTCTGGCAGGTCTGCCAATGCACCAAGCATTTCATGTGCATACCCATCAGCATTCTTCTGAGTCCTGTGCAGCTGAACACATGTGTGACCTTGCCCTCCGGGGAGTAGGCATCTACGCTACCCTTTCCCCCTGCATTGGCTGCAGCCCACTCATGCCCGCTGACTCACCACATGCAAACCCTACCTCTAAACTAACCTTTGAAGTTCACGCAGTTTTAGAATCTGAGCTGGTGGCTGCGAGTATCAGACTGAGTGACGCTGTTGCTTCTTCATCCTCATTCTCCAATTCCTCTTCCTCTTGCACCACTGTCTGGCCAGGTTGGATTTCTTGGGTCTCTGAGGTGAGAAAGGTACAAGTGTAGGGTTGTGGTGAGGGGAGGGGGGTGGGGAAGCAAGAGGTGCATGCTTATATCATCTGTGGCTTGTAAGTCAGAAGAGATTGTGGGATGAGGGGGAAGTGGAATTTGAAAAGGAGGATTAGGTACGAGCATACCGTCATCTTTCAAAGTTGTCGCTGGCCATAGCCTCAGTCATGGCCACTCCAGGAGGCACGGCAGACAAACTATGAGAAGGATTTGAAACCAGATAGCCGTCATTGTCAATGCAAGCAGTGTAGCCCCGAGGACCTGGATGCAGTGCCGCAAGAAGGTTAATGACCTCACATGAGTGGTCAAGGTCAGTCAATTCACCTTCAAATGCCACATCCCACCATCTGCACCACTAGCCTCACACACTGCTCAAAGCACCACACCCCCATCACTCACTGACCAACAATCTCTACCAAACACGACTCACACCTCACATTCATATGCTTCACCTCACCCGTACACATTTACTACTGCTGCAAGCCCACACCCACATCTCACAGCTTGCACACACTGCCATCTGTGCAATCATGACAGCCACATAAGCCAAACACAGTGAACCACACTCACTGACAAACTCCCCTCTCTCTTGCAAGTCAAGGTGGCACACAATTGTGGGCAGCTGCAGTTAACAGGAGGGGGACAGGTGCGCATCCATAACCTGATGGTCTCGGGTAGAAAATCAAGTGAAGCTCTTCATTTTGGGTGTAAGTCTTACTGACATCTTGTGCTGGGTTTGTTACTTGAATTTGAGTTTCTGTGCTCATTTTGGGATGTAATTTCCAGCAGAGCTTCTTTACCTTAGGACCTTGTGTCAAACAGTCTGAAGGTCACGTATCCCAAATCCTTATTGAAAACAGCAACCTCCTCCTTTCTAATACTTCCTTCCCCCTGTCAGGTAACACCCCCCGCCCCTCTATGGCACGGTTTTCCATCCCCTGTCTTTGGGATCACTCCATGCAGCTTCTCCTCCCTCCCCATCCTGACCAAAAATCGCTGGCTAGAAATCCTGAGGCTTGAAGCATCAGCACTTAACAGGACAGGATTGTATTTTTGAAACTTCAGGGCTGGCAAGCTGGACTGAAAGGGTTTTTACGCGCAACAAAACTAAAAAGCGTGTGTGAACATTACGTATTAAAGGTGAAAAATTAACAGGGCATTGACAGATCTAATGACAAATATTATATATTAAGTTGCATGCAGAATAATAAGTGGAGAGATTGGAGAAACTGGGGTTGTTCTCCTTGGAGCAGAGAAGGCCAAGAGGTGATTTGGTTTGGTCCAGATGTTTCAAATCATGACGGGTTCAGATAGAGTAAATAAAGAGAAACTGTTTCCAATGGCTGAAGGCTCAATAACCAGAGGCCACAGGTTTAAGACGATTGGCAAAAGAAACAGAGGAGACAGGAGGAAAAGCTTTTTTATGCAACAAGTGGTTAGGATTTGGAATGCACTGCTTGAGGGAATTCAAAAGGGAATTGGATAAATACTTGAAGGAGAAAAAATTGCAGGGATATGGGGAAAAAGCAGGGGAGTGGGACAAACTGGATGGCTCTGCGAGAGAGAGCAGGTGCAGACTTGATGGGCTGAATGGCCTCCTTCTGTGCTATACTATTCTCTGTGATTCAATAGGTTACTTTGTGGTGTAGTTCAGAGAAAATGGAGCCACAGGCTCAAGGGGCATTTGTATCAAGGCAGAGGGGCAGCATGCAGCAATGTCTGTCAATCCTTCCCTAGCAGTCACAAGCTTGCTCAGGGTGCATACCATTGCTAGCTCAGGCTTTAGACAATTCCAGACGCCACCTCTCAGCTGTTCATTTGGCTCAGGTGAATGAAAGTTGTTGCAAAATTTGCCCAGTGACAAAAAAGTCGCTCGGAGGAGTTTGTGGCGCACTCAGTACAAATAAAAATTAGAGGAACATTGGTAATGAGGGCAGGCTGGATGGAGACTTGTGTAAAGACTTGCAGCATGTTGAATCTGTTGTGGAAATGCAGTGAGGAAGAGTTTGTGGCTGAGGGAAGATATGTCTGTAAGGTGGGAGCTTTTACTTTACATTTGAAGCTGTCAACTCAACAGCTGATTCAATGGCCACTGAACTCCCACCTCAGCTTGACAGACGTGGTGCACGGCCAGCGTGGAGCCCGTGGGCCAACTGTCAAATGCAGATGATGAGCTGAAATTCATTCATTAGTGGCTCTAAACAAGCCACTAATATCCTGAATTGGGTTCCCCGCTGTGAACTTTCTGCTCATATCAGAGGAAATTTCTGCTCATATCAGACAAGTGGTCTGACAACTTAAAGCCAGCGGAGGGGCGAGAGAAGTGGTAGTGAGGTAAAGCTGGGTGTCATCAGCATACATGTGGAAACTGAAGCTGTATATTCAGATGATGTGGCCGAGGGGCAGCATGTAGATGAGAAATAGGTGGGGCCAAGGATAGATCCCTGGGGGACAGCAGAGGTAATGGTCCGGGAGCAGGAAGAGGAGCCATTGCAGGCCACGATTAGATAGATGCAAATGGAACCAATAGAGTGCAGTCCCACCCAGTAGGACGATGGCAGAGAGGTGTTGGAGGAGGATGGAGTTGTCAATCGTGCCAAAGGTTGCAGGCAGAGATGGATGAGGAGGGATAGTTTACCTTTGTCACAGTCACATAGGATGTCATTTGTGAGTTTGTGAAGAGCAGTTTCAGCACTTGTGTGCATGTGTGAGGGTGAGGGTGTGGGTGGGGGTGAGTGTGTGTGTGTGGGTGTGAGGGTGAGTGTGACTGTGTGTGAGTGTGTGTGTGTGAGGGTGTGAGGGTGTGAGTGAGTAAGTGTGTGAGTGTGTGTGTGTGAGGGTGTGAGTGAGTGTGTGTGTGCGATGGTGTGAGTGTGTGTGTGTGTGAGTGTGTGTGTGAGTGTGTGAGGGTGTGAGTGTGTGTGAGTGTGTGTGTGAGTGTGTGTGTGAGTGTGTGTGAGTGTGTGTGTGAGTGTGTGTGTGTGAGTGTGTGTGTGAGTGTGTGTGTGAGTGTGTGTGTGTGAGGGTGTGTGTGTGAGTGTGAGTGTGAGGGTGTGTGTGTGAGTGTGAGTGTGAGGGTGTGTGAGTGTGTGTGTGTGACTGTGTGAGGGTGTGAGTGAGTATGTGTGTGAGTGTGTTTGAGTGTGTGTGAGTGTGTGTGTGTGAGTGTGTGTGTGAGTGTGTGTGTGTGAGGGGGTGTGTGTGAGTGTGAGTGTGAGGGTGTGTGTGTGAGTGTGAGTGTGAGGGTGTGTGAGTGTGTGTGTGTGAGTGTGTGAGGGTGTGAGTGAGGGTGAGTGTGTGAGGGTGTGAGTGTGAGCGTGAGTGTGAGTGTGTGTGAGTGTGTGTGTGTGTGAGTGTGTGTGTGTGGGGGTGTGAGTGTGTGTGAGTGTGTGTTTGTGTGTGAGGGTGTGTGTGTGTGTGTGTGTGTGTGTGTGTGTGTGTGTGAGTGTGAGTGTGAGGGTGTGTGTGTGAGTGAGTGTGTGTGTGTGTGAGTGTGTGTGTGTGAGTGTGAGTGTGAGGGTGTGTGTGTGTGTGAGTGGAAGTGTGTGAGGGTGAGTGTGTGTGAGTGTGTGTGTGTGAGTGTGAGTGTGAGTGTGTGTGTGTGAGGGTGTGTGTGTGAGTGTGAGTATGAGGGTGTGTGTGTGTGTGAGTGTGTGTGTGTGAGGGTGTGTGTGTGAGTGTGAGTATGAGGGTGTGTGCTGTCTTTCTTTAGGAATTTATGTTAGTTTTCCAGTTAATTCAGGGGTTTGAGTAATTTGGGTCGATTCCCATTGTGTGCCGCCACCTAGTGGATATTTGGTACCTAGCAACTGCAGTAAAACGCAGTAAAGTGCAGTAAAGCACAGTAAAGTAAACTACTGTATATCACAGACCTGCAGCCACACATGGTCTGGGAAGTTATATTGTTGTCACGCTTCAGCCTTGGACACTATTTGTCTGTAAGTACTTGAGAATGTTATAGATGATTAGTGTACACTATATTTTGCAGAAAATGTTTAGTTTGTAACTTTTCTTTGTAAGCAAACTTAAACAGCTAGCCATGAAGTGCTCGCTCTCTGTCTAGCTGGTTAACTTGTAGCTGTATTTTGATGTGCTATGTACAGGGCTAATTTAAAAAGAATGCCTTCCAGTTTGCTAAATGTATATTCACAGTAAGCTGTGTTTCCACGTGTTTGGTAAGTTACATGCCAAA
The DNA here is from genome assembly GCF_052327205.1 of Somniosus microcephalus. NCBI lineage: Eukaryota > Metazoa > Chordata > Chondrichthyes > Squaliformes > Somniosidae > Somniosus > Somniosus microcephalus. Next base: position 84,231,657 of record NC_140996.1, on the reverse strand, counting down.
TGCACCGTGTTGCTCAGGCGTACCTAAATTTGTGTATGCATATCAGTTATGTGCTTGTATACTAATGTGTGCTTCCATTTCTGTATTGTATTTCAGTTTCACAATAAGAATCTTTCAGTAAAGTTTACAAGAAAAGTCAAGTCTTGTGATTTTTATGGGAAGATATCAAGTTGTCAGCTACCTGTCTAGCTCTGCATAGGAACGCGCTGCAAGGGCAGAATAGGGTGTGTGTGTGTGTGTGAGTGTGTGTGTGAGGGTGTGTGAATATGAGGGTGTGTGTGTGTGAGTGTGAGTGTGAGTGTGAGTGTGAGGGTGTGTGTGTGAGGGTGCGTGTGAGGGTGTGAGGGTGTGTGTGAGGGCGTGAGGGTGTGTGTGTGTGAGTGTGTGTGTATGTGAGTGTGTGTGTGAGTGTAAGTGTGTGTGTGTGAGGGTGTGTGTGTGAGTGTGAGTGTGTGTGTGTGAGGGTGTGTGTAAGTGAGGGTGTGTGTGTGAGTGTGAGGGTGTGTGAGGGTGAGTGTGTGTGTGTGAGGCTGTGTGTAAGTGAGGGTGAGTGTGTGAGGGTGAGTGTGTGTGAGTATGTTTACACTCTTCAGTCACACAGCCGTGAAAACTGCACCGTTTGAAGATCGACCGAGATTTGCAACAACAGGATATCTATTTATTTATAATTCATGAATTTACATATTTACAAGTCATGTTGGAAAATTGATCAGGTTGATGCAAAGACGAGGAGCTGGAGGACGATCGGGGCCTGTGTGTTTAGGCTTCATTCTGATGGCAACTGGACAAGCATCATGCAAATACCTTAGAAATGTGCTGACCAGAGTGTAGCAGTTCCTTAGGCAGCTGTTCCTCCAGGTGAGCCTCCGGGTGGATTGGACATGTTTTGACTGCTGGAGAAGTAAAGATGAAAAGGCCACTGCATGTGCTCGGAGCTGCTCCTGGGGGTTGTGGAGGAAGGACTGGCAATTCATGGTGTAGGAAGTGATCCTGTTGGGGGAATCTTCAACCAACTGTCGTGAAAGGTCCCTTAGGAGATCCATGTAGTTCCCATTAGGCTCCCCTAGATAATTGTTGATTAATGTGGAAGCCTCAGCCGATCCAATGAGGGGGACAATCAGTTGCAGTGTTGAACTGCAAGACCTGGTGACCTCCTCACTTTTTCCGTCCAGGTGCAACAACAAATGCACAAGGCTGGAATGGATCAGTCAGTAGAAGAAGGATCTGGAACTTCTGGAAATTCCACATTTGTTCAAGTTGCCCAACATGCTGATCGCTTCAGCCCGCACCAGATCACACCCGGCGTCAAAGAGTAGTTGAATGCTAGTGAGGATTTTCATTACAAAGGGTTGGATGGCGCTCCCTCTCAATTTAGTTATGTTCTTGGAGAGGCCCGGCAGCACCTCAAATGTTATCAATTCCTCTTGTTTCTCCTAGGTCCCCAGCAGAATCAGCATTGTGCCCATCACTTGATGAGACCAGTAATGGGCTCCAATTTTAATGTTGCCTAGTCTCCTGACACACAGCAACTGGGCAACTGGACAAGCATCCTGCAAACACCTTAGCAATGTGCTGACCAGAGTGTCTGTGAGCTGCAGCTGTGAAACCAGTGGCGATTTTAATAGCTCTCCAAAGAAGGAAGCCACGGTGACTGCCTAACACTCTTGGATGGTATGGATCTGAGCTGCCAGCTCTTCCACAATGCCAGGCAGGCTGATGCCAGCAAATCGCAACATTGCTCTGGCCAGCAAGACAGCCCCTTTGTCAAATATGCGGAGGTTCTTCATCTGGTCTCATCCTCCACTGTTCACCGTGTAAGTAGCTAGTTCTTTATTGTTTGTCTGAGCGAGCAGATCCTTTAGTGTCCTCACACAGTTCACACGCACATCTCTACATTTAGGTGTTTCAAACGCAGCAAAGAATTGTCTCTGGTTCAATTTATCACCAGGAGCAAAACTATTGAGCAGAGAAACATGAATGGAAGAGTTGCAATGAATGAGCAGGGCACTGAATAACTGCAGGAATAATGCAGTCACCACCTTTACCAACTTGGGCTTAGTTATCATCTGTCGCAGCCCACAGACGGCAGCCAGTGATTCAAGGGTTGAATACTCTGGCACGTTCTCACTGATGGGACAGGTTCTGCTGCTCTCAAAGGACAACTGTTTTTTCAGTGTGTCCAGCAGCTCCCCCACTGTTCTCATGGCACATTCTGTGTCCTCAGCCAGTGATCGCCACATGTCACTGACGTACTTGTCCAAAGGGACAGGGTAGGTGAGGACACAGGACACAACTGTTGCTGTGTTGTGTGAGGCCAAAATGACTACACTACGCAGAACTGAAAGGTTCACCTGCTCGTAAGGAATTGATTGCAATTGAGGTCTCAGCGCATCAATTATCTCCGAAACCTGGTCCCCAAGTTCACTGCCTTGTAGTTTAATCGTGGTTTGCATGAGAACAGCGACTGCATTGGAACAGCTAAGGTGTTGGTTGGACAGTCCTTTGAAGACCATGAAGAGTAAGTTGCCCAGCTGGTCATGGGCAAACATTTGGAAATGACCTCTGTGATTTGAGAGCCTGAGTTAAAGAGGACTGAATTGTCAGTGTTAACGAGCTGTACTCTGACTCTTTTCAGTCCCTCTAACTGCTCCGTTTGCTGAACGAGATTGGTGCCTTCACACGACAAATGAATGGCTAGGATTATGTACAAAGAGGGAAAAATTCAGTTGGTTTGTGCCTCCCATTAGTGCCTTAAGAGAGCGCTAATGGGGTGCAAAGCAATGAGTGCGCGGCGATGTTTGCGCCGCTCACGAAATCAACTAGACATTTTGTGGCGGCGCTAAACACTACCGCCACGCTCTCCCACGCCGGCAGATCGTGACGTCAGTCGAGTGTGCAACGCCCCGGTAGCGCCCCGGACCAGATATTGAGTGGCGCCCCCTGCCTTACCGCCTGCCGCTAGCAACGACAGGTTGAGGGGAGCATTTTGTAGTCAGGAAGGGACTGGGGGAGTGCTATTTAAAGGCAACCGCTTCCTGCCTTTTATTGTTAGTGACATTTTTGCACCATGCATTCTGAGAGAGAGAGAGAGAGAGACTTCTGGAGAGATTCAACGCTGTGTGAAGGAGTTTTGGGTGCTGAGCAGCACTTTGCAGGTTCATTTTGATTTTCCCTTCCCTGTATCGATTTAGAAGAGACTGTGGGGGCTGCACTCTGAGCTCTTTCCCTGGGGCTCTCCATTGTTCTTTCCAGCATATTTGATGTACAGGTCTCTCCAGGCCAAGATTCAAGGCTGCAATGAGCAGGATGTGGATGGAGAGCAAGATCAACCCTCCTCTTTTAGAACTGGCCGGCGCCATTGTGTCTGTGTTCCATTGCTGACTGACATAACATGAGCTTTGCCAGTGCTCTGAGGTAGCGCCTCGCTCTTCGGCCTTTGCACCTTAAGAGAGGTGTGTAGCGCCTGATTTAGCGCTCCAATCACCTCCAGGGGCGATAGAAGCCAAGTTTGCAGTCGGAGGTGATAATTAGCGCCAGGAGCTAAACTTTCCGCACGGCTGATAATCGCGCCCCAAACGGGGCGATACTGAATTTTTCCTCCAAAGAATCCAGGGCCATCTGTCGCATGGGAATTGATGGGTCTGCACAGCATGGCACAGTCGCCCAATCAGAGTCCCCATGTTATTTCCAGGCACTACATTACTAACATTGAGCTTCCTCCAATAAAGTTTCAGAAGCTCCAAGGTCATTTCCACGACTCTCTCTCTCATTCATATATGGGCTCAATTTTAACGCAGCCGACAGGCGGGCTTTTAGGCGTGCGGGGGGTTAAAATCGCAAGAACTGGGAGTCGGGATCCCCCGCCTGGTTCCCGCCTCCACGACATTTTAACCTAGGTGTGTCTGACTGACCCAAATCAGTCCCGCCTGCTACAGGCGGAACTGGTCTTTAGGGCTCTTAAACAGCACTGATTGGTCTTTATAATCCCATTTTAACCCTGTTTAACCCTTTTTCCACGTAAAACGCGCCAGGTGGGGATCACGCCTGCGAAACCTGGCGTGAACACCATTGGCTTGCTGACTATCAGCTGCAGGTCCAACATTAAAGAGGATATTTGATCAGTCATCATTTACAGGTGGCAGGACTTTGTGTCTCAGGTCTGGGGCAACATTTACCAGGCCTAACCACACCTGCAGAAGGTTGGAGCCTCACACACGTCTCCAGTGTGACCTCCTGCGAGACCCCTCTCGCCACCCTCACTCAGCACTTCCTCAACTGAGGCATCTACCAGAAGCATGGGAGGCCTTTTTTTCCTTCCCCTCTTGGCATTAGAGGACCTGCAACCCCATTTGCGAAATGACACACGCCACAACTGCAGAAATTGCCGTCAGAATTTTTATGAAAAACAAACAACTGATGGCATTTTTACAAAATACACAGCATTTCACCCAACTGACTACCCTTGTGACTATTTGTGCTTTATTTTCCTCTTACGTGTGCTGCTACTTAGTGGTTCCCTTGTGACTTTAGCAGATGTGGAGGCCCCTTGCTCACATTCCTGCTGCTCCTGTCTCGACACCTTTGGCGGGCGTCCTCTGGGATGGCGAGCCTGTGAGGGCTCGCCAGCAGTCTGCTGCTCTTGTGGCTGTGCAGGGGTTGAGACCTCTATCTCCGTTGGGTGTGGACTCCGGCGGGGCTCTGACCGAGGGCTCTGCAGTGACATGGAAGTATGAGCGCTTGGAGAGGAGCCCCCCTTCCTTGAGGTCTGCAACCAACCTCCCTCTCATGGGTCAGGTCCCCCTCAGTGCCTGCAAGTGGCTTGAGAGCAGCTTGCTGCACATCAGGGGGGCCATGGGGACCCGTACATGCAATAGCAGTCCTACTCAGAAGGACTTCCATGAAGGTCTGGTTTCTGAAGGAGAGAGAATTGCAGACGGAGTGAATACACATGCTGAAGATGGGCTGCTGAGATTTTAGTGTTTTTAGTGTCTAAAGTGGGGAAAAAAAAGTTTCATTTCATTTCAATTTTTAAAAAGGTTTTAAAATTAAATTTAGTTCTAGTTAAGTTAGTTTAGTTTAGGTTAGTTTAAGTTTAGATTAGTCTAGACAAAGTAGAGAAGGAAAAGACCGCCAGAAAGACTACCAAAGAAAAAAAAAACCCAGAGGAAAATAGAGGAAAAAAAAAAGCCAAAGCAAAAAAAAAAAAAAAAAGAAACAAGAGAAGAACTACACAAACCAGTGAACGGCAGCCACATGGGGCTTCAGCAGCGGTGGTTGAGTCGGCGGCATCGGGACCGAGTTCGAGGAGGCGAGGTGACTCGGGCCGCAGCCCAGCGGTCCAGCAACCGGCACAGCCGAGGGGACTCGGGCCGCATCCCAGAAATCGGAACGCAGCCCGGCAACGGGCACAGCGGAGAGGACTCGGGCCGCATCCCAGAAATCGGCACAGCCGAGGAGATCCGGAACGCAGCCCAGCAATCGGCACAGCGGAGAGGACTCGGGCCGCATCGCAGAAATCGGCACAGCCGAGGAGATTCGGAACGCAGCCCGGAAATCCAGCAATCAGCACAGCCGAGGGGACTCGGGCCACAGCCCAACAATCCAGCACAGGAAAGGCCCGAGGAGCCAGGCCAGCAGGCACAGAGACCTCTGAGGAGAAGGAGAGCAACCAGAAGGCTCGCAACCAAGACCGTGAGTACAGGGCCCAGGGAGGGAGGCCCAGGGAAAGGCCCGAGGAGCCAGGCCGAAACAGAGGCCCAGAGACCTCTGAGGGGGAGGGGAACAGCCCGAAGGCACCGGGAAACAGTGGCTCACAGACTCAGACCTGAGAAGGGTGAACCCAGGAGCCGAGGCCCAGGGACCACGGGGTCGGAGAGGGGGACCGGGAAAGTTCGCGAACAGGGAGAGGGTAACACCAAACCCGGGGCCCCAGAAAAGCTTATTCTAAGATCAACAATACTTTACCAAAAATGAGCGAATCAGAAGATCCACAACAGCCCCGCTTCCAGATTCCCCCCAACACCACAAAAAAAGCTATAAAAACGATCAAGCATGCTCAGATGAAAGAAAAACCAGAAACTCTCTTTACTGACTGTTACAACAATGGGACAAAAAGTAACCTCATATTCTACTCAGATCAGCCAGCGGCTTGGATCAGAGCAATAAAATCACACTATACCAGTGTTAAGCTAAAAAATACCGCAAATGGGTCCATAATGAAAATTAACACACCAGGAGACAGTTCAATCACGACTGTCAACGCGTACAATACCGGAACAATATTAGTGCAAGGCAACCTCGACAAATTTGCAACGGCCTTCAGGACACTGAAAAGATCAACTACGAGGGGAATGAACAGCCCCAGAGTGGCCCGCACTCCCCCCAACATTGACAACTTACCAGGAGAAAATCTGCATGGTCAAGGGATGAACGAGCCACACAGTTCAAACCAGACACTAACCCCGGGGAACCACAGCCACACGATACAACTGACAAACCCCAGCATAACTACCACGGAGGAAGCCACACATAGTTCCCCTACCATTCCCAGCCCACCAAGAGAAGAGCAGCATAGCCAGGAAGTGAGTGAGCCTTCCAGGGCCGACCAGCTTAGCCAGGAAGTGAGTGAGCCTTCCAGGGCCGACCAGACACATACCCCGGGATCACACAGCCAGATACAACCAAAAGATAAATTTTATCAATTAGAGATAGAGATGGTTAAACTTAGAGAGGAGGTCCTCAAATTGAATGACAAACAAAAGCAGGAGAGGGAGAGACACAAGAGAGAGCTGAATAGACTTGATAACCAGGTGAATCTACTTAAGAATCAGGTGAAAGAGCTGCAGGAAAAAGAAGAGAGCCATAGAGGAGAGAAAACACCATTAGACCAGCAACCAGAGACTAGAGATAAGACAAGACAGAGCCGGACGGAACGGCTGCACTCCCACACGGAACAAAAGCAACAGACACACAATACAAGGGGTGCCACACAGACCGACCAGCACGCTGACTCGCAATCTTCCCCCACCACCATGGAACCACAAGCGAGCCGCTCACAAGAGGTACGCACACACCAGACACCCCAGCCCAGCACACACACTATGAGTCCAGGCGAAAGCCACCAGACAGTAAGCACAAACAAGGCTGACGTCGTAATACTCATAGACTCAAATGGGAAATTTCTATGGGAGAAAAAGCTCTTCCCTAGAAGTAAAGTAGAAAAGATTTGGTGCCCAACAACAGACAGAGCCATGGGATGGCTGACCAAAGCCAGATTAGGCTCCCCCCAACACATAATAATACACACGGGCACAAATGACCTAAAGGCCAAACAGAAAGAGGTAGCAACATCGCTCAGAGCAATGATTAGGAAGGCAAGCAGTACATTTCCAAACACTAGAATCACTGTTTCCACAATATTGCCGAGAACAGACTTCAACAACAACACAATTCATGAGATAAATGCCAGCATAGCAACAGAATGCGAATCAAACCACAACGTACACCTGGCCCAACACCCCACCCTCGATGAAGAATGTCTTTACGACCACGTCCACATCCAAAGGCAAAAAATATCGATCTTTGCTAAAGCCCTGAAGGACGTCGCTTTTAACCGGGTCCATACCCAGACTCCAAGAGGACCCCCCCCCGACCACCAGAGATCAGCGGGGTACATATCAGGAACACTACAAAGACCACCACCACACCAACCGAGACCGGAGAGGATCCCCATGCAAAACAACATTATCAGACCTGCACCACTCCTGTCCCACAGGGGAATAGGACCGCTACCAGCCAGACAGAGGGAGAGATGCACAGGACGTACGCAATACCTCAGACAGAAACAATCCATTAAGAGACAATAAGCAGATGTGCAGCAGCATCTACTTCCGCCTTATGGATCAAGGACTAATTAATAGAAAGAACTGTAACCAAATTGTATTAACTTTTGTAGACAACTGGGGTGATCTTTTTTTTCCCCACACTTAGACACGACAAACACGTACCACTCTTTAACCTATCATAGAAAAAGATAAAACTTAACATGAAATCCTTATATATTTCGACCTGGAATATCCAAGGTCTACGCTCTTCACTGCGAGAAGTGAAGAGTAGGACCCCAGAGTTCATAGAGGAAACTAAAGATCTAGATATTATCATTTTACAGGAAACTTGGTATAAAGGAAAAGGACACACCAGCTGTCCCCAAGGGTACACTGAGCTAGTGGTCCCCTCCAATAAATTACCAAGTGTAACCCAAGGCAGAGACTCCGGAGGCATACTGATCTGGTTTAAAACAGAACTTAAGAATTACATCAAATTTATAAAAAAGGGCGAAAACCATATGTGGCTCAAACTTGAGAGGGAGATTATCTCAAACACCCAAGATGTTTACATTTGCGCACTTTATATCCCTCCAATCGATTCCCCGTACTACAAAGAGGACACCTTCTCCAACATGGAGGGGGAAATTATCCAATACCAGGCCCAGGGGAACGTGTTGATCTGTGGGGACCTCAATTCAAGAACGGGCGAAGAACCAGACTTCACCAATAATCAGGGAAACAATTACGTATTCGGGAATAACCACTTTGACATCCCTTCCCTTCCATACAGGCATAACTGTGACAAGCAGTCAAATACCAACGGTAAACAGCTACTACAGCTCTGTCGAAACCTGGGTCTGTACATTGTCAATGGTAGGTTCATAGGAGACCTCCTAGGAAGATCGACCTACTGCTCACCTCTTGGCTGCAGCACAGTAGACTATATGATTACAGACTTGGACCCATCCTCTTTCAGAGCATTCACAGTCAAACCACAAACAACACTGTCAGATCACAGTCAAATTACTATGTTTCTCAAAAAGACAGAAACAAACAACATAGAAACACAACCCAGTAAACTGTACAACACCAAAAAATCGTACAGATGGGCCAAAAACGACACGGAAAAATACCAGAAAACAATTAGCAATGCATCAACTCAAGCTCTCTTAGACACCTTTCTGGATAACATATACACTCACAATAAAGAAGGCGTAAACCGGGCAGTTAGTAAACTAAACAATATTTTTGATAATTTGGCAACAAATGCAAACTTGAAAGCTCGCAAGAACAAACCCAAAACAAAAAACTATGAAAAATGGTTTGACCATGATTGCCATAACATGAGGAAAAAACTTAGAAAACTATCAAACCAAAAACACAGACATCCAGAAAACGAGGAATTATGCCTTACTTATTGTCAGACGCTAACACAATACAGAAACACACTCAGGACCAAAAAAGAGCAATTTATTAAGAATACACTCAGCTCCATGGAGGAATCCATTGAGTCGAATTGTTTCTGGGACAACTTGAAAACACTACACAAAAAACAACACGACGATTTGTCCATTCAAAATGGGGACACATGGGTAAACCACTTTGAAAAATTATACCAGAAAAACACACTAGGACCAGAGCAACACCAAATACGCAAAAAACTTGAAAAGCTTGAAATGGCCATAAAAGATAACCAAAACCCGCTAGACGCCATAATAACAGAAAAAGAACTTCTTGAAAAACTCAAGGACCTGCGACCAGGAAAAGCTTGCGGGACAGACGGCATACTAAACGAGATGATTAAACACGCAGACGACAAACTGAAACTGGCTATCCTAAAACTCTTCAACTTGGTTCTGAGTGTCGGTTATTTCCCTGACATCTGGAACAAAGGACTCATAACACCCATATACAAAAGTGGGGACAAAATCGACCCAAACAACTATCGAGGCATCTGTGTAAACAGTAACCTGGGGAAGGTATTCTGTAGCATCATAAACAAAAGACTTATAAACTTCCTTGAAGAGCACAATGTCTTGAGTAAAAGCCAAATTGGATTCCTGCCAAACTATAGAACATCCGATCATATCTTCACCCTACAGACCCTAATTGACAAACACGTTCACCATAACAAAAGCAAAATCTACGCATGCTTTGTAGATTTCCAGAAGGCTTTCGACTCCATCTGGCATGACGGTTTATTCCTGAAACTTATCGAAAGCGGGGTAGGAGGTAAAACATATGATGTAATTAAATCAATGTATACAAACAATAAATGTGCAGTTAAAATTGGAGACAAACAAACAAAATACTTCCCACAGGGGCGGGGGGTGACGCAGGGCTCGCCAATCTCACCAACACTCTTTAATATTTACATTAATGATTTGGCAAAACTACTTGAACAATCTACAGCACCCGGCCTCACCCTATATGAATCCAAGGTTAAATTCCTCCTCTATGCCGACGACCTGGTTCTGCTGTCACCAACTAAGGAGGGTCTACAGCAGAACCTGGACCTGCTGGAGTCATACTGCCAGACTTGGGCCCTGACAATAAATCCCCAAAAAACCAAAGTCCTTGTGTTCCAGCAAAGATCCAAACAACATGGACCCACAATAAATTTCACAGTAGGAACAACCAAAATTGAACAAACCACTCACTACACATACTTGGGCTTAAAAATCAGTTCTACGGGAAACTTCAAACTGGCTGTGAATGAACTGAAAGAGAAAGCAAGAAGGGCTTTCTATGCCATCAAAAAATCAATCCAAATAGAAATCCCAATTAGCATTTGGCTCAAAATTTTCAAATCAGTAATTGAACCAATTGCACTCTATGGCAGTGAGGTCTGGGGACCACTAACACAACAAGATTTTGCAAAATGGGACAAACACCCAATTGAGATCCTACATGCGGAATTCTGTAAAAGTATCCTCCGGACTCAAAGGAAAACAGTAAACAACGCATGCAGGGTGGAACTAGGCCAATACCCATTAATAATCACTATCCAAAAAAGAGCCACCAAATTTTGGAATCACCTACAAATGAGCAACCCCCAATGCTATCACTTCGTCGCCCTGAAATGCCAAGAGCTGACCATAAAGAAGAATACCCTCAGTCAACTAGTCCTGGGACTCAATAAAGTAACTAATAACAATACTAACAATAACCAGCCCCAGGACAGTGACAGGGTAACACAAAGAATTCGACCCAACACAATCGTCGCTAAGCAAAAGGAAAAATATCTGTCATATTGGGCAGAAACAACAAAAACCCAAAGCAAACTCAATAGCTACTTGGCCCTAAACAGACAATACAACATAGCTGATTACCTGACCATGGTAAAGGATAACAAACTGAGAAGAACCTTGACAAGGTACAGACTTAGCGAACATAGCCTAGCGATCGAAAAAGGCAGACACAGGCAGACCAGGCTGCCAAGAGAAGACAGGATATGCTCTCACTGCAGTCAGGGAGTAGTTGAGACAGAGATGCACTTCCTCACAGCCTGTGGAAAATATCAGGGCATCAGAGAGAATTTCTATCAAAAATTCTCACAAATATGCCCTGAATTCAGAAATCTGACTGACAACCAAAAACTCCCATTCCTACTGGGGGAGGAGAGAAGCTGTGTAACACTGGCGGCACACTATGTTACAGCTTGCCATGAACAGAGGGACAACCAGTAAACTAAGACAAGAGTATATATAAACAAGGCGAAAATATATTTATAAACTCAGGGATATACCTGTTTATACACTGTATGAATGGAACCGTGTTTATGTGTTCAACCATAAATGTATTTTGATGCTTTGGCAACATAAGATGTACCTTATCATGCCAATAAAGCGATTTGTATTGTATTGTATTATTCTCTGTTCAATAGATGCCCATCGCTCCTCAAGAGATGTCATTGTATTTTGGACACTCACCATGTTTTCCATACCCTGGAGAATAACCTCCTCCATGGCCGTATCCCTCCTCACCTCTACCGTTGCCCTCCTCTCCTCTACTGTAGCCATTCTCTCCTTTACGGTAGCCAGCCTTAGCACCGAAGCAGCAATCATTTGCGCGTAGGTAGCCATCCTTTCCGTGTTGATGCGTTCATGCGCCAATGACTCCACAAAGGCTCTGCTCATGTTCACTATGGACTCCTCCATTCGCTCCACACTCGTGTAAAGGGTTTCGTCCTCGAGAGGTTTCCCTGAGGTTTCTCTCCCTAGAGGCCTCTCTCTCTTGCACAGTAAACCTTGAGTGGTTCAACCCACTCGCCCCTTAGATTCTGTACTCTGGACTTAGGCGCAGGAACTACAATGTAGAGTAAACTCGTGTAGACCAAGTTTGATGAAACAAAATGAAATTTTATTGCATAAGGAAAAATAGGGAGTACATGGGAGGGAAAAAAACACGCAAACAAATCATATGACACAGTACTAGCTAAAACAAATACAGGCATCTTATACTCTACAAAGATCATCATGAAATAAGGAAACACATGGAACATCGAGGGACAACAACTCATGTTAATTGTACCCTTAAATCCACGCCCTTATTAAACCTATCTAGATCTGATTGTGAAGGGCCAGAAACATGCTCACCAATCCCACTAGGAAGTGCAAGGTTTTGAAATCGAGGCTGTGTTTGGTCCTTTCAGGCGTCTCGTCTCCACGTGGATCGTGGAGCCCCTGCGAGCTGCGCCACACCTCTCTCCTGAGGTGGGGGTCGGGGGCGGCTGGACACCGGCGGGCCTGGATTTCGGCGGGGTCGAGGATCGTCAGCTCGACCCTGGTTAGAGGAGCCTTGGGCTGGCTCCTATCGCTTCTTCAGGTTCCTTTCCTCTCTTCTACCGAGCCGTGGTGGCTGGAAGGTTTCTTCGCTTGGGACCTTTATTATTTTGTTTCTCCTCCCAAGCTGGGTCTATGGCCTCTCGTTCCGGCAACGGCCTGAGGACGGTCGATGATCTCCCGATGTGCTTCCCCGGGGCGGAACACCTGCGATTGACTGCTCCTTCTTCAAGCTTACTCGTCCTGAGTGTGTGTGCGTGTCCTCCAGCTGCCAGCTCGCCAAGTGCTTTCTCCTGTTGTGTCGAGAGTGTTCAACTGCCGAAAAAGACTTCCAGATATACCTTTCTTCCAGAGGCTTCACTTCCCACCCAAAATCAGGTTCGTCTTTGTTTTATTTTTGGCGGGCTGGGAGCACAGTGAGGTAGTTATTATATTTAAAATGTCTTAAACGGCTGGTAATGGGCCCATCTCTGGTTTGAAATTACCTCCATTGTTTTTAATATCCTGCTGATCTCATTATCTAGTCCTGGGTGCTGTTCTCATGAATATGAAATTGTCCCCTTTTGTCTGGGGCAACATCTTGATGGCCTCTGTCTCCAGGCCAATCTTGACTAGATCTGCATCTAATCCATATGCATACCTGTGGGTCTGGTTTCGTTCTCTCAGGAACGGCTTCCAGAACTTACTGTGGATTGAATCCACAAATCTGTCTGAGGTTGCACAGGAACCATTTTAAAGCATCCCAATAAGTTGGTCACATGGTATGGTGGCCATTTTGTATGCCCCTTTTTCTGGGCTTCTTTTAAAACAGTCTTTAAAATCACGGCCCCTTCTGCCATTTAACCCTTATTAATATTAAATCCAATTTTGTGAATCCTACACTCCCCCCTGATGACACTGTAACTTGCTTGAAGTATCATAATTCTGGGTGAGCAAAATTTTCTGACTTTCCACAATCTAACCATCCCCAGTATTTACCTATCTATGACCCCACAAAACATGCATTTCCCATTGCAGAAAAATCTAGTGTACATCAAGCATCAAAAGACGGCAATACCTTGGAGTTAAAAATGTAACAACTTACTTCCAGGCGTGGAGGGGGTCCTTATACCCCTACATCACCTAGTGCATACACATTACCTTCTAATAATGACATCACATCTAATTAAACTTCAATAAGAAAATAAAGTACATACATGAAAAATTCAAGAATACATGAATACATATCAAAAATAATACAGAGGGAGGGAAAACTTTAACTTTATACAATGCAGCAAAATCTAAATGGGTGTCTCTTCTTCTACCCACACATAATGCTCCCTCCATTCCCCTCTATTCTCATACTTTTGCGAATGTTTGACCTTCTTACAGTGTACAAACAACAAATAAACTACAATGACAACCTGGCACACTACAAGAATGTGGGAGGCTATCCTAATCCAAGAAGGGACTTCTATATTAGTGAACAGGTCCCACCATGGTGGGGTCACTATGTCCAATATGTCTGCCCCTATCTCTAAAGTCTTCTGCTCCAGTGTGTAGAAGTGTTTCTGTGAAGCCACAACGGCTTTTAATATCTTGGTGAGGTGTTCAGGGAGAGGGGGAATGATATATCCAAAATGTGCAACGAAATGCTACAGATCGGTGAAATTCTCTTTCACAGTGATGTGAACAGTGCAAGGTTCAGGAATGGGGACAATTCACTCTTGGGCCACTTGAACTTCTGCCCTGGGCTTGAAACAGAAGCTGCTGTCACTAACCGGACACCAACCGTGCTGTCCATGCTGGTAGTGGGGCGCTGCAGTGGTGACACAGTATGTCCCACCTCCTATTATGCCATCTGCGGGGGCACATGGCCTTGCGCCATTGCCTCCATGGTGCAATTTATAGGCTTCGCGCCAGCAGTTCTGAACCCGCACGGTGGTTTCGAATGGGCATTCAAGTGCTGGGGACACAGGATGATGTGTGATCCCCGGCTCCGGCACCCCGAGAGGTCGGTACCCATCATTGCATGCTCCCATCGAATGACGTAAGGTGGGACCCCCGTGTAGCGAATGTGCGCACCCCCCTGAATGACTCCAATGTTCTCCACCTTGTATACCGGGGCGGGTTTGGCTGTCTTTCCCATCACCGGCATTCTTACCACTATCCCCATAATGGTGTGATTAGACTGTCCACAGTCCACTGGGACTGGGTAGGCCTCTGAAGCTAGCCTGAGCTGGCACGGACTCAATGTATTCTCAAAAGGGTGGAGGGCTGCGAGGTGCTTGTTGCTGATCCAGGAGGGGACTAAGCCTTGCTTTAAATCCTCCAGATTACTGCGGCCCTCGTCCAGTAACCACGCCCCGTATAGCACACAAGCTTCGTTCTGCGCAGCCTAATCGGACGCATTCCGATCCTCCCTGATGAGAGCATTTACCGTTCTGGCACGTTTCTCCAGCTCAGCTATATTCTCTTTTAAGTGTAGTGTCATAGCCTGGTCCTCATGTAACTCAGAACCCACTACCTTTTTCTCATCAGTCAGTATCTTTCTCAACTGTGTTTTTAAACCATTAATCTGGGTTTGCAGCTCCACATCATCCAGTGTGTTGATGACGGAAGTTCCTGTATTAAAAGCTGTGAAAATGTCATTTACTGCACCCCTTCTTTGTCTCCCTATTCTGTCCAAGACCTCATGTGGTGTGGTTTTACAGTTCGGCTCTGCCGACATCGGCAAAATCGAATTCGTAAAACTGTTTAAACATGTATGTTAACAGGACCTGGTATAATTGCTCCATTTCCTTGGGGCACTACGCTGGCAATCTTACCTCGGTGAGGTTTAAAATCACCGAAGCCTCCGCGTAGTGGACCCCTTGGTACAGTACCTGATCTGTGGGTACCAATACCAATCCGTTCCCGGGTCTCTTTGTCGTGGTGGGGCACCCTTCCTTGAGGGCTTTAGCTACTGCAATCATGGGCAGGGGCTTGCGGGGTCGGGTGATGAGCTCCGTGGCGTTTACTGGGATCTGAGCATGTAGGACTCCGCACGCCCGTGTGCTGACGTCCCACCTCATTCCTTGTCCAGCATCCTGCCACTGTCTTTGGAAAAAGATGGAGACGCCTGTGGGGCAAGCGCGTTCTGAAACCCACATACAGATGTAGATCCCCTCATCTGGTTCCCACCATTTGTCCCAACAGACACTCAACCCACCGTGTGTTCCCGTTATTGTCCGATGGATGTTATTACCCAATCTCTCCCAGTCCACAGTGGACTCAACTTGCGCAGCCACCACCAACTCTATGGCCTCTAGTTCCGGCAACAGCCCGGGGACGGTCGATGATCTCCCGATGTGCTTCCCCGGGGTGGAACGCCTGCGATTGACTGCTCCTTCTTCAAGCTTACTCGTCCTGAGTGTGTGTGTGTGTCCTCCAGCTGCCAACTCACCGAGTGCTTTCTCCTGTCGTGTCGAGAGTGTTCAACTGCCGAAAAAGTCTTCCAGATATATCTTTCTTCCAGAGGCTTCACTTCCTGCCCAAAATCAGGTTAGTCTTTGTTTTATTTTTGGCGGGCTGGGAGCACAGTGGGGTAGTTATTATATTTAAAATGTCTTAAACGGCTGGTAACGGGCCCATCTCTGGATTGATATTACCTCCATTGTTGTTAATGTCCTGCTGATCTCGTTATCTAGTCCTGGGTGCTGTTCTCATGAATATGAAATTGTCCCCTTTTGTCTGGTGCCGATCTTGATGGCCTCTGTCTCCAGGCCGATCTTGACTAGATCTGCATCTAATCCATATGCATACCTGTGCGTCTGGTTTCGTTCTCTCAGGAACGGCTTCCAGAACTTACTGTGGATTGAATCCACAAATCTGTCTGAGGTTGCGCAGGAACCATTTTAAAGTGTCCCAATAAGTTGGTCACATGGTATGGCGGCCATTTTGTATGCCCCTTTTTCTGGGCTTCTTTTAAAACAGTCTTTAAAATCACGGCCTCTTCTGCCATTTAACCCTTATTAATATTAAATCCAATTTTGTGAATCCTACACTCGCAGCGACCCTAGAGACAAAACCTGCCAGAGACTCCTGCATCTGTGCATGGAGTTCCAGCACCTCTGATCTTACGGATGGACCCAGAGGCAGAGGGTCGACATGCAGCTGAGCCGACCTAGCAGAGTCCTGCGCCCTCCGACGAGGATGCTCCACTACTGTCCCTGTCTCCGCAATCTGCTGATGCTCACTTGTGAGCTGTGATACACCAGGTGACAACTCTACTCTATGTCCCAAATGACCCACCGAGTTGTGAGTGCCTGTGCTGGTGCTGGGTGCGCTTATTTCTTCTGACGCATTGCCCTCAGATTTTGCAGATTCCTCTGAGGATTTTGGCTGCTCAGGCTCTTCCTCCTGCACGGTGGGGATGGGGTCTCTCAATGGTCCTGTGGGGGAGTCAAGGAAAAAGTTAGAGATGTGATGCCAAGTTTACATGCACATTGCATTTTGCAGATGATCAGAAGTCCATATGATGTAGCTTCAGAATCATTATCAGCGACTCATGCAATGCCAGTGAGAGAGATGGAAAACTATTCTGTCACCAGCTTGCGGGGATGCTCCTGTCTGTCCTTCCCCAACATCCATATCTCGGTCAGCCCCGGCATTCTCCAGGACGACTTCCTCCCAGGGGCTGAGCTAGGCTAAGAGGGTGGCCCTCCTCCTGTCCTGGCTCGCTCTCTCCTGTTGTGAGCTCTCTTTTCCTGCAATGAGGGAGACAAGTGGAGTTTGAGTGAGAATGAAGGAGTGTGTGCAGATATTGCATAGCATAGATACTTAGAAGGAGACAAAGATGTAGTGAGGTTGCAATACCTAGGGCCCTCCCTGTGTGTTGTCAGTTGTGTTCAAAGCATCAGAGTGAGAGGGAATGTGAGGGCTGCATGGTGGAATAGTTCTATGAATGTGAGCATAGAGAGAGAGGGAATGGGTAAGGGTGCATGGATGTGAGTGTCTAGTGGGATGTGCAAGAAGAGATTGCTAACGCTCAGTGCTGGTGAGGAAAGGCAATCGGGATCAGATTGAGGGTGATGGAAACATCATACAGTACTTACCTTTCCAGTGCGAAGAAGGTCATGGAATCTTTTCCTGCACTGCAACCACGTTCTTTGTGTGAGCCCCAAGCAGTTGACTTGACCTGCCACTTGTAGCCACACAGCCTTGGTCTGACTGGGCGGCCTCTTGCTCCCTGAAGAAGGGAACAGGACCTCCCTTTGGGCCCAAGCACCAGCCAGTAATGCCTGCAGTGAAGCCTCATCAAATTTGGGGGCAGATCCCGCCCTCCCGCTGGCCATTGCTCCTGCAGGTGTAATGATATGCAGTAACATGTCATTCTAGAATGGTACACTAGGTGTAGCTGTATGTTTTAGTAGTGGGCTACATCTATATGGGTTGTCTTGTTTAACACGAGGCACTGGTGGAGAGAGTCAACATGGCTACTGTATACAAGTCAACATGGCTGAATAAATGACTAGCACAAGCTAGCTGTTCTTAATAAAAACGTCTATTTATTTATGAACATAACATGGTACCAGGAGTGGTAATATCTGCTGAATATTGTGAAATGCGACATGGAGAATTTGAAGCCACCGGAGGGTTTGAAACTCACAGGGAATGTCGACTGCAATTGGCGGACTTTCAAACAACAATTCGAACTCTACATTGCCGCCATCCGTTTCGCTACGAAGCCAGATGCAAGGAAAATAGCATTGCTGCTCATGGCTGCAGGCCCGCAGGCAATAGAGGTATTTAATACATTTGTATTTGATCAAGAGGAGGACAGAGAAAAAATGGACGATGTGCTAAGAAGTTTGATACACATTGTTCTCCCAAAAAGAACGAGACCTGTGAGAGGTACGTGTTCCATTCACGGACACAGCAGCAAAATGAGACTTTTGATAGCTTTGTGACTGATCTGAAACTGAAAGCACAGACATGTAATTTCTCTGAACTGAAATCATCCATGATTCGTGACCAGATTGTGTTTGGTATTCAAGATAAAAAGGTCAGGGAACATCTGTTGAGAGATACCGAACTGACATTGGAGGATGCTGTGAAAATATGCCATGCCAGAGCGCTAGCTCAGCAGCACGCAAAGACTTTCAGTGAAATTAATAATGGTGCAACTGTAGTGAGTGACAGTGCAGCTGCCGGTGCTGTGTCCTGCAAGAGGAAGAAACGTGGGCAGAACAGGTAGCAAAGCAATCGGAGGGTGGAACTTTCAATTGTAAATGCTGTGGTTACCAGCACCAGTCAAGACAATGCCCAGCGTTTTGGAAAATGTGCACAAAATGTAATAGAAAGAATCACTTTGCCAAACAATCCTTTTCAAAAGTAAAAACAAAGAAAGAACATAAAGTTAATGCAGTAAAAGAGGACACTGATTTAAGTGAGACATTTTTTGTAGGAATGGTGTCATGTGACAATATAGAAAAGGATACAGAAAATGTGCAGCCCTCAGGAATGGACAATGCTGAACATAAAGTTAATGCAGTAAAAGAGGACAAATGGATGATGCCACTGCAGGTAAATGGAGCATTAGTTACATTGAAACTGCACACTGGGGCTAAAGCAAACTTAATCAGTATGAGTGACATTAAAAATATGAAAGAAAAGCCCAAAATACAGAAAAAGTCAGTACTACTGAAGAACTATAATGGACAGAAAATAGATAGCTTAGGTGCATGCAGACGTAAAGAGACAGTCAAAGACAAAGTGCATCATCTCATGTTTTCTGTTGTGGCTGAAGGACTTGATTCACTACTAGATGACAAAGCTTGTGAGGACTTAGAACTGGTCAAGAGAGTCTATCGTATAAACTGTGCCATAAGCAGACCAGATGACTCAGTGGATTCTGTAGTGAGTAATTTCCAGGATGTGTTCAAAGGATTTGGAGTTCTACCATTCACTTACAAGATCCAGCTAAAGGAGAATGCTCCGCCAGTGGTACATGCTCCATGGAGAGTTCCAGCACCCCTGCGTGACCGGCTCATGAAAGAACTGGACAGAATGACCACACTAGGAGTCATCAGGAAAATCAAAGAGCCAACAGACTGGGTTAACTCCATGGTATGTGTAAAGAAACAGAACAATGATCTAAGAGTATGCATGGATCCAAAGGACTTAAATGCAAACATAAAACATGAACACTACCAGATTCCCAAGCGAGAAGAAATCACCAGTGAAACGTCAGGTGCCAGATACTTCACAAAGCTCGATGCCTCACAAGGATTTTGGCAACTAAAACCGGATGAAGAGAGCACCAAATATTGTACCTTCAGTACACCATTTGGCAGGTATTGTTTCCTCAGAATGCCTTTCGGGATAATATCTGCATCTGAAATCTTTCATAGAGCGATGGAACACATAATTGAAGGTCTGGAAGGAGTTCGGGTCTATGTTGATGACATCGTCATCTGGGGCTCCACACAGAAAGAAAACAATGAGAAACTGACTAAAGTGCTACAGAGCATACGCCGGAATGGTCTGAAGCTCAACAAAGCCAAGTGTCAGTTTGGCGTCCAGGATGTCACTTTCCTAGTAGATAATCTATCTGGTAAAGGAATAGAGCCAGATATGGAAAAAATAAACGCCATACTCAACATGCCCCGACCCACTGACAAAAAAGAGTGCGACACATCATGGGGATGATAAACTTCATTGGAAAGTTCATTCCTAACTTGTCAGCCAAGACAGCCTGTCTGCGAGACCTGCTAAATAAAACAAATGAGTTCGCATGGAGAGAAAGACATGAACAAGAGTGGATGAACCTCAAAACAGTGCTGACAACCACACCTGTACTCACCTTCTTTGACCCAACAAAGAGAATCAAAGTGTCAACGGATGCATCAAAAGATGGCCTAGGCGTGGTCTTGCTACAAGCAGAGGGTGAAGATTGGAAGACTGTTGCCTATGCCTCCAGGTTTATGACTGATTCTGAGTGTCAATACGCCCAGATTGAAAAGGAATGTCTAGGCTTGGTAGTTGGACTAGAAAAGTTCCATGGCTACATATATGGACTTCACACCTTCACAGTTGAGACAGACCACTGCCCACTGGCTGCCATCGTTAAAAAAAACCTGAATGAGATGTCTCCAAGGATTCAACGACTCATGATGAAGCTGCAAAGATATGACTTTGAACTGATCTACACACCAGGCAAACACATAATGTTAGCAGATGCACTATCCCGAGCACCCACAATGAGTCATGTGAGCTCTACTGAGGAAGACGTGGATGTTCATGTGAGTATGGTCACTGCTGCGCTGCCCGTGTCAGACACAAAATCATAGCAAATAGCAGATGAAACAGTAAAAGATACAGTGTTACAAACAGTAATAGAGAACATTCATCATGGTTGGCCAAACGGTTCCTGTCCAAAGTACTATCACATCAGGTCAGAGTTGAGTGTCGCAAGTAGACTATTACTAAGACAGAACAGAATAGTCATTCCACAGGCTCTACATTGAGACATGCTCAAAAGGATTCATGAGGGACACCTCGGAATTGAAAAATGCAAAAGGAGGGCAAGAGACACTGTTTATTGGCCTGGCATAAATAAGGACATTGAGAACATGATAGGCAAATGTGAGGGGACTAAAGGCCGATAAATCCCCAGGGTCTGATAATCTACATCCCAGGGTACTTAAAGAAGTGGCCCTAGAAATAGTAGATGCATTGCTGGTCATCTTCCACAAATCGATAGACTCTGGAATGGTGCCCATGGAGTGGCGGGTAGCTAATGTTACCCCACTATTCAAAAAAGGTGGTAGAGAAAAGGCGGGGAATTATAGACCGGTAAGCTTGACATTGGTAGTGGGGAAAATGCTAGAGTCCATTATAAAAGATGTAATAGCAGAGCACTTGGAAAGCAGTGACTGGATCGGACAAAGTCAACATGGATTTACAAAAGGTAAATCATGCTTGACTAATCTACTGGAATTTTTTGAGGATGTAACTGGTAAAATAGATAAGGGAGAACCAGTGGATGTGGTGTATTTGGACTTTCAGAAGGCTTTCGATAAGGTCCCGCATAAGAGATTAGTGTGCAAAATTAAGGCACATGGGATTGGGGGCAAGGTATTGACTTGGATAGAGAACTGGTTGGCGGACAGAAAGCAAAGAGTTGGAATAAACAGGTCATTTTCCGAGTGGCAGGCAGTGACTAGTGGGGTACCGCAAGGATCGGTCCTAGGACCCCAGCTGTTCACAATGTATATGAATGATCTGGACGAGGGAATTGGATGTAATATCTCCAAATTTGCAGACGACACAAAGCTGGGGGGGCGGGTATGCTGTGAGGAGGATGTCGTGAAACTCCAGCATGATTTGGACAGGTTGGGTGATTGGACAGAAACATGGCAAATGCACTATAATATGTATAAATGTGAGGTAATCCACTTTGGTGGCAAAAACAGGAAGGCAGATTATTATTTGAATGGTAATAGATTGGGAGAAGGGGAAGTGCAAAGAGACCTGGGTGTTCTTGTACACAAGTCGCTGAAGGTAAGCATGCAGGTGCAGCAGGCGGTTAAGAAGGCAAATGGTATGTTGGCCTTCGTAGCAAGAGGGTTCGAGTACAAGAACAAGGATGTCTTGCTGCAGTTGTACAGGGCCTTGGTGAGACCACACCTTGAGTATTGTGTGCAGTTTTGGTCACCTTACCTGAGGAAGGACGTTCTTGCCATGGAAGGAGTGCAGCGAAGATTCACCAGGCTGATACCTGGGATGGCAGGAATGACGTATGAGGAGAGATTGTGTTGATTGGGCTTATACTCACTGGAGTTTAGAAGATTGAGAGGGGATCTCATCGAAACCTATAAAATTCTGTCAGGCTTGGACAGACTAGATGCAGGAAGGATGTTTCTGATGGCCGGGGAGTCCAGAACCAGGGGTCATAGTCTAAGGATAAGGGGTAAGCCATTTAGGACTGAAATGAGGAGGAATTTCTTCACCCAGAGAGTGGTGAACCTGTGGAATTCTCTGCCACAGAGGGCGGTGGAGGTCAGTTCGTTAAGTATATTCAAGAAAGAGTTGGATATATTTCTTAAGGCTAAAGGGATCAAGGGATATGGGGAGAAGGCAGGGACCGGGTACTGAATTTGGATGATCAGCCATGATCTCATTGAATGGCGGAGCAGGCTCGAAGGGCCGAATGGCCTACTCCTGCTCCTATCTTCTATGTATCTATGTATCTATGAGACATGTCAGAAACACCAAAAAAAACAAGCAAAGGAACCAATGATAGTAGTTGATTTACCAACAGCACCATGGCAAAAGGTTGGTATGGACCTTTTTTATTTGAATGGTAAAGACTATCTATTAGTGATTGACTACTATTCTAACCATCCTGAGATGGTGCTGCTCTCAAGCACATCAGCAAGCAGTGTCATAATGCATATTAAATCCATCTTCACCAGACATGGGATTCCCAGGATTGCCATTAGCGACAATGGTCCGTGCTTCAACTGTAAGGAGTGGCAACAGTTTGCAGCACATTATGACTTTCAGCACATCACATCCAGTCCTCTGTATGCTCAGTCGAATGGTAAGGCAGAGAGAGGTGTTCAAGTTCTCAAACAGCTACTGAAGAAAGCAACAGAAAGCAAGTCTGATCCTTATCTCGCCCTGCTGAGCTACCGAGCCTCCCCTTTACACTGGTTCTTCACCTGCTGAACTCCTAATGGGTCGCAAGTTGCGCACCATGCTACCCTGCTGTGCAAAAGAAAAGCAGAGTAAGGAACTGAGACAGAGTGTTCAACTGTTAAAGCTGAAACGGAAATCACACTATGACAAGTCATCCAAAACTATGAAACCATTGACAAGGGATGATGTTGTCAGGATTGAGGATCCAAATGCATGGAACAGGAAAGCTACAGTTCTTGAGGAAGTAGGACCAAGGTCATACACTGTTAGAACTGAGGAAGGACAGATTCTCAGGAGGAACCGCCGTTCCATCCTGAAAACACGAGAAACTATCCAAGATCAAATCGATGACAATGCCGCAACTGAATCTTGTCACTCACCACCAGAACAATCTAACACAAACACACATATAGTTTCTCATGCAAACACATCAGACTTACCTGTGCTGAGAAGATCCACACGTGAAGTATAAAAGTCTGATAGACTTAATCTTTGAGTACAAAGAAAACTATAATAAAAGAATGAAAAGCTTATAGTTCATAAAATAAAGCTTTGAAGATGTGTTGAATGTTGTGAAGATTTAAAAAAAAATGTTTGTGTCATTATGTAAAAAAAAACAAGTTCATTCGAAGGTTTATAGAGCACTAACAAAAGTGTTACTGATATCATCTTTATCGTTTTTCTTGAAAGTTGATTGATATTGATTTTGTTTAACCTCAAAGGAAGGGGGATGTAATGATATGCAGTAACATGTCATTCTAGAATGGTACATTAGGTGTAGCTGTATGTTTTAGTAGTGGGCTACATCTATATGGGCTGTCTTGTTTAACACGAGGCACTGGTGGAGAGAGTCTACATGGCTACTGTATACAAGTCAACATGGCTGAATAAATGACTAGCACAAGCTAGCTGTTCATTATAAAAATGTCTATTTATTTATGAACATAACAGCAGGCTCCTGTGCCATCTTAATGGTGAAGTTTGGGAGCCTGCAGAGGAAGCAAGGCTTGCTGTGGACCTTAAAAGCAGCAGCAATGATGACATCATATTCTGTGACTTTCTGACTGGAAATACTCAATTGCCAAGGCTTCCCACACGCTGGAAATCAATTGGCCAATTGAGTTAAAATTGCATCAATCTCATAGACCCATTTAGAAATGTGTGGGAATCACTAAATTCAGGGAACCCGCCAATTCCCCGCACCTGAGATAAAATCGACCCCATAGTCATTTGTTGAACTGATTCAGGCTCCTACATGTTTGAAAATGGCCTCAAGTCCTTGAGGGGACAGATCCTGAAGTAATACTTGCTTCAGAAGATTTTTCAGAGAATCTGTGGTTTGGGTATAAAGTGTGGCTGTCTCCTTCGTATTATCATTTGTGTCCTGGTCATTGTTCAGTTCTGGAGGTACCAAGCCAAAAGCACTGATCAGGCAGCTTTGAATCAATTGGCAGGTGTCAGCTTGGATTGATTCACTGTGAAGTTTCAGGAGATGCGTGCAGGCATCCATGGCTAACTGTCGAACAGGGCTCTGCAGGAGCTCTGGTGGCTCGGCCTCGATAAGATCCTGCATGTATGTGAGCAGCACTCTGTTTCTAATAAAGTTGATGGGAAGTCTCCAGTGATTTATGCTAATGAAAGGTCATCGATCTGAAATGTTAACTCTGTTTCTCTCTTCACAGATGCTGCCTGACCTGCTGAGTATCTCCAGCATTTTCTGTCTCTATATATATATAGGGATCTGGCTATCTGAGTCATGGTCAGTATTAGGCTGAGCTTTAGTGTGAATGCTTGGATTCAGCCTTTATCCCCTGCCCACCTGTAGTTAAATGACTTCAGCTGGCAGAATGTGGCTCTGGATTGTGAACCGCAGTTCTTCAGGTGCACAGACTGCCATGTTTCCATAGCACAGAACCAGTGTGCTCTTGACCTCATCTGATTACTCATCAGCCTTGACCCTAATTCTGTTGGCATTAGCAAACTCCTCCAGGCTACTGAGCGTATCATTAAAATATGCCATGGCACAGAAACCAATGGCAAGGCTGCTCCCTCTCTCTCTGCACTCTCACTGTGCTGCACACGCAGTAGCATTTGGTGAAGCTCCTCCCTTACGTTCTTAGTGCGGGTCTGGCGGAGCACTGACACAAGAGACTTATATAGAAAGGTCTACTCTTGTGGGGAATAATGGTTGGTGTTGAGTTGTTTTGACATTTCGTCAGCGAGCTGACATGTCCATTCCTCATCATCAATCATATTTAAAGTTAGGCACAAGACCGCCAATAATTTATTCTCCCATTCCGATTGGGACAGAAACTCCTCTGAATTTTCCAGTAAATGATCAACTAATGGTGCCTTCCCACCACCTCATTGATTCTGAGTGAACATTGAGACTCAGGACTTTCAGTAGACTCAGTGCCGCAGATCCTCGGCCTCCTCCCTGATACAAGACACAACGAGGAGCCGGGTCAGCAGTGCCTGGGCTTTAGGGAGATTGGCATCTTCATTATAGGTAAGGGAAAAGCTGTCACAACCAGCTCACAGTTTCGTTTTCCCAATATGTGCTGAACAACTGCAGATTATTGTTAAAGCCTTGGTATACTGGGTCATAGTGACATACTCCAGTAAGGATGGCCAAAGGACATCCTCCATCTTCAGTTCAGTTGTGATCAAACACACCACTCTTTCACACAGTGTGACTAATTCTTCATCTGTTACTGAGTCTGGCTGATGATTGGGTGGTACCAGGGTCCCTGAAACAATGGGTGCCGCACACTGTTGGATGAGGAATTGCACCATTGCCTTTCCTCCCTCAGGCTCAAGGTAACCTTGCTGGGCCATGATACATATTGCCTGGGCAATGAGCTTCTTCTCCTGATTGCTGCTCTTGTCTAGAAGTACTGGTTTTATTGAAGCCACAATGTGAGCCTTCTTCTTCTCCAAGTGCAATGAGGCCGATGTGATGAGTGTAATGATCAGTAACATGTCATCCTAGAATGGTACACTAGATGGAGCTGTATGTGTATAAGAGTGGGCTACCCACGATGCACTAGGTTACCCACAAGGCAGTAGTCAAGATGGATGCCAGCACACGAAGTCCACATGGCTGAATAAAGTGATTAGCTCAAGCTAGCTGTTCATAATGATAATGTCTATTAATTTATGAACATAACATGGTACCAGGATTGGTAAAATCTGCTGAATATTGTGAAATGCGACATGGAGAATTTGAAGCCACCGGAGGGTTTGAAACTCACGGGGAATGTCGACTGCAATTGGCGGACTTTCAAACAACAATTCGAACACTACATTGCTGCCATTAGGTTCGGCACGAAGCCAGATGCAAGGAAAATAGTGTTGCTGCTCACGGTTGCAGGCCCGCAGGTGATAGAGGTATTTAATACGTTTGTATTTGATCATGAGGACAGAGAAAAGATGGAAGATGTGCTAAAGAAATTTGATACACATTGTTCTCCCAAAAAGAATGAAACCTATGAGAGGTACGTCTTCCATTCACGGACACTGCAGCAAAATGAGATTTTTGATAGCTTTATGACCGATCTGAAACTGAAAGCACAGACATGTAATTTCACTGAAATGAAATCATCCATGATTCATGACCAGATTGTGTTTGGTATTCGTGATAAAAAAGTCAGGGAGCGTTTGTTGAGAGAAACCGAACTAACATTGGAGAATGCTGTGAAAATATGCCAAGCCAGTGAGCTAGCTCAAAAGCACGCAAAGACTTTCAGTGAAATTAATAATAATGCGATTGTAGTAAGTAACTATGCTGTTGTCAGTGCTGTGTCCTACAAGGGGAAGAAACATGGGCAGAACAGAAATGAAAAGCAATCAGAGGAAGGAATTTTTAATTGTAAATGCTGTGGTTACAAACACCAGTCACGAAAATGCCCAGCGTTTGGGAAATTGTGCACAAAATGTAATGGAAAGAATCACTTTGCCAAACAATGCTTTTCAAAAGTAAAAACAAAGAAAGGGCAACAAGTCAATGTGATTGAGGACACTGATTTAAGTGAGACATTTTCTGCAGGAATGGTGTCATGTGACAATATAGAAAAGGATACAGAAAATGTGCAGCCCTCAGGAATGGACAATGCTGAACATAAAGTTAATGCAGTAAAAGGGGACAAATGGATGATGCCACTGCAGGTAAATGGAGCATTAGTTACATTGAAACTAGACACTGGGGCAAAAGCAAACTTAATCAGCATGAGTGACATTAAAAATATGAAAGAAAAGCCCAAAATACAGAAAAAGTCAGTACTACTGAAGAACTATAATGGACAGAAAATAGATAGCTTAGATGTATGCAGACTTAAAGTGACAGTCAAAGACAAAGTGCATCATCTCATGTTTTCTGTTGTGGCTGAAGGACTTGATTCACTACTAGGTGACAAAGCTTGTGAGGACTTAGAACTGGTCAAGAGAGTCTACCGTATCAACTGTGCCATAAGTAGACCAGATGACTCGATGGATTCTGTAGTGAGTAATTTCCAGGATGTGTTCAAAGGATTTGGAGCTCTACAATTCACTTACAAGATCCAGATAAAGGAGGATGCTCAGCCAGTGGTACATGCTCCACGGAGAGTTCCAGCACCCCTGCGTGACCGGCTCAAGAATGAACTGAACAGAATGACCACACTAGGAGTCATCAGGAAAGTCGAAGAGCCAACAGACTGGGTTATCTCCATGGTATGTGTAAAGAAAAAGAACAATGATCTAAGAGTATGCATGGATCCAAAGGACTTAAATGCAAATATAAAATGGGAACACTACCAGATTCCCAAGCGAGAAGAAATCACCAGTGAAATGTCAGGTGCCAGATACTTCACAAAGCTCGATGCCTCACAAGGATTTTAGCAACTAAAACTGGATGAAGAGAGCACCAAATACCGTGCCTTCAACACACCATTTGGCAGGTATTGTTTCCTCAGAATGCCTTTCGGGATAATATCTGCATCTGAAATCTTTCATAGAGTGATGGAACACATAATTGAAGGTCTGGAAGGAGTTTGGGTCTATGCTGATGACATCATCATCTGGGGCTCCACACTGAAAGAACACAATGAGAGACTGACTAAAGTGCTACAGAGCATACGCCGGAATGGACTGAAGCTCAACAAAGCCAAGTATCAGTTTGGTGCCCAGGAAGTCACTTTGCTAGGAGATAATGTATCTGGTAAAGTAATAGAGTCAGATATGGAAAAAGTAAATGCCATACTCAACATGCCCCGACCCACTGAAAAAAAAGGAGTGCTACGCATCATGAGGATGATAAACTTCATTGGAAAGTTCATTCCTAACTTGTCAGCCAAGAGAGCCTGTCTGCGAGACCTGCTGTGTAAAACAAATGAGTTTGCATGGACAGAAAGACATGAACAAGAGTGGATGAACCTCAAAACAGTGCTGACAACCACACCTGTACTCACCTTCTTTGACCCAACAAAGAGAATCAAAGTGTCAACGGATGCATCAAAAGATGGCCTAGGCGCGGTCTTGCTACAAGCAGAGGGTGAAGATTGGAAGTTTGTTGCATATGCCTCCAGGTCTATGACTGATTCTGAGTGTCGATACACCCAGATTGAAAAGGAATGTCCAGGCTTGGTAGTTGGACTCGAAAAGTTCCATGGCTACATATATAGACTTCCCACCTTCACAGTTGAGACAGACCACTGCCCACTGGTTGCCATCGTAAAACAAAATCTGAATGATATGTCTCCAAGGATTCAACAACTCATGATGAAGCTGCAAAGATATGACTTTGAACTGATCTACACACCAGGCAAACACATAGTGTTAGCAGATGCACTATCGCGAGCACCCACAATGAGTCATGTGAGCTCTACTGAGGAAGACGTGGATGTTCATGTGAATATGTTCACTGCTGCGCTGGCCATGTCAGACAAAAAATCAAAGCAAATAGCAGAAGAAACAGTAAAAGATACAGGCCTAGAAATTCACTATGGCCCCGCTGTAGTGTATGTACCCGTCTACCTTTAAGAGAACTATTGTATGTAACCGTTCACCTTTAAGAGAACTATTTTAGGTGTGGCACTACTTTGTTTGGCTTCTGTATACTGTAATACCGACGGTGACCACACCAGTATATAAGTGTTGTGTCAGGATTTATTGGGCAGATTCGCCCTGACCTTCGTATAGTAAAGTCCTGTTTTAAGTTACTCTGGTAGTCTGTGTATTAATTAACTAAACAACCCACAGACTTTACAGTGGCGACGAGTCTGATCGTACCCTGTGGCAACAATACTTCCGAAGCAGTTAACGAGCGTCGAGAAGAGGCAACCGCCCTCGTCGTTCTGCTGGGAGAAAACTCGAGGCTGCAGAACTAGAAAGGAGGAAGAATTTAGAGACAAAGGCTTCCATCAGCAACAGGCACTGACTGTCCCTTCTGCCACGGTGAGGAGTGAGCCGATCAGCACGAGAAGCAAGGCGGCCACGGTGACTGTGAGTAAGGGAAAGTAAAAAGAATAACCGGAGGATAAGGGCGGTGCACTCAACCACGGTCGAGGGGGAATGGAGCCGGACAGAAGTCGGGTCCAGAGGCGCTGAGACTGGGGCAGCGTGGAGCAAGGAAGCTGCGGTACAGACAGGCTGGGGGACGCAACGGCGTCGTGAGACAGCTAGACCGCGACCGGCGAAAAAGGCCGGGCAGCGACCGAAGCCACGAAGCGCTGCGACCGGGAACGTAGGCGTGGGAAGAGATAAACTCAGCCGCAGCCGGGGAGGGAAGCACCGGACTGCGAGAGGGCTGGGAGGCGCGATTGGAAGCCGAGCGAGCGGGAGAGGCAGAGCCGAGCAAGGGAGACTGAGCGAGAGCCAGTCCAGCGGCTGAAACTGTTCTCCGTCAATGAGGTGTACCCAGCGCCGGTAGAGCCGAGCGAGCGGGAGAGAGACAGAGCCCGAGCAAGGGAGACTGAGCGAGAGCCAGCCCAGCGGCTGAAACTGTTCTCCGTCAACGGGGTGTACCCAGCGCCGGTAGAGCCGAGCGAGCGGGAGAGAGACAGAGCCCGAGCAAGGGGAACTGAGCGAGAGCCAGCCCAGCGGCTGAAACTGTTCGCCGTCAACGGGGTGTACCCAGCGCCGGTTGCCTTGCCGAGAAAAGGGAAAGCACTGAAGCCGACGCGCAGGCTGTGAACCTGAAAGCCAGCAGCCGTCGCCCGTGGGGAAAGTGTACCCCTCCCGCCAGGGAAGAAACGCGGGAAGCCGCCATTAGGCGGGGAAGAAGACAGAAGCGGGAAACCGCCATTGAAGTGGGCGGGGAGAGAAGATAAGCACGGGAAACCGCCATTTTTGCGGGAACCGCCACCTTGAAAAAAAAAAAAAAAAATTTTAAAGAAATAATTCGTGGTGTTTATCAGGAAGAGAGGAAGATGCCTAAGTGTGGTAACATCAACAATTTTAATTCCGAGGTAGAAGACTGGGCCACGTATGTGGAACGCATTGAGATCTATTGTGAGGCCAATAAAATAGAAGAAGATGACAAAGCGATAACCTTGCTAAACTCGATGGGCGCGAAGACATACGGGCTCTTGAAGCATCTACTATCACCAGCTAAACCGGCGGATCAGACTTTCGATGATATTGTGGCTGTTCTGAAGGATCACTTGAACCCCACACCGTTGATGTTGGCAGAACGATTCAAATTCTATGCGAGAACGCAACGGAAAGACGAAAGCAATGCAGAATACTTGGCTGAACTGCATAGACTAGCGAAATACTGCCAGTTTGGAGGGAATCTGACAGAGGCATTGCGAGACAAGTTCGTGTGCGGATTGGCAAAGGAAGGAACGCAAAAGCGACTACTCGAAGAGAACGATCTTACACTTGACAGGGCTGTCCTTATTGCAGCATCGCACGAAGCCGCAGCGAAGGGAACTGCAGAAATGCAGCTAAAGACAGCGGCACTCAGTGTGGATCAAATTACCTCGACAACAACAAAATGTTATCGTTGTGGGAAGACAACACACGACCAGAACCAATGCTGGTTTAAGAACCAGGAATGTAGGAAATGTGGCAAACTGGGTCACATAGCTAAGGTATGCCGGTCAGAGAAGAAGACGAACAACCAACGGACCAACAACTAAAGGAAGCCATCACAGGAAAAGTACAATAAGGTACACAAGGTGGCTGAGAAGAGTTCAGACGAACAGAATTCGGACTCAGACCCAAACGGCCAGGAGCTGGGTAGTCTGAGAATTCACAATGTGAGTAAGGAAGCTGACCTACAAACTATCTGGGCCATGCTAAAAATAGCTGGAGTCCAAGTGAAAATGGAGTTGGACACTGGATCAGCTCTATCAGTCATAAATCGAAGGGATTACCACCAGCTATTCTCACATATACCCTTAAGAGATACCAAGTTCGTATTGCAGACATACACGGGGCATAAAGTATACCCCATGGGAAAGATAAGAGTCAAGGTGAGAGATAGGGGTAAAGAACACCCAAGAATGAACTTATACGTACTACCTGAGGGAGGACCACCACTTCTAGGACGGGAGCGGATCAAGAAAATAGACATGGAATGGCACTATCTAAAAGCCATAACGAGTGAGGACTCGGTGCAGACAATCAGCTCAGATTCTGAATCGGATGACGATAAGACCAACCCAAATGTGAAAGACAAGGCTAAAATGGACTTGCCGACTAAGGTTGGAAAAACGAAAGCATGCAGAAAGGCTTATGCTCCAGAGAAGAACAAAGTTTCAGAATAGATCTCCACCGAACAACGACAACATAGTTTGACAGAGAATTCTGAGTCTGTTCAGTTTAAGGACATATCCATGACGGAAGAACACTGAGCTCGGACTCAACTTTATTTCAAATTACAACAACAATTAGAACAATTGAGTTACCGTCTCGTACAAGAGATGAAAACAATGAAAAAGTTCTATGACACCGAATGGGAGAATCTGGAAAGACAACAGAAGCAGCTAGCTCAAGCAGAGAGCGACCATAGAGCCATCGTGACCAATCACCGATCACATCTCCCTTATGATGTTCAGGAGTTAGAATATTTGCAGAAAGAAGCAAATGAAGAGGAATCTTCAGGAAGCCAGGATTTTATTCCAGTTCTTCTCTACGACTCCTTACAAGCAGAGTTTGAGAAGTTGAAGGAACAGTATGAACAGGCCCAGGCTACAATCCTGGAGGGGGTTAACTCGGCAACCTCTGAAAAGCTAGTTTCAGTGGAAGCTTATGAGCAACTAAAGGTTGAACATGAGCAAGAAGTCCAAAGGCTGCAGGAAATTCTTGATGAGCTCAAGGCCAAGACAGACTCATCGGTAGAAGTTCCATCCATAGATGAGAAATTAGAGGTGAAAGACATGGCAGAACATGAAAGTCAAGATGTCCAAGAACTCATAAAAATATTGAAGGAAACCCAAGACAAATATGAGGCGGCAATGACCGAGGTTCAACAACTTGAAGAACAGATTCAACTGGGAATTCTTTCAGTGAAAGAAAAGGCAACTGTAAGAAACACAGAGACTGTAAGAATGGCCCCTGAACATGAGCTAGAGAGCATCAAGGCGCAACTTCTCTGAGCGCTTAAAGCCAAAGTACAAGAGGAAAAAAAGGTGAAAGCATTGGAGGAAAAGGTGGATGAAATGGAGAAGACTCTGATCCACAGGGTCCCCGTGGAAGAGTTAACGGTCAGCCAACTCCTTCATATGCTGAGAGACAAGACTCTGCAATGGGAACCATTTGAACACGAGCTTCAATCTTCAAAGGGAAGGGGTTCGGAGCTCTCAAAAGTTTGGGGAATAGTTGAGGTTGCAACACAGATTTTACGGGGCTGCCGAAAGTACGCTGAATCACGTCAATGTGAACTACAGAATGTTGAAACAGCTGCTCCAGTAGAAGGATTGAATAGCCCGATCAATCAATCCCCGATGGAAGGGGAAGTATTGGAATCACAAATGAGGTCATTAGTGAAGGATTGGCAGGAAACCCAGGAAGAGCGGGATGAATATGAACGCATGAAGAAGTCTCTTCAGGAAAGATGTCTAGGGAGGGAACAACAGTCGGCTAACGTCCAGTTGGGTAAGGAAGAAGTAGCAGGCCCTCTCGCTAGACTAGCTCAGGACGACACCGAATATTACCATGACCTGTTGAGTGACACGGAATATTACGATGACTTGGTCTGCCCAGCTTGTGATGAAAACTCCCAAAGTGCAGAAATCAGGATGAAGCACTTAAAGTCTAAGGAACATAAGGAGATGGTGGCGCTACAGCTGGCAGCGGATAAGGGAGCCCTGAGAGTCTCCAAGAAGCAGAAAAGAAAAAGACGAAGCAGAAGACGATAACCATCTAAATCATTATCACTTCTATCAGATCATACACGTGGGCCCTACAAAGGGGGCCAAATCAGTTGGAAAGTAGGAAAAATTACCAAGGCAGTCCAGCTGTTTGTAAAAGTCAGCACTGCTGGTTCAGCAGGACGGAAGTTCAAGCTGTTAAGCCAAGGGAAAGACTATTGGATGAGTCACGCTAGAAATGTGAACCGGCTACACCACAGTGATGTTGTTCGGACCGAGTCAAGACCAGAGACTGAATCTGTGAAATGTTCCCGCAGAGACTGAATCTGTGAACTGTTTCCCGCAGAGACTATATCTGTGAATTGTTTACATGAAGTTGATTATATGTTATGTTTAATGGGGAATAAGTATGTTGTAAGCTAAAAAGGGAGGATTGTAGTGTATGTACCCGTCTACCTTTAAGAGAACTATTGTATGTAACCGTTCACCTTTAAGAGAACTATTTTAGGTGTGGCACTACTTTGTTTGGCTTCTGTATACTGTAATACCGACGGTGACCACACCAGTATATAAGTGTTGTGTCAGGATTTATTGGGCAGATTCGCCCTGACCTTCGAATAGTAAAGTCCTGTTTTAAGTTACTCTGGTAGTCTGTGTATTAATTAACTAAACAACCCACAGACTTTACACCCGCCAGCTGGCTAGCGCCCAAAAGTTAGCGCTGGGCGGGAAGCCTATAGCGATCGCCAGATATTCATTGTTAGCGCCCCAATTCGGAAGCGGGCGCTATACCAGGGTGTGCCCGGCTCCGCTTGGTGCGCTGACACTGAATATCACCGCTCTTGGCGCCGCTGCGCCAGGCGCTGCGCAGCGGCAGGCTGCGGTACTACAGGCCTCCTCCTTCTCTTAAGGGGGAGCTGCCTGCAACGGGGAGATCGCCGCTGGATAGTGCCGGCAAATGAGCCCGGCACCACGGAGAAGTTCCGGGTTCGCGGAAAGCAGCCGGCAATGGGGGGGGTGGAGGAGGCCGGGGAAGGAGGTGCGGGCAGGCTGCGGCCGCAAAAGCGGCCGGCCGCACCTTCCGCTTTAAAGTGCCCCACTAAGGCAGCAGGACGGCCCCGTTTTCTGGTCGCTGTTTGCGGCCGCTTCGGAGGAGGCGGCCGCAACTAAATATGGGGATCGGCGCGGTTTCGGGGCGGAACCGGGGCACTGCGCACACCGATAACATCATCGGTGCTGGCGCAGCGCTAACGGCTACCGCCGCCAATACCGCTGCACTGAATATCTGCGTAAACTCATTTTTGGCACAAACTCACCCTTTAGGCGTTAACTCGGTGCAAAGCTGGCAGCGCCTTAATGAATTTCTAGGCCACAGTGTTACAAACAGTAATAGAGAACATTCACCATGTTTGGCCAAAAGGTTCCTGTCCAAAGTACTTTCACATCAGGTCAGAATTGAGTGTCGCAAGTGGGCTATTACTAAAACAGAACAGAATAGTCATTCCACAGGCTCTACGTCAAGACATGCTCAAAAGGATTCATGAGGGACACCTCGGAATTGAAAAATGCAAAAGGAGAGCAAGAGACACTGTTTATTGGCCTGGCATAAATAAGGACATTGAGAACATGATAGGCAAATGTGAGACATGTCAGAAACACCAAAACAAACAAGCAAAGGAACCAATGATAGTAGCTGACTTACCAACAGCACCATGGCAAAAGGTTTGTATGAACCTTTTTCTTTTGAATGGTAAGGAATATCTATTGGTGATTGACTACTATTCTAACTATCCTGAGATGGCACTGCTCCCAAGCACTACAGCAAGCAGTGACATAATGCATGTGAAATCCATCTTCGCCAGACATGGAATTCCCAGGATTGCCGCTAGCAACAATGGTCCGTGCTTCAACTGTAAGGAGTGGCAACAGTTTGCAGCACAGTATGACTTTCAGCACATCACATCCAGTCCTTTGTATGCTCAGTCGAATGGTAAAGCAGAGAAAGCTGTTCAAGTTCTCAAACAGCTACTGAAGGAAGCGACAGAAAGTAAGTCTGATCCTTATCTCACCCTGCTGAGCTACCGAGCCTCACCTTTAGACTCTGGTTCTTCACCTGCTGAACTCCTAATGGGTCGCAAGTTGCGCACCATGCTACCCTGCTGTGCAAAAGAAAAGCAGAGTAAGGAACTATGACAGAGACTTCAACTGTTAATGCTGAAACAAAAATCTAACTATTTTTAAGTCATCCAAAACTCTGAAACCATTGACAAGGGATGGTGTTGTCAGGATTGATGATCCAGATGCATGGAACAGGAAAGCTACAGTTCTTGAGGAAGTAGGACCAAGGTCATACATTGTTAGAACTGAGGAAGGAAAGATTCTCAGGAGGAACCGCCGTTCCCTCCTAAAAACACAAGAGACTATCCAAGAGCAAATCGATGTCAATGCCGCAACTGAAGCTTGTCACTCACCACCAGAACAATCTAACACAAACACACATACAGGCTCTCATGAAAACACATCAGACTTACCCGTGCTGAGAAGATCCACACGTGAAGTAAAAAAGCCTGATAGACTTAATCTCTGAGCACAAAGAAAACTATATTGAAAATGTATTGACTGTTGTGAAGATGTTTATGTCATTATGATTGATTGATATTGATTGATACTGATTTTGTTTAACCTCATAGAAAGGGGGATGTAATTATCAGTAACATGTCATCCTACAATGGTACACTAGGTGGAGCTGTATGTATATAAGAGTGGGCTACCCACAATGCACTAGGTTACCCACAAGGCAGTAGTCAAGATGGATGCCTGCACACGAAGTCCACATGGCTGAATAAAGTGATTAGCTCAAGCTAGCTGTTCATAATGATAATGTCTATTTATTTATGAACAAAACAATGAGGTGCTTTAGTACAGTCAGTGTTCCTACTCTCATTTGTTGGTGAGCATTCTCTAACTGAGAGAAATTCCACCATTTTGCCTGCATAAGCTGGGTCAGAACTCTGAAAGAGCAAAGGATCTCAGTCTGCTTCTTCACAGCAAGATCATCAGTTGACTCCAGCGAAACACAAATCTGCTGGCGGAGCTTGTCCATTTTTGATTTTAGTCTGAGACACTTTGGACAGGATTTTCATTGTGCCGTGGAGTCGGGATTGGAGGCGTGCGGGGGATTAAAATCCCGAAATCAGGGGTCCCGACCCCTTCCCACACCCAAGCCTGCCTCCATGCCAGTTTTAAAGGATGCGGGTACCCACCCAGCTCTGGGACCCACCTACCCGAGGCTGGAAGGGATTAGTGCCAATTAACTGCCTGTTAACAGGTAGTTAACAGGCAGTTTTTAGCCTAATCCCTATATTTGATGTTAAAGTGTGGGATTCCGACAGTTCTAAACCATGCCAAGTTAGAGGAGGCAGACCGTCGTGTTGAAAGGCTTGGAGGGGTCGAGATGGCAGTGTTCAGGTGAGTGATGTGTGCATGAGTGCAAAGGTAAGTGTGTTTCCTGTGTCTAAAGTGATTAAATAAGTTTTACACACCTTTTCTTACCTTTTCCGCCTTCCTTCCATTAGGTTCCGGGAGTCCCTCATCTCACCGGCACATCAGACTTACCCGTGCTGAGAAGATCCACACGTGAAGTAAAAAAGCCTGATAGACTTAATCTTTGAATACAAAGAAAACTATATTGAAAATGTATTGACTGTTGTGAAGATGTTTATGTCGTTATGATTGGTTGATATTGATTGATACTGATTTTGTTTAACCTCAAAGAAAGGGGGATGTAATGATCAGTAACATGTCATCCTAGAATGGTACACTAGGTGGAGCTGTATGTTTATAAGAGTGGGCTACCCACGATGCACTAGGTTACCCACAAGGCAGTAGTCAAGATGGATGCCTGCACACGAAGTCCGCATGGCTGAATAAAGTGACTAGCACAAGCTAGCTGTTCATAATGATAATGTCTATTTATTTATGAACAACACAAAGTCCACATGGCTGAATAAAGTGACTAGCTCAAGCTAGCTGTTCATAATGATAATGTCTATTTATTTATGAACATAACAATGAGGTGCTTTAGTACAGTCAGTGTTCCTACTCTCATTTGTTGGTGAGCATTCTCTAACTGAGATAGGAGAAATTCCACCATTTTGCCTGTATAAGCTGGGCCAGAACTCTGAAAGAGCGAAGGATCTCAATCTGGTTCTTCACAGCAAGATCATCAGTTGACTCCAGCGAAACACAAATCTGCTGGCGGAGCTTGTCCATTTTTGATTTTAGTCTGAGACACTTTGGGCAGGATTTTCATTGCGCTGTGGAGTTGGGATTGGAGGCGTGCGGGGGATTAAAATCCCGAAATCAGGGGTCCCGACCGCTTCCCACACCCAAGCCTGCCTCCATGCCAGTTTTAAAGGATGCGGGTACCCACCCAGCACTGGGACCCACCTACCCAAGGCAGGAAGGGATTAGTGTCAATTAACTGCCTGTTAACAGGTAGTTAACAGGCAGTTTTTAACCTAATCCCTATTTTTGATGTTAAAGTGTGGGATTCCCAACAGTTCTAAACCACGCCAAGTTAGAGGAGGCGAACCGTCATGTTGAAGGGCTTGGAGGGGTCGAGATGGCGGTGTTCAGGTGAGTGATGTGTGCATGAGTGCAAAGGTAAGTGTGTTTCCTGTGTCTAAAGTGATTAAATAAGTTTTACATACCTTTTCTTACCTTTTCAGCCTTCCTTCCATTAGGTTCCAGGAGTCCCTCATCTCATCGGCACAGAAAGCAGAATGGCTGCAAACTGTCAAAAGTGAAAGCCTTCAGCTTTCCGTGCAGGAAAGATTTCTAACTGAGTCTGTGGAGAACTACTTAGGTTAGAAGTAAGACTGTCAGTGTTTGACAGCTTCAAACAGCTGTGAAACATTGATATTTCATCTGACAAAAGCTCTTGACAGATAAAATTTCAGTCTGTGACGTCACCTGTTGCCGGGTGGTGCTTAATTGGCCTGCTGAGCCCGCTGGGCGGGCTCAACAAGGTCAATCAAGTTAAAATTGCATGGATTGGCCGCATCTCGATGGAAGCGGGACTACAAGCCCGAAAGTTGTAGATCCACCTCCAACCCGACTCCTGAGTTAAATTCCTGCCCTTTATCTCTGTCGCAACATCCATCTCATGCAGAAATGCACAGTTTGTACCACTTTGCTGTATTTTGTCCAGCTCTGGGTTTCTGTGTTGTCATGGTTTTCATTGTGAGGCCGGGTTACATAAGCCCTCAGTTGTGATGTGGCCCTGGGTCATGTGCCCATACAAGTCCTGCCAGCTCTTTGTGGCAGTTTAAGGTTGGTGCTGGGGGATAAGACCCAGAACTGAGATACAGACCATATGGACAAGGCAACATTCCCAACCCTTGGCAGCCATATTGGATTGAGCCGCTGTTTGTTCCTAATAAAGAATGCACTGTACCACAGACACTCAAAGTACTTGTGACAAAAGATGTGGAAATGGGAGTGTCGGACAGACATTTCTTACAGAATTGCCCCAAATTGGGATCTTCATATGTTAGGGCTTGAAGCTGCTGAATGATGTCATCAGGAAGTTCCTGCGACATCAGAACAGCCATTGTGACACCAGAGTGGCCTGTTGTGACATCAGAGTTGCCCATTGTGACATCAGGGCGGTCTGTTATGACATCAGAGTGGCCCATTGTGACATTTGTTCCAATCTTGTCTCCTTTACTATGCTTGTTATCTATCGCCCACCACCCCAGATTTCTCACCCACATATTCTCCTTGCTTTCCTCCTTCAGCCTCTGCACTCAGTGACTACTCATCTTCGGTCATTTCAATCTCCATCTCAACTCCCCTTGTCCTTTCTTCTCTGATTTTACTGCCCTCCTGTTGTCCCTTAAACACCCCTACCCATCATGTCCACTGCTTTACTTTGCCATCGCTCCTGTCCCCACTGTTTGCATGGTCTCAGTCATTGACAAGGCCATCTCTGACCATTCATTTTTTCACCCATAACCCCCTACCACCTTCCAACCTTATTTCCATCAGTGTCCACCCCTGCAAAAACTCTTACAGGAAGATAGGAATAGAAAGAGGCCATTCAGCCCCTCAGGTGTGCTCTGCCATTAAATGAGATCCTGTCTGATCTGTGCCTCAACTCCATTCACCCACCATTGCTCCATATGCCTTCACAACCTCACACAACAAATACCTGATTTCACTGATCAACGATGGATGTCGCACCATTATGCAGCACCTATTCAGACAGAGGTCTGTAGCTCTCCACTGGCTCAGCAACAACCACAACAACTTTTATTAACATAGCGGGGGAAAAATTGGGTAGCGCCCCTTTTGGAGTGCTAACATCGGCCGGGCGCAAAGTTTAGCGCCCGGTGCTAATTATCACCTCCGACCACAAAATTCGCCTCTATCACCCCTGGAGGTGATTTAAGCGCTAAATCAAGCACTACAAACCTGGTTTAAGGTGCAAACATCGGGGAGCGAGGCGCTACCTCAAAACGCTACCAAAGCTCAGGCGATGTCAATTACCATGGAACCCAGACAGACTGGCACCAGAGCCTCACCGCCTGCATCTCCCGAGGGTGACACATCCGACACTGGGGCCACGCCTTCCCTGTAACGGCTTCAGCGGCACTTCCCTCTGCTCGCCGCCTGAGGGCAGTCTTTGAGGCTCCAGTGCGCTGCTGCTGTGCTTTTGGGTCCCTCTCCTCACCTGTTTCTTGAGTAATTGATCTCATCAGAGTAATTAGGCTAGTTAATAAAGTTGTTCAGTTTTGTCCCTCTTTTAAATGGTCCAAGTAAATTAAACAAATACACTGTAACTAAACCTCTAAAACTTTAAATAAACTTTAGCAAATCAAATTAAAATTTGGTTCTCCGATCCAATTATGCACTCCAGTCCCTGCGGCGCCCACCGGTCATGGAAGTGCTCGAGCGCGCCGGCGGACACCGCGTGCTCCATCTCCAGGGCCACCCGGGCGCGAACATGGCCGCGGAAGAGAGGGAGGATCTGGCTGGACGACCCCCTCGACCGCCCGCTGCCTGGACCAATTGATGGCTTTTTTAACCAGGCCCAGGAGCAGACCCACGAGGAGGTCCTCCAACCTGCCCGCTCCCCTCCGCACCGGGTGACCATAGATCAAGAGCGTGGGACTGAAGTGCAACCAAAAATCGATGAGCAGCCCCTTCAAATAATGGAAGAGGGGCTGCAACCTCTCACATTCTACATATGTGTGAAAAATTGACTCTTCCAGGCCGCAGAACAAACAGGCGGTCTGGGAGTCCGTGAACCTACTTAACAATATATTGCACGGGACTGCTCCATGCAACACCCTCCAGGCCAAGTCCCCAATAGAGCAAGGGAGGACTCCCACATAGAGAGCCCTCCATTGGGGACCTCCGCCTCCGCCGGAAGGCAAGGCGGCACGCCACGGCATGTCCGGGTGGTAGGTGAAGATGACAAAGTGGAAAGTGTGCAGGAGCAGCCCGTACAGGGAACCCCTCCGTGCGGAATGAAAAGGCATGGAGGGTATTTCCTCGAGACGGTTCAAGTTGTGAGGCGCCGGTTCCCGAGGGGGGTTTCGGGGCTGGGCGCCGATAAGGAATTCCGTCCGAATGGGGGAAAGCTCGGATGGGATCGCCCCACACGCTTGAGCCGCCTCGATGCACCTCGTGGCACCGGGGCGCAGCGTCGCTTTCACCGACTCAATGGCATTGGCCGCGAGCCGGACGTTGGCCCAAGACATGCGCCACGCCAACTCCTCCGGCGCCATCCAGCCCGCTCCTCCGCCATCGAGCAGGTCCCCAACTCTAGTCACCTTGCCAGGCACAGCCCTGCGTTCCGCGAGCCACCTGAACCCGCGGACGTGGAGGTGCGGATTCCTGAACAGCTGCTCCCGAAGGACAGCCGCCATTCCTGACGGGGAGAGCTCCGCCTGGAAGCGACGTAGTTCCAAACCCATAGCAGTTCCTGGTAGAAGACAGGCAGCTCCCGCAGGCTGGCACGCGTGCTGCCCACTTTCACAATCAGGAGCTGCATGTCGTAATTGAGGCCGTGCAGCTGGCGGAAAAAATACGTCGCCAGCGCACACCATCTCGGAGGATTCTCGACGTACAGGTATCTCTGCAGCGTCTGAAGACAGAAAGTCGCAGCCTGGGTGCGAAGGCACACCAGCGCCTGACCGCCCTCCCTAAGCGGGAGACTCAGAACCGTGGCAGAGACCCAGTGCATCCTTTTGCCCCAGAAGAAGTCGATGAGCTTCTTCTGTATCTTGGCGACAAACGCAGGGGGAGGGATCAGAGTGACCAACCGGTACCACAACATGGCAGCCACCAGTTGGTTTATGACCAACGCTCGACCCCTGTAGGACAACACTCGGAGCAGTCCTGTCCAGTGTCCTAAGCGAGTGGTGACTTTGGCCTCCAACTCGTGCCAGTTCGCCGGCCAGGCGTCCTCGGCAGGGCTGAGGTAGACTCCCAAGTAGAGGAGGTGCGTGGTGCTCCAGGCGAAGGGCTTGAACTCCTCCGGCAGGGAGACCACCCGCCACTGACCCACCAGGAGTTCGGAACATTTCTCCCAGTTGATCTTGGCGGAGGATGCGTCCGAGTAAATCTGCTGGCATTCCCGCATCCTCCGC
Source organism: Somniosus microcephalus (assembly GCF_052327205.1). Classification (NCBI taxonomy): domain Eukaryota; kingdom Metazoa; phylum Chordata; class Chondrichthyes; order Squaliformes; family Somniosidae; genus Somniosus; species Somniosus microcephalus. The sequence goes on along the minus strand of NC_140996.1, from coordinate 84,189,427 downwards.
AAGTCAGCGGAATCCGTGACCGTGAGGAGCACATCATCGGCGTAAGCCGAGAGGACCACCTCCACGCCCGGCCTTTGCAGAGCCAGTCCCGTCAACCTCTTCCGCAGGAGGCGCAGGAAAGGCTCTACGCAAATGGCATATAACTGACCGGACATGGGGCATCCCTGGTGCACCCCCCTCCCAAAGCGAAGGGGCGCCGTCAAGGACCCGTTAACTTTAATCAGACACTCTGCGGCAGCGTACAGAAGTTGGATCCGGGTGACAAAATGCGTCCCGAACCCGAATGCGCGCAGAGTCCTGAAGAGATACTCGTGATCCACCCTGTCGAACGCCTTCTCCTGATCCAGGGAAAGGAAGGCGACCGACAGACCAGCCCCCTGGGAATGGTGGACCAGGTCTCGGACCAGATGGATGTTATCATGGATAGACCGGCCCGGGACCATGTAGGACTGGTCGGGGTGGATCATGTGGGCCAGCACGGCGCCAAGGCGAGCAGACATGGCCCTGGCAAAAATTTTGTAGTCCGTGCTGAGGAGGGAGACCGGGCGCCAGTTCTTAAGGAGGCGGAGATCACCCTTCTTAGGCAGCAGGACAATAACCGCCCTGCGCCAAGAGAGGGGCATCTCCCCAGTCACCAAACTTTCCCCCAGGACCCGCGCGTAGTCGCCCCCCAAGACGTCCCAGAACGCCCTGTGGAACTCCACGTTCAGCCCGTCCAGCCCTGGGGACTTTCCCCTGGAGAGCTGGCGGAGAGCACCGGTCAGCTCCTCCAGACTCAGAGGAGCGTCCAATTTTTCAGCGCCCTCCAGGCCGACCTTCGGCAGGTCCTCCCACAAAACTCTGCGCGCATCTTCGCTGGACGGATCCGGAGAGAACAGAGCCCTGTAATAGGCATGGGCCTCCGCGCTGATTCCCTCCGGGTCCAAGACCAGAGATCCGTCATCGGCCAGCAGCCCCAAGAGCTGCTTACGGACTCCCCGTCTTTCTTCCAGCGAGTAGAAGAAGGGGGAGCCGCGGTCCAGGTCCCGCAGGAACTGGATCCGCGACCTCACGTACGCGCCTCGGGACCCGACAAGCTGCAGGTCCTTCAGCGCGCCCTTCTTCTCTTCGTACACATTCCGCAGGGCCGGGTCCTCGACGACTTGACCGAGACGGGACTCCAGGTCGAGCACCTCCTTCTCCAACCGCCCGACCCGGGCCTCCCGCCTCTTGGTCGACCCCTTCGCGTACTCCTGACAGAAGAGACGGACGTGAGCCTTGCCCACGTCCCACCATAGCCTCAAGGAGGGGAAGCCCCCCCGCTTCCTTCTCCAGTCGGCCCAGAACCGACGAAACGAAACCTGGAACCGCGCGTCCTCCAGCAGCAGGTTGTTAAAATGCCAGTACGCGGACCAACCCTGCGCGCGCAGCGGAACGAGCTCCGCCCACACCAGGTGGTGGTCCGTGCATGGCACCAGCCGCATGGAAGCCCCCGGAACGCAGGAGACGTACGCCCGGGAAATATAAAGGCGGTCGATTCTGGACCATCCTCCTCCAGACCTCACGCTAGTGAAGGCGCTGGAGTCGGGGTGGAGATGTCGCCAGACGTCCACCAAGTCGGAGGACCCGACCAGGTCCCTCAACTTCTCCATCACCGCCGGGCATCGCTGGGGGGCCGAACGGTCCCTCGCCTCGAGGGTGCAGTTAAAATCCCCCCCGAGGATGACGCCCTCGCCCGCGTCGATGGAGCCCAGAAGAGCGGACACTTCTTCAAAGAAGCGCAATTGCTGCGCACCGGCCTGAGGGGCGTACACGTTCACTAGATGGAGCGGCACGCCCCCTAGGTGAACAGTGACCTGGAGCAAGCGGCCCGGCACGTGCTCCTTGACCCCCAAGATCTCCGGCTGAAAATGCGGGGCCAGCAAGATAGCCACCCCGCTGGAAACGCTGGAGAGGTGACTCATGCTGACCCCTCCTTGCCACTCCAGGAGCCACATGGCCTCGTCTCCCGGAACGGTGTGGGTTTCGTGCAGGAAGCAAACCGCATACTTCCCATCCCAAAGGACCGAAAGGTTATTAAATCTGCGGCGAGCCTCCCTGCTGCCGTTAATGTTGAGGCTGGCTACGGTTATCTTCATCTCAGAAGCATAGTGCAAACTCTACCTGCACCTAACGGGGGGAGGGAGCGCAACCGCTAGTCGACCGCCACTCCCTCAGCAGCCCAGTGGGGAACGACCTGAGCTGACGCAGCTCGAGCACGCTCACGTCCGTGTCCGCGCCCATGGTCTTTACGGCAGTGCGGACCGACCAGATGAGCAGCGCCAGCTCCGACCACCTGGCGAGGGCCAGCCGGGTCTTGTTTTGATGACCCTGGCACATGGCCAGAAAATCCCAGAGTTCCCTGACAGGAATGAGGGGAGACTCAGCGAGGGGCACGAGGTCATCCATCGCCTCGTTGGCGATGGAATCCAACTCGTCCTCCGCGCCCATCACCAAATCCCCGACCTCCTCCGGGGGGTCGCCACTGGCGGCCGACCCGTCCATCGCGCAGTGCGCAGCGAACAGCTCGGCCGCAAAGGCCGGCCCCGCCTCTGACCAGATCCCACCCCCAGGATCGGTGGCATAGGATTCCTCCCTGGGCTCCTCTGGGGGCGCTGGGCCAGAAGACGGCGGCGGTTCAGAGCCCCCCTCCGTCTCAGACGGCGGAACGACCAGAGAAATTGGAGAAAAAACAAATCTGAATTCCTCCAGGACGTCCGGCGCTGGAGACACAGTCAGAGGGCCTTCCTCTACCCCACCACTGGCCTCCGACCCAGCAGATGGGGTGTCCTTAACTAAAACCACGACCAGGTCGAGCAGCCCCTGGGAAATGTCCGGGTCGCTTTGGGCGAGCTCACTTTGCTCGAACTCGCCCGACCCAGACCCCAGGCCGCCCGACCCGTCGAGGGGTAATGGCACCGATAAAACATCAATATCTGCCGCGGGTTGTTCCGCGACCCCCCCCACGGGCAGGGTCCCGTCCCCATCTCCGGGAGGCACGTGCTGGACAGACACATCTGCCTCAGCCTCCCGAGGGACAGGCGACCACTGCTGATCGCCGGTGATGGTGACAGCGGTGGGGGGGTGCGCAGTACCCGCGGCGGGCGACGACTCCCCCTGTTCGGAGGGACCTTCCTCCTTCCGGTCCTCCTCCTCTTCCAGGGGGTCGCGCCTTCTCTTTAACGTGGAGGGAGCGAGGGAGACCTCCATGTCTGCAGGGGCCCCCTCCTCTGCTCCCTCCGGCGGGGCAGGTTTGTCGGGTCCCTCGGGCGCGAGCCCGGCCGCAGGTATTAGCGTTTCCGCCTCAGCGGTCGCGACCACAGGCTTGGGGCACGAGGTTCCTCCCACCCTCGTCTGCCCCGACCAACTCCGCGATGAGCGTGGGTGTCAGGGGCTCTAGGTTCAAGGGCTCGCCCTCCACGGGGGGACCCGCCCTGAGGTGTTTCGTCTTGCGCCGTGACTTCCTTCCGCCCGGACGGGCTCCCTCCCCCCCGCCGGAGGCCCCAGTGGCATTGGCCTCCGACGTCGACTGCGCATCAGTGACACCCGACGCGTGGACAGATCCGGGGGGGCGGCGGCGGCGCCAGCCTCGGCCACGCCAGATGATCTGGTGGCCTTGGAGGCGGGGCAGTTCTTTCTGGTGTGCCCCACCTCCTTGCAGGCGTGGCACCGCACACCGTCCAACGTCCAGAAGACGCGGTAAGCGGTCCCCTCATGGAGGACGACAAAAGCCCCGTCGGTGTCCTCCTCCCGCGCCAGCTGGATAAAGGACTGGCGCCGGAAGGAGAAGACGTGTCGAAGGCTGGCTTCCCGGAAGCCGAGCGGGATGGGCGTAATCCCCGACCTCACCTCCCCAAGCTGGTGCAAGTGGGGGAGGAGGAGCTCACCAGGAATATAGGGCGGGACGTTGGAAATAACGATCCTCCGCGCGGTGGACTCAAGAGGATCCACCGGCAGGAAGGTCCCGCCCACGGTGAGCCCCTTGGCGACGGCCAGGGACACCGCCCGCTCCGACCCCAGGAAGAACACAGCCTTCCTGTACATTTTTGAGGCGGCGAGGATGGCTGAAGGGCCGACAACCCCAGCCATGGCCTTTACGCACGCCTCAATTGTCATTGTGGGGTGGGTGTAGCTCTTCACCCCAAGCTTTTTAGTAATCAGTTTGAAAGGTGACGGGGCAGCAGAAGAAGCGGGAGCAGCTGTGGCTGTGGCTGCCACTCCCACATAAGTCCTGGCTAGCCCTGCCACCGGCGAAGATGCAGTCGCCATTATGGGGTGGTTTTTAAAAGAAGAGCTACACCCACCCCAAGTCACAGGCCTGAAGATGTTAAAAAGGCCTCCGGGTATTTTTTTTTAAAGTCCTCCCTTGAGCAGAGGGAGCTGTTAAATTAAAGGCCCACCTCTCCCCTTATCAATTGGAATTGGGAGAGGGGCCTTCTCCCCTCTGCTCAAGTGGCAATTAATTAAAAGTTTGTAAAGAGGTGCCTCTTGAGAGAGACAAAGAGAGAGACAAAGAGAGAGAGAGAGGGGGGTGGGAAGGAGGGAGGCCGCAAAGGCAGGGTCACCACTCAGGATGGTAGGTGGATGGGTGTCGGCAGGGGTGCACTCCCCGATGGAAAAAATAAAGTCTCTGAACAGGTGGTCTTCAGGCAGGGGGAGAAGATGTCTTCGCCTGGGAAAGCTGGAGAAATCCCCAGGCTCAGCCCTACATCACGTCTTAACGATGTAATAAATGAATTAAAGGCTTCACCTAGGCAGCTCCAGCTGTCCCAGGCTAGGCAATGGAAGGGGCGCCTATTAGTGGTGTGTGTGGCCTAGTATACTACAAGAGCCACACATACACACACACAGACACGCCTTGATGTTCCGGCCGGTCTTCTTTCCTCCCCCCACCTACAATACAAAGTCTTTTGGGGAATGCACCAAATGACACCCACCTGCAGATGTTCAGTAAAAAGAAGTTGCTCCTACCCTCCTTCCAAGCAGTTGCTGTCGATGCTGTTTCTCTCCCCTCTCTCCCTCTCCCGGAATGGAGGCCAATTTGGGGAGGCAGTGGTGGAAAGGCCTCTCCTCTTGCAGATGCTGGCCTCCTTTTTCCCTCTCCTCTTCTCTCTCCAGGCACCTCAGTTGATGATGTTGCTGGTTTGTGGTAGTGGTGGCCTGGGGTCTCTCCTTCCCCTCCACTCCCTGGTCAAGGAGACCACCACTTTCCACTCTCCTGCTCAACCAGCACCACAGAGAGCAAGGCAGAGAATGAATAAAGTTGTTCAGTTTTGTCCTTGTCTTGTTTCTCTGCCTTCTGGCCTCACCTGTGTGTTGTTAAAGTATTTGTCTCCTGTCTCATTTGATTAATTATGTCACGTGACCACTCTGGCCTGTATTTAAGCTTCCTGTTTCCTGTCCTCTTTGCTCAGTCCTGGGTTCGCCTGCCTGCAAGTAGCAGCTCTCTCGAGTCTCTCTGTGTTTTCGAGTTTCAAGGAATCTCTTTTCGAGTGTTACTATGTCTCTGTGCTTTCGAGTCTCAAGTGAATCTCCTCTCGAGTGTTACCCTGTTTCTATGTTCTCGAGTCTCAAGGAAGCATCTTTCAAGTTCTACCTGGTCTCGAGTCCTTGGATAGGTTCCCTGCACTTGGGTCCACCACTACCGAAACCCTAGCAAAACGGCCCCGTGAATGCACGGCCCCGTGACTTTCCCTGGAGGGGAGCAGGGGGTTAGGGTCTGATATGGGTGAAGCTCCTGGACCCAGCAGGCTGCAGAAACACCATGGGGGTAGGGAAGCTCAGGGGCCATCTCCCTGGAGGGTGAGTAGCCGCATGCGTTCTTCTGCACAGGACTCGGAAGGGGATCTCAACATCGTGGCCATGAGTACACAGGCCTTGAGCATGCACACTGAGCTCATGGGTGCAATGGCAAGTGTGCCCGACAGCATGGATGCACTGGCTAGGAGCATGGAGGAGTCCGACGCTAGCACAGCTGTCATCTATGCGCAAACCCTTGAACCCATCCTTGCCTTGTTGCAGAGGATGGTTGAATTGCAGGGAGGCCGTGGGGAACCAGAGCCCATGCAACGTGTAATGCGTGAGGTGGCAGGATCTGTTGCAGCACAGGCCGATGCAATGCAACGGCTTAATGCTGTAATCAAGTCATTGGCTGGTGCCATCCAGTCTCAGACTGCTCTCATGCCGTCTCAGATTGATGTCATGCAATTGCTGCCACTTCCCCATTGCATTTGCCATGGCCTCCAACACAGCCAGCCCAGACTGCTGCCGCCCATGCAGAGTTGGTGCAGTCTGCAGCCGGGCCCTCCAGGCCCAGAGCTGGTCAAGGGTGTCCTTCAAGGCCATCTCCAGTCTCTGGATCCAGCATTCAGCAGCCTTCCGCCAGCCATGCTGCGGCCACTGGGGCCACATTACGGAGGAGCAGTAGGGTGGGAAGGGGGGAAGTGCCCAGGGGATGGAGGTCACCCTCGAAGGCCGAAAAGGAGAATTTATTAATAAATGGGGGAATGTTTGTGGGAAAGTTTGATGTTCATCTTATTATATTTGTTTACTGTTTTGCCGCTTATCGTGATGTTGTGAGAACGAGGTTTGTTAGTTCATGAATTGTTGGGTTTGTTTCTAATTGTTTGTCCTGAATAAATATGCCACAGTTTGTCATATAAATAAAAACATTTATTGTTATTTTACACCTTTGCTCTTTGACTCATTGCAGATTTGCCCGGCAATAGGGGGTGTGGGATGCTTACGATGATGTGCTTCTTCATCCCAGAAGCCATCTTCTCTGTATTTGGTTAGAAGCGGTGCCTTATCAGGCATTCTCGGATGGCCCTTGCAGTGGCAACATTGTGCGCCTCCCTCCCACGTTGGTGCTGCTGATCCTCCTCTTCATCCTCCTCCTCCTTTCCCTCTTCTTTCTCCTGAGGTGGTGCACCGATCCCTGGGGTTATGAAGCAGTGTCATCAGCCAGGTGCAGAGTGGATAACCCTTGTCCCCGAGGAGCCATCCACTAGGTTGACATGGTGGTTGGAAGAGGTCTGCAGCACCAGTCTGGCGCAGGATAACAGCATCATGGCTGCTGCCAGAATAGTGGACATTGACGGCGAGTATGCGTTGGTTATTCCAGAGAGTGGAAGCCCTTGCAGTTTCAGAACACCTCTGCATTCTCATGAGGTGCCCACAATGCCACATGCGTGCAGTCAATGGTGCCCTGAACCATGGGGAAGCCCGCTATCCTCGCAAAGCCACATGTGCGTTCGCGCTGTTTGGCCCGGGTCATGGGGAAAGAGATGTACTGCCATCTCCTTTTGTACAGAGCATTTGTCACCTCCTGGATGCGACAATGGACAGTGAACTGGGAGATATTCGCTATGTCCTCAGCTGAAGCCACTGGCATAGAAATTCAGAGCCACCGTCACCTTCACTACCACCGCTGAAGCTGAAGATCTGGTTGCAGCAGGCGGCAGAGCTCAGTGACCACCTCCTTGCTGAAACGCAGCCTTCAGAAACACTGCTCTTCAGACAAATGAATATAGGAGAATTGCTCCCAGAATACCCTGGGAGGGTAAGGTCTTCTGTGCAGAGCCCTGCTGGCACTCCTCCCTCTGGCCACATTTGCCACTCTCTCTCTCCGCCTCCGCTGCCTCCAATGGTGAAGTTGGAGGATGAGGCTCTGAGTTAGTGCAGCCCCCATAAAATCTTATAAATGTGTTAAATATGAAGGTCAGATAAATAGGATTCTCAAAAGTGATGGTGAGTACCAAAACTCCTTAAGACAGCATTAAATCTCTCCAGACATCTCTCTCTCTCTCAACCTGCATATGCCAAAAGTTTTGCGGGCAAGGAAAAGCAGGATGCACACGCCATTAAATACCACTCCCCCAGCCCCTTGCCGACTTGAAAACGTCCCCCTTCACCTGTTGTTCCTAGCGGCAAGCAGCGCAAATCAATTTCCAGTCCGGGGCGCTACTGGAGCATTGCGCGCTTGCATGATGTCATGATCTGCAGGCGCAGGAGATCGTGGCGGTAGTGTTTAGCGCCACAGCAAAACAACTGGTCCATTTCACGAGCGGCGCTTACATCACCGTGCTCAGGCATTAATTTGCTAGTGTCCCGTTAGCACCCCCGGAGGAGCTAAAGGGAGTCGTTAACCAACTGAATTTTCACCCAAAATGTTATTCCACACAAAGTCACTTCAGATGCCAATAGTCTAGGATAAATATGGGCCTTAATTATCGTGATCTTATGAATGCAGCAAAGGATGGCCATTGATGGTAATTTAGTAAGTGCATTGCTAAGAGTGTTTATTTGGTTAATGTGGATCGGAGGTTGCTTATATGGGCAGATTTGCTAAATGTACCTTGTAACCTTAATGGATGGAAAGTCATGGGAGCACTCCTGTGATTTCCTGATTTATGCTCCTGGTGGCAAGGAACCTGGCACATTCGTTCCTGTGGACCATGATAACAGCCTCACTCTCTCGGTTAAATCTTCAACCTGGGTTTCTGCCTGTTGCCTGACTGAGTTAGAAATGGCAGCTGGTAGGTGCTACAGTGGCTGACAGGCTTTACAGCTTAAACTCAATCTTGACTCAAAGTATGCACTTTTGATCAGGGAGCACAAGTTCTGAACAAGATTATTGTATGGGGAAAAAAACTGCAAGTGATTGAAATAATTCAGGCAAAATGATATAATTGTGTTGAGCTGGATAGTCCTGAACCTTTGAAATGGTGGAAGCTTAAAAGAGCTTCATGCAATGTAGAAAACAAGCCATGAGATCTCCCTTATGTTGTGTTATTTGTTTGGAAGACCACAATAGTTGGAATTCCAAACTGTAAGTAAAATTCTCCTGCATTGTATAATGTCAATATATGCCTAATAAACAGTTTAACCTAATGATGATAGAGAAGTTTCTGAATTTCTGAAAAATCAAATATGCTTTTCATCACATTAGGTACAGTCAAATTGAGGAAGAGCCTCTATTTATAGGTAAGAAATTAAGCCTTCAGCTCTCGATCTCAGCCCTGCAGCGTAACGGTAAGAACGCTCAATTTATAATCGAGAGGTCACAAGGCCAACTCACACATTTGCCTAACACTCAATTCTGCTGGCCTCAATTGTGATTAATTTTGTCAGCTCTCAACTAAGCCTCTAGGCGGGGACCCTCACAATAACGGAGTGTCCTGCTGTAGGGGGGCATCTTTTAACTGGTTTAAGGTAATTTACCTGGTCTTGCAGCCTTTGCCTGCACTCTGACCAATTCCAATCTTTTACCTGGTTTACGGTAATTCACCTGGTCAGACAGCCTGCTGCTACACTGTAACCCAATTTCCAATAAACCAATTTTCAAACAGCGGTTTCGAATCGCTACCCCACCTTCCAGTTCTGACTGAAGGACTTATAATTAATGATATTAAAACGGACACGTGGTTTGGATGAGAGAAAAATCAAGTTTTATTAACTAAATGAACTACAATCAAATTATAAACTATACCACACGAGCACAGTAATTACAGTAAAATTGCTTAAATGGGAGAATGCAGACGGTAAAAACGAAGGATTAAATGGCTACAATGTTAATTAAACAATCATAGCAATATCCCCTTAATTCACCATCCCCTAACTCCTTACTAGGTTGCTTTGCTGAGGAGTCAGAAACTCTGCTCACATGTGGCCCAGTGAAGTGAGAGAGAGAGAGAGAGAAGCTCACCTGTGGTCCCAGGAACTAAAAACAGAACGATAGCTTCTCAGGAGCTATCTTATATACCTGGTGAGCCCCCTGCTGTTTGCCTGTCCGGAAAATTTGTGCCCAAAAAGTTCCAATACACAAAAGAAACGCTGATGATTGGTTGATTCAAAGTGGTTGGAATGGGTTAATGTGTCTGCACTGTGAGGCCAAAATGTTCCTGCCCACATCCGGAGCTCACCTGGGCTAAAACAAAAGGGAATCCAACTGCTGTATTGTCCAATAATGGGTGATTCAAAAATCTATTCATTGCTTAAACTGTTACATATCAAAATCCGTTCCATGGTTTCAGTCTATCATTGTCTGTGAGTGCTTTGAATGGCTGTGTAAACAGAAGCAGTTTCAATCGATTGTCCTGCGGTTGGTCTCAAGTGGGCTGTAATCCCTTATGTCAATAAGCAACTTCAAGTGCTTTGAAGGGAACCTCCCTTTGATTGGCAGGTCTTTGACTACACTGTAGATCCTCCCACTTTATACAAACAAACCTCTCGAGCTGTTTTTTTTAAGCCCCAGTATCTTGGCCAATGCTTTCTGTGGCCATTTTAAAACCTTTTGTGATTGGCCAAACTCCAGGGAACAATTATTAATAAAAGTACTGTCTTAAGGTGTGTGAAATATTTTCCACAGAGCTCCATGACTCCCGTGTTGTCCACGTTCTTTCCATCTCAGAGCAGTGTTTTGTGGTTCTAGGCACATTTTAAAACATTGTAGACAAGTCACATCACCCAATTCTTCGTCCACAGTGTGGACCAATATTTTCAATCTTCAGGGAAAAACAGAGGAATTTTGTGAAAACCTACACTGCCAAGAGTATGGGAACTGACAATGCCTGTCTGGCCCTGCAGCAAGATGAGCAAAGTTCCATTGGAGGAAGTTGTGGAGAAAGTCATGACCCAGACTGTCACTCAAATGCCCAGCTTAATATTGGAAGAAAGATGCAAGGAAAACATTGAGGGACAAGCATCAGTAACACAAAAAACTCAAAACTCATCTCAGTGCTGTCTGGCACATGTGCTAATTAGAACGATTAGACTTTAGGCAGCAGATCCTCCATATTTAATGCAAACATTATTAAAGATAAAGCTATACAAGACTGGGTAACAACGTTGGTTGTCCAACTACAGTCTATTTAATTCTGGATTATATTATATATTTTTTCTTATAAAGTATAGTTAATTTATAATTTAATTCCTTTTGTATATACATCCAGAGCAATAACATCTTCATCCAAAATAAAGCAACTATCATCAATTTTAAATTGAGTTAGAGAAAGTGATGTATGAGCCTTCCAGTTGTGATGTTATATATACATAGATAGGGGATTTTCTAAGCATAGACTTCTTGGCATCCTTTAATTGGTAAAGCTCTGGGCAGTACAGGTGTTGGTTTTACTGTGCAAGTTATCATCTACTAAACAATGGCCTAAAATCTGCTGGAGCAGTGCATTGAGTAGCATGCTCGGTTAGTTATAATTTTTCCTGCACCCTTCAGCACAAATTTCTTTTGCCCTATAAGTGGCTCAAAGTGCAAACTGGGTCCTTGGTAAATGATGGGAGCAAAGGGTATCTTCTTAACTGATGAGATTTAAGGATTAAGAAATAAATAGAGGAAAGACTGAGAAGGAGGGTGAGTGTGTGAATTCAATTTCAAATCAGGTACAGAAAGAGAAATAAAGAGAGGGAACCAAAGATTGAATTAAGAGAGAGAGAGAAAAGAGACAGAAAGGAAAAGTAAGAAAAAAATTGTAAAATTTTAAATTTTACTTTTTAAAAATCTCCAACAACAATTCATTACCTGAAGAATGAGACTCCACACTTTTAATTGTTCACTTTCTTAACAGAGAGGTTGATTGGTAGTTATTAACAATTAAGTGGCAGTGTAATGAGCAATTAATGAGCAGATGGACCAACTTCATGAAGCTCATGGGGAGATTAAATGCACAATGTCATTTTTTGCAAAGTTGGCGGCGGAGCGGTGCCAATTGGTCATCAACTTATGGCAATTTGCAACTCACAGAGTATCTCTTCCTCACTACATGTTGCTGGCCAATTTGTACATTAATAATGATATATGTTGTTCACATGCTGTTATTTTTTCAGCAAATTCTGGCCCAATATAATGGGCTAGAAATTGCTGCAATGGGGCATCTCATGGCAAACAATATTAATTGAACTTTTTACCTCACTGTTCATATCGCATTATATCTGCAGCCCAAATTGCTGGAATATCAAAACGATAATGGCGCAGCAATGTCAATACCCCATCTGGGACCTCAAAATGGTCTATCTCCTCAACCAATAAAAGAAACAGAGTGCACAATAGTGAAGGAAATAGGGTAAATTAGAGTCAAATTAGAGACAGGAAGAGAAAGTGTATTATGAGAGAGAAAAAAGAGACAGAAAGGAAAAGTGGGAAAAATATTTAAAAGAACAAGCAGAAGAAGAGAACATTGTAACTCAGTTGTGTTTGGGAATTTTTGTATTGGTCCTTGAGAAATTAATAAGTAAATGGCAGGGTAGGTGTGTGGCACGTACAAACATTCTTGACCCATGAAGCTTAGAACCTGCCATCATTATTAGGATTAATGGAACAGCTTTTGTAGGAACATAGGAATTGCTAGACGAAAAAAGACCACGGTCCATCTAGTTCACCTTCTACCATCCTGGTAGTCGCATAATACAATGATAATGGAGTTGTTGACTAATCATAGAAATCAACCTCTATCAATTAGTCTACAACAGACTCAGGAATGACACAAGCAAAACTCTACAGCTTTGGGAATCATAGGTCCAAAATCACCTTTTTCCTCCCTTACCATGTCACCTCTCAAATTACTCATATACTGTATTCCGCAACATTATTTTCTGAAAGAAATCTATTCAAATTGCATTTCTGAATGTCAAAACAGCTTTGCACCCTGAAAATAATTGCCTTCTTACGTTAATGGTAGCGTGGATGGCAACCTGGCATGAAAATACTGCAAACACAGATAAAAAGTTGAAAAAACCTCTAAGGACAGTTCACTACCTGCTGCAGTGAGGCTCCATAGCTTCATTGTTGCCTTTCTGGGCCTCTAGGGTTGAGTGTCATGTCAGGACCATAAATCACATTATTAGCAGGGTCCTTATGACATGAGTTACCAGCCTTAAATGGCTGTGGCAAGATAATTTGCATTATTGTTATAAATCTAGCAAGACACACAATGAACTTTAATGGGTAGCCTCACGGGGAAATGGTAATTTTTTTCAGTTTTGATGAGGCTAACAGTGCAGTGGTGCAAACCGTCCAGCCATTTGTAGAAAATCAGAACTCATCATGTATCTTCCTCGCCGCAAGTTGCAGGATGTTTTACAAACGAATCATGGAGATCGCCGTTAATGCATCATTATTTTTTCTGCCATTTCTGGCCCATTCAAAAGGTATTTTATTGATATGAAATACCTAGGTAGTATTTTGAAAGTGTACTTATTTTACTTAAGTGCTTGGTGAACATTCATCTTGATTCCTGCTCATCCAACTGAGGGCACTAGTAGTAGTGATATAAAGGAGGCTAGTGTCTAGATCTTCTCACCAATATGAGACTGTGTTTATATAGTTTGAAGTGTTGGGGGAGGGAAGGGTGGTGGTGGGGGGAGGAAGAGAGCACCCTATGAAATATTCTACAGAGTAAACCTTTCAACTCATTATGTAAATAAAGAATGGGTCATGGCTACCCACAATGCATTCTTCATTTCTCATGGCTAGTAAAATGGGAGGTTTATATTGGACATTTAAGTAGAGATGACTTTAGCTGTGTCAGTTGGTAATCAGTCCCAATATGTATTTTGTAAGTGTGCAGTTTTATATATATATATTTTTTTTCATCCTGTGCTCTGTTCATTAGCAGAGCCGCTATTCATCGTAAGTTTTATGAATACATTGTCAATTCAACTCAGACACCAATGATTGTGAATTTGTTTCAAGATGTTTTAGTCGCAACTATTAAAGAACAGGAAGGCCTAAAGCGCGGAACAAGGATGAATTAATTTTTTCTCCCTTTTTTGAGATGAGTTAATTTTATGGAAGAACAGCTGAGTAATTGGACTCAAATTACCAGGCATTTAGCTCCATCATCACTCTCATATATAATTAAATGCAATTGGTAGATCTGCCATGTATTTTTATGAGGGCACTTAAAAAGTTTTTGAACCCTACTGTGAGCCTGGAACCAGGCCAATCAATTATTAGTCATTTGCCTTTCAAATGTAAATTCTGTGCATCAGGCATTTTCTTTGAAGCCTATTTAAAGGGTTTACTTAGGAAATTCAACTGGTTTCTATGTAATTGTATATACATTTCCCAGTACACTTGCCTAAACTCTGTTCAAAGACTATGGGGAGAATTTTAACCTAAAAAAAAACAGGTGAGTTAGGAGCGGGGGGCGAGGGAGGGGGGACGTAGTTAAAGTGTTAAAAATTAAAAATGGAAATCCTGACCTGAACCCGCCTCCAACCTGCCCGCTTTTGGTCTTAACGGAGGTGGGCCGGGAGGCGGGACATCAATTTAAGTATTACAATGAGGCTGGAAGTCTCTTCTTTAACCTCCATTTTGTGTTTAACTGTAGTTGGGTTTTACACAACTCGTTAAACCTGGCAGTTACAGCAAAGCGAGGACTGCTGCATCCAGGAGGTAAGTGCCTTTATATCTACCTCCTGGATCCAGGCTCCCTGCTTAACCCATCCCCCACCCCCCATGATCGGAGACCTACCCCCCAGGCCTCTGATCACTCCACAAGGCCTCCTCCCTCCAGGCATTCAATCACTTCACGAGGCCTCCGCCCCCCACCGGCCTCCGATAACTTCACGAGGTCTCCCCTCCACCACCCAACCCCACCCCCCAAGCCTCCGATCACTCCTCCTCTACTGGCCCTCCCCGTCCAGCTCTGGCCCCGATCTTCTTCTCCTTTCTGCAGCCTTGTGCTGCAGGCCTACCTGCCTGGAGCCAGCCATCCTCTCAATCTGGCTGGCTACGGGTAGGAAACAGAGGCTTTGCATGCAAATCAAACCCCGCCATTAAATTCGGCAGGGCTTGTGGGAAACCTATTCTCCCAGGTTTCCCAACTGCCTCAAAGCCTCTCCCCCCCACCACCCCCAAACTGCCTTCCCCATTAAAATCCAGCCCTAAATAGCTAAAGAGGGCTGGATTGTTTCTCATCATTTCTTGCAGATGTGCAGTTTATTGGGTTCGCTCAATCACAGCTAACAGGTTACTTTGACAGTCTATGGTGCAGCAGTCATAGGTCAATGGCAAACGGACAAAGGTCTGAACCTACTTTCATGTTAAAAGAAGATGAACGACGTGCATTTTTATAGCACCTTTCATGACCTCAGGATGTCCCAAAGTGCTTCACAGCTAATGTAGTACTTTTTTAAAGTGATTAAAATTATTTTAAGTATGCAAGCAGCTCAAACCTCAAAAAGGTTTTAATTATTCCAAAATTGCGGCTTTAGTTCACTTTTAGTTCTTATTACCCGACTGGCAGAACCCTTTTATGTTCCTGGTGGCCCGTCTATCTTATTGTTAGTCCTCTAAATTGGTTTCAGAGAAAGAACTTACAATTCATACAGCACCATCCATAAAACATACAAAACCACCAATGAATTACTTTTTGAAATGCTGTCACTGTTGTTATGTAGGCAAAGATGGCAGACAATTTGTGCACAGCAAGCTTCTGCAAACAGAATATCTAATACATAAGCAGTTCATCTATTTTTTGGTTTTGCTCTCACCATAAACTGGAAAATTTCATTAACTTTGTTTCTAATCTTCACCCCTCCCTCTCCTTCACATGGTCCATCTTGTCTGTTCCCTTCGCTTCCTCGACTTCTGTATCGCCATTTCTAGGGACAGGCTGTCTGCCAATGTCTACTATAAGCTCATCGACACAGACAGCTACCTTAAATATACTTCCTCCACCCCGCCTCCTGTACTCTATGGACTCTATTCCATTCTCCCAGTTTCTCTGTCTCCATCTCATTTGTTCTGACAATGCCACCTTCCACACCAGTGCTTTGAAATCATTGTCTTCCTTTTACCTCAGCCAAGGATTCCCTTCCACAGTGGTTGATATGGCCCTCGATCATGTCCATCCCATTTCCTACACTTCTGCCCTCATCCCTTCCCCTCCTTCCCAGAACCATGATAAGATTCTTCTTGTCCTCACCTTCCACCCCACCAGCCACCACATTCAACGAATCATCCTCTGCCATTTGCACCACCTCCAGCGTGATGCTACCACCATACATGTAGGAACATAGGAACATAGGAACAGGAGTAGGCCATTCAGCCGCTCGAGCCTGTTCCGCCATTCAATGAGATCACTGCTGATTTACGACCTAATTCCATATACCCGCCTTTGGCCCATATCCCTTAATTCCTTTGGTTAACAGAAAGCTATCAATCTCAGATTTAAAATTAACTATTGATCTAGCATCAATTGCTGTTTGCGGAAGAGAGTTCCAAACTTCTACCACCCTTTGTGTGTAGATGTGTTTCCTAATTTCACTCCTGAAAGGTCTGGCTCTAATTTTTAGAATGTGCCCCTAGTCCTAGAATCCCCAACTAGTGGAAATAGTTTCTCTCTTACTGCCCTATCTGTTCCCTTTAATATCTTGAAAACTGAGATCAGATCACCCCTTAACCTTCTAAATTCTAGGGAATACAACCCTAATTGGTGTAATCTCTCCTCGTAACTTAACCCTTGAAGTCCGCGTGTCATTCAAGTAAATCTACACTGCACTCCCTCCAAGGCCAATATATCCTTTCTAAGGTGTGGTGCCCAGAATTGCTCACAGTACTCCAGGTGTGGCCTCACCAAGGGTTTGTGTAGCTGCAGCATAACTTCTGCCCCCTTGTACTCTAGTCCTCTAGATATAAAGGTCAGCATTCCATTCGTCTTTTTGATTATTTTCTGTACCTGTTCATGACATTTTAATGATCTATATACCTGGACCCCCAATTAGGACCTCTACTGTTTTAGCCTTTCACCATTTAGAAAGTACCCTGTTCTATCCTTTTTAAGTTCAAAATGGATGACCGCACATTTGCCTACATTGAAATCTATTTGCCACAGTTTTGCCCATTCATTTAATCTATCAATATCCCTTTGAAATTTTATGCTTTCATCTACACTGCCTACAATGCCACCTATCTTTGTGTCATTTGAAAATCTGGATATGTGACTTTCTATGCCATCAGCTAAGTCATCAATAAACATTGTGAATAGTTGAGGCCCCAACACAGATCCCTGCGGGACACCACTAGTCACCTCCTGCCAATTTGAGTACCTATCCATTATTCCTACTGCCTGTCTCTTACCGCTCAGCCAATTTCCTAACTAGGTCAATAATTTGCCCTCAATTCCATGGGCTTCTACCTTAGATAACAATCTCTTATGTGGGACTATATCAAATGCCTTCTGGAAGTCCAAATAAATAACAGCCATAGACATTCCGCTGTCCACTACTTTAGTCACCTGCTCAAAAAATTCATTTTCCCCTCCCCTCCTCTCCCCTTTCAGCATTCCAAAGGGACTGATACCCTGGCCTGCTGTTCCATCACCCCAAACACCTGTCCACCTTCCCATGCAAACACAGGAGATGAAAAACCTGCCCTCTCAACTCTTCCCTTCCCACTGAACAGGGCCCCAAACACTCCTTCCAGGTGAAACAATAATTTTAATGTACTTCTTCCTGTGACGGAATAAGCCATATTCCAAGAAATACACCATAATATGAATAGGTTTCTGATATTATTAATACATGATATACTGGATTTAAAAATCTAAAGCCTCAGAGACACAGGCTGCAAACAGAATACAGGCTTCTGAGATAAAGATCAGTTGTTAACAAAGTTGTAAACACCACAAGCTTTTGAAATGGGAATTAGTTAAATATGCTGTTTGGCGCTTTCAGGAGGTCTGGAGTTTGGGAGAAACACATTGGAATGACCCAAGTAAAGTGTTAAGAACTAACACGTGAAACAGAAACACAGAATATTAAAAAAACCATGTGCCTTTGCAAAAGTAACATCAAATAAGACAGGAAACATGATTAAATATGCAACCAATTGAGATAGCTAGAAAACAAGCAACCACCCTAGTTGAAGTGCCTTTAATTTATATGTAGTAAATATGATACCTGCAGAACACTTTGAAGATATGACTTCAATAGATGACACCAAGTAATCACATGGTTTTTGTATTGAACTTGGAACACCATGGAGTCAAAACGTCTGTGGTTATAACCAGTTAAGCCAATATTAAGAATTGAATGAAAGTCCTGTAAGAATTCGCAATAATTTACAGTTCTGAAGATCAATTATTTTTGATTAAAAAATCCCTGGGCATTGTGCTTTTAAATTTCCAGGGATAAAAATGGCTGTCACCACATGGCCAAAGACAAAGGACAATACTTTGTTTACAAAGCAATCGAATGCTATTAGCATTTGTTTGTATATCGAGTGGATACATCTAAACTGCAGAAGAGACTTTTGTACCTTGAATGGGAAACGTTTAACAAATGAATGGGTCTAAATCACTTAGCATTCTGGACAATAGGGCTGTTGCATTCTCTTTTGTTTCAGCCCAGGGCGCTCCGGCAGACACATTAACCCAGTCTAACCACTTTGAGTTAGCCAATCACAGCTTTCTCTTGTGTATTGGACTCTTTGGGCAGGGAATTTTGCACACAGCCCTTGCAGGGCAGAACAGCAGGACCTGACCAGGTGTAAAGATAGTTGCTGAGAAGCTATCTGGCCTCTTACTTCGCTGGATCACAGGTGAGCAGAGTTTCTGACTCCTCAACAAGGCAACCTAGCAGGAGTTAAGGGGTGGTGATTTAAGGGTATTGCTAAGATTGTTTAAATAACATTGTAGCCATTGTATCCCTCGTTTTCACCGTCTGCAACTCCCTGTTATATAGTTTTACTGTAATTACTGTGTTCGTGTGGTATAGTTTGATATTTTGATTATAGTTTCTTTTAGTTAATAAAACTTGATTTTTTTTCTCTCATCCAAACTACGTGTCTGTTTTAATATCAATAATTATAAGCCCTGCAGTCAGAACTGGAAGGTGGGGTAGCGATTCGAAACCGCTGTTTTAAAATTGGTTTTATTGGAATTGGTCTGAGTGCAGGCAAAGGCTACAAGACCAGGAAAATTACTTTAAACCAGTTTAGAGATGCCCCAAACCCTTACAATGGTGACCGCGGGCAGGACTGCAGGCCATTTTTGATATGATAAGTGGTCTGGATCTAGAGAAAGCATCAGTTATTGTCTTTCTTGCTTTCAGTCTGTGGGCAGCCCTGCGGAAGGTAGTGGCAGTGTGTAAGCTGACCTATTGGGGTATAGGTGGCTGGGCTAGGAAGGGTGAGATGGGAGAGCAGGAGGAGTTTAAAGAGGCCAAGAATCAGGAGTCCCAGCTTGAAAAATGCCAGGCGGAGGTAGAACGCCTCAGAGAGGTGTATGAGGCCAGAGCTAGTGGTATGAGGGTGCAGAAAGAGAATGCACACCTCACACTAGAGGTCACGAAATGCCAGGCATTTATAGAGCGCCTTGTGCAGGAAGTCACAGAGGCGAGGGACAGAGAGATGAGGCTACAAGAGGAGAATGCACACCTCACCCAAGAAGCTAGTGAGGGAGAGAGCCATGCAAGAAATGAGATAGAATTCCTAAAGTACCAAATCGCTGAGGCCAGGGAAAATGAGATGAGACTGCGGGAAGAGAATGCCAGGTTTGGTTAAGCAGACCATGGCCCCTGTAGGGCAGAGATAGAAAGCCTTAACATGGCTTTAAAGATAGCAAGGGGAATGATTTGCGTGAGCAGCCTGAAGGCAGGTCAGCTGGACTTTACTGGCAGCCCAAGTAGAACCATCCCACAGGCAGCACCCAGAACAGTGCTGGATTGGGAATTAGAGACCCCAAGACCGCAGCCCACAGCTCCGAGTCTTGAGGAGCTCTGGCAGCGAGGAGGGGTGGACAATGGGGTGGTAGAAGAACACCAGCAGGTCCCACTAGGCAGGCGGGGACCAGGACCAGTGTACCCCCTCCAACAATGGAGGTACGGTCCGCCCGTGAGGAGTGAGCCTGAGAATAGGAATCCTCAGCCCACAGCAAGTTCGAGTTCACAGGCAAGCACTGTGGCTTGTGTGGGGGGAGGAGCCATTCATGTTCAGAGTAAGCTGTTTAAGCCAGGGAACAGGGAAGGAGAGTTCTGGGACCCCTGTAGAGCAGGTCCAGTAGCAGAAATCCGGGACAAGGGAGGCACACAGGGGATAGTTTTGGCCCCAGACGAAAGGCAGGTGCAAAATTCCCCAGTTAAAGCCACCTGGGTGAGGGAACATGAGTTTGCTGTCCATGCAAGTTCAAGTTCACCGCCTGTAAAGACAGGCACTGTGGCCTGTTTAAAGGGACCAGCTTCCCAGACCACTTCTAGAGTAGTCCCCCCCATGATGTGGGACCCTGCGGGGGCAGGGATAGCAATCCCTCTTGCAGGAGACATAGGGAGGGAGCTGACATCAGGTTTTAAACATGGGGAGGAAAATTTCCAGCCACCAGCAGCGGGTGATGAGATTATACCTGCCCCCAGCACAGGAGTGGGCAGGGAAGAGCAGACAAACCCAGAGAGAGATTTGCACCGGCAGGCTGCCAGGTACATTATACAGTGCGGGCTATTTGGACATGTGGGAGAAGGTTCCTAGCCAGCAGCAATCTGCGACAGAGCCAGAGATTAGCCTGGCCATCCGGAGACGGGCGGCATCTGTATTATAGCTTTGGTGTGAATATAGCTTGCTTTAAGGTGTATTTTAAGTTTTGTTGATATAACTGGTAGTTTAAAGAGTTTAAGTTAACATGTGTGCCAAATGTTTGTATTTTTGGTCCGAGGTCGAGGGACCCGACCATGTCTCCACCTAAGGCAGCAGGTCAGTGAGACCTGGCTGCATGTCCCTTTTAAGTTTTTGCAGGAGATGGGAAAATGAAGCAGCCATGTTCGCCCAGCCCGAGCTGGACATCGAATGAAGATACGGAATGTTGGGGATCACCTCGCCACTGGACGAATCCAGGAGACCCCGCAGCGATCTTCGGGGAAAACCGGACAGGGTCTGGAGGAACTTGCCTACTCCGCCTACGGGGAGGAGATGGCTCCAGCTGGGTGGGGCACGGCCCCCAACCCAGCACTATCCTGACCGAAGTTCACGCGCGGGAGACCTCGCTGTTGAGGAGTCACGATGGGGAAGCGCGGGCGCCTTGTGATAGGGACGCATTCCCGGGGGTGGGTGGTGATGGCCCGGGAATGATTGTATAGAGGAGGGGGAGACCCAAGAGTCGCATGGGTGCGGTCAGGGGAGGGAGGAACTCACCCGGGGACCCACGGGCAAAGAGGATAAGTGTGGCTGGGAAGGATGAGTGGGTGGCCGGATCAGTGTGGGGCCAGGGAGAGCCGCCACACAGGCACCCATCATTTTCATCAGCCAGTCGAGGGAAGACGGGAGGGGGAGAGACTGGGAGTCATGAGATCCCATACTCCCCGGTCTCGGTCTGTGCCAAGGTAATTTTAAACGTGAGGGGTATCCTGCCTCCACAAAGGGACAAGGGAATGGTTCGGGGCTGGTGGAGCAGGCTGGTCAGTAAATCCATTCTGCCTGTTTTAAAGTTTAAGACGATCAAAGGGGGGTGGAAGGTACTTTTACTGCCCGAGTGGGAGGAGCAATGCCCACTCGAATTTCGCGACCCATCATCGGCACGTGATCATCGGGGTTCATTTAAGCATGTTTTTTAATGATTTTTTGTATTTTGTGTTGCAGCCCCAAGTTGAGCCAAGGCGTAGGATCCTCTCCGTGCTTGGGACCAGTTTGTGACAACTCCAAGTTGAGCAGAGGCATAGGACCCTCTCCGTGCTTGGGATCATTTTGATTACATTGTGTAACTAAGATTGCAAGATTTTGTAATAAGTTATGATGTAAAAAAAGTGATTGTAAATTTGGTTTACATTGTATAATTTTACAAGCGTGTAGAGTTATGAGACCCCTTATTGAAAACTGAATTATCTGTAAGATGCCTACCGTACCATGGATTTTTTCTTGAATTTAAGGGGAATAGACGGGACGGGGATCAGTGGCAGATAGCTATTAGGTAAATACAGGGGATGGTTGTTTGTGAGGGGTCAGAAATTATTGCTCATTTCTTCAAGAGGATACTACAAGCAAGCTGGAAGTATCCAAGGGCGGACTGTAAGAATTCGCAATAATTTACAGTTCTGAAGATCAATTATTTTTGATTAAAGAATCCCTGGGCGTTGTGCTTTTAAATTTCCAGGGATAAAAATGGCTGTCACCACATGGCCGAAGACAAAGGACAATGCTTTGTTTACAAAGCAATCGAATGCTATTAGCATTTGTTTGTATATCGAGTGGATACATCTAAACTGCAGAAGAGACTTTTGTACCTTGAATGGGAAACGTTTAACAATTGAATGGGTCTAAATCACTTAGCATTCTGGACAATAGGGCTGTTGCATTCTCTTTTGTTTCAGCCCAGGGCGCTCCGGCAGACACATTAACCCAGTCTAACCACTTTGAGTTAGCCAATCACAGCTTTCTCTTGTGTATTGGACTCTTTGGGCAGGGAATTTTGCACACAGCCCTTGCAGGGCAGAACAGCAGGACCTGACCAGGTATAAAGATAGCTGCTGAGAAGCTATCTGGCCTCTTACTTCGCTGGATCACAGGTGAGCAGAGTTTCTGACTCCTCAACAAGGCAACCTAGCAGGAGTTAAGGGGTGGTGATTTAAGGGAATTGCTAAGATTGTTTAAATAACATTGTAGCCATTGTATCCCTCGTTTTCACCGTCTGCAACCCCCTGTTATATAGTTTTACTGTAATCACTGTGTTCGTGTGGTATAGTTTGATATTTTGATTATAGTTTCTTTTAGTTAATAAAACTTGATTTTTTTTTCTCTCATCCAAACTACGTGTCTGTTTTAATATCAATAATTGTAAGCCCTGCAGTCAGAACTGGAAGGTGTGGTAGCGATTCGAAACCGCTGTTTTAAAATCGGTTTTACTGGAATTGGTTTGAGTGCAGGCAAAGGCTGCAAGACCAGGAAAATTACTTTAAACCAGTTTAGAGAAGCCCCAAACCCTTACAGTCCTTTGATAAGAATGGCATCAAATAAAGACTACTGTCATATTGTTTTTATGATAACTATTGAACACCTAAAGGTAGAGACAGGAGTCTAAGAGTTGGCAGCTAAATTGACAGTAAGAATGGAAGGAAGTCAACAGAAGGAATGACTTAGAGATAATTAGCTTACATCAGCAGAAAACTTCAAAGAATAAACCACTAAAAAAGAGTATAAAAGATAGGATTTTCAAATGGGAAAACAGAAGTCACTGGGAAGAGGCAAGCGATTCTTGGCTTCAGAACCACTCTGTAAGCCTACAACTTTGAGTCTCGGGTAATCAAAGTATTTGATTTTGGTGGATATTCTGAATTAAGAATAAGTAGAAGAGTGGAAATGTAAAAAAGTTAAGATTTGAGAATAAGGATCTCTGAGAATAAGATTGTGTAAGCTAATTGTATTTTGGACTATAAAAGTTGCGATTGAATGAACAGCTGTTAACCGAATGTCAGCTCTTAAATAAAATTATATATTTTTAGAATTGTCTCACAGAGTATTTCTGTATCAATCTCATTAACCCAATTTCTGTACTCTCTTTTGTAAGGAGTTGCAGAATTCTGGGGGGTATTCCGGACCCTCATAATATCCGGAAGGTTATAGTCTAGTTAAACTTATTAAAAGTGCCATCCGGAGGATGGTAACATCTTCAGTCATTCCTTTCCTTTAGGGAGAGATAACCTGAACCTTTAGACCCATTTAAGCATCTTATAGAATTCGACTATCTCTAACTTTAGTTGAAGGTGAACGTCTGGGGAATACACCTGATCCGGGGTAGCCCGGAAAGGGCTAGGACTTGTAATTACCCCATCATTCCAACTTGGTACACTGTATTTGTTGCTCATGATGTGGTCTCCTCTACAATGGGGAGACCAAATGCAGATTGGTGATCATTTTGCTGAACACCGCCATTCAGTCTGTAAGCGTGACCCTGAGCTCCATTCCAATCCCAATCTGACCTCTCTCCTTGGCCACCTACACTGTTCAAATAATGCTTAATGGAAGCTTGAGGAACAGCACCTCATCTTTCTATTCGGCATTTTACAGCCTCCTGGCCTTAACGTTGAGTTTAACAACTTTAGATCTTAACCACTGCTCGCTCCCATTTTCTTGGATAGCAGGTGGTGGTAATGGAGGATGGCTGCAGCAGAGCCACTGCGAGTGGAGGAGGTGTGGGCTGGCACCTGAGGTGGGGATCCCCTATCGGTACTTAGCCACCGGGATGATCCACACTTTTCTCCACCACATTCCCGGGCCATGGAAGCCTTCTCCTCTTTGCCACATTTTCCATGCTTTCCTTCCCCTCTACTAATCTGCTGTAACCATCTTTTGTTACTTTACTTGTCCCATTACTACCCCTTTTTGTCTTACACTATCATCACTTTTGATATGTAATCACTCCTGCCCTCCACCCTATCAGAGACCTCTCCCTTTGTTCATTCCTACCCACCTCCTTTTTCCTGGCTCTGTATTTGCTTAAAAACTGTTAATCTCTAACATCTTCCAGTTCTGATGAAAGGTCATCAACCTGAAACATGGGGCTGGATTTTGCCAATGGGGTGCTTTTGGAGGCGGGACTCCCACTCGTCGGGTTTCCATCCCGCCTCCATCAACTTCTGGCCAACACACACTATTTTCCCTTGATTGACCTTGTCAAGCCCGCCCAGCGGGTTTAGCAGGCCAATTAAGGGAAAGCTGATTACAGAGAACATCAGCGTATGACATTTCATCTTTCAAAAGTTTTTGACAGATGAATTGTTATCATCTGACAGCTCTGTGAAGCTGTCAAACACTGACATTCTCTGTAGTTTGATGAGTTCTTGAATTCAAGGCCTCAGCAAACTTCTTTCTTTTGCAGAAATTAGATGGTTGTTGCATTGGATAATGCGACGGCCATCTGTCATCTCTATTGCGGAGGTACGAGACTCTCCGCTTACATACCAATTGAGGCCTGCAGGAAGAAACAAAGGTAAGTAAACTTTTTCTAACACTTTCCACTTACCTCAGATACTCACCTCTCCACACTTGCACCCATCACTTACCTTCACAGTGCACCTTTGCACCCCTCTGACCCCCGCAGACCCACGACTCACCTCGGTGACCCTGGCGTGTTTCAGAGCCTTCGGGAAGCCCACACTTGTGTGGGTAAAATGGGGATAATCCTCTTATCTGCCTGTTAACTACAGGCAGTTAAGTGGCTGTAATCCCTTTCCGCCTCCAAGGAGACGGGACCCAGCGTGGGATGGCTACCCACCTCCTGGCAAGATGGCACGGAGGCGGGTTGGGCACCCATCCCCAAATTCTGCCATTTTCCCGGCAGTCCCACCTCCAGAGTTGGCAAAAGCCAGCCCATTAACTGTGTTTCTCTCTCAGAGATGCTGCCTGACCTGCTGAGTATTTTCAGCAATTTCTATGTTTATTATTTTTATAGCATTGGTTGAAGCAGACAGCAAGATCCCACAGACAATAGATGATAAATAACCAGTTAATCTGTTTTGGTGATGTTATTTGAGGGATAACTGTTGGCCTGGACACTAAGAGGTCTTCATCCTCTTCTTCAAGAAGCTGGAATTATTCTCCTTAGAGCAAAAAAAGATGACGGGAAGATTTAATAGAGGTGTTCAAAATTATGAAGGGTTTTGATAGAGTAGATAGGAAGAAACTGTTTCCACTGGCAGGAAGGTCGATAACAAGAGGACACAGTTTTACGATAATTAGCAAACGAACCAAGGGAGAGATAAGGAGATTTTTTTGTGCAGCAAGCTGTTATGATCTGGAATGCACTGGCTGAAAGGGTGGTGGAAGCAAATTCAATAGTAATTTTTAGAGAATTGGATCTCTACTTAAAAAGGAAAAATTTGCCGGGCTATGGGGAAAGTGCAGGGGAGTGGGACTAATTGATAGCCTTTTAAAAAACCAGCATAGGCGCAATGGGCCAAAATTATATCAATATGGAACATTTCAAAGATGGCAACTGAGATTCCACCTTAATCAAATAACTTGTTTTCACCATTTTATTCTTCCACCCAATTATAGCACAATCAAAAGTCATGTGTAATTTTCACCTTTTCTGTCAAAAATTCAAATGTAATTTTCACTTTTTAAAATCCAGATTTAATAGTTAATTATCAAAATATGCTAAAGTATTAATACATTTGCAGATGCTCAGATATCCATTAATTGACAGTCAATTTATTTTATTTTATTATTGCTTAATTGGTGTAGGGGTGGTGTGGTTGGCGCATGCGCCCAGGCAGTTATGCCCCTGACTGTTTGTGAGCGGTTCGAATCGCTCCCATGCCCTGGGGTTCTAGACACCGGACTTAGGTACAGGTGGCGATACAGAAAAGACTCGAGTAGACAGGTGGTTTGGATGTAAGAAAACCAAGATTTTATTGAAATAGAAATTAACACAATCTTATGAGAAGTTACCAGTATAAAATTACAGGCAAATACAAATAACTATACTTATACAGGGAATGGGGAACACACGGCACATCAAGGGAAAACAAACAATCTTAACAATCCCCTTATCCTTATCCCACCCCTTATACCTAACTAGATTAAGCTATGAGGGGCCAGAATTCATGCTATCCAAAATAAAGCCAACTGTTAACGAGTGCGAGTTTTGAGTTCTGGTTTTTGGTCCTTCTAGGTACCCCATCGTCACGTGGTCTTCAGTGGTGCGGTGCTGGGTCTGCTACTGTGACACACCTTCTCCCCTCCGCTGCCGTCATCGTCTCGTCGCGATGGGTTCTCCTCTTCTTCGTTGTGCCTACAGGGCAGTTGGCAGTTTTAACTGCCTAGATTTTCCTACCCAAGCTTAAGAACGCCAGTCTATTTGTCGTGGCATGGCCACCTGTGCTTTCGCAGTGCTTAACGAGATGCCTGTCTTCCCAAGCACCAGCTTATAACTAGGCGCTTGGTTTTCTTATCGATACATTTTTCGCTGCCCTGCTCTGCCCTTATCGAGTTGTTATTGTCTTCTTCGTCTCTACTCATCTCGTCTCGTCAGACTACTATACAAGTCCTGGGCTACCTGCTCAACTTCGTCTCGCCCCTTTCTGCGGCCTGGGCATCCTGGATGTCTATGGACTTGGGTCTCGTTCCCCTCCCCTGCTGTTGTTATGGTGTAACTGGTTACTGAAAATCTGCTACGGGGAGAGAACCCACCACGAGGCCAGGGCACAAGTCCGAGTGGCAGCCCAAGAGGCCGGAGCCATGAGAGCAGAGCAAGAGCCAAGAAGAGCAGTGAGTGATTGCTACCCGGAGCCTTCAGTTATACTCCTCACGAAAACCCTTACCTGCACGCCAAATCAGGTTAGTTCATTGTCCCAATCTTAATGGGCTAGTTTAAATAATTGTAGCAATCTAAACTAACTGTTTTTGGATGGCTGTTGATCGCACCTAATGGCCTGATATCTGAGCTGTATTGTTATTAATGCATTTTAATCGGCCTGTCCAGCCTCGATGACTTCCTTAAGCTGTTTCCGATTATTTATGCAAACAACTTGATGGCCTCAAGTATAGGCCTAACTAGTTTTGGTCTGTCTACGAATTGGCTCAATACATATTCAAAGTCCTGTCTGCTTTCCAAAATACAAAGTCCTTTTTCACAGAAACTGCATTTTAGGTTTCGATTTCCCCAAAAGCTGCTTGTGCCACAGAGTCCAAGCTTTTAAAATCTTGAAGGGTTTTGGTCACGCGTTGCGGACGCCATCTTTGGGTACCCTTTTTTTTAAATGCCCACTCAGGGTCCCTTTTATTGATAATAACCTTGGGGGAAATGTGGAAATTTTGCGAATCTTACATTGGTCAGTTCTTATTAGCTATTTGACAAATCAGTTGCTTCACTGTCAAATGACACCATATATGGATCTGTTCCTTCCAATTATATCTTCCAATAATGGCCAGAATTTTCCGGGGTGGTAGCGGGTGAGATTGGTGGTGGGTCAGGTGGGAAAGTTGTTATTTTTGACAGTGGGTCGGGAACCCGCTGTCATCTCACTCCCACACGCCTTTCCCCCAGGCACGTCTGTCATTGCAGAGCCAGCCCGACCGGCAGCGGTGGGCAACCCAATTGAGATGATTATCAGGAAGTTTACAGGCACAAAAGAGCCTTTTTTCACTTACTTTTTAAATTTCCCTGTATGGCCATGGAATTCATGCAGTTCGGGAACCACGTCTGTCAACCTGAGGCGGGAGTTCCGTGGCCATTACTCCGGCTGATTACTTGATAGCATGAAATGTTCAGTAAAAGCTCCCACCTGACTGTTGATCACTTTCCTCAGGCAGAAGCTGTTGCTCAGTTCATTTCCAGCACAGATTCTGCAGGCTGCAAAGTCTCCATCCAGTGTCAACTCATTGGAAGAACTCTCTCACCATTGACAGACCGCTTCTGTCATCTCTACTTCACCTGCCATCTATTCCATCAACATGGGTGCCATTTATACTGCCTCATCTTGGTTCTCAGAATCGGATCACGATAAGCCCCAACACCATCAACACCAGGCACACCAACAGCACCAACCTTCTCTGTGATCACCTGATGCTGCACAGGACACAGGGCATCAGCACCCGAGCACATGGCTGCCTCGGAGGCCTGAGATGGTCTCATCATGACCAGATTTGGTTAACTTTACACGTGCATCCATACAGCTGCCACATGATTCGCCAGGTTGGCACCAACCCACACCCATACCATAAAGCACCCCTACAATGCCCAAGCCATTCCTTTTTCATTCATCACCATTGCAGGGAGTACCGTTATGTCACATCATTCACAGCAAATCACCAAGCCAGGTCCAAAGGTGCACACAAATCTGTCCAAGACCGGAAAGTGTTGAAAATGAAGATTTTTATGTTTGACACCTCATTAACCGAAACTTTACATAAACATTGCTTAAAACACCCAAGTGCCTGCCCTTGTGTGTTGTTAGTTGCTATGTTTGCACTAGGATGACGGTGAGTGTGAGGGGTGGCTAGTGAGATGGGGATGTGATAATGTAGATGAAGTGAGAGGGGTGGGTGGACGTGCAAGGTATGTTGGTGTGAGTAAGGGAGTGCAGGAGTAGGGTAGGGAAGGCAGAGTGATGGGGATATGATGAGAGGCATAGCAGGATGCAGTTGAGTGTGGCTCTGTATGAGCATTTCCTGATCTAATGAGATCATTGAAACGTTTACAGCAGTGGACCCAGGTCTTCCTGAACATTTCCCTGCTTGTGACCACACTCTGCAATCTGCAACTGGGCTGCCTTGGTCTCCTAGGGAGGCCTCTTTCACCCATCGGAATGGAAGAGGACCTCCCTGCGTGTTCTGACTCACTTCATAAGCATATTTTTATTATTTTTTTATTCATTGATGGGATGTGGGCATCGCTGGCTAGGCTTGCATTTAGTGCCCATCCCTAACTGCCCTTGAGAAGATGGTGGTGAGCCGCATTCTTGAACCGCTGCAGTCCATATGGTGTAGGTACACCCACAATGCTGTTAGCAAGGGAATTCCAGGATTTTGGCCCAGCGACAGTGAAGGAACGGCGATACAGGTCCAAGTCAACTTTAAAAGACAGCAAAAAATAACAAAAAGATTGATTAAGAAAGGGAAGATAGATTATGAAAGTAAATTAGCAAAAAATATAAAAACAGATAGTAAGAGTTTTTATAGTTATATCAAAAGAAAAAGGGTGGCTAAAGTAAATGTTGGTCCCTTAGAGGATGAGACTGGGAAATTAATGTTGGGAAATATGGAGATGGCAAAAACACTGAATGAATATTTTATATCAGTCTTTACAGTAGAAGACACTAAGAATATCCCAACACTGGACAAACAGGGGGCTAAAGGGGGGGAGGAGCTAAACACGATCAAAATCACTAAGGAAGTGGTACTCGGTAAAATAATGGGACTCAAGGCGGATAAATTACCTGGACCTGATGGCTTACATCCTAGGGTCTTGAGGGAAGTGGCGGTAGGGAATGTGGATACATTGGTAATAATTTTCCAGAACTCCCTGGACTCGGCAAAGGTCCCGGCAGACTGGAAAACTGCTAATGTAACACCCTTATTTAAAAAGGGCAGTAGACAGAAGGCTGGAAACTATAGACCGGTTAGCCTAATATCTGTGGTAGGCAAAATTTTGGAGTCCATTATTAAGGAGACAGTAACAGGACATTTGGATAATCATAATTTAATAGGACAAAGTCAGCATGGATTTATGAAGGGGAAGTCATGTTTGACAAATTTGCTGGAGTTCTTTGAGGAAGTAACATATAGGGTGGATAAAGGGGAACCAGTGGACGTAGTGTATTTAGGCTTCCAAAAGGCATTTGACAAGGTGCCACACAAAAGATTATTGCTTAAGATAAAAAATCACAGGATTGGGGGTAATATTCTGGCATGGATAGAGAATTGGCTATCTAACAGAAGGCAGAGAGTTGGGATAAATGGTTCATTCTCAGACTGGCAATCAGTAACTAGTGGTGTTCCGCAGGGGTCAGTGCTAGGTCCCCAACTCTTTACAATCTATATTAATGATTTGGAGGAGGGGACCGAGTGTAACATATCAAAGTTTGCAGATGATACTAAGATGGGAGGGAAAGTAGTGAGTGAGGAGGACATAAAAAACCTGCAAGGGGACATAGACAGGCTAATTAAGTGGGCAGAGATTTGGCAGATGGAATACAATACTGGAAAGTGTGAGGTTATGCACTTTGGCAGGAAAAATCGTAGAGCAAGTTATTATCTTAATGGCAAGAAACTGGAAAGTACTGAAGTACAAAGGGATCTGGGGGTCCTGGTGCACGAAACTCAAAAGGTTAGTATGCAGGTGCAGCAAGTGATTAAGAAGGCCAATGGAATGTTGGCTTTCATTGCTAAGGGGATAGAATATAAAAATAGGGAGGTATTGCTTCAGTTGTACAAGGTATTGGTGAGACCGCACCTGGAATACTGCGTACAGTTTTGGTGTCCATGCTTAAGAAAGGACATACTTGCTCTCGAGTCAGTACAAAGAAGGTTCACTCGGTTAATCCCTGGGATGAGGGGAAGGACATATGAGGAGAGGTTGAGTCGATTGGACTCTACTCATTGGAGTTCAGAAGGATGAGAGGCGATCTTATTGAAACATATAAGATTGTGAAGGGGTTGGATTGGGTGGATGCAGGGAGGATGTTCCCGATGATGGGTGAAACTAGAACTAGGGGGCATAGTCTTAGAATAAAGGGCTGCTCTTTCAAAACTGCGATGAGGAGGAACTACTTCACTCAGAGGGTGGTAGGTCCATGGAATATGCTGCCCCAAAAAGCTGTCGAAGCTACGTCATTACATAAATTTAAAACAGAATTAGACAGTTTCCTAGAAGTAAAGGGAATTAATGGTTACGGGGAGCGGGCAGGAATTTGGACATGAGTCTAGGTTCGGATCGGTCATGGCCCTGTGGGTAGCGGAGCGGGCCCAGGGGCCGTGTAGCCTGATCCTGCTGCTATTTCGTGTGTCTAATTCTGTTAGATTCAGGAGATGGTTCTGTGGTAGTGGATTGGCGGTTAGGATCAGATCAGCCATGATCTTATTGAATGGCGGAGCAGGCTCGAGGGGCCGATTGGCCTACTCCTGCTCCTATTTCTTATGTTCTTATGTTCTTATGTTCTTATGTGTGTGGCTTGGAGGGGAACTTGTAGGTGGTGATGTTCCCATGCGTCTGCTGCCCTTGTCCTTCTAACTGGTAGAGGTCGCGGGTTTGGAAGGTGCTGTTGAAGGAGCTTTGGCGAGTTGCAGCAGTGCATCTTGTAGATGGTACACACTGCAGCCACAGTGTGCCGGTGGTGGAGGGAGTGAATGTTGAAGGTGGTGGATGGAGTGCCAATCAAGCGGGCTGCTTTATCCTGAATGGTGTCGAGCTTCTTGAGTGTTGTTGGAGCTGCACTCATCCAGGCAAGTGGAGAGTATTCCATCACACTCCTGACTTGTGCCTTGTAGATGGTGGAAAGGCTTTGGGGAGTCTGTAGGTGAGACACTCGCTGCAGAATTCCCAGCCTCTGGCCTGCTCTTGTAGCCACAGTATTTATATGGCTGGTCCAGTTCAGTTTCTGATCAATGGTAACCCCCAGGATGTTGATAGTCGGGGTTTCAGCGATGGTAATGCCATTGAATGTCAAGGGGAGATGGTTAGAGTCTCGCTTGTTGGAGATGGTCATTGCCTGGCACTTGTGTGGTGCGAATGTTACTTGCCACTTGTCAGCCCAAGTCTGAATGTTGTCCAGGTCTTGCTGCATATGGACACGGACTGCGTCAGTATCTGACGAGTCTCGAATGGTGCTGAACAGTGTGCAATCATCAGCGAACATCCCCACTTCTGACCTTATGATGGAGGGAAGGTCATTGATGAAACAGCTGAAGATGGTTGGGCCTAGGACACTGCCCTGAGGAACTCCTGCAGTGATGTCATGTGATTGAGATGAATGACCTCCAACAACCACAGCCAACTTCCTTTGCGCTAGGTATGATTCCAACCAATGGAGAGTTTTCCCCTTGATTCCCATCGCAGAACATGGGAGCAGCACTCTGCCTCTGTGCAGTCATTGTCAGTGTTTGCAGCACTCCAATGCTGTAGCGCACCAACAGCACTATGTTAGATAAAACTTCAAATGTAATGTGGCCATGGCCCCTTTAAGGATCCCGGCTGAAAACGCGTCATGAATGATGTCACCAGACCCGCTCCATCTCACTGGGCCAGGTAACGAGCTGGGCGGGCCTAATAGGCCCCATTAAGGTAAATTCATTTTCAACAGCGGGATGAAGCCAGTAGTGGGGTCGCGACCCACCATGGACACCGGCTGCACCAGACCTGCCCAGGTCGGCAAAATGACGGCCAATGTCTCTGTTTTGCTGATTAACAAATATTTAAACTGTTCGCTCACCTCCCCTAGGCAGGAGCCTCCAAATGGTGCATTTATGATTTTTGGAGAAGGTCAAATTAGAGGTTGAATAAAGTTAATTATTTAAAATCAGTCTACTTAAAATCAGTAATTTAACACAAACAGGGATGAGGGACTTCAGTTATGTGGAGAGACTAGAGAAGTTGGATTGTTCTCTTTAAAGCAGAGTAGGGTAAAGGGAGATTTAATAGAGGCGTTTAAAATTATGAGGGGTTTTGTTAAGAATAAATAATAGAAACTTGTTCCACAACTATGTGGGTTAGTAACCACATGACACAGATTTAAGATAATTGGCAAAAGAACCAAAGGGGAGATGAAGAGATTTTTTTTTACGCAGCAAGTTGTTATGATTTAGAATGCACTGCCTGAATGGGTGGTGAAAGCAGATTCAGTTATAACTTTCAAATTTGTACCACTGTAGGGAAGGAGCTGGGGAGTGAGACTAATTGGATAGCTCTTTCAAAAGAGCCGGCACAGGCACGATGGGCTGAATGGCCTCCTTGTGTGCTGTAAGATTCGCTGATTCATTAATCTAGGCCAATAAGGCACAAGCAAAAGGGAAGTTATTCTCTCCAGTCTTCTGGCTGACAAACAGTGCAGTAAAAATACATGAAGCAAAGCAAATTAATCTGTAAAATAGCTATTATGTTGTTTAATTTGTAACCGACAACTTCACCAAAGTATTTTTCACAGATTAACTGTTCTTTTTAAAGTCATTGATGACCATGGTTTTATTTGCTAAGATAGGTTCAATTATCTGAAATGATGTACAAATTATAGTAGCTTAAGGTATTTAGATGTAGTTAAATAAAGTAAACTCTATGTAATACATTGACCCAGATTTTCCTGAGGACTTGCCATGTAATTGCACATCCACTTGTAGGATCTCTTTAATAGTGCAAAAGAAAGAGGAAATTATGGAGCAAGTAACTTACGGCATTAATTATGCCACCCCATATTTTCCCACAACTTTCAGGCTTGTAGTCCCGCCTCCATCGAGTTGTTGCCAACCCACGCGATTTTCACTTGATTGACCTTGTTGAGTCCGCCCAGCCGGCTCAGCAGGCCAATTAAGGGCCACCCGGCAACAGGTAACGTCACAGATTGACATTTCATCTGTCAAGAACTTTTGACAGATGAAATATCCGCGTTTGACAGCTCTTTGAAGCTGTCAAACACTGACAATCTGTACATTAAGTTAATTCCTCCCTCTCAGG
This sequence comes from Somniosus microcephalus, assembly GCF_052327205.1. Lineage (NCBI taxonomy): Eukaryota > Metazoa > Chordata > Chondrichthyes > Squaliformes > Somniosidae > Somniosus > Somniosus microcephalus. The sequence continues at coordinate 84,155,306 of NC_140996.1, read as the reverse complement.
CTGATTTAGAGATCTCTCCAGAAGAGAAAGCTGAATGCTGCAACTTTTGACAGCCTGCGGCCATTCTGCTTTCTGTGCCGGTGAGATGAGGGACTCCCGAGGCCTGAAGTAAGGAAGGCTGTAAAGGTAAGTAAAACTTCTTTAAACACTTTACACACACCAAACACAGTTACCTCTTCACTCATGCACCCATCACTCACCTGAACACCAGACATCTCGAACCCTCCAAGCACTTCAGCCCAACGGCCCGCCTCGCTAACTTGCCATGGTTTGGAGCCATCGGGAATCCCACACTTCAGCAATAAAAATAGGGATTAGGCTAAAAACTACCTGTTAACTACCTGTTAACAGGCAGTTAATTGGCACTAATCCCCTTCCCGCCTTGGGGAGGCGGCTCCCAGCAAGGTCGGGTATCCGCCTCATTTGAAACTGGCATGGAGACGGGGTGGGGCGGGATGGGTTCGTGCCCCCTGATTTTGAGATTTTAACCCCCCTCATGCCTCCAGTCCCACCTCCATGGCCCAATGAAAATCCTGCCCATCGTGTCTACAACAAAAAGGCTACAAAATTGTAGAACAATTTTTTTTGTGGCTAAAGGGGAGGAGTCAAAACTTTGAAGTTTTGAAATGCAGGATACGATGTAACACATGAACTGTAACCAAGTGGTTTTCTGCCACTTTTGTAAACTTTATGAGTGAATGAACAATTTTGGGCTTTGATAAAGGCAACTAATGGATAGCCAGATGGGATGTGTGAGTGTGAAAGTTTGACAGCTCAAACAACTCAAGTCGAACATTAACAGTACAGTTCACCATTTCTAAATGATTGATTTACTGGAAAAAACAAGGAAAACTGTAAAAAAAACAATGACGTAAAATATTGGCACTGCAGTCGGAAGGACGTGGCCTACAATCAACACTGGACTGATCATCGGCGGGTGGCTGTATGTATGATTCCTGTAAAATTATTGGTGGACTGCTCGAATAGTGGTTGGGGTGTTGAATCTGTCTTAGGAACAATAAAAGGTTAAAGACAGAACCCGCGTGTCTGGTGAAATTTCTCATAAGTCTCAAGTCCGAACTCTAGAGCCTGTTGGACGGAGCGAGGAGTAATTCTGCACATCCTACAAGGGGCCTCTGTTTAACGTTTCATCCGAAAGACGGAAGTTGTTAAAAATGTAGGGCTGTTATTAAGATTAAGCAATGAGGATTTTCCTGCAACTGGGATTTTAAATTTTAATATTGCCATGTTCAATTTATGAGATTGTTTTCTAAATTTAAATGACCTGTTCTGTTTTACACAGTGCTCAACCCCTCTAAACACAAGAAACCTTTTTTCAGTTCATTCTAATTTGCTTATTAATCACTATTGTTTCAATAAGTTATGAATAAATTGATTTACATATATATCAAAACATTTGAAGCCCAACAGAAAGTCAACATGTCATTATGCATATTTATGTTGTCCACGAAGATTTACAATCTTCAGTCTCATTCAAAATGAAATAATTATCAGAACTTTTCAAGATTCACTTGCTTGGCTCAGTTAAGTCCTCGTAATCCACAAAAATAAAAGTTAATAATAATTATTCCTAAATTATTATTAATTTACAATGTAGCGACTTGCAGTAGCCTGAATTCATTACAGTTTAAAATAACTGCAGATTAAGTTACACTTCTGTTCACCTAACCCGCTGCTCCGGGTGGTGAATGTGCTGTTACTTTAACTCTCAGATTTGCTGCTGTGCTTGCTGCAGCATATTCTAATTAGAGAACCAGCAAAATTTGGAGCAAGTTACCAAGGGTGAGATTTGCTCGCAAGATAGCGGCATTTACAATGTATATCATTTATCTTGCCATTGCAGGAAAATCTGGGGCATTGAGTTTTGCGCCATGTCATTAAAGTCCAAGTCTGGTCAGAATCAAATTAAAGATTTGCAATACAACATTATACCAAGTCAACCACAGCCTCTAACAGTTTCTTTAAGTGAGTCACTTTATGTTGGACAACAAACAGTATCATCCCAGAAATAGCTATAAATCAGGAAATGGAAGGGAAGGAGGAATTCAAGCAAATTACAATCACCAGGGAAGTGGTACTGAGCAAATTGTTGGAGCTATGGGCTGACAAGTCCCTGGGTCCTGATGGACTTCATCCTAGTGTCTTAAAAGAAGTGGCTAGTGAGATAGTTGATGCGTTGGTTTTAATTTTCCAAAATTCCCTAGATTCGGGGAAGGTTCCATTAGACTGGAAAATAGTGAATATAACTCCTTTATTCAAAAAGGGAGGGAGACAGAAAGCAGGAAACTACAGGTCAGTTAGCTTAATATCTGTCATAGGGAAGATGTTAGAAGCTATTATTAAAGATGTTATAGCAGGGCACTTCAAAATGGTCAAGCTAATCAGGCAGAGTCAACATGGTTTTGTGAAAGGGAAATCATGTTTAACCAATTTATTGGAGTTCTTTGAGGAAGTAACATGTGCTGTGGATAAAGGGGAACCAGTGGATGTACTATACTTAGAATTCCAGAAGGCATTTGATAAGGTGCCACATCAAAAGTTATTGCGGAAAATAAAAGCTCATGGTGTAGAGGGTAATATATTGGCATGGATAGAAGATTGGCTAGCTAACAGGAAGCAGAGAGTAGGCATTAATGGGTCATTTTCTGGTTGGCAAGATGTAACGAGTGGTGTGCCACAGGGATCAGTGCTGGGGCCTCAACTTTTTACAATTTATATAAATGACTTGGATGAAGGGACCGAAGGTATGGTTGCTAAATTTGCTGATGACACAAAGATAGGTAAAAAAGTAAATTGTGAAATATAGAAACATAGAAACATAGGAAAATAGGAGCAGGTGTAGGCCATTTGGCCCTTCGAGCCTGCTCCACCATTCAATATGATCATGGCTGATCCTCTATCTCAATACCATATTCCCGCTGTCTCCCCATACCCCTTGATGCCTTTTGTGTCTAGAAATCTACCTATCTCCTTCTTAAATATATTCAGTGACTTGGCCTCCACAGCCTTCTATGGTAGAGAATTCCACAGGTTCACCACCCTCTGAATGAAGACATTTCTCTTCGTCTCAGTCCTAAATGTCCTACCCTGTATCCTGAGACTGTGACCCCTCGTTCTAATAGAAAGAGAACATAAGGAGGCTACAAAGGGATATAGATAGGTTAAGTGGGCAAAGATCTGCCAAATGAAGTATAATGTGGGAAAATGTGAAATTGTCCATTTTGGCAGGAAGAATAAAAAAGAAGCTTATTATCTAAATGGTGAGAGATTGCAGAGCACTGAGATGCAGAGGGATCTGGGTGTCCTGTGCATGAATCACAAAAGTTTAGTATGCAGGTTGCAGCAAGTAATTAGGAAAGCTAAAAGAATGTTATAATTTATTGCGAGGGGAATTGAATACAAAAATAGGGAGGTTATGCTTCCGTTATACAGGGCATTGGTGAGACCACATTTGGAGTACTGTGTACAGTATTGGTCTCCTTATTTAAGGAAGGATGTAAATGCGTTGGAAGCAGTTCAGAGAAGGTTTACTAGCCAATACCTGGAATGGGCGGGTTTTCTTATGAGGAAAGGTTGGACAGGCTAGGCTTGTATCCGCTGGAGTTTAGAAGAGTAAGAGGTGACTTGATTGAAACATATAAGATCCTGAGGGGTCTTGACAGAGTGGATGTGGAGAGGATGTTTCCTCTTGTGGGAGAATCTAGAACTAGGGGTCACTGTTTAAAAATAAGGGGTTGCCCATTTAAGACAGAGATGAGGAGAAATTATTTCTCACAGAGGGTCGTGAGTCTTTGGAACTCTCTTCCTCAGAGGGCGGTGGAAGCAGAGTCTTTGAATATTTTTAAGGCAGAGGCAGATAGATTCTTGATAAACAAGGGGGTGAAAGGTTATCGGGGGTAGGCGGGAATGTGGAGTAATTAGATCAGCCATGATCTTGTTAAATGGCGGAGCAGGCGCGAGGGGCTGAGAGGCCTACTCCTGCTGCTAATTCGTATGTTTGTATATATTAAACCCTAGACATAAACAATGAATCCCAATCTAATCTGTACTGTCAGCATTTTGACTCAATTCTTTCAAGACTGCTAATTAAAACTACAAACAGCAGGCAATATCTAGCACGGAACAGCAGATTACCTGCCATTTACAAGTTGCTGCCATAAGAATCCTAGTTATATACGAGTTCTAAGCGTATATATGAACCAGGTCCTGATCACTGGAGATTCAAGCTTGCTGTACATTCTCTCTCCATACCCCTTATCCACTTTCACAACAGTCAGTGTTACACAACAATCCAAGGTTAATCCACAGCAGTAGGTGATTAGATCCAATCTGAAGGTGACAAGCAACAGGTCAGTTTCATGGTTTAAAGTGGGTTCAGCACACCTGCTCTCTGATATTGAGGTCGCTTGAAGAGTTCTGTTGCCTATAATTTCTACCAAAATTGGCTTGTTTCAATAGTTCCACAGCATATTATACCCTCTCCCCTACTTAGGATCCAAATGGGAGTATCACAGGTGATTGGTGCAAAGCCTTTGATACCAAACATGATTCCTTTTCTTTGATAGCAGACAGCTGGATAGTGACCTATGCTCAGCCTTATTGAACCCTTTTCTAACCCTTGAACAGAAATTGGGGGCTCAATTTATTATTATAGATAGATTCCCACAGGAATCTGCTGCCCTTTAATTAAATGTAAATAAAGTAGAATTCTCTAAGTTTGTTTTCAATTTATATTCATTATGCAGTGAAATATTACAGAGCACATGCTGCAGAGAAGATTCATAAGATTACATAGGATATACGGAACAGAAACAGGACATTCGGCCCAATCAGTTCTTGCTGGTGTTTATGCTCCACTCGAGCCTCCTCCTGTCTTACCTCATCTAACTCTATCAGCATAGCCTTTCTCCTTCATAGGCTTGTCTAGCCTCCCTTTTAAATGCATCTATACCATTCGCTTCAACCACTGCCTGTGGTAGTGAGTTCCTCATTCTCACCACTCCTTGGGTAAAGAAGATTTTTCTGAATTTGGATTTCTTTGTGACTATCTTATATTGATGGCCTCTAGTTATGCTCTTCCCCACAAGTGGAAACATTCTCTCTGTATCCACTCGATCAAAACCTTTCAGAATTTTAAAGACCTCTATTAGGACACCCCTCCGCCTTCTTTTTCAAGAGAAGAGACCCAGCCTGTTCATCCTTTTCTGATAGGTATACCCTCACATTTCTGGTATCATCCTTGCAAATCTTCTCTGCACCCTCTATATCCTTTTCATAATATAGAGACCAGAACTGTACACAGTACTCTAAGTGTGGTCATCATCCACAGGATAAAATAACATCTACATGCACTTGCACACCTCTTTTTGGCCTAAAGGCTACAATGGTAGTGGTCTGGAAAAATCGCTTCTGGCCTGTCCTCTCTGTTGGGCAAGTTTGCTGCATGGAGGCAGTCCAGAAAGAGGAAGAGGTGATACAATAGGCAAAGAGGCTGAGCATGCCATATTAAAGCTCAGTGCCACCAAGTTGGGATTAGCACAGGTTACAGTGCTACTCTTCTTAGTTAATGACCTGAGGCATGGTAAGTTGCTGAATGAAGGCCTTCACCCAGCAAGCGCGATGAAAATCAGGTAGAATGAGTCATCATTGGCACCTTCTGGTGGCTGAATACATGGAACACTGGCAATAGCCTGGATCCCACCATCTCAGATGCAGAGGTGTCAGGTCAATTGGACACATAAAACTGGAGATAAACATTATAGAAATAAACTTGTCTTTGCCCAACCCCATAAAAAATAGCCAGGTACAATCAACAGACGGGTATCTGCACAACTAAAAACAAGCATGTGCAATTGAAGGGAAAAAGTTTGTTGACTGGAGGCGTTCTAAGTGAAAATGTAAGTGACTGTCAAGAGTGAATGAATGGAAGTTGTCTCCTGCCTTGGTTACTTTAACAGTATAACAATGCAAGAGGAGGATAATATTTAGATTCCAACTGGTGATGACCTATAGAATAATACCAAATAGTCAATCATTATTAGAGGTAAGAGCAACAGGTTCTCCGAATAATCTTGCTCAAAGTAATAAGAATTCAAGAACATTTAACTATCCAAGGATATACTAAAGATGACTTTCAGTGTAATCTGAGCTGATAAGATCTCTGCAGAATCATTTTAATCTATGTTTGAATCTTTAATTCTGTCCCAGGAGAGTCTTGATTGAAGCATTGTACAATTTGGTGCCTTACGTGGTTGCTTTCTGTCTCCTGAGTCCCATTTTGTGTCATGGTGCAGCTATCTAAATAGGACAGAACTCCAACAATGTCAAGGGCGAGGATTTAACATAATTGATTTTCACTCAGTGTAAAAAGGTACTTAACTTACAACTGAATTTAAATGGAGAGAACTGATGGGTTGTTGAGCTCTTGGGGACGATGTAACAGGTAAAGTGCTCAGACTCAGGCTTTAGCTCAGGGTTGGTTAAAATGGGTTCACCACTTCTCTCAGTCAAATTTTAAGGTATAAAATGAAAGGTTTTGGCCGGAATTTTCCCATTGCCAAGCGTGCAGGTTTGGGGCCGGGTCGGCAGTAAAAATCCCGGAAATTGCGAGTGGGTCCGGAACCCGCAGTCATCCCGCCATCTCGCGCATTTAACTTGGGCAGACACGGGCCTGATCGGCAGAGGGGGGCGACCTCACTGAAGTTATTAAATGCTTGTTGAGAGACATTTAGGAGGGATTTTAATGCCAGCTTTTGACTTTTACTGCAGGAGCACGGGATTCACAGAGGCCGGTTACCTCGCCTGTGAAGAGGAGGTGGAAGGTCAGTGGCCATTGGCGAGTTCATTCATTCAGAGCTGGGAAAAGCACATAAATACTGCAACATTGGGGCAGAAATTCCTCCCCAAACGCGTGAGTACGGAAGGGGTACTCACGCGTCTGGCCAGAGGAAATGCCGGTTTTCAGCATGCACAGCGCATGCGCTGAAAACCGGCATTTCCTCTCCTCTAACCCAAGAGGTGAAGAGGCTAGCGCGTGCATCTTGGATTTCCTCTGTTTTGGGGGATTTGCGCATGTGTAAAGGCCTCCGGTCTTTACGCTTGTAAAAAGCACACTAAGTATTTATTTTTACAGGTAAGTGGTGTTTTAGTGCAATTTAGAAATGTTTTTTCCACAGGTTTATTATTTTAAAGAATCTACAATAAGGTAAGTTTAGTTTTAGACCCTTTTTATTAAAAATTTATTTTTTTCAACAAAAAAAATTATTGTTTAAATTATTTTTTTAAACTTATTTATACTTAATTTAATGATTGGGATGTTTCTTAAAATTTTATTTAAAGTTTAAGTAGTGTTTTGGGGTGCAGTACTTCTCATGAGTTTGACAGTTCTTACACTCAAACTTATGAATGAACCTTCCCCTCCCCTGATTGGCTGAACAGTGCTCACCTGATCCCAGCCGGCACATCGCACTAACTACGCCGTTGGGTCAGGTTAGCACAGCGCGCCGACATCTGAACCTGGCCACTGACAGGAAATGCACTGCGGGCCAGGTTTCAGATGTCGGCACGCCGGGTGAGTGCACATCGGGGGCTTGCACGCGCGGCAAGCCCCCGACACCAAGTTCTGGGCCAATATATCTCATTACTTGCCTCATGGAAAGGCTCTTGCTGACTCCATTGGGTGCCATCGGTTTGCAGGTCATTTCTGAGACATCGGAAGCCACTCTCACCACATTGCTACTTAGTATCACAACATTGACGGATTGGCCCTCTGATCTCCACTTTACCTGCCATCTAGTACATCAGCATGGGTGCCACTTATACTGTCTCACCTTGGTCCTCAAAATCGGACCAAGATGAGCCCCACCACCAACATCAGTCACACCAGCAGCAGAAGCAACCACAACAGCCTTCTCCTCAATGACTTGATGCTCCACAGAGGAGAGGGGTGCACAACAGGGCTGCAGTGCACCGGAAGCGATACCTCCAACACAGGGTATACAGGCAGAGGATGAGCTTCCTCAACATTACTGAGCAGCAGTGCTTCAGGAGGCTCAGGCTATCGCGCCAGGTCGACGCAGACATTTGTAGCTTGCTGGAAGAAGACCTGCTGCCCAGAGAACCTGGTGGACACTCCTTACCAGTGGCTGACCAAGTCACCGCCGCCCTCAACTTCTTCGCCTCAGGCTCCTTCTAGGGATCTGTAGCAGACATTTGCAGAATCTGGCAGTCCGCCACCCACAGATGCATCACCCAGGTGACCGATGCCATGTTTCACAAGTCAGCCAATTTTAACAACTTTGCCACTGATGAGGCCAATGTTACTGAGCAGGCGCTTGGCTTTGCGGCTCTTGCTGACTTTCCTCGTGTGCAGGGCTTCATCAATTGCACACATGTGGCCATGAAGGCACCCCATCATCGCTCAGGAGTGTTTGTGAACTGCAAGGGCTTCCACTTCCTCAATGTGCAGCTTGTCTGCAACCATAAAAAGATCATCATGCATGTGTGCACCAGATTCCCTGGCAGCTGTCTTACTCTTTTGTGCTGGGCCAGTCCACCCTCCCTCAGCTCTTCGCACCTCCAAACAGACTTACTGGCTGGCTGCTTGGAGACAAGGTCTATCCACTGAAGACATGGCTCATGACACCCTTGAGGACGCCAAGTACTGAGGTTGAGAAGCGTTATAATGAGAGCCAGATCTCCACCAGATGTTTCATAGAGCAAGCAATAGGCATGCTGAAGATGTGCTTCGGATGCCTTGACCGATCTGGAGGAGCCCTTCAGTATGCACCAGCTGGGATCTCCAGAATCATCATTGTTTGCTGCGTAATATGTTTGCTGCACAACATAGCGCAGCAGCGAGGATTGGAGCTGCAGGAGGAGCAAGGCGCAGAGTGCACAGCCTTTTCAAGGGAGGAGGAGGTGGAAGATGAGGAGGATCAGGACGAGGAACCTGAGGTGGAGATGGCAGCAGCAACGGTGCATATTGCTGCCCGGGAGGACCGGGGTGGCCTCATCATGGCCAGATTTACTTAACTTGCTCCAATGCAGTCACATGGTTCTCACTCCAATGCAGTCACATGGTTCTCACATGCTGTATTACGTTCCACCCAACAACACCATAAAGCATACCTACAATGACCAAGCTATTCCTCTCACCCAAACCTCAGTGCTTGAGGTTAAGTAATGTCTCCCCATTCACTCCAAGTGACAAGGCCACTTCCAAGACAGCAAGCAAAAATGGACAAGACCAGGAAGTGGTGCAAAGAAATACATTTATGTGTGTCATCAAAATAACTGGAACTTAAAACTAACATTTTTGATACACCCATGTGCATACCCTTGTGCATCTACTTTTGTGTTATTTTTCTTCTCCAAGTGCTTCTACGAGGTGCAACCCCTGTGGCTTCAGGAGAGGTAGTTGCAGGCTGCTCACTTCCCTGCTGCGACTCGTCAGACACTTTTGGCAGATGTCCTCTGGGTTTTAGGATCTCTGAGGGCCCCGCCAAAGTCTGCTCCTCCTGAAACTGTGCAGGGGCAGACTCTGCCATCAGGATCTGAGGCAGCTTGTGGGGCTCTGGCTGAGGGGAGGAAATGGGGGAGAAGTGGGAGCACTTTGCGAAGAGCCTCCACTTCCATGTCCCCTCTCACCATCATCCCTCTCATGGGCCACCCGCACTCATGTGACTGGCACATTTGCTGCTCCGTGCAAGTGGCCATCCTTTCCATGGAACAGCACATCGTTGACATCGTCTGCGACATGATGATGCTTATGTTGGAGATGGACTCCTCCATTCTCTGTACATTTGTAGGCATTGCGGTTGCAAAAGCTGCCAGAGCCTCATGCAATTGTTGCTGCCCCTCCAAGATCACCCTCTTTCTCGATAGCCCACGAGGCTCAGTGTCTGCATACAGTTCAGCAGAGCTTGGAGCATCCTGCGCCCTCCGGCGAAGAGTCTCCACTGCTGTCCCTGTCAACACCATCTGCTCTTGCTCACTTGTGATGTGATAGACACCAGGTGACAACACTACTCTATGGTGCACAGGACCCACCGAGGTGTGCATATCTGCGATGGTGCTGGGTGCGCTTGGGTCTGCTGATGCTGCACTCTCAGAGGCTGGAGCTTCCTCTGTGGAGTTGCTTTCCTCCTCCGGCTGGACAGTGGGGGGGGGAGGGGCACTTGATGGAAATTTGAGAGAGTAAAGAGATGAATTAGAAGTGTTATAATAAGAATGGGTAACATTACCATTATGCACATGATGTCAGCAGCCAGTGAAATGCCATCAGTCACCACATGAGTGATTGCTTTATGCCATGTGGCTGTATGAAATGTGATTGTCACTAGGTGTCTGGGATGTCCCCCTCTCTCCGTCTCCCACCGCCAACATCTCTCCAACTCCCGATATCTCCAGCGCCCTCTCCTCTGCTGGAGTCAGCTGGGTGAATACTGGAGGGCCACCTCTGGTTCTTTGTCTCTCCCAAGTGTTCTGGGCTCTTTTCTCCTGCAAGGAGGGAAAGAAGAGAAGTTTGAGTGAGAGTGATGGAATAAGGGTAAGGAATGGATGGGCTACATCTGTAGAGGTGACTATGAGGGAGTGGCGTGACATTGCCGAATGGCCTCCTTCTGTGGTGTTACTTGCTATGATTGCATTAGTATGAGGGTGAGGGGTGGTTAGTCAGATGGGGATGTGAGTATGTACATAGTGAGACAGGGATGGGTGGACGTGCAAGGTATGTTGGTGTGAGGAATGATGCACAGGAGTAGGCTTGGGAAGGCAGAGTGATGGGGATGTGTTGATAGGCACATCAGGATAAGAACATAAGAACATAAGAAATAGGAGCAGGAGTAGGCCAATCGGCCCCTCGAGCCTGCTCCGCCATTCAATAAGATCATGGCTGATCTGATCCTAACCGCCAATCCACTATCACAGAACCATCTCCTGGATCTAACAGAATTAGACACATGAAATAGGAGCAGGATCAGGATACACAGCCCCTGGGCCCGCTCCGCTACCCACAGGGCCATGACCGATCCGGTCCTAGACTCATGTCCAAATTCCTGCCCGCTCCCCGTAACCCTTAATTCCCTTTATTTCTAGGAAACTGTCTATTTCTGTTTTAAATTTATGTAATGATGTAGCTTCTACAGCTTTTTGGGGCAGCATATTCCATGGACCAACCACCCTCTGAGTGAAGTAGTTCCTCCTCATCTCAGTTTTGAAAGAGCAGCCCCTTATTCTAAGACTATGCCCCCTAGTTCTAGTTTCACCCATCATCGGGAACATCCTCCCCGCATCCACCCGATCCAAACCCTTCACAATCTTATATGTTTCAATAAGATCGCCTCTCATTCTTCTGAACTCCAATGAGTAGAGTCCCAATCTACTCAACCTCGCCTCATATGTCCATCCCCTCATCCCCGGGATTAACTGAGTGAACCTTCTTTGTACTGACTCGAGAGCAACTATGTCCTTTCTTAAGTATGGACACTAAAACTGTACGCAGTATTCCAGGTGCGGTCTCACCAATACCTTGCACAACTGAAGCAATACCTCCCTATTTTTATATTCTATCCCCCTAGCATTGAAAGCCAACATTCCATTGGCCTTCTTAATCACTTGCTGCACCTGCATACTAACCTTTTGACTTTCGTGCACCAGGACCTCCAGATCCCTTTGTACTTCAGTACTTTCCAGTTTCTTGCCATTAAGATAATAACTTGCTCTACGATTTTTCCTGCCAAAGTGCATAACCTCACACTTTCCAGTATTGTATTCCATCTGCCAAATCTCTGCCCACTTACTTAGCCTATCTATGTCCCCTTGCAGGTTTTTTATGTCCTCCTCACTCACTACTTTCCCTCCCATCTTAGTATCATCTGCAAACTTTGATATGTTACACTCGGTCCCCTCCTCCAAATCGTTAATATAGATTGTAAAGAGTTGGGGACCCAGCACTGACCCCTGCGGAACACCACTAGTTACTGATTGCCAGTCTGAGAATGAACCATTTATCCCAACTCTCTGCCTTCTGTTAGATAGCCAATCCTCTATCCATGCCAGAATATTACCCCCATCCCGTGATTTTTTATCTTAAGCAATAATCTTTTGTGTGGCACCTTGTCAAATGCCTTTTGGAAGTCTAAATACACTACGTCCACTGGTTCCCCTTTATCCACCCTATATGTTACTTCCTCAAAGAACTCCAGCAAATTTGTCAAACATGACTTCCCCTTCATAAAACCATGCTGACTTTGTCCTATTAAATTATGATTATCCAAATGTCCTGTTACTGTCTCCTTAATAATGGACTCCAAAATTTTACCTACCACAGATGTTAGGCTAACCGGTCTATAGTTTCCAGCCTTCTGTCTACTGCCCTTTTTAAATAAGGGTGTTACATTAGCAGTTTTCCAGTCTGCCGGGACCATTGCCGAGTCTAGGGAGTTTTGGAAAATTATTATCAATGCATCCACAATCCCTACCGCCACTTCCCTCAAGACCCTAGGATGTAAGCCATCAGGTCCAGGTGATTTATTCGCCTTGAGTCCCATTATTTTACTGAGTACCACTTCCTTAGTGATTTTGATCGTGTTTAGCTCCTCCCCCCCATAGCCCCCTGTTTGTCCAATGTTGGGATATTCTTAGTGTCTTCTACTGTAAAGACTGATATAAAATATTCATTCAGTGTTTTTGCCATCTCCATATTTCCCACCATTAATTTCCCGGTCTCATCCTCTAAGGGACCAACATTTACTTTAGCCACCCTTTTTCTTTTTATATAACTATAAAAACTCTTACTATCTGTTTTTATATTTTTTGCTAATTTACTTTCATAATCTATCTTCCCTTTCTTAATCAATCTTTTTGTTATTTTTTGCTGTCTTTTAAAGTTTTCCCAATCCTCTATCCTCCCACTAGATTTGGCTATGTTATATGACCTTGTTTTTAGTCGAATACTATCCTTAATTTCTTTACTTAACCACGGATGGCTGTCTTTTCTTTTACACCCTTTTCTTCTCAGTGGAATATATATTTTTTGGAAGTTGTAAAATAACTCCTTAAATGTACACCACTGATCATGTATCGTCTTACCCTTTAATCTATTTTCCCAATCCACTCTACTCAACTCCGCTCTCATACCTTCATTGTCTCCTTTATTGAAGCTTAGCACGCTTGTTTGAGATCCAACCTTCTCACCCTCTAATTGAATATGGAATTCAACCATGTTATGGTCACTCATTCCAAGGGGATCCTTTACTAGGACATTTTTTATTAATCCTGTCTCGTTACACAGGACCAGATCTAAGGTTGCTTGCCCCCTGTTCGGTTCAGTTACATACTGCTCAAGAAACCCATCCCTAATACACTCAATGAACTCATCCTCAAGGCAGCCCTGCCCAATTTGATTTGTCCAATTAATATGATAATTAAAATCCCCCATAATTATAGATGTTCCCTTATTACAAGCCTCAATTATTTCCTGATTGATACTCCGTCCAACAGAGTTGCCACTGTTCGGAGGCCTATAGACTACGCCCACTAGTGTTTTTTCCCCTTATTATTCCTTACCTCCACCCAAACTGTTTCATTATCCTGATCTTTTGACCCAATATCATTTCTCTGTATTACAGTGATTCCTTCCTTTATTAACATAGCCACCCCACCTCCCCTTCCTTCCTGCCTGTCCTTCCTGATCATTAAATAACCTGGTATGTTTAATTCCCAGGCATTGTCACCCTGCAGCCATGTTTCTGTAATGGCCACAAGATCATACCCATATGTAGTTATTTGTGCCATTAACTCGTCTATTTTATTACGAATGCTACGTGCATTCAGATAGAGAACTTTCAAAGATGTTTTGTGACACTTAGTTCCTGCTTTTGCCCTTTTTATTACTTTACCTTTTACTCCATACCTTCTGCCCCTTCCTGACACGCTCTGGTTTTTAATTTCCCCACTGCTACCTAAGTCTATGACCTTCTCTGTTGTCATTTTTATTATTTGCTCTCTAGGAACCTCCCCCCCACTAGTTAGTTTAAAGCCCTCTCTACAGCCCTAGTTATATGATCTGCCAGGACTCTAGTCCCAGCACTGGCCAAGTGAAGCCCATCCCAATGTAACAGCTCCCTCCTGCCCCAGTACTGGTGCCAGTGTCCCAGGAAGCAAAACCCATTTCTCCCACACCAGTCTTTGAGCCATGCATTTAACTCTCTAATTTTATTTGTCCTAGCCAAATTCGCTCGTGGCTCAGGTAATAATCCAGAGATTATTACCCTTGTGGTTCTGCTTTTTAATTTGGCCCCTAGCTGCTCAAACTCCCTCAACAGAAACTCCTTCCTTGTCCTATCTATATCGTTGGTACCAACATGGACCACGACAACTGGATCCTCCCCCTCCCACTCCAAGTTTCTCTCCAGTCCAGAGGAGATGTCCTTAACCCTCGCACCGGGCAGGCAACACAGCCTTCGGGACTCTCGCTCTCGGCTGCAAAGAACTCTATCTATCCCCCTAACGATACTATCACCTACCACTACAACATTTCTATTTACTCCCCCCTCTTGAATGGCCCCCCGTTCCATGGTGCTGTGGCCAGATTGCTCATCCTCCCTGCAGTCCCTGCTCCTGTCCCCACAGGGAGTAAGAACCTCGAACCTGTTGGTCAAGAGCAAGGGCTGCGGCTCCTCCAGCTCTACCTCCTGGATCCCCATACCTGCCTCACTCGTAGTCACACCGTCCTGCCCCTGACCATGGGCTACATCTGAATTACTTAACTTCATAGGTGTGACCATGTCCTGATACACAGAGTCCAGGTACTTCTCCCCCTCCCTGATGTGTCGCAGTGTCTGAAGCTCAGACTCCAGCTCATCAACACGGAGCTGGAGTTCCTGTAGCAGCAGACACTTGTCACAGACGTAATCACCGTGAGCCTCAATGGGGTTCACTGGCTCCCACATCTCGCAACAGTAACACATCACCTGCTCCATTCTATGTAATTAATTAAATTTTTTATTGTTAGTTATGGACACCCTCTGCCCGATTTTAGATGCTAGTATCCCCTTGAATTAATTGGATTTAAATTAAATCAATCCCTCTAGTTACACCAGTTAAATGGTTTACCAACAGTCACTCTGCACCAGAAAGGCCTTGGTACACCACAGCAACCTTAAAAACTATAAACCACAGACTTAAAGTTTTAAAATGAGAGAAATACTCCAACCAATCACCTACCCGTTTTGTGGTGACGTCACACCTTGAATACGTTTTACCTCTCTCCTTGCCTGAGATTGGAGATTGGCGAGGCCTACTTGAGCCTCTGGGGCCTCTTGTAGTCGCTCTGCCGCGCTGCTCCGCCTCCACCCGCTGCTGATGCCGCACTGAGGCCTACCTGAGCCTCTGGGGCCTCTTGTAGTCGCTCTGCCACGCTGCTCCGCCTCCACCCGCTGCTGATGCCGCACTGAGGCCTACCTCAGCCTCTGTGGCCTCTTGTAGTCGCTCTGCCGCGCTGCTCCGCCTCCACCCGCTGCTGATGCCGCACTGAGGCCTACCTCAGCCTCTGTGGCCTCTTGTAGTCGCTCTGCCGCGCTGCTCCGCCTCCACCCGCTGCTGATGCCGCACTGAGGCCTACCTGAGCCTCTGGGGCCTCTTGTAGTCGCTCTGCCGCGCTGCTCCGCCTCCACCCGCTGCTGCACTGAGGCCTACCTGAGCCTCTGGGGCCTCTTGTAGTCGCTCTGACGCGCTGCTCCACCTCCACCCGCTGCCGATGCTGCACTGAGGCCTACCTCAGCCTCTGGGGCCTCTTGTAGTCACTCTGCCACGCTGCTCCGCCTCCACCCGCTGCCGATGCCACACTGAGGCCTACCTGAGCCTCTGGGGCGTCTTGTAGTCGCTCTGCCGTGCTGCTTCGCCTCCACCCGCTGCTGATGCCACACTGAGGCCTACCTGAGCCTCTGGGGCCTCTTGTAGTCGCTCTGCCGTGCTGTTCCGCCTCCACCTGCTGCCAATGCCGCACTGAGGCCTACCTGAGCCTCTGGGGCCTCTTGTAGTCACTCTGCCGCGCTGCTCCGCCTCCACCCGCTGCCGATGCCGCACTGAAGTTGAGTGTGGATTCTCACTCACCTTTCCTGACCTTATGAGATCATTGAATCATTCCCTGCACTGGATCCAGGTTCTCCTCACCACATCCCTGCTGCTGACCTCCTCAGCTATATCCAGCCAGGCCCTTTTCGTGTCTTTTGGAGGTCTCATTCACCTATCAGCAGGGAACAGGATCTCCTGGCATGCTCTGACTGCCTCCACCAGAGTATACACGGGTGCATCAGAAAACCGTAGTGCAGCCCTCTGCCTTTGACTATCCATCATTGCAGGCTCAGAAAAGTGCTCAGCCCTTTGGATTTCAGGATCCACACTCCTCTAGCAACCTTCAAAAGAGTTGCATGCAAGGCTGCTTTAAATATCGGTGCTGCAAACGAGTCATCGATGACGTCATCAGACCTGCTCCATTTAATTGGGCCGGGAAATGCACATGACTGCTTTAAGTGGGGCCATTAAGTTAAAGTCGCCCTGAAAAATGCACTGAGCAGAACATCGCTTTCCTGACTCGCTATGTGGCCCACATGCACTCAGCTCGACTCCACGGTAAAAACTCTGGCCCTTGAGTTAGTAGGGGACTTTGCTGTTCACAAAATGGCTGCCGCATTTGCCGACATAACAAGAATGAATGTACGTTAAAAGTAATCCATTGGTTGTGAAGCCCTATTGGGACATCATAAGGGTGTGAAAGGGAAAATATAACTCAAGTTCCCTTTTATTCCTAACCCTTGCAAAAATGACATGGGGTCACTCCACAAAGGGAATCAGTGAGAAAATATGTGAAGTAGTGGTGTTGAGCATAACAGATTAAAGCTCAGCTTCACCCGGTGGGATAGAAAATTGCAACAACAACCTTAAAAACCGTGCAAACCTTCTCATTACGTCTATACAACTGCATGAAAATAAGTGCAAGTATAGCCTCCTTTTGGTCACTTCAGCTCTCTCTTATTTTGTTTATTTTCTCCTCACATTTTTCCCCTTCCCCCTTTTATTCTCCATGCCTCGCTTTCTTTGTCTATATGTTTTTCTTAGTGTGTGGGCACACAAGCAAACTATGTAAGAACATCTAACAGTGGAACTCAAAGCTATCAATTTGGAAACCAGTGCTTCGTGTGGAAGTGCACAGGAAGCTGAAAGCAAAGAAGCCATATAAAAAGGCTATGAGTAGGATAGACAGGTGCCATAAATAAACGGCTTTCTAACTTGTAGCCATCTTTCTTACATAAAATAAATGATGAAGATCTTCGTGGAAAAGGAATTGATATTTAATACTTTTTAATATTTCATTCTGAATGCTATTAATGTGATTGAATAGCTGACAGACAATTTTTGCATGCATTTATTATGCAGTCCTTTATTTCTCAAATAATCTAATGGAAATTACATACAGAATAATTTATGTTGGGTTATTATGATTCTCCTTGTAGTCTGCTCCAGCTTCGTGGCTGGATACCATCAGTTGCATATTTCCCACATTTTATTTAGTTGGTACATAGCAGTCTTTACCCTTCCACTATCAAATTCTCACCCATGTGATACAATTCTGTGCAACCTTGTTGATTAGGAATGGAAAAATTTGTGGGTTTTGTGCAGTTAGTCCTATTTCACTTTCCTCCATTTTCCAAACAGACTGTCCGTCTTTCTTAAGTCCCAATTCAATTATTCATGCTTGATTATGGAATTCCACAAGCACTTCTGATCTAGTTAGGATCTGCACCCTCTCAAAATAAGCCTGCAATTATCCCTCCACAATTGCCTGAACTGTCAGATCTTGCAGGCAAAGATCTGCTTAAATAATGGCCCAGAAATTGGTGTCGGGGGCTTCCCGCGGGTGCAAGCCCCCGACCTACACTTACATAGCGCGCCAACAGTTGAAGCCTGGCCCTGCGTGGAATTCCTGCCAGTGGCCCGGTTCAGCTCCCGGCGCGTTGTGCTTGCGTGATCCAGCGGCGTAGTTAGTTCGATGAGCCAGCTGGGATCACGTGAGCATTGGGCAACCAATCGGAGGTTGCTAAAGTTCATTCATGAGTTTGATAGTAAGACCTGTCAAACTCATGAAAACTCCGGGCGCCCAAAACAGTACTTAAACTTCAAATAAAAGTTTTTAAAAATCCCACTAATTAAATGAACTATTAATAACTGTAAAAAAAACTATTTTAAACAATTATTCAAATTTCTGAAAACATTTTTTTTTTAAGAAATCGGGTCTAAAAATACACTTACCTTACTGTAAAGTCTTTAAAAATAATAAACCTGTGGAAAAAAAATTCTAACTTTAATTATTAGACCACTTACCTTTGAAAACTAAGTCCTTCCGTCTGCTTTTTTCATTCGTAAAAAGTTGAGGCCTTCATGCACGGGCAAACCTTTACAAAAAAAGGAATTTCAGCGCGCATGCACAGACTCCTGCGCGCACGCGTTCTACCTCTGAACCCCTTGGTTCAGAGGAAAGGAAATGCCGGTTTTTCGCGCATGCGCTGCGCATGCTGAAAACCGGCAATTCCATCGGGCCCACGCGTGAGTACCCCGTCCGTACTCACACGTTGGGACCCGAATTACTGGGCCAAGGTTTCTAATGGTATGCAAATTTCATCCATTCCATATTCAGGCCTTTCTTCACAATGATCTTCTCTTTCCTCCATACCATCACCACCAGGTTGTTCATTTGAGATGTGCTTAAAGTAGGTGAAAAAACTGCCAAGAGCTGCACAAATATTTTCTGCTTGGACAGATTTGGCATTGAATCCTGTGCCATCTGGTAAATACAATTAATGGATGCTGAAGACATAGGAGAGAAAACTCTTCACACCTTAAAGCTTGCTCCCATGATTTATGCATTATCATGCATCTGGCAAGATTCATTCACTACTATGCTAGCATAATCAATATCCTACATCTTCAATTATTCCCTAACTGGGGCGTAGTTCTGTGGAATGTGAGTTTCTAATTGTGGGTAAATTCCAAAGCAGAGTTCTAAGAAATCTCTTGTTACCTATGTATGGTCTCCCATAGGCATCCATTAGGAAGCAAGGCTCAACTGCATGAGACCTTCAATTAACACCATAATGCTGGATGGATGCACAGATAATTCAAGCTTTGGCCTTCCTTCTGTCGGGAGTTTCACAACCACCAAACAGATTGCCAGTGCTTTAACCTCATTATCCAGGTAGCAGTTTAATGATCTGTGTCATGAATCATTCGTAATTTCTGTTTACATTCTTTCATTCTGAAATGCTATACCTGTTAATAAAGTATTCTGAATTAAATTGGCCAGAATTTTAAATTGGAGGTGGGCAGGGAGTGGGGTTAATGGAATGGGGTTGGGAAACCCAGGAGAATGGGTTTCCCTCAGGCCCTGCCGAATTTAACGGCAGGATCTGGTTTACATTTTGATTCTTTGTTTTGCGCCTGCAGCCAGCCAGATGGAGAGGCTGGCTGGCTGACGGGCAGGTAGGCCTGCAGCACCAGGCTGCAGCGAGGTGAGAGGCATTGGAGGGGGAAAATCGGAAGGCCGAGGGTCATCAGCAAAGTCGGGGGCTGCAGCTCGTCGGCGAGCTCGGGACTGAATATCGTCGGTGAGGTCAGGGGCTGAAGATCATTGGCGAGGTCGGGGGCTGAAGTTAGTCGGGGAGGTTGTGGGCTGGAGTTAGTCGGTGAGGTCAGGGGCTGAAGATCATTGGCGAGGTCGGGGGCTGAAGTTAGTCGGGGAGGTTGTGGGCTGGAGTTAGTCGGTGAGGTCAGGGGCTGAAGATCATCGGCGAGGTCGGGGGCTGGAGTTAGTCGGCGAAGTCAGGGGCTGAAGATTGTCAGCTAGGTCGGGGGCTGAAGATCATTGGCGAGGTTGGGGGATGAAGATCATTGGTGAGATCGGGGGATGAAGATCATTGGCGAGGTCAGGGGCTGAAGATCATTGGTGAGGTTGGGGGATGAAGATCATTGGTGAGATCGGGGATGAAGATCATTGGCGAGGTCAGGGGCTGAAGATCATTGGTGAGGTTGGGGGATGAAGATCATTGGTGAGATCGGGGGATGAAGATCATTGGCGAGGTCAGGGGCTGAAGATCATTGGTGAGGTCGGGGGCTGAAGATCATTGGTGAGATCGGGGGATGAAGATCATTGGCGAGGTCGGGGGCTGAAGATCATTGGTGAGATCGGGGGATGAAGATCATTGGTGAGGTCAGGGGCTGAAGATCATTGGTGAGGTCGGGGGCTGAAGATCATTGGTGAGGTTGGGGGATGAAGATCATTGGCGAGATCGGGGGATGAAGATCATTGGCGAGGTCAGGGGCTGAAGATCATTGGTGAGGTCGGGGGCTGAAGATCATTGGTGAGATCGGGGGCTGAAGATCATTGGTGAGGTCGGGGGCTGAAGATCATTGGTGAGATCGGGGGATGAAGATCATTGGTGAGGTCGGGGGATGAAGATCATTGGCGAGGTCGGGGGCTGAAGATCATTGGTGAGGTCGGGGGCTGAAGATCATTGGCGAGGTCAGGGGCTGAAGATCATTGGTGAGATCGGGGGCTGTAGATCATTGGTGAGATCGGGGGATGAAGATCATTGGCGAGGTCAGGGGCTGAAGATCATTGGTGAGATCGGGGGATGAAGATCATTGGCGAGGTCAGGGGCTGAAGATCATTGGCGAGGTCAGGGGCTGAAGATCATTGGTGAAGTCAGGGGCTGAAGATCATTGGTGAGATCGGGGGATGAAGATCATTGGCGAGGTCGGGGGCTGAAGATCATTGGTGAGGTCGGGGGCTGAAGATCATTGGTGAGATCGGGGGATGAAGATCATTGGCGAGGTCGGGGGCTGAAGATCATTGGTGAGGTCGGGGGATGAAGATTATTGGTGAGATCGGGGGATGAAGATCATTGGCGAGGTCAGGGGCTGAAGATCATTGGCGAGGTCGGGGGCTGAAGATCGTCGGCGAGGTCAGGGGCTGAAGATTGTCAGCGAGTTCAGGGGCTGAAGATTGTTGGTGAGGTCGGGGAAGGCAGATCGTCGATGAGGTTGTGAGCTGGGGATTGGAGGGGTGGTCAGGGGCTAAAGATCATTGGCGAGGTCAGGGGCTGCAGATCATCGGAGGGGTCAAGGGCTGGAGGTTGGAGGAAGGAGTCGTGGAGGGGGGATCAGATATCGGAGGCCTCGTGGGTGGTGGGGGGGTCAAAGGCCAGGGGGTGAGATCCGGGGTGGGTCGAAAGGGTCGGGGGTGGGTGTGGTGTCTGATCATGGAGGGTTGGTGAGGCAGGGATGCTGGATCCAGCAGGTAAGTAGAAAGGCACTTACCTCCTGGATCCAGCAGTCCTCACCTCACTTTGGCTGGCGGGTTCCCCGAGGCCTGGGAAACTCACCTGCCAACAGTTAAATTTAAAATGGTGGATCACCATGCTTATTATAATATTTAAAGTGCCAACCCGCCTCCTGGGAGCGGCTTGGCTCTTCCCCCAACTGCTGTATCCCACCCCAGTTAAAACCAGAAGTGAGTGGATTGGAGGTGTGTTGGGGTCGGGATTCATATTCTTAAGACGTTAACCCACCATCTGACCCCAACCCACCCATTTTTTGGGGTTAAAATTTCCCTCGCAATGCTCAATAAACAACGTTTACTGCAAATTTATGAGCTGATAAACTGATTCATTGTTGATTCATAAGAAATGTTTTGCACTCTCTCTTTCTCAAGGTCACTGAGTCAGTGTTATGAATAGTCCTAGAAGATGATTGTCTTTTTAACTGTTTTCTTCCAGTCACATATATGGGGGAATTTTAACCACACCCCGGCCGGGTGAGAATGGAACGTGCGTGGGGTAAAAATCGTGCGGATGTACTTACTGGCCCATTACCGCTTACTTCACAGCGTGAACTTTGTAGTCAGCTGAGGTGCCCGACAGCGGCAAGAGGGAACCCCATGAATGGAATGCAAATTCGGGTCCTATGATGCAATTAGGACCCCGACACAGTCTTAACATAAAAAACTAGAAGTCTCGCCCATTGCTTAACCCATTAGGTAAGATATATCAAGATTGATTCCACAGGCAGCTGGATTCAGTATTTAAAGAAGTAGTAATGTCCAGACACTCAGATCATTATCATCTATGTGCTGGTGAGTTTTTGGAGATGGAGTGATTTCTCACTTTGGATATTGTTTGTTTGCTAGCCCCCGACCTGCACTTACCTAGCGCATCGGCTGTTGAGCTGTGGGCCCACGTGGGATTCCGATCCTGGGCCTGCTCCAACTGCTGGCGCGCAGTGCTTGCGTATCCCATGGGCGCAGTTAGTTCGATGCGTCCCCTGGGATCACGTGGGCCATGGAGAGCCAATGGTAGCAGGGAATGCCCATTCATAAAATTGACAGGAAGGGCTGTCAAAACTATAAATGCTATAAGCCCCAAAACATCACTAAACCTGCAAATAAATTTTAAACAAAATCACATTTTTAAAATAACTATAAATTACATGAAATAACTATTTTAAACAATAATATAAATTTTTGAAAAAATGAGTTACATTTTCTAACAGGGCTAAAAATAAACTTACCTTTCTTTAAAGTATTTAAAAATAATAAACCTGTGGAAAAAATGTTTTAATTTTAATTAATTCACCACTTACCTTGTTAAAAGCAGGCCTTGCGCCTGCTTTTTAAAAGTGTAGCTGTTGGAGACTCACCCTCCCGGAGAAACCTGCAAAAAAAATGTAAGTTCGATGCGCACGCGCTGCCTCTCCGGCGCACGTGTTCCACCTGTCAACCCCTTCTTTCAGGGGAACGGAAGTGCCGGTTACCCGCGCATGCGCAGTGCATGCACGAAACCGACACTTTTGTTGGGCCTACGCGTGAGTACCCCATGCGTACTCACGCGTTGGGACTCGAATTTCTGGGCCATTAATATATTTTGTTTACTCACCTTGAATTAACAGTGAAAGCCACTCTTGGTGCATTGTACTTGGTGGAGGAAAAGGAGAAGGAGGAAGAGCAGGAACACCAACAGCAGCAGCAGATTCCTCAACATCAAGGAAGAGCAACAGGTAAGCCTCTGAGAAGAAAGCAGGTGAGGGGTTGTGCATGCAGAAGGCCTTATCCAGCCAATATGGTCCAAGGGTGACCTTACAGGATCTCTCTGAGGAGCAGTGCATGAGCTTCTCGAGCTAGGTTGCTGCTGACCTCTGCAGCCTCCTGCAAAAAAACCTCTGTCACAGGGGGACATGCCTTGCCATGCCAGTGGCTGTAAAAGTCACCCCCACTCTCAACTTCTTTGATTCGGATCCTCCCAGGCTGTTGCTGGGTACATCTCCCGCATTTCACAGTCTGCGGTCCACCAAGTGCTTCAAGGAGGTGGCCAATACAAAATTTGCCAGGTCAAACCAGTAAAGTTTTTTTACTATTTTCAAACGTGGTTCAGTGGTAGCACTCTCAATTCTGAGTCAGAAGGTTGTGGGTTCAAGTCCCACTCCAGGGATTTCAACAGAAAAACCAGGCTGACTCTCCAGTATAGTACTGAGGGAGTGCTGCTCTGTTGAAGGTGTTGTCTTTCGGATGAGATGTTAAACCAAGGCCCTCTCAGGTGGATGTAAAAGATCGCATGGCAATATTTTGATAAGAAGAGCTGAAGTCCTGGACAATATGTATCCCTCAACCAACACCTAAAAACAGATTATCTGGTCATTATCACATTGCTGTTTGTGAGACATTGCTGTATGCAAAATTGGCTGCTGCGTTCCCTACATTACAACAGTGACTACACTTCAAAAAGTACTTAATTGGTTGTAAAATGCTTTGGGGCAGCTTGATATCATGAAAGGTACTATATAAATACAAGTCCTTCTTTCTTTCTTTCTAGTGATGAGAACGGTCAAAATGAGAGAACCTTTGGGATTGCTGACTTCCCTCGAGTGAAGAGCACTGTTGACTGCACTCATGTTACCATCAAGGCATCAGAAGACCAGCCAGGAGGCTTTGTAAACCAGAAGGGGTTTCATTCGATTAATGTACAACTTGTATGTTTTGATAACAAAAGGATCATGATAGTCTGTGCCAGGTTCCCAGGCAGCTGTCACAAAGCATTCAATCTGTGGCAGTCAAAACATTCCCCCACTATTCAACCCCACCAGGAATGTTCGAGAATGGCTGCTTGGAGACAAGGGCTATCCCTTTGAACATGGTTGCTGACACCCCTCTTCAACACCACCATGCCTGATCAGCTCAGGTAGAACTAGAGCCAAGAAACCATGAGGACGGTCATTGACTCACTATCGAGTGATAAATTCAGGTGCCTCGCTAGTTCCTGGGGTTCCCAGCAAGAAACATAAGAAACATAAGAAACAGGAGCAGGAGTAAGCCAACCGGCCCCTCGAGACTGCTCCGCCATTCAGTAAGATCATGGCTGATCCAATCTTGTCCTCAACACCACTTTCCCGCTCTCTCCCCATACCGCTTGACTCCCTTGTAGTTCAAATGTCTGTCAATCTCCGCCTTAAATATATTCAGTGACTCTGCCTTCACAGCGCTCCGGGGTAGAGAATTCCAAATATTCACGACCCTCTGAGAGAAGAAATTCCTTCTCATCTCCGTCTTAAACTGAAACGATGCCCCCTAGTTCTAGAGAGTCTTCCGCATAATTGTAGCCTTCAGGATCTTGCGTAATACTGCTTTCCAGACAGAGGTGGAGGAGGCAGGTCGACAGCAAGACTCATTATCTGGTAAGGAACAGTTGGACAAAGGCGCAGAAGAAGCAGATGAAGAAGGGCCACAACAATGCCTTGCAGCCAGAGATGCAAGGGATGAATTAATAGTTCAATGCTGCAGGTAAACTGCTCAGCCCCATCCCCTGAAAACTGAAACCAAGCCCCTCTGCATTAGTGGATCTGGTAACCTCCTTCACCACTCCCTTAATCCTGCATTGAAACCATTTAATCAAATTTTACTTGAATGTACAGTGATGTCTGGGAGCTCGAGCCCATGAGGGCATGGCTGCAGACTGTAGCTCCTCAGTCATCTTGAAAGAGGGCAGCACTTGCCTGTCCCGTAGCACCATCCTCACATACATGGGGTTGTAGCTCATCACTCCCACTGATCTGAGGGATAGCAGACTGCAGGAAATGAGAGATGCCTTGACATCCATCTGGCCCACCAGTCTGTCCATGTGTGTTAGATCCGTGGTTCAGTCGATAAATAATTACATGGATGCTGTACATAAACAAACAACAGGTCTTTACTGGAGGAGGGTCATCTCTAGACTGGGGTACAGAGGCATGCGCAGAGCTTATATACCGGTGTGGTTACTGCCGGTACTACAGTATACAGGAGCTGTAAAAAGTAGTTCTGACTTAAAGCACATACACTACAATTCCTCCCTTTTTAGATTAATAATACCCCCTTAATATTCAATTAACAATTACATTTGTACATGTACATTCAATAACAAAAGTCCATTTATAGATTCAGTCTTGGGGCGGCTTCCTGACCCTTTCGGGATAGCGCCTTTCCGGAGGTTCTTGTTCTTGGTGCAGAGGCGATTCTGACCCCTTTTCATCGGGTAGTTCATCGGGTTCCACTGCTACTGGGTCTGAAGTAGATGCTACCGGTATGTCGGGTTCATCCCCAGATACTCGAGACATGGGGTTGACGCCTTCCTGTGACGCTAAGATCTGATCGACGTGGCGTCTCACAATGTTCTCCCCGACATCCACTGTGTACATTAATGGCCCCTGCCTTGTACATATTGTTCCGGGTTGCCACTTCTCTGTTCAATAGTCACGGGCCAAGACTGGTTGCCCTACATTGAAGCTCCTTGTCGGCTTCTCGTTGATGTGCTGGAATTGTTTGTCCTCAACATTTCTTCGCACATTTGGTCTGAGCAAGTCCAGACGAGATCTCAACCTTCGGTTAAAGAACATCATGGCCGGGGTCTGGTTGGTAACTGTATGTGTCGCGTTTCGGTAGGCTAATAAGAAATTGTCCATCTTATGCTGTAGTGGAATATCCTCATCGCACATGGCCTTTATCGCCTTCTTAAAGGTTTGTACGAACCTCTCAGCTAATCCATTGGTAGCTGGATGATACGGGGTGGATGTGTAATGCCTTACCCCATTCCTTTTCATGAATTTTTGGAACTCGTCGGACACAAACTGTGGTCCATTATCAGAGCAGATCTGCTCTGGCAAACCGTTTCTGGCAAATATGGTCCGTAGGACTGCAATCGTTTTCTCTGTAGTGGTTGAAGACATCTTTATCACCTCAGGCCACTTTGAATGAGCATCCACTGCTATTAAGAACATTGAGTCCATGAATGGACCAGCGAAATCAATGTGCACCCATTGCCACGGAGAGGAGGGCCACTCCCATGAGTGTAGAGGGGCATGTGGTGGTGCATTTTGGACCTTCTGGCATCCTAAGCAGCTCTTAGTTAGGTCTTCGATTTGTTGATCGATTCCCGGCCACCACACATAAGCCCTAGCAAGGCTTTTCATTTTCACTCCCCCCAGATGACCTTCATGTAGCTCCTTTAGCACTCTCTCCCTTAACTTGGGTGGAATCACCACTCTGGATCCACACATCACTGTCCCCTGGCATACTGACAGCTGTTCTCTTCTGGATGAGAATGCTGGCAACAGTGAGTCGCCATGTGTTGGCCATCCCCTCACCGTCAATTCATATACCCGTGACAGCGTCAGATCATTGCGGGTCTCCTTCTCTATATCCGCGTTTGTTACTGGCAATCGTTCAATTATCGACGAATAAAATATCTCGATCGGGTCCACTGCTGGTCCTTCGTCCACCGTAGGCAGTGGCAGGCGCGATAGCCCATCAGCGTTCCCATGCTGTTTCGTGCCTTTATATTCTATTTCATATTGATTCGCCCCTAGAAACAGGGACCATCTTTGTAACTGCTGTGCAGTCATTACTGGCACGCCCTTCTTAGGATTAAAGATGGAGACAAGTGGTTGGTGCTCAGTCAGCAAGGTGAGCTTCTGCCCATGCAGATAATGGTTGAATTTTTTTACTCCCCATACTAGGCTGAGGGCCTCCCTGTCAATCTGGGCATAGTTGCACTCGGCTGAGGTTAGTGACCCAGACGCAAAGGCTACTGGCCTCTCCAACCCGTCTGGGAATTTGTGCGACAGCACCGCTCCAATGCCGTAGGGTGATGCATCACATGCCAAACGAATTGGTAGTGCTGGGTTGAAATGGGCCAACACCTCTTTTGATGTGATCAATTCTTTACACTTCTGGAAAGCTCGTCTACGTTCGTCATCCCACTTCCATGGTACCCCTGTTTGCAGTAGGGTGTTCAGCAGGTGTAATATCGTAGACAAATTTGGTAAGAACTTGTGGTAATAGTTTACCAGCCCGAGGAACGACCTCAGTTGTGTCACATTTTCCGGTGCTGGAGCCTTGACTACTGCCTCAATCTTGTCAGGGGACTTATGTAACCCCTCTTCATTGATGACGTGGCCGCAATACGAGATCTGTTTCTGGAAAAACTCGCACTTGTGGCGATTAGCTCGTAGCCCATATTCCTTTAATCTGGCGAGCACCTTCTCCAAGTTAGCGAGGTGATCACCGTCATTTTCGCCCGTGACCAAGATGTCGTCCAAATAACACTGGGTCCCTGGAATCCCTTGCAGGACCTGATCCATCGCCCTTTGCCAGATAGCCGGAGCCGAGGCTACTCCAAACACCAGCCGGTTGTATTGATAGAGACCTTTATGGGTGTTGATCATAAGGTAATGTTTCAAAGCTTCTTCTACTTCCATTTGCAAGTACGCCTGGGCTAGATCAATTTTGGTGAAGCGTTTACCACCAGATAGCGAGGCGAAAATATCCTCAATTTGTGGAAGCGGATATTGCACCGTGTGAAGGACTGGGTTCACTTTCACCTTAAAATCCCCACAGATGCGGACCTTCTTTGGTTCCCCAGGCGTATTACGCACTGACCCCTTCATTACAGGAATGATGGGTGTAGCCCACTCGCTCCAGTCCACTTTGGACAGCACTCGTGAATGTTCCAACCCTTCCAGCTCTGCTTCAACCGCTGGTCTGATCACATGAGGCACTGGTCTGGCCTTCAGAAACTTTGGGCTTGCATTTTCCTCTATTTTAATTGTTGCTGTTATTCCTTTTTGTGTTCCTAGTCCCTCCTGGAACACTCCTTTTGCGTCAGTTAGCATTTTTGACAGTCGTCCAGGTGTGACGTCATCATCCTTTTTGGCCTCCACCTTCAGTGCCTGTATGGAATGCCAATCTAAATGTATCTTCCAGATCCATTCACGACCTAGCAGTGGTGGTCCTCCATTTGGCAATACATATATATCCATTTTAGGTATTTCCTGACCTTTATATGTCACTTTCACCCTTATTTTTCCTTTGGGGTAGACTTTTTGCCCCGTATACATCTTCAAGACAATCTCTGTAGCTTTCAAGGGTATGTGTGAAAATAGCCGCTTGTAGTCTCTTTGATTTAGGACTGTTAGAGCTGACCCTGTGTCCAATTCCATTTCCACTTGGACTCTGTCTATCTTGAGTGTAAACCAGATAGTCTGGTGATCCTCCGTTTCGGTTACATTATGTAGTTTCAGACAACCCAGCTCCTTGCTTCCGGAGTCTGTGTCACTTTTCTGTTCGTCTGAACCACTGTCCATCACCTGGTGTACCTTTTTGTACTTCTCCTGTGGAGATTTCTTACTGTTGGTTTTCTTCCCAGACCTGCAGACTCTTGCTATGTGTCCTGCTTTCCCACACTGTCTGCACACTTGGTCCTTGAACCAGCAATCTTTCTGGTCATGTGTCGTTCTGCCGCAGCGATAGCACTTTCCTGTTCCATAGGTCATTTCGTTGGTGCCGTATTCTTGTGGTCTCCGTTGTATCTCTGCAGCGCCCCTTGCGGCTGCTTCATGTGATACTGCCATATTGAAAGCTTTGTCCAGCGTAAGGTCCTTTTCTGATAGAAGCCATTTCTGAGTTCCTTCACTTTGTAGCCCACACACAAACTTGTCCCTTAATGTGTCTGCTAGTCCCGCTCCAAACTGGCAGTATTTCGATAGCTTGCGCAGTTCCATTAAGTACTCAGCATTGCTTTCATCTTTGTGTTGGTTCCTTTTATGGAACTTAAATCATTCTGCTATCAGCAGCGGTGTGGGGTTTAAGTGGTCCTGTAGGATTTCTACTTTGCTTTCAAAATTCTTGTTTACCGGCTTCTCTGGGGTTATTAGATTTCGCAGTAACCCATAAGTTTTTGCACCCATGGCATTTAACAGAACCAGTGCTTTATTAGCATCTGGCACTTCATTCGCCCTGCAGTACACCTCAATACGTTCCACATATGTCGCCCAATCTTCGACTTCATTGTCGAACGTAGAGATACTGCCACTCTTCGGCATCCTTGGTTGTGCGTTAACTATCCCCAATGGCGCCTCCCGCGCTTCCCCATCTTCTCCGCTGGCACAAAATGGCGTCTCCCGCGCTTTCCTTCGTTCCCGCGCTCGCCCGTCTTCTCCGCTGTGGCTTTGCAAAATGGCGTCTCCCGCGCTCTTCCTTCTTCTCCACGGCTCAATGCCGCCTCCCGCGCTCTCCCTGCTTCTCCGCGGCTCAATGGCATCTCACCTTGCTTCGCCCCGCGGACCCTGATCAGCCCGTGATCCCTGGCTGTGCTCTGCGCGTTCTTCTCTTGATATTTGTCGACGCCGCTCAGTCTAGAACCCGGCTGTTCCTTACCCTCTCTCCGGTTTGCAGTATTTTTCCTCGACACCGCTCGGTGATCAACCCCCGGCTGCGCCCTGCTCTCTTCACCCTTTTTCTACCCCATCGATGCTGCCCGGCTCTCTCTCTCTGCCATCGGTCGGCTCCAGCCGCCGCTGCTCGGGAAGGGTCTGCTCTGGACCTGTCGTCGGTCTCTTACTGCTCGTTGTAGCTGGGGAACCAAGCCCGACTCTTCACAGCCTCCCCAGCAAAGTTGGATCTGTGCCTGAGTGCTGGGCGGTTGCTCGCGGTCGACGCCCGTGTTCCTGGACTTGACTATTTTTTATTTTTTTTTATGTTGCAGGTAGATTCACATCAACACTCATTGCCACTGTTAGATCTGTGGTTCAGTGGATTAATAATTACACGGATGCTGTACATAAACAAACAACAGGTCTTTACTGGAGGAGGGTCATCTCTAGACTGGGGTACAGAGGCATGCGCACAGCTTATATACCGGTGTGGTTACTGCCGGTACTACAGTATACAGGAGCTGTAAAAAGTAGTTCTGACTTAAAGCACATACACTACAATGTGGTGCACCTGTCTCTTCAAAATAGAGCAGATGTTAGAGCCCAGAATCTGGATGATAACTGTCTGAGCTTCCATCAAAGCTGGAAAGGCTGATGACACAGGCTCCTATTTTGATAGCGCATGGCTCCAGAGTCCCTGGAAGTGGTCACACACTCCAAGGTAGATTGCAGACTGGAAATGCCAGGCCACAGAACTGCACATATGCTGGAAATGGACTCCTCCATACTTTCAGACATGGTGCTCAAAGACTTTGTCAGGCCTTCCAATATCCAATTGTGTTTCATCAGGTGCAGGCCCCTTTAAATTGCTATCTATCCCACCTGGAGTGCCAATCTCTGTGCTGGTGCTTTGGAGGGATGGATGTCCCACTGATTTCCAGAGCCTTCTGCACCACCTGGGCGAGGGCCATGATGTTGGGTGCTCCTCCCCACATCTTATTTCTTGCCCTGGTGGCGTGTGCTGTCTTCCCCTGCAGAAAGAAGAGCGAGTTATGGCTACTGAGAAGGCAAGAGCACATGTGTGGGGTTTCTGCAAGTAGTTCATAAATTGATTAGGAGAAGAAGAAAGATGCTAGGAGAATGAGGAGCTGTTGATTAGGAAGTAAGTGGCTGGAGTGTGAATTGGGGAAGGAGTCATGAGAGGAAGTACAGGTTCTGCAATTTATGCCAGGTAAGAAGAGCAGCAAACAAAAGGTGAGTGTGTGTTAAGAGTGAGGATGAGAAGTGGTATAGTATGCCCTTTTGATTGGTGGCGAGGGATGTGATGATGGGATGATAATTGCTATAAATGCTGGGGAAGGGAGGAGAAGGACTGTGATCATGTGTGATACAAGAGATAAAGAAAAGATCTTTACCTACCTTTGCTGATCTTGTGAGGTCATTAAATCTCTTCCTGCACTTTATACAGCTCTTTGGGGGGTGATGGTCCTGTAACTCACTTAGGGACACCTTGAGCCTATTCAATTAGACCATGGCTGAACTGTATCTTTTGTGGCAAACTTCATTTGCCATCTCTCTTAAGGCTTCCTGGGTAAGGCTATTGGCATCTTCTTCCCTGTTTGTGAGAAAACCACTTCCCTCCTGGCCCTGAACTCTGCCAACAACACCTCCAGGAAGGTGTCTCAGAGCCTGGAGCAACTTTTCCTCTCCATACAGCCATCTCCAATGTCCAACAGAATCAAACAGTGAACGTGAAATAGTGTTTAAATTCAGTGAGTGCAACTTCCCTGTAAGATTTGTATTCACCCTTTAAATATGCTGCCTCAGAGGTCCTGCCAGAAATTCCACAAAAACTGGGTGATTCCATCGATGGGACAGCCCACCAACTACAATGATAATGAGGCCCAATGGTTCAAATCGGCCGGGTCTCCTGCCAATGACATCACTTGGGTGTGCCACCCATCTCGGCTCATACTCACACTGATCCTGCTCTCCTTTAAAATTGCCCCACATAGTCCTTCGAGCTGCAAACTTAAAAGTCCCAAATGTTTTCTGTCTGTTTCTGCTTTTGGCTAAAAAAATGCACATTCTACCAAGAGGCTTTCCCACCAAAGCCTGTGTTAAGAAGCTATATGAGGATTACATGGTCAATCTTCACATTATGTACATTTATCTAAATATTTCCATTCCCAATACCCATTTTCTTATTGTACTCCATCATGCGTAGTGCTAATTTTTTGTAAGTTGCAAATTTGTAATGTTTAACGAGAAAGGCTTTTTAATATTTTAATCATTAATGTGGTGTATGTGCCTTTAAGAGCCACCTGTGTACTGTAATACCGGTAATGGCCACTCGGGCTATATAAGCCTGTATAGTGTCTTGTATCTGTTAGTTCACCTCCAGACTTTGTTCAGTAAACACCTGTGAAACCAACTCCTGCATTCCGTGTCTCCATTAACACACGGATACAACAGTGGCGACGAATTGGAAACGGACTTACCTGCAATTCGACAGCACCTCAAGGAGATCGAAGAAAAACAAGAAAGAAAAAAAAAACAAAAAAACTGTGGTTTCACCAGCTAGCCGAGCTGGTGGCAGGTTCTGCAATAATCCTTCCTGGGTGGCGGGCTGGGGCTCCATTGGCTGGCTCTGCAGCGGGGCCGAGCAGCGAAGGCGGAGGCAAACAGAGACAGAGGGGGGGAGCACTCGGGAGACGGCCGGCGCTGCAAAGCAGGTCGGCGTTCGGACCAAGCAGAGGGACGGAAAAGTTCCAGAGAGTCCGGCGGGAATGAGTTTCCACCTATTGGAAAAAAAAACCTATGTAAATAAAAACCGCGGAGAACAGCGTTGTCAGCAGCAGCGGCGGGAAAGCGCGGGAAGCGCCATTTTTTTTCTGCAGGGAAGAAAGGAAAGCGCGGGAGGCGCCATTTTTTTTTCAGGATGCCTAAGGTTGGCAATATTAATGCTATCGATAGCGATATAGAGGATTGGACCACATATGTGGAAAGAGTGGAGGTATATTGCACAGCAAATGAAATAGAAGATGATAAAAAGGCATCAGTACTTCTAAATCTAATGGGCACAAGGACATACGGGCTGTTACGAAACTTAATCACTCCAGCCAAACCAAAGGACAAGAATTTTAAGGAGATTGTTGATACCCTACAGCAGCACTTAAACCCAACACCGCTGCTGATAGCGGAATGATTCAAATTCTTCAAGAGGAATCAGCACAAGAATGAAAGTAATGCTGATTACCTCACCGAATTAAGGAAGCTGTCAAAGCACTGCCAATTCATGGCAGGACTGGCAGATTCTCTTCGAGACAAATTCGTCTGCGGTCTCCTAAGTGAAGGAACACAGAAAAGGCTACTTTCTGAGAAAGATTTGACACTGGACAAGGCTTTCAGTATGGCTGTATCATACGAAGCAGCCGCAAGAGGAGCTGCAGAGATACAGCAAAAGCCACAGGACTTCGGCACCCATGAAATGACACAGGGTTTCGAGAGATGTTATCGCTGCGGCAGATCCACCCATGACCAGAGGGACTGCTGGTTCAAGGACAAAGCATGCAGGCAATGCAGAAAAATTGGACACATTGCACGTGTATGCCGATCTGGACACAAAAAATCCACGGACAGGAAAAAAATCAATAAGGAAAAGTACAGAAAGGTACAAATGATGACGGACAGTAGCTCCGAAGACCAGAAGAGCGATAGCGACTCCGGAAACAAGAGACTAAGCTGTCTCAAATTACATAATGTAATTGCCAAAGAAGATTACCAGACCATCTGGGTTACCCTCACGATAGCGGGGTCCCCAGTTAAAATGGAGCTAGATACAGGATCAGCTCTGACCGTCATAAGTAGACGGGATTACGAGCGGCTATTTCCGCATATACCTTTGAAAGACACATCCATTATCTTGAAAACATATACGGGGCAGAAAGTATACCCCAAAGGGAAAATAAAGGTGCCTGTTGTATACAACGGCAAGGAAATACAGAAGTTGTATTTATACGTTCTGCAAGATGGAGGTCCACCACTGTTGGGACGTGAATGGATCAGGAAGATACGTTTAGACTGGCACTCCATTCAGGCACTGACGGTGACCAGTAAGAAAAAAAATGATGAAGACGTCATACCTGAACGATTAAAAGACATCTTGGCGAACGCCAAGGAAGTGTTTCAACAGGAACTAGAAACCTTGAAAGGAGTCATCGCCTCAATAAAAGTGGAAGATGCGGCATTTCCCAAGTTTTTTAAGGCAAGGCCGGCGCTCTACGCAATTCGTCCAGCAGTCGAGGCAGAGCTGGAGAAATTGGAAAAGGCAGGCGTATTATCCAAGATAGATTGGAGCGAGTGGGCAACACCCATCATCCCGGTCATGAAGAAAACGTTGAATAATGATAAATCTGAAGAACAGAGAAAAATTCGCATCTGTGGGGACTTCA
The DNA here is from genome assembly GCF_052327205.1 of Somniosus microcephalus. Lineage (NCBI taxonomy): Eukaryota > Metazoa > Chordata > Chondrichthyes > Squaliformes > Somniosidae > Somniosus > Somniosus microcephalus. The sequence goes on along the minus strand of NC_140996.1, from coordinate 84,121,041 downwards.
AGGTGACTGTAAACCCGGTCCTTCACACGGTACAGTATCCTCTTCCGAGGATGGAAAATATTTTCGCCTCACTATCCGGTGGGAAACGTTTCACCAAAATTGACTTGGCACAGGCATATCTACAGCTGGAGGTTGAAGAGGCCTCTAAAAAGTATCTCATGATAAATACACACAAAGGCCTGTACCAGTACAATCGACTGGTTTTCGGAGTAGCATCAGCTCCAGCTATCTGGCAAAGAGCTATGGAGCAAGTCCTCCAAGGGATTCCGGGGACTCAATGCTACCTAGATGACATCCTTGTAACAGGAGAAAACGACAACGAGCACCTTGCCAATTTGGAGCAGGTGCTCACTAGGCTGAGAGAACGGGGCCTATGAGCAAATCGCCCCAAGTGCGAATTTTTCTAGAAACAAATATCATATTGTGGCCACATAATTAACGAGGAAGGGTTGCATAAGTCACCTGAAAAAATTGAAGTGGTCATAAAAGCCCCAGCACCTGAAAATGTCTCTCAATTAAGGTCGTTCCTGGGATTGATAAATTACTATCATAAATTTTTACCGAACTTGTCAACTCTTCTGCACCCACTTAACGAATTGCTACAAACGGGAGTAATTTGGAAATGGAGCGAAGACTGTAAACGTGCCTTCCACAAATGCAAAGGTTTAATCACGTCCAAGGAAGTTTTGGCTCATTACAACCCATCACTGCCAATCAGACTGGCGTGCGATGCATCCCCTTACGGCGTAGGAGCGGTATTATCGCATAGGTTCCCTGATGGCTTGGAGCGGCCGATAGCTTTTGCGTCACGCTCATTGAACTCAGCTGAGCGTAACTATGCCCAGATCGACAGGGAAGCACTCAGCCTGGTATGGGGAGTGAAGAAATTCAACCATTACCTACACGGACAAAAATTTACCTTGTTGACTGACCATCAACACCTCGTCTCCATATTCAACCCTAAAAAGGGTGTTCCCATTATGACAGCGCAAAGGCTACAGAGGTGGTCCCCTTTCCTAGGGGCACACCAATATGACATAGAATACAAAGGATCAAAACAGCATGGGAATGCTGACGGTTTATCGCGCCTACCGTTGCCAACGGTAGAAGAGGCACCTACAGTGGACCCAATGGAGATGTTCCACTCAACCATAGTGGAATGTCTACCAGTAACAAATTCTGCCATTGAAAAGGAAACAAGAAATGACCCAACTCTCTCACGAGTCTACGATTTAACGGTGAAGGGATGGCCAGCACATGGCGAACCACTGTTGCCAGCATTCTCGCAAAGAAGAGAACAGCTGTCAGTGTGCCGAGGAACCTTGATGTGTGGATCCAGAGTGGTGATTCCACCCAAACTCCAGGATAAAGTGCTAAAGGAGCTTCACGAGGAGCATCTGGGTAGAGTGAAAATGAAGAACCTAGCCAGAGCATTTGTGTGGTGGCCAGGTATCGATGGAGACATCGAAGAAATGACCAAGAGCTGCCTAGGATGCCAGAAGGTCCAAAATGCCCCATCACAATCCCCTCTACATCCATGGGAGTGGCCCTCATCTCCATGGCAAAGGGTACACATCGACTTTGCTGGTCCATTTATGGACTCAATGTTCTTAATCGCGGTTGATGCACACTCCAAGTGGCCGGAGGTAATAAAGATGTCCTCCACCACCACGGGAAAAACCATCACAGTATTAAGGACCATATTTGCCAGGAATGGGCTGCCTGAACAGACCTGTTCTGATAATAGACTGCAATTTGTGTCCGAAGAATTCAGGAAGTTCTTAAAAAAACAATGGGGTTAAGCACTACACGTCCGCCCCATACCATCCTGCCACCAATGGATTGGCTGAAAGGTTTGTCCAGACCTTCAAGAAGGCCATAAAGGCCATGGGTAATGAAGACATAAAACTTCAGCATAAGGTAGATAACTTCTTGTTTGCATACAGGAATGCAACACATGTGGTTACAAACCAAACTCCTGCCAAAATGTTCTTCAATAGAAGCCTAAGATGCCAGCTGGATTTGATCAAGCCAAACATCAGAAGGGACGTGGAGAACCGGCAATTTCAAGGCATGAATGAAAGGCCAACTAGAACCTTCCAGATAGGTCAACAAGTTTTGGCCCGGGACTACCGTACCGAGAAATGGCAGCCTGGAACTATTTGCACACGACTAGGACCGCTGATGTCTACCGTGGACATTGGAGAAAGCATAATAAGGCGCCATGCTGACCAGATCATAGAGTCATCCGAAAAGGGACAACCTACACCACAACTCTATACGCCTAATGATGAAGTAGAGATACCCATAGTATCTACCTCCGATCCGGTGATACTGGAACCAGATGAACCCGACACTGGCATTCAAGCCGAATCGACCTTACCAAAAGAACCTACTACACCACCAAAAACTACTACACCACTGAGGCGTTATCCGGACCGAGTCAGGAAGCCTCCAGAGAGACTAACTTATAATTGATTAACTGCAGCAAATGTGTAGATTATTGTTCTTGTAATATGTTAATTAATGATTACTTAAAATGTTATGTACTGGTTGTCTAAAAGGGGAGGAATTGTGGTGTATGTGCCTTTAAGAGCCACCTGTGTACTGTAATACCGGTAATGGCCACTCGGGCTATATAAGCCTGTATAGTGTCTTGTATCTGTTAGTTCACCTCCAGACTTTGTTCAGTAAACACCTGTGAAACCAACTCCTGCATTCCGTGTCTCCATTAACACACGGATACAACAATTAACATATGCTATATATCCAGCCCTAATTGTTCCTAGCCTTCCTTTTGCAGTTTGAGTCTTCTCCCTCTATTTGGTTGCAAAACAAAATTGACTATAAAGAATATCACCTTTGACACTCGGGTAAAGTTTCCAGCATTGGTGAATAAATCATTGGTGCTCTTAATATAACGATGCACAGAAAATGAACCCTAAACTGGAAATATGCCATGCTAATCATAGAATCTTACAGCACAGAAGGAGGCCATTCGGCCCATCATGCCTGTGCCGGCTCTTTGAAAGAGCTATCCAATTAGTCCCACTTCCCTACTCTCTCCAAATTTTTCTTTTTCAAGTATATATCCAATTCCCTTTTGAAAGTTACTATTGAATCCACCACCCTTTCAGATAATGCATTCTAAATCATAACAACTCGCTGCTTTAAAATCATTCTCATCTCCCCCCTGTTTTTTTGTGCCAATTATCTTAAATCTGTGCCCTTTGGTTATCAACTTTCCTGCCAGTGGAAATAGTTTCTCCCTATCTACTCTATTAAAACCCTTCAGAATTTTGAACACCTCTATTAATTAATAGAATCATAGAAACATACAGCACAGAAGGAGGCCATTTGGCCCATCGTGCCTGTGCTGGTTCTGTGAAAGAGCTATCCAATTAGTCCCACTCCCCTGCTCTTTCCCCAAAGCCCTGGAATTTTTTCCACTTCAAATAGTTATCCAATTCCCTTTTGAAAACTCCCCTTAACCTTCACTTCTCTAAGGAGAACAATTCCAGCTTCTCCAGTCTCTCCACATAACTGAAGTCCCTCTTCCCTGGTATCCTTTCCAGTAAATCTGCACCCTCTCCAAGGCCTTGAAATCCTCCCTAAATTCCCAGAGTTGAACACAATGGGCCAGAACTTCAGGTCCCCACGGGTGAGTACGCGCTGGGTACTCACGCATAGGGCCAACGAAAGTGCATGCACTGCTCATGCGTGGGAAACCGGAACTTCCGTTCCCTTAAAGGAAGGGGTTCACAGGTCAAACGCGTGTGCCGGAGAGGCAGCGCGTACGCCTGGAACTTTCATTTTTTTTGCCGGTTTCTCTGGAAGGGTAAGTCTCCAGGAGCTATGCTTGTAAAAAGCAGTCGCAATGCCTGCTTTTAGCAAGGTAAGTGGTGAATTAAGTAAAATTAAAACATTTTTTGCACAGGTTTATTATTTTTAAATACTTTAAAGAAAAGTAAGTTTATTTTTAGCCCCGTTAGAAACTGTAGTTAATATTTTTTTAAATTTAAATTATTGTTTAAAATAGTTATTTTATGTAATTTATAGTTATTTTAAAAATGTGATTTTTTAAAATTTATTTGAAAGTTTTAGTTATGTTTTGGGGCTGAATTGTATTCATAGATTTGACAGATCTTCCTGTCAAATCTCTGAATACAGATTCCCTGCTACCATTGGCTCTCCACGGTCCATGTGATCCCAGGGGACGCTTCGAACTAACTGCGCCCCTGGGATACGCAAGCACTGCGCGCCGGCAGTTGGAGCAGGCCCAGGATTGGAATCCCACGCAGACCCACAGCACAATGGCCGGCGCGCTAGGTAAGTTGCACCCGCGGGAAGCCTCCGACCCGAATTTCTGGGCCAATATTCCAGCAGAGGCCTAAGCAGTGATTTGTAAAGGTTTGGCACAACTTCCTTGCTTTTATATACCATGCCTCAGATTAATCATCTATATATATAAATGAGTTTGTCTGTCTGTGTGTATGCGTGCGGTAAACTCAAAAGTTATAGAGCGTACCTACACATGTTATATCAAAAGAAAGCTTATGATTATGGGAGTGTCATAGGCATGTTTATTTTTTCGTCAGACAAAAATTGTTCGGACAGTGTACAAAAAACGGACAAAATCCGCTCATTTCACCACTGTTGCTATAGCTACAGACCTTGCAAAGCCACACCGAGTGTTTAGAAGCTGTTGCTAAGCAACAGTGATTGTTGTCAGATAACTCTAGAGTGTACGGCAGTTTTGAGGGAACGGCAGCAGCTCGGTCCCGTGGGTGCCGGATAGCGCAAAGTTTCCTGTATATAGATTTGTACTTTTTTCTTAACAACATGGGCTCAAAAAAATGTTGCAGACTTGGACGCAGCACTTCTGATGCACGCCGAGATAAGGCTCGGAGAGCTGCTGAAACTGATGAGCAGAGACAAGCTCGCCTTCAGGCTAACCAGGACAGAAATGCTGCTGCTAGATCAGCTGAGACTCCTCAACAATCTGAGGGCCGTAAAGCTGCCAACACAGCCAGAATGGCAACTGCCAGAGCCTCAGAGACTCCTGACCAGACTCAGGCACGGCAAGCTGTTGACCAGGCGAGACATACCCAAGCCAGAGCCTCAGAGCTCCTGACCAGACTCAGCTATGTCGTCAGGCCGACACTATACGCATGGCCATTGCCAGAGTTGACATTTGGAATCATTGGCACAGAGCAGCCTTCTCCTATGAACCCACCATCAATTATGAAGCAGACCCCACAGTCTTCATTGGCAGGATGACCATCATTTGCCCTCACTGTGGCGCTCTGAAGTGGGAAAGGGAAATTGATGGGATATGCTGCAATGGAGGAAAGGTGAAACTTCCACCACTACCAGCTCCACCTGAACCCCTACACTCACTTCTGTTGGGCAGAAATCCAGCTTCAAGACAATTACTCACTCATATCAGGAAGTACAACAACTGTTTTGCAATGACCTCTTTTGGTGCAAACAGAGTGCATGAATCAGGATTTTGCCCAACTTTTAAAGTTCATGGACAGGTGTACCATACAGCTGGCTCCCTACTTCCTCTACCAAACGAAAGACATCAGTTTCTCCAAATCTACTTCTTGGGTGATGACGAGGAGCAAGCCAATCGCCGCAGGGAAGCTGCTGTTCACCCCGCATAACAACACCAAATCAAGCTTCAAACTTTTGCTTGGGTTACAGGAGATGCTTCATCAGCAAAACCCATATATAAAGAGTTTCAAAACAGCCATCGAAAAAACAACAAATGAAGACCTCAAAGTTGTCATCAAAGCTGACAAGACTCCTGCAGGTGAACATGAGTGACGCTTCAATGCTCCTACCACCAATGAAGTAGCAATTGTCATTGTGGGCCAAGAATTTGAACAACGGGACATTGTCTTGCATATAAGAGGTGGTCCACTCAAAAGAATTTCTGAGCTTCACAGGTCATATGATCCTATGCAATACCCGCTTTTGTTTTGCCATGGGGAAGATGGATACGATGCCTATAACAAGATCCCACATGTTGACCCCAAAACTGGTGTGCCACCTACAGCCCAAAGACAAAAGATGGTATCTGCCATGGAATTCTATGCATATAGGCTGACGGAACGACAAACTGGTTCAAACCACCTGCTTCAGTGTGGAGGACTTCTCCACCAATTCCTCACTGACATGTATGCAAAAATGGAAGGAGAGCGGCTTAATTGGGTCCGGAATAACCAAAATCAGTTGAGAGTCACAGACTATATACACTTGCGAGATGCTGTGGCCAATGATGGCAACACCGAGGACATTAGTCAAATGGTCATCCTACCATCCACCTTTGTTGGAGGTCCTAGGTACATGCATGAGCACACACAGGATGCCATGGCCTATGTCAGAAACTATAGCAGACCTGACCTCTATCACCATGACTTGCAATCCCCAATGGCAGGAGTTCCCACCCAAAGCTAGTACTGAACGGCATGACCTCATAGCACGGGTCTTCAACCTCAAAGTTAAAAAACTGGTAAAACTCCTGACTGTAGGCAAAATTTTTGGTGCACCCCATTGCTACATGTACAGCATTGAGTGGCAGAAGAGAGGACTTCCTCATGTTTATCTTTTACTCTGGCTTCAGGCAAAGATTCACCCCAATCAAGTTGATTCCTTCATCTCTGCAGAGCTACCTGATAAGGACAAGGATCCAATCCTCTTTGATGATGTTGTAAAAAATATGATTCATGGTCCTTGTGGGTGACACAACCCTTCTTCTCCCTGCATGAAAAACAATGAATGTACAAAAGGGTAACCAAAGCCACTCCATGAACAAACTCAGCATGGGGATGATGGCTATCCTTTGCACAGGAGAAGGGGCAAAGAGAGTGGAGGTTTCAGCACTGAAATAAGAATGCAAAATCAGCATTCTGGTGAGTCAGGTCAACCTGGTCAGTCAAATCAGACAAGACAGCAAGGACAGCCATTGGAAGTTGACAACCGTTGGATCGTTCCTTATTGCCCACTCCTATCCAGGCTCTTCAAATGTCACATCAATGTGGAGTACTGCCACTCAGTTAAGTCTATCAAATATGTGTGCAAGTACATCCATAAGGGCAGTGACCAAGCTGTCTTTGATCTTCAATGGGTTGGACAGCAAAATCAAAATGATGAGATCGCCACACATCTGATGGGCCGTTACATCTGCAGCAATGAGGCAGCCTGGCGAATTTTTGGTTTTGACATCAATAAGCGTTACCCCACTGTCACTAAATTGGATGTGCACTTGCAAAATAGACAAAGGGTTTTCTTCCAACCTGTAAATGCCAGGCAACGTGCCGAGGAACCTCCAAAGACAAAACTGACAGCATTCTTTGAGTTGTGCCAAACGATTGACTTTGCCAAGACACTTTTGTATCATCAGGTGCCCAAGTACTACACCTGGCAGCCAAACAAGACATGGTGGGCTCGGCGCCCTGGACCAGGTCAGAAGGAAATTCCTGGTCATACAGGGGTGTACTCATCTGATGCATTTGGCAAAGTCTACATGGTCCATCCAAACAACACAGAGTGCTTTCACCTTCATCTACTCCTCCATGAGGTTGCTGGCCCAACATCATTTAATGACCTCAAGAATTTCAATGGCCATCTCTGTGCCTCCTTTCAAGAAGCTTGCCGCAGGAGAGGACTCATTGAGGATGACATTCATTGGCATGCAGCGATGACAGAGGCTGCTCTGTCTTACTCCCCCAATAGGCTACGAAATCTCTTTGCCATTATAATTGCCCTCTGCAGCCCTTCCAACCCGATGCAGTTGTGGGAAGATCACAAAGACAGCCTGACAGAAGACATCTTACACCAACTCAGGAGAGCCTACCCCGCAATGGAGTTGAACTTCACTGATGCAATGCACAATCAGGTATTGATCCTTTTGGAGGAGAAGACTTTGGCATTGGCTGGCAAGTCTCTGACTGAGTTGAACCTTCCATCTCCCTGTAGGAATACTTCTCCAGGTCTCAGCAGAGAGTAACTCAGGGAAACCACCTACAATGTTGAGGAACTGACCTCCTTTGTCACCGTCACTGAACCTAAATTGGTTCCAGACCAGAAACAGACATATAGGTTGGTTGTGGATATGGTGGAAAACAATGCTGGTGGCATTATCTTCCTCAATGCACCTGGTGGAACAGGAAAGACATTCCTGATCAATCTTTTACTGGCCATGGTTCGCTCTAAGGGATGCATTGCACTGGCTGTTGCCTCATCAGGAATCGCTGCAACTCTTCTCCAAGGAGGTCGCACTGCCCACTCAACCTTTGCTCTCCCTCTGGATCTGACAAGACAAGAACACCCAGTGTGTAACATTAGCAAAGGAACTGGTGCTGCTGAGTTGCTTCAAAAGTGTAGACTCATTGTGTGGGATGAGTGTACAATGGCCCACAAGAGGGCACTTGAAGCACTCAACAGAACTCTTCAAGATCTGAGAGGCAACAATAGGCTGATGGGTGGCATCACTGGCAGGTGATTTCCGCCAAATCCTGCCAGTTGTCCCCACAGGAACACCAGCAGATGAACTCAATGCATGTCTCAAGGCATCGCATCTGTGGCCAGCTGTGCAAACAGTCCATTTGACCACAAACATGCGTGTTCATATGCATGGTGATGAAATGGCAGGATCCTTTATCCGACTGTTGCTAAATTTGGGAAATGGAAAGTTGCCAATTGACAGCAGTGGTCAAATCACAATTCCTCCAGGCTGTGGCAGTCAAGTCAGAACAGTTGATGAGTTGATCTCAAAGGTGTATCCAGACCTCCTCAATCACTTCAAAGATCCCAAGTGGCTGTGTGAACGGTCAATACTTGCACCCAAGAATGATACTGTCAACAACATCAACATGCTGCTTTTTCAAAAACTCCCTGGCCAAGAGCGAATTTATAAAAGTGTTGATACTGTTTAGTTCCTCAACTCATTGCAGCCTTCAGGAACACCTCCTCACAAACTCGTCCTGAAGGAGGGCACCCCATCATGCTCTTAAGAAACATTGATCCACCAAAGTTGTGCAATGGAACCAGACTGGCAGTCAAAAAGCTCATGCCAAATCTGATTGAGGCTACCATCATATCAGGCTGCACCAGAGGTGAGGATGTTCTCATTCCTCGAATTCCAATGATACCAAATGACTTGCCATTTCAATTTAAAAGGTGACAGTTTCCTGTAACAATTTATTTTGCAATGTCAATCAACAAAGCACAGGGGCAGACTTTGAAGGTTGCTGGCATCAACTTACTCACGCCCTGTTTTTCACATGGCCAGTTGTGCGTGGCATGTTCAAGAGTTGGTGCATCAAGGAATCTGTTTCCTTTAACACCCTCAGGAAAAACAGAAAATGTTGTATATCAATGGGCTCTCCAATAATGCCATCATTAGGGAAGGAAAATAGGTAACTGTAAAACTCGAACAAAATATAGCACCCCTGCCTTCCAACACACAAACTGAAACTTAAAGAAAATGCTGTTATCATGTGAATGCGCAACATTAATCCACCTCAATTATGCAATGATACACGCTTGCAAAATCGAAAAAAAAATGTATACAGATTATACCGAATTTGGTATTTTTATTTAGATTAAAATTCCATCAAAGCCACTATATTTTATGCGCTGCCAAGTAATGATGGGAAGGGCGTAGATAAAGAAAATATACTCCGCCATCAATACCTGTCCATCAGCATTGTATTATGCAAATAGTTGGCGTGTTTGGTGAAGACATTTTTTTTCAATATAAATACCGATTCTGGGAAACTCTTAAAAAAAACGAAAGAGACTAGGCCAATTTGTTTTTTTTATTTGGATTAAAATTCCATCAATGCCACTATATTTTATGCGCTGCCAATTAACGATCGGAAGGGCGTAGAGAAAGAAAATATACACCGCCATCAATACCTGTCCATCAGCGCAGTATTATGCAAATAGTTGGCGCATTTGGCGAAGGATTTTTTTCTCAATAAAAATGCCTAATCTTGGAAACTCTTAAAAAAACAAAGCCATGCAATTTCCTCCTGGGTTGGCTATGGAAAATTGCATTTTTAAATCATAATCATTGTTTAAGCCTTTTTTTAAGCAGAATGTGGTCCTTTCATTAAAAATTTCAACAATTTTATTGCTTTTTACAATAATGCACAATCATTCTATGATCATGACACATTAATGTCAATGATAACATTGCAAAATTATCATTCTGCTTGCTACCTCCAAAGTGACATAGAAGGAAAACTGTAAAAACTTGAATTTTTGGCTACTGTCGATCCCCATTAACAAAAAACTAAGTTAAACAACCACCTTCTGGGTGCTTAGGAAGAGTTCTTCAATCACAACAGTTTTATAAACAGTTTTATAAACATGGCAGAGGGTTCTTCAGTTCCCTCGGCAATGCCGGGTACTCCAGCTAGTTTTATATAAATCAGTGTTGTCACTACAAATATTTATGGAAATGTTTATTTCCACTAGTTTGTTTGTTTTCTCTTTAACTTCAGTTTCTTTTAACTTCAGATCTTTTAAATCTAGGTTATAACTTGGAGTCACATATAGAGATCAAAGGCTCTATTTGCAGACTGACTATGTTTACACTGTTCCAATAGCAAAATTAAATTGTAGCTGTAGGGGTTCAGTTTCATGTCAATAAGGGTTTACACAAAGGTTTGGACTGTTATAGAGTCCATGTCAGTTACAACACAAATTCAGCACGTGAGGTAGAAGTGAATTGCACAGCAAGGGTAACAGTTTAGCATCAATTCTATATCACAAACTGAAAACAGTGGCTCCTATCAAAGAGCAGAATGAGCCATTAGTTACTAAATTCCCCGTTTCCTCACATCACAAAAAAACTAGTTCTGGAATCATGAGCTACCAAATTAATGTCAATAACAACAATCTAATTTGTCCCCCTAATCCCGCTAACAACATTCCAAACAGCAGGTCACAGCCAATTATCCTTTACCAGATAGGAGGCATTGACCTGTCTATTGGGAGAAGGCACCTTCACAGGTCCTGAAAAATCTAAGGGGTCGACTTTAACTTGTATCGCCTGATGTTAACAGGGTGGGGACGGTCTCAAAATGAGGTTGGTAGCCTCACAGCCCCATTAATCCCAACGGTGCAGCTGGAGTCATTTTGAAAGGGTCAATTGCTGGGCACCCAAAGCACCTGCCTGTTTGAGGTGATAGGCCCATTCAATGTGCAAATCATGGTCCTAGGACCCCAACTGCCATTTTAGGTTGGAAATGGACATAGCTTGCGTGGTTCATGCTCCCATTATTTCCATGGGCGACAGGGGAGAAGAGGTCCAGCCCAGGTAAGTTTGATGTTATTTTTGTGGGGAATCTAACATATATAACACAGTAAGTATATGTTATAGGCTGTGCGAAAAGGCATAGAATTGCTGACAGTCTGAGCTTTTTAGTGTAATATGTAGACGGTGTTGAGAGTATCTTCATAGCATATAGAGACAGGTGGGCATACTAATTGCATTTCTCAGGCATGAAGGTGATAAGAGAATGTCATTAACACTCATCAGAATCCTCCTGCAGTGGCGAACTTGGCAGGATCACATCCATTCCCTTTGCAACCTAAGACAGAATAAGTCAGTAGCTTTCCGCTTAAGTAGCTTAGGCAATTGATTTGAGTTTGTCATCCTCACTTTCTTCTTTGCAGTTTCCTGTTGCCATTTTTACTTCCATGTAGAACGTTTTATGGTTAAGATGTGGTTTCAGTCTTTCAAAAGACTGCCATACTTTAGAAAGCTTAGTACGGCAGCATCATCCCCTTCTGAAGTCATATTGACTACAGTGTACAAGGTTATTATTGTACAAATAATCCTCAAGTTTACTCCTGATAATCAAATCCATTATTTTACACGGCATTTAAATACAACTAATGGATCTGTAGCTTCCTGTGTCTCCTTTGTTGCTTTTTTTGAATGCACTTAAGGGGTCATAATTAATGGATGGAAAATCATAGGGTGGCAGCACACAATTTTGTAATATGCATTTCCAGTGTGCGTCAGGAGCACAGAAGTGAATTTTTAAACATAATGGTCGTCCAGATTTGAGTTACAGTTTGAGGTGACCTTTGCAGAGAAATATGGAAAACTTATTTAGGCATGCAATATCAGATTCCATATTGAAATGGTACTGGACAAGAAGAGACACACCAGTATTGAAAATGTCTCTGTTTTCCAATCAATAGTATATCTTAAGAAGCAGTGTTGTGATTCAACCAATCTGTAAAACTAGAAAAACAACAAGGGCAGTCAATGCCGATATTCAGCAACTTCCTCAATGTCCACTGGGATATTGAATTTTTCATATGGGAATTGCAAATGGAAATCTATGCCCTAGTGTGCTCATTGTTGGAGTATATTAGTGCAGCAACAAGAGTATGGTGTACCAATGTGTGTCACAGAGCGGTATGAGGAATGCATCTCTGCAGTTCCTCACATGCCAAACTAAGCTGAGAATTTGGATCAGACCAAGAGCTGAGTCGCAACAAGACTCATTAGTGTCCCATACTCTCAGTTGCAGGATGCTGCATGTGGAAGAGTTAAAATGAAAGATAAATTTCAGTTTTTTAAAAAACTTTTACCTACCAAATCAAGCTCGAACATTTTTCAGCATGTTTCAGCTTGAATCAAACTCTGTTCTGTACACTCAACTTCCGGTTCTGAATTCAGCCACTTCATTCCAGGCAACCTAAAGCCTTGGTGCATATGATTATTGATCCTTTCCCCTCCATATATGATTGATTGATAGCAATAATATCAAACAATGAAAGGCACTTCCAGAGGAGTTACAAGTGTATATTTAGACTACATCTGTAGAATTGGTCTGAAGCTTTGCACTGTCACTGCAGTTATAATGTAAATCTGGAGTCAAGGCCCATCCAGAAATGGAAGCAAAAGTGAAAGACTTCCTGGAATAGGCAGGCTCACGCTGCTTCACTTTCCACCAACCTCAGCAGGTCCATGGCGGGCGACATCAGGGTGGGTCCCGGCCTCGCTGCTGGCTCCAGCACGCTATCCAAAATGATTTTTCCCTGATTGGGCTTGTGTAAGCCTGCCCAGCATGTTTGCCGGCCAATTGAAGGAAGTGGGTCTGATGATGTCATTCGATGACGCATCATTACCCGGTTTCCTTAAAGGGACCATGCGCAAATTAATTTTGACATTTGTGCTGTCAGTGTTCTACAGCATTGAGGTGCTGCAAACATTGACAAGCACTGCACAAAGGTACAAGACTGCACCCTTCAAATGCTTCTGGAGGGAGTCACAGCATGCAGGGATGTGCTCTTCCCTTCCAATGGGGGAAGAGACTCCCCAGGAGATCAACACATTGCACAGGAGGACACAAGCACAGGATGTTGTCAGGAGGATCAGGCTGCAGTAGCACAAATGTTTCAATGATCTCAGTAGATCATGAAATGTTACTGCAAAGCCACTCTCAACCTTATCCTGCTGTGCCTCTCATCACATCCCCAACACTCTGTCTTCCCTAACCTACTCCTGCACATCCTTACTCACACCAACTTACCTTGCATCTCCACCCATCCCTCTCTATCTACATTATCACTTCACCATCTGACTAGCTACCCCTCACACTCACCCTCATCCTTGTGCAATCATACCAACTAACAACACATGAGGGTAGGCACTTGGGTGGTTTAGCCAATGTTCATGTGAAGTTTCTGTTAATGTGCTGTCAAACATTGAAATCTTTATTTTCAACACTTTGGGCTGGATTTTGTCAATGGGGAGCTTTTGGAGGCGGGACTCCCACTTGTTGGGTTTTAGTCCTGCCTCCATCAACTTGTGGCCAACCCACGCTATTTCCCCTTGATTGACCTTGTTAAGCCCGCCCAGCAGGCTTAGCAGGCCAATTAAGGGAAAGCCAGTTACAGGTGACATCAGCGAGTGCCGTTTTATCCGTCAAGAGCTTTTGACAGATGAAATGTCATCGTTTGACAGCTCTGTGAAGCTGTCAACCACTGACAATCTGTCTTCTAAGTTGTGTCTTTACTCAAGCCTCAATTAGAAAGCCTTCCTGACCAGAAAGCAGAAGGCTGCAGCTTTTGACAGTTCAGCGGCCATTCTGCTTTCTGTGCTGGTGAGCTGAGGGACTCCCAAGACCTGAAGGGAGGAAGCCTGCAGGAAGAAGTAAAGGTAAATAAAACTTATTAAAGCACTTTACACACACCTCACACACTTACCTCTGCAAACATGCACCCATTACTCACCTGCACACCGGACATCTCGGCCCCTCCGAGCCACACAGACCGACGGCCCGCCTCGCTGACCCTGGCGAGGTTTGGAGCCATCGGGAAGCCCACACTTCAGGGCTCTAAATAGGAATTAGCTAAAATTAGCTAATTGGCATTAATCCCCTTCCGGCGCGGGTCGGCTACCCGCCTCCTGGCAAGATGGCTTGAAGGTGGGTTGGGCACCCCCCCCAAATTTTGCCATTTTCCTGGCAGTCCCACCTCCAAACCCGCCTCCCCAGGGCTGGCAAAATCCAGCCCTTTGTGTTTTTGGACAGATTTGTGTTAACTTTTGGAAGTGGCTTAGTGAGCTGCAGTGAATGGTGAGACATAACAGTAGCCCCCACATTGGTGACGAGTGTGAAAGGAATGGCTTAGGTATTGTAGTATGCTTTATGGTGTTGGTGTGGGGTGGTGCCAACCTGGTGCATCATGTGGCAGCCAAGGTGTACAGCATCAAGTGAAGAAAATCTGGCCATGGTGAGGCCATCCCTGGTGTTCCGGGCAGCAAGGTGCTCGGGTGCTGATGCCCTCTGTCCTGTGCAGCATCAGTTGATTGCGGAGAAGGTTGGTGGTGTTGTTGGTGCTGCTGGTGTGCCTGGTGCTGCTGGTATTGGGGCTGATCGTGGTGGGATTCTGAGGACCAAGGTTAGACAGTATAAACTGTATCCATTCTGATGGTGAACTTGAGATGACAGAAGCGATCTGTCAATGGTGAGAGAGGTTGTCCAATGAGGTGACACTGGGCAGAGAGTTTGCTCCAAACACTTGCCACCTGCATAAAGCTCAATCTGTCTTCCAAATGCAATAAACAACAGCTTCTGAACTTGGAAAGTGAACAGCTGCGAGATGGGAGCTTTTATAGGACATTTACAGCTGTCAAGTAATGAAATGATTCCATGGCCATTCAACTCCCGCCCCGCTTATCTGACGTAATCCCCGAGCAGCATAGACCCCGTGAGTGACCTGGTAAACTTTGAAGGGGAGCTGAAAATAGTTCTTATCCTCTGTAAACAAGATCATAATGACCGGAATTGCCTCCCCCGCCACTGCATGTCGGGTCTGCTCAGCGATGACAGACCCAACATTTGAGAAAGGCGTGTGGTGGCAGGTTGACAGCGGGGTCCCGACCCACTGTCAGAAAAAAACATTTTCCCACCAGACCCGCCACTGATCGCGCCTGCTGAACCCCTGCAAAATTCCCCCCAGGTTTCCATCGACTACAAGGATGGATGGGAAATCGGGCATGACTCCTTATAGGGTGTGCAATCCTGCCTGCCTGATTTTGCTTCATCTGCTGTTCCAAGAGCTGCTAAATAGGAAAATATGACCTCCTCCCAACATTGTCTTCTCTCTTGCCTTGTTATTCATATCCATGAAACTCACTGTTATTGGGTCTGACCTAGACTTGAATACTCACAGTTTGATATGCATTTGGAATGTTGCTTGAGTTCCTTGTGAATCATAGAAACTTACAGCACAGAAGGAGGTAATTCTGCCCATCATGCCTGTGAATGATCTTGTAAAAACATGGGCCTAGAAATTCAGTTGCTTGCGCCAGCCGGTAGCGCCTTAGGAGGAGGAGATGTTGGGCGCTAGGCGGCTAGCGGCCGGGCGCAGCGCGATCTGCGCCTCTCCACAACTTCACTAGAGATTTAGCGTCGGCGCAAAGTCTTTGCGCACGCTCAGCTGCGCGCGCAGATCCTGACGTCATTTCATCGTGCAACGCCCTTTGTGCGCCCCAAACCGGAACTTCAGTGGCGCCGCCCTTCTTTGCGCCTGGCGCCCCCAGCGACTGGTAGAGGGGAACGGTTCCCAGTCGCTGCGGGGTGCAGGGGGCGCTATTTAAAGGGGACTCCTCCTGCATTATAAGTGACAGCCATTTTGTGCCAATCCTTCTGTGTGAGAGACAAAGGCAGAGAGCTTTCTGCTTTGACTCAGTGCTCGCACAGGTACTTCTGGCTTCAGGCCAGAGCTTTGCACTTGGATTTCACTTTCAGTGCCATAGCCTTGAGTCGCCACATATACTGTAATGGGGGCTACAATGGGTGGAAACGTTGGCTTTCTGCATTGCATTCAAAGGGATCAGAGACGCCGTGAGAGAGTGCCAGTCATGGCCAGATGGAGAAGGGCCAACAGGTGTCGGCACAGGAGGCCTTACCCACCCAGGGTATACCGCCAGCAGTTCTCATATCTGAACATGTCTGAGGAGCAGTGTGTTCGGAGGCTGCTATTCAGAAGGGAGGTGGTCACTGAGATCTGCCACCTGCTTCGCAGAGATCTGCAGCCACAGCTGAGGAGCAGGACGTCTCTGTCGGTGGCAGTGAAGGTGATGGTGGCTCTCAACTGCTATGCCACCGGCTCCTTCCAATCCGCTACTGGGGACATTGCCAACATCTCCCAGTTCGCGGTACATTGCTGCATCCGACAGGTGAACAATGCCCTTTTCAGAAGGAGACGTCAGTACATCTCCTTCCCCATGACCCTGGACAAGCAGCAAGAGCGTACAATGGGATTTGGAAGAATAGCGGGCTTCCCCATGGTCCAGGGCGTAGAACTGATGAACCAGCATTGGTCAGGCCTTGCTTCAGGGCTGCAGTGCGCAGGGCATGGCAGCCAGACAAGTCCACCCTCCCCCTTTAAGAGCTGACCGGCGCCAGAGTGTCTGCCGTCAATCAGCAACTCGCCGCACCTGCGCTGCGCCCGCCCTCGGGGGTATCGCCCCGGACCGCCGGCTTAGCGCCTAATGATAGTCGTGCATCGCCTGTTTTAGCGCAGCAGCAACCTCTTGGGGTGATGCGACTGAATATCGGCGAAGGTGGCGCGAACTTGCACCGGGTGCAAACTTTAGTGGCCGCCCGACTGTAGCGCCCCAAACGTGGCTATACTGAATTTCTAGGCCATGGTATTTAAAAGGAAAATCTGGTTATTTTCTCATTATTGGCAATTTTTTTCAAAATCTTCTTTTTGAGGGCTGGAGTGCTGAGATAACACACATTCTCCTGACACTTCACTCACTCAGTACTTATTACTAAATTTTAAAAGAATATTGGGTGCCTGGACACATTGGTCGAATGGGAGACATGGAGGTGAAATTCAAATGTGATAGATTATGAATTAAAAATGGAATTCAGTGTATGAAGTTTAATTTAATAGGAGTGTAGAATTTGGTTACTCAAATCAGTTAACTCCGTTGATTAACTTTACTTCCATTTCTGACATTTAGCAAAAAGTTTTGAATTTCTTACTTTTATACGGCAACTGAAACCTGCTGATTTTAGTGATATTCTGAAGTTATTTAAATCATTGGGCTTTGCAATTATTTCTGATCATTTTATATTTTCACAGATGCAAATTTATTTTCTTAACAATACTATAAATGGACACATTTGAACCCAATTTTAAAGACAAACTAGTTATTTTTCTAAATGTTTTCTTTATTTTATTTTCAATCAAGCTACAGCATATTTCAAATAAGAAGCAACTTCTTGCTAATAACCTTTAGGGCATGTTTCTCAATGTGATTATTTGCACCAATTTTTGATGCAAATTGAAATTGTTGCCTTGTGATGTGCAAACTTAAAGGTTTGTGTAAATGTGCATAATTAGATTTTCAATTTAAACATTTTAATCAGTTTTATATGAGTTATTATACAACACAAACCAAGCAATCTCCTTACCATTAGACCATGCCAACTTTATATTAACCTTCAGCCTGATAATCATGAATTTCTACTGTTGAGTACGGGAATATATTTTGTAATATTCAGCCACCTGGAGGTTATTGAAGTATTAGCTCGCCTTCGTTTCCAGAGGTCAACAAGTCAAATATCTTCCGATTCTGACAGCTGTCGGCAACACAAGAGTTGGTGCAGCTGCACCTCAACATTTTGCATCAATCTAAAAAATTCAGTGCAGGATACCACTAAGAGAAACCTCACACATCATAAGCACTGACTGTGGTTACCTCCCAGGCAGTGGTGTTGCTTGGAACGCTGTCCCAACAACAACAACAACAAATTTCACCTTATCTACTCAAGTTTTCTCATTATCTTTCCTTCTTACTGTGCTATCCAAATGCCCTTGTCTGGGTTAATTTTACCTTTATGGTTAACAACAACATCAATTTGCATTTTAAAATATTCATTCTGGGGACAAGGCCGTCACACGAAGGCCAGCCATTTTTGCCCATCCCTATTTACCATTGAAAAGGTGGAGGTGAGCCTTCTTCTTGAACCGCTGCAGTCCATGTGGTGAAGGTACTCCCACAGTGCTGTTAGGTAGGGAGTTCCCAGATTTTGACACAATAAGCATGAAGAAATGGCAATACATGTCCAAGTCAGGATGGAGTGGGCTTTATATAGCACCTATAGTGTTGGAAAAAGGCCCAGTCGCTTCGCAGGAGTGTAATCAGACAAAAAATTGACACCAAGCCAAAGAAGGAGAAATTAGGATATGTGACCAAAAGCTTGGTCAAAAAGGTAGGTTTTAAAGAGCGTCTTAAAGGAGGAGAGAGAGATGGAGTGAATTAAGGAGGGAATTCCCAAGCGCAGAGCCTAGACAGCTGAAGGCATGACTGTCAATGATGGGTTGAAGGAAATGGGGGATGGACAAGAGGCCAGAATTGGAGGAACACAGAGTTCTCAAAGGGTTGTTGGGCTGATACAGGTTACATAGATAGGAAGAGGCGAGATGATGGAGGGATTTAAACATGAGGGTAAGAACTTAAAAATTATACGCAGAACTTCAAATGCAGAGTTAACCATCACTTGCTAAAGAAATATTAAACCAGAGGAAATATATAATGTACCCATTGCCACCAAAGTAAACTTTCACTGGATCTTCCTGTACTTTGAACTAATGAGACATCTCTCCTCATTAACCTTGCCTTCTGCATTCTGTTGTTATGCTATCTAATATCTAAAGTAACTCTACTCTGATCCGCTGCTTTGCAATTGCTCATGAGGTATTCAGTCTGTAAATTTTAATGGAAACTCTGTTACACCCCATTTCTTGCACCTTATCTACTTGATTATTCTCATTAATTCTTAATGTGACATCCAAATGCCCTGGTTTTGGTTAAAATTACCTTTATGGTTAAAAGCTGTAAGGGGCAATACTACTAAATGGCAGTCTTGATGCAGAGCTTCTCCCGCTGCGAGCACATATCAGGAAGTCAGGCGTGTAGTCTCCATGATTTTGCATCTGTGGGATGGATAATCGAGGAGTGATACGCCTGATATCCTGGTATGTTTTCCCAGCAAGAGAGGCCCAATGCTGGGAGTGGAATTTTGTAAAATTACCCTTATACTGTCCAACTTGACATCTTCTGATGTATAAAGGCCAGTTTGGGGTGGACCCTCAGGCCAGCCCTGGTCTCTCCACTGAGCAATTGGATGCCAGGCTTACATGGGTCTTGGGCTGGAAAAACCCAGAAAAAGTACCTTTACTATAGGATTTGGCCAGTGCCAAACCAGTGGGTGCATGTGCCTGAAGGATTTTGGACTTTTAAAATGGATATGTATCCTTTTAAAATGGAGACACACTTGGGCTGCATTTCAAAATGGAGTTTGGACTTTTGGGCCTCGATTTTCATTGGGTCATGAGGCGGGCTTTTGAGGCAGGCAGGGTGTTAAAATCGCAAAAAATGGCAGGCGGGATCCACTACCCCGCCTGGTTCCCGACTCTGAGCAATTTTAACTCAGGCGTGTCTAATGGTCCCGACTCCATCCCGCATCCAACGGGCGGGACTGGTCTTTAAGGCCCTTAATTACCACTAAATGGCCTCTATAATCCTATTTTAACAGGCCCTTGCAACTTTAACCCTTTTCCCACGTAAAACACGCCTGGTGGGAAACACAAATGTGAAACCTGGCGGGAGCACTATTGCTTTGGTGACTTTCAACTGCAGGTCAACCATTAAAGTTGAGATTTGATCAGCCATGTTTTGCAGGTGGCAGGACTTTGTGGTCTCAGGTCTGGGGCAACTTTTACAAGGCTTAACCACACCTGTGGAAGGTTGGTGCCTCACACCCATCTCCATTGTGACCTCCTGGGAAACCCCTTTTGCCACCTTCACTCAGCACTTCCTCAACGGAGGCATACACCAGAAGCATGGGAGCCATTTATTTCCTTCCCATCTGGGCATTAGAGGAGCTCAAGCACCAGCCGTGGCACCAGCAGAACCAGGAACAACAGCAGCACCAGCAACAGCAGCAGCAGCAGAACCGCCAGGCTGCTGCTCATCCACCTGAAGCTGCACAGGCCAGAAGGGGCCAGCGCCTGGAAGCCCATCGGCGCAGGAGATACCCCCCAAACAGGGTCTACAGACGCAGGGTCAGCTACCTCAACATGTCTGAGCAGCAGTGCCAAAGGCGGCTCCGACTTTCGCGACAGGTAGTGACTGACATCTGCGCAATTCTACAGCAAGACCTGCTGCCCAGAGGACCAGGTGGACAACCATTACCAGTGGCCATCAAAGTCACCACTGCACTCAACTTTTTTGCCTCAGGCTCATTCCAGGGATCAGCAACAGACATCAGTGGCATCTCCCAGGCGGACGCACACACTTGCATCACACAGGTAACCAATGCCCTCTTTGCCCTAGCGCTCAATCACATCCATTTCACCAAGGATCGAGCAAGTGTCATGGCGTGAGCGGTTGGATTAGTTCATCTGGCAGGCTTTCCAAGGGTGCAGGGCATCGTTGACTGCACACAATTGGCCCTTAGGGCACCCCATCGCAATCCAGGTATTTTTGTCAACCGCAAGGGCTTCCACTCCCTCAACGTTCAGCTGGTGTGTGACCACAAGAAGGACATTTTGCATGTTTGTGCCATTTACCCTGTCAGTTGCAATGACTCCTTCATACTGCGCCAGTCTAGTGTGCCTCCGCTATTCAGTCTGCCAGACCAACATAACGGATGGCTACTTGGAGACAAGGGCTATCCCCTGAGGACGTGGCTAATGACGCCGTTGAGGAGGCCAGCCAACGAAGCTGAGGAGCGCTACAACTCCAGCCACATTTCCACCAGATCGATTATCGAGCAAACCATCGCTTTGCTGAAGATGCGCTTCAGATGCCTGGATAAATCAGGTGGTGCCCTACAGTAGTCAGCAGCCAGGGTCTCCAGAATCATCATGGTTCACAACATGGCACAGCGTCGTGGCTTGCAGATTCCTGAGGACCAAGTGGCTCCTCACATATCCTCAGAGGAGGAGGAGGGCGAAAACGAAGAACCTGCAGAGTCCCATCAACCAGTGGCAGCAGTACGCGAGAATATTGCTGCCTGGGATGCAAGGAACGCAATCATCCAGGCCAGATTTGCTAAGCCTAGTCAAACAAACACTTTTGCTTTGCAGCTTCTTACCTGAGCATCGACAATGGCCAAGACACTACGGATTCCTAGATATTTGACCAGCATACTGACAAGTGCAAGTAATTCTAAGCCCTCAATGTGAAAGTCCCATTCGCGAATTGACACACGCCACAACTGCAACAGTTGCCATCAGAATTTTTATGTACAAGAACCAACTGATGGCATTTTTAGAAGAAACACAACATTTCACCCAAGTGACTACCCTTGTGACTACTTGTGCAGAATTTTCCTCTTACGCGTGCTCCCACGTAATGCTTTCCCTGTGGCTTCAGCAGATGTGGAGGCCCCTTGCTCATTTTCCTGCTGCTCCTGTCTCGATAACTTTGGCGGGCATCCTCTGGGGTTGCGAGTCTGTGAGGGCTCGTCAACAGTCTGCTGCTCCTGCGGCTGTGCAGGGGTTGAGATGCCTATCTCACTTGGGTGTGGACTCCGGTGGGGCTCTGACCGAGGGCTCTGCAGTGGCATGGAAGTGTGAGCGCTTGGAGAGAAACCCCCACTTCCTTGAGGTCTGCCACCAACCTCCCTCTCAAGAGTCAGGTCCCCTTCAGCGCCTGCAAGTGGCTGGAGAGCACCTTGCTGCACATCAGGGGGGCCATGGGGACCCGTATCTGCAATGGCAGTCCTACTCAGAAGGACTTCCATGAAGGTTTGGTTTCCCTGTTCAATAGATGCCCATCGCTCCTCAAGAGATGTCATTCTATTCTGAACAATGACCATGTTTTCCATACACTGGCGACTAAGCTCCTCCATGGCAGTAGCCCTCCTCTCCTCTACCATAGCCATCCTCCCCTGCACGGTAGCCAGCCTTAACACGGAGGTAGCCATCCTTTCTGTGTTGATGCATTCATGTGCCAATGACTCCGCAAAGGCTCTGCTCATGTTCGCTATGGACTCCTCCATTTGCTCCACACTCACAGCGACCCTAGAGATAAAACCTGCCAGAGACTCCTGTATCTCTGCCTGGAGTGCCATCACCGCTGATCTCATGGATAGACCCAAAGGTAGAGGGTCGACATGCTGCTGAGCCGAGCTGGCAGAGTCCTGCGCACTCCGACTAGAACTCTCCAATGCTGTCCCTGTCTCCACAATCTGCTGATGCTCACTTGTGAGCTGTGATATACCAGGTGACAACACTACTCTATGTCCCGAAGGTCCCACCGAGGTGTGAGTGTCTGCGCTGGTGCTGGGTGCGCAGAATTCTGCTTACGCTGCGCCCTCAGAGGTTGCAGCTGCCTCTGAGGAGTCTGGCTGCTCAGCTTCTTCTTCCTGGCTAGGGGGGACGGATGCTTTGGATGGTCCTGTGGGGGAGTAAAGAAAAGAGTTACAGATGTGATGCCAAGTCTACATGCACATAGCTTTTTGCAGACGCTCATAAGTCCATCTGTCACAGCTTGACAATCATTATCAGTGACTCATGCAATGTCAAAGAGAGATAGCAAACTTTTCTGTCACCAGCTTGCTGTGTTGCACCCGTCTGTCCATTCCCCATGCGCGAATCATCCTCAAAACCAATGATTTCCAGGACGGTCCCCTCCCAGGGGGTCAGGTGGGCTACTGAGGGTGGCCCTCTTCCTGTCCTGGCTCGCTCTCTTTTGTTGTGAGCTCTCTTTTCCTGCAATGAGGGAGACAGCTGAAGGTTGAGTGAAAATGAAGGGGTGAGGTTGCAAGACCAAGGGCCCTCCCTGTGTGTTGTCAGTTGTGTTCAAAGCATCAGAGTGAGAGGGAGTGTGAGGGCTGCATGATGGAATAGTTATGTGAACATGAGCATAGAGAGAGAGGGAATGGGTAAGGGTGCATGGATATCAGTGTCAAGTGGGATGTGGAGGAAGAGATTGCTGAAGCTGAGTGCTGGTGAGGAAAGGCAATGGGGATCAGCTTGAGGGTGATGGGAAATTCATACTCACTTTTCCAGTGCGCTGAAGGTCATGAAATCTTTTCCTGCACTGTGTCCAGGTTCTGAGGGTGACTCCCAAGGAATTGACCTCCTGAGCCACCTTCATCCACACAGCCTTGGTCTGGATGGGCGGCCTCTGTAAAGTCTGTAGGTATTATGACGAATTAATACACAGACTACAAGAGTAACTTTAACAGGACTTTACTATTCGAAGGTCAGGGCGAAACTGCCCACTAAATCCTGACACAGCATTTATATACCGGTGTGGTCACCACCGGTATTACAGTATACAGCAGCGAAAATAAAGTAGTGCAACACCTAAAATAGTTCTCTTAAAGGTGGACGGTTACATACAATAGTTCTCTTAAAGGTAGACGGTTACATACACTACAATCCTCCCTTTTTAGCTTACAATATACTTATTCCCCATTAAACATAACATATATTCAACTTCATGTAAAAACAGTTCACAGATATAGTCTCTGCGGAAAACAGTTCACAGATTTAGTCTCTGCGGAAAACAGTTCACAGATTCAGTCTCTGCGGGAAACAGCTCCTTGTGGTGTAGTCGGTTCACGTTGCTGGAGTGACTCATCCAATAGTCCTTCCCTAACTTAACAGCTTGAACTTCCGTCACTTCTGAACCAGCATTGCTGACTTTTACAAACAGCTAGATTGCCTTGGGAAGTTTCTCTACTTCCCAACTGATTTGGCTCCGTTCGGAGGGACCACGTGCGTGATCTGGTAGAGGTGATAATGGTTCAGATGGTCATCGTCTTCTGCTTCGTCTTTTCCTTTTCTGCTTCCTAGAGACTCTCTGGGCTCCACTGTCAGCTGCCAGCTGCATGCACAGTTCCTCCCTCTCATCCTCCTTTTTCCGTAGTAGCGCCACCATCTCCTGATGTTCCTTAGATTTTAGGTGATTCATCATGGTTTCGGCACTTTGGGAGTTTTCAGCACAAGCTGGGCAGACCAGGTCATCGTAATATTCAGTGTCGCTCAACAGGTCATGGTAATATTCGGTGTCATCCTGAGCTAGACCAGCGAGAGGGTCTTCTATTTCCTCCTTACCCAGCTGGACGTTAGCCAACTTTTGTTCCAAATCCAGACATCTTTCCTGAAGAGACTTCTTCATGCGTTCAGCTTCATCCCGCTTTTTCTGGGCTTCCTGCAACTCTTTGACTAATGACCTCATTTGTGATTTCAATACTTCAACTTCATTCGGAGATTGATTGATCGGACTATTCAATCCTTCTACTGAAGTAGCTGTTTCAGCATTCCGTTGTTCGACATTAACGCGAGTCAGCGTACTTTTGGCATCCAAGGGCTGCTCTGCTGTAGTCTTCTCAGTCTGTGTTGCCACCTCAGCTATTTCAATAACTTTTGAGAGCTCCGAACCCCTTTCCTTTGAAGGTTGAGGCTTGTGTTCAAGTTTTTTCCCTTTTAGAGTCTTGTCCCTCAGCATATGAAGGAGTTGGCTGACTGTTAATTCTTCTGCCATCATCCGTTTCCCATTAGCTGCAGGGCTGTTTATAACCTTGCCCTGGGGCTCCTTTGCTGTTTCTACTTCACCATCATCCGCAGCCTCCACCATTCGAATTTCCACAATTGAATTGTCCGGTGATGCTGCACCCAACTTCAGTAGGAGCTCGGAAGTCATGTCGACCAACTCAGCCTTTTCTGCCTGCAACCTGCTAACAAGCGCCTTCAGTTGCTGAACATCATGTTCCACCAGATTAGAGCACGCACCTTCAGAACCCGAATCAGCTTTGATTCGTTTGGCCTCCTCGCACAGACGGTTTGTGTGCTCCTGCTCCCTTTTCTCCCTCAGCTGCTTCTGTTGTCTTTCCAGATTCTCCCATTCGGTGTCAAAGAACTTTTGCGTTGCTTTCATCTCTTGCTCGAGACGGCAACTCAATTGTTCTAATTGCTGTCGTAATTTGAAATGGAGTTGAGTTCGAGCTCGGTGTTCCTCAGTAATGTATATGTCTGTAACCTGGACAGACTCAGAATTCGCTGTCAAACTATGTTGTTGTTGTTCAGTGGAATTCTGTTCTGAAACTTTGTTCTCCTCTGAAGCATAAGCATTTATGCACGCCTTCGTTGTTCCAACCTTAGTCAGCAAGTCCATTTTAGACTTGTCTTTCGTACTTGGGCTGGTCTTATCGTCATCCGTTTCAGAGTCTGAGCTGATTGGCTGCACCGAGTCCTCACTCGTTATTGCTTTTAGGTAGTGCCATTCCATGTTTATTTTCTTGATCCACTCCCGTCCTAGAAGTGGTGGTCCTCCCTCAGGTAGTACATATAAATCCATTCCTGGGTGTTCTTTGCCCCTGTCTCTCACCTTGACTCTTATCTTTCCCATGGGGTATACTTCATGCCCCGTGTATGTCTGCAATACGAACTTAGTATCTCTCAAGGGTATATGTGAGAATAGCCGGTTGTAATCCTTTCGATTTATGACTGATAGGGCTGATCCTGTGTCCAATTCCCTTTTCACTCGGACTCCGGCTATTTTTAGCATGACCCATATAGTTTGTAGGTCAGTTTCTTTACTCACATTGTGAATTCTCAGACTACCCAGTTCCTGGCCGTTTGGATCTGAATCCGAATTCTGTTCATCGGAACTCTTCTCAGCCACCTTGTGTACCTTGTTGTACTTTTCCTGCGGTGACTTATTTTTGTTGTTGTTGATCTTCTTCCCTGACCGGCATACCTTAGCTATGTGACCAAGCTTGCCACATTTTCTACATTCCTGGTTTTTAAACCAGCATTGGTTCTGGTCGTGTGTTGTCTTCCCACAACGATAACATTTCGATGTACCCGAAGTAATTTGATCCACACTGAGTACCGCTGCCTTCAGCTGCATTTCCGCTGTGCCTCTCGCTGCGGCTTCATGCGATGCTGCAATAAGGACAGCCCTATCAAGTGTAAGATCGTTCTCTTCGAGCAGACGCTTTTGTGTTCCTTCCTTCGACAACCCACACACGAACTTGTCTCTCAATGCCTCTGTCAGATTTTCCCCAAACTGGCAGTATTTCGCTAGTCTACGCAGTTCGACCAAGTATTCCGCGTTGCTTTCCTCTTTCCATTGTGTTCTCGCATAGAATTTGAATCGTTCCGCCAACATCAGTGGTGTGCGGTTCAAATGATCCTTCAGGGCAGTAACAATATTAGCGAAAGTCTGATCCGCCGGTTTAGCTGGTGATAGAAGATGCTTCAATAGCCCGTATGTCTTGGCCCCCATTGCGTTTAATAAGGTGAGAGCTTTATCATCATCTGCTATTTTATTGGCCTCACAATATATCTCAATACGTTCTACGTACGTGGCCCAATCTTCCACCTCGGAATCGAAGTTGTTGATGTTACCATGCTTAGGCATCTTCACTATCTCTCACTATCTTTCTGCGAACAACAACGAATTTGTTCGTTAACTTTTTTTTTCCAAAATGGCGGTTTCCCGCGCTTGTCTTCTTCCCCGTCTACTGGCAAAATGGCGGTTTCCCGCGCTTGTCTTCTCCTGGCGGGAGGGTAAGCTTTTCCCTCGGGCGACGACCGCTGGCTTTCGGGGTTCGCAGCCTGCGCGTCGGCTTCAGTGCGTTCCTTGTTCCCTTTTCTCGGCAGAGCAACCGGCGCTGGGTACAACCCGTTGACGGCGAACAGTTTCAGCCGCTGGGCTGGATCTCGCTCAGTCTCCCTCGCTCGGGCTCTGTCTCTCCCGCTCGCTCGGGCTCTGTCTCTCCCTCAGCGGCTTCCAATCGCGCCTCCCAGCCCTCTCGCAGTCCGGTGCTTTCCTCCCCGGCTGCGGCTGAGTTCTCCGCGATTTATTTATTTTTATATCTTCCCGCGCCTTACGATCCCGGTCACAGCACTTTGTGGCCTCGGTCGCTGCCCGGCCTTTTTCACTCCAATCGCGCCTCCCAACCCTCTCGCAGTCCGGTGCTTTCCTCCCCGGCTGCGGCTGAGTTCACCGCGGTTTATTTATTTTTATATCTTCCCGCGCCTTACGATCCCGGTCGCAGCGCCTCGTGGCCTCGGTAGCTGCCCGGCCTTTTTCGCCGGTCGCGGTCTAGCTGTCCCACGACGCCGTTGCGTCTCCCAGCCCGCTTGTACCGCGGCTTCCGTGCTCCACGCTGCCCCAGTCTCAGCGCCTCTGGGCCCGACTTCTGTCCGGCTCCTTTCCCCCGACCGTGGTCGAGTTCACCGCCCTTATCCTCCGTTTATTTTTTTTATTTTCCCTTTACTCACAGTCACCATGGCCGACTTGCTTCTCGTGCTGTTCGGCTCACTCACCACCATGGCAGAAGGGACAATCAGTGCCTGTTGCTGATGGAAGGCTTCGTGTCTGAATTCTTCCTTCTTCCTTGCTCTGCAGACTCGAGTTTTCTCTCAGCAGAACGACGAGGGCGGGTGCCTCTTCTCGACGCTCATTAACTGCTTCGGAAGTATTGTTGCCGCAGGGTAAGATCGAACTCGTCGCCACTGTAAAGTCTGTAG
This sequence comes from Somniosus microcephalus, assembly GCF_052327205.1. NCBI lineage: Eukaryota > Metazoa > Chordata > Chondrichthyes > Squaliformes > Somniosidae > Somniosus > Somniosus microcephalus. The sequence continues at coordinate 84,092,976 of NC_140996.1, read as the reverse complement.
GTATTATGACGAATTAATACACAGACTACAAGAGTAACTTTAACAGGACTTTACTATTCGAAGGTCAGGGCGAATCTGCCCACTAAATCCTGACACAGCATTTATATACCGGTGTGGTCACCACCGGTATTACAGTATACAGCAGCCAAAATAAAGTAGTGCAACACCTAAAATAGTTCTCTTAAAGGTGGACGGTTACATACAATAGTTCTCTTAAAGGTAGACGGTTACATACACTACAGCCTCTTCCTCCCTGATGAAGGGAACAGGACCTCCCTGTTGGCCCTAGCCCCATCCACCAATGACTGAAGTGCTGCCTCGTCAAAGCGAGGAGCTGCTCTTGCCCTCCCGCTTGTCATCTCTCCTGCAGGTCCCTCTGACACCAAATGGAGGAAGCTTGGAAGCCTGCAGAAGAAGCAAGGCTTGCTGTGGACCTTAAATTCAGCAGCAATGATGACATCATCAGAGGGGACTTTCAGTCATGACAAACCCCCTTGCAAAGGCTTCCCACACGTTGGAAATCAATTGGCCAATTGAGTCAAAATTGCATCAATCTCCCACATCCATTTAGAGTCGTGTGGGAAACACAAAATTCGGATAACACAACAACAGCCCGCACCTGAGTTAAAATCACCCCCTTGGACTTTTAAAAAAAACGACTGTTTTTGGTTTTTGTGAAAATAGCAGGAACTGTCTGTCTTTTGGGTTACCATGGGATCAGGCTCAATGCTGATGGCATGAAAGGCCGGGGCCTTATCATATTCGAACTTGCGTGATTTGTGGAAAAATACCTTTTGTTCATGGAGCCGGGATGTCTGAATGGACAATGAGGTTTGCAGGCCAAAAGTAACACCTCTGGAGTCTTTCAATGAAGGAGCAGTCAAGATCTTAACAAACAGTTAGTACTGTTTATATGGGAACTAGATGTAATATCTCCAAATTTGCAGATGACACAAAGCTGGGTGGGTGTGTGTGCTGTGAGGAGGATGCCGAGAAACTCCAGGATGATTTTGACAGGTTGGGTGATTGGGCAGAAGCATGGCAGATGCAATATAACGTGGATAAATGTGAGGTTATCCACTTTGGTAGCAAAAACAGGAAGGCAGATTATTATCTGAATGGCAATAGATTGGGAGAAGGGGAAGTGCAACGAGACCTGGGTGTCCTAGTGCACCAGTCGCTGAAGGTAAGCATGCAGGTGCAGCAGGCGGTTAAGAAGGCAAATGGTATGTTGGCCTTCGTAGCGAGAGGGATTGAGCACAGGAACAAGGATGTCTTGCTGCAGTTGTACAGGGCCTTGGTGAGACCACACCTTGAGTATTGTGTGCAGTTTTGGTCGCCTTATCTGAGGAAGGATGTTCTTGCCATGGAAGGAGTTCAGCGAAGATTCACCAGGCTTGTAGTGTATGTAACTGTTCTACCTTTAAGAGAACTATTGTATGTAACCGTCCCCCTTTAAGAGAACTATTTTAGGTGTGGCACTATTTGATCTTGGCTGCTGTATACTGTAATACCGACGGTGACCACACCGGTATATAAGTGCTGTGTCAGGATTTATTGGGCAGATTCGCCCTGACCTTCGAATAGTAAAGTCCTGTTAAAGTTACTCTTGTAGTCTGTGTATTAATTCGCCATAATACCTATAGACTTTACAAGGCTGATACCTGGGATGGCAGGAATGACGTATGAGGAGAGATTGGATCGATTGGGCTTGTACTCGCTGGAGTTTAGAAGAATGAGAGGGGATCTCATTCGAAACTTATAAAATTCTAACAGGACGAGACAGACTAGATGCTGGAAGGATGTTTCCGATGGTCGGTGGAGTCCAGAACCAGGGGTCACAGTCTAAGGATAAGGGGTAGGCCATTTAGGACAGAAATGAGGAGGAATTTCTTCACCCAGAGAGTGGTGAACCTGTGGAATTCTCTACCACAGAAGGCAGTAGAGACCAATTCATTATTCAAGAAGGAGTTGGATATATTTCTCAAGGCTAAAGGGATCAAGGGGTATGGGGAGAAAGCAGGGACCGGGTACTGAATTTGGATGACCAGCCATGATCGCATTGAATGGCGGAGCAGGCTTGAGGGGCCAAATGGCCGACTCCTGCTCCTATCTTCTATGCTATCTATGCTATTACTTGAAGAACTGCTCATCTACAGTAATGGCCTACCATTGTTTTCATCAAGATGACCAATCCAGGTCAGAGACATCACCAGGAAGACCATCTAGCATCTCTGCGACCATGGTAACCAGGAATCGCCCAGCCAGTTTTGTGTATTATATGGAGTATAAATATCCTGAACTCTGGGGATTCAGGGCTTGCTTTTCTCGACCATCTGGAACGGGGTTCTCCACGTAGCTACGTGTCCGTCAACTCTCCAGGAACGCCCGAAGTGAGTGCCTCGCCGTACCGCCTGAACTTAACTCTCTAGGCCTCATCGCATGCCTCTGTTGGGCACAGTTTTGTCTCTGGAGTCGAACGGACCCGGGACCGCGTGAATCACCGACAAGGGCTGGTAATTATATCCAGCATACACCTCTAGAAATCCCCAGGACCGTCCGCGTGTTTGGCTGCTGAGGAACTGCAAGTGTCCAAGACGCAGCCTAGCACGTGTATGGGTGTGAGGAGGCTTCCAAATGTGGGTTCTGACCAAAGCAGGAGAGGGATTTAATTAGAATGGTTTTTCCATTATCTAGGCTTAGATTCTGGGATGGGGATCATTTGGCATAACCAACAGGGTGGGTATTTTAGTCTAAGATTATAAGCTAGTGTCCACAGTCACCTACTCATTATGCTGTAAGCGAGAGGAGTAGGGGTTGTCGTTTTGTGAGTGTAATAAAAGGAATCGATATTTGACCAACCTGAACCATTTCGTTTTGTCTGAGTCAATTATAATCTATCCATAGTAACTCCTTGGGTCCGAACTTGAGGGATGTGGGGCTTGTGGTTCACAGTATAATTTGGAAGACCAACCGGGTGGCATCCGGTCACGGCTGGGTTACACAGTAGTCCCGCTGGGGACGCTGCGCATCGGGCATAGGAGAAGACCTATCTGGCCTTGGTCTCTCTCTCTGTGTGGGATTACCCTCTAATCGACGGGCTAGGCAGGGACGATTGGCAAAAGCTCCTGCCGTCTAAGGGAAACAACCCAAACTGGGGAGTTTTTTTGATGCACGGGTCGACTCAAGGGAGAGTCATAGAAACACGGGGCACGCAAAAACACTCTACATTACGGATCGGAACAGCACTCCTATTAAGAGGGCTGATCCACCCTTGCGCCAGCACTAGCGGGGGCATTCTCGGAACCCTGATTCCTGGCGCCGCATTACCTGACCCCCGATCCTTGGATTCCAGGCCCCATGTTTCCTCACTACTGGATTCTCAGACCCCCAATCCCCAACACACACCCCGAAGACACTTAGCTGTGGGTTGCTGCGATATGAGCAGCGGCCCAAATTTTCACTACTCTTCGCTGGCGAGCTGTAACCCATTTCAGTTTATAACTGCACTCTTCTCCATCTTCCTCCTTAATTCAATCTGATACTTTTCCCCCACTCCAACCCAGTTCAAAGTGAGAGTCATTATTTAGTCCAACCCACAGTTCAAGTTGGCACTCATCTCAGTTAATTCTCCTTCCTCAGGTATTCTCCTTGCTCAACCATTCCAAGACCTTTCCCAGAATCTGCCATTATCTTCTCTTTATTTCTCCTTTCATTCCCCCCATATCATCACTTAGTTCCCTCTCCTCTTCATGGGCATCTCTCCTATCCCCTTCATTGTCATCAATTTACCCCTCCATTTCTGTCAATTGTCCTTCACTTCCCTCTTCTCCCTCATACATTGCCACCCGTTTCCCCTCTCCATCCCTTGCATTACCATCCATTTCTCGCTTCATTGTCATCAATTCCCCCCACCACCACTACTCATTCCTGACTCCAGCTGCTATAAGACTACACCACCAATGTCAATGGTGAAGGAAGGCAAATTTCAGTGGGATGAGAACGGATCTGGCCCGTGTAAATTGGAATCAAAGATTGGCAGGCAAAACTGTAGTAGAACAATGGGCTGCCTTTAAAGCGGAAATAGTTTAGGTATAGTTGAGGTACATTCCCACTAGGGGAAAGGTAGGGCAACTAAAGTCAGAGCTCACTGGATGACGAAAGAGATAGAGAGTAAGATGAAGCAGAAAAAGAGTGTGTATGACAGATGTCAGGTTGAGACTACACCTGAGAATCAGGCTAAGTATAGAAAGTTAAGAGGAGAAGTGAAAAAGAAATATAAGAGGGGCAAAGAGTGGGTATGAGAATAGAATGGCAGCTAACATAAAAGGCAATCCAAAAGTCATCTATAGGCATATAAATAGTAAACGGATAGTAAGAGTGAGGCTGGGGCCGATTAGGGACCAAAAAGGAGACCTACGCATGGAGGCAGAGGGCATGGCTGATGTACTAAATGGCCCAGAAATTCGGGTCTCAACGTGTGAGTACACACTGGGTACTCACACGTAGGCCCAACGAAAGTGCCGGTTTCGTGCATGCACTGCGCATGCGTGGGAAACCGGCACTTCCGTTCCCCTGAAAGAAGCAGTTGACAGGTGGAACACGTGCGCCGGAGAGGCAGCATGTGCACATCGAACTTCCGTTTTTTTTCCAGGTTTTTCCGGGAGGGTAAGTCTCCAGCAGTTACACTTTTAAAAAGCAGGCACAAGGCCTGCTTTTAACAAGGTAAGTGGTGAATTAATTAAAATTAAAACATTTTTTCCACAGGTTTATTATTTTTAAATAATTTAAAGAAAGGTAAGTTTATTTTTAGCCCCGTTAGAACATGTAATTAATTTTTTCAAAAATGTAAATTATTGTTTAAAATAGTTATTTCATGTGATTTAAAAAAAAAATTATTTGAAGTTTTAGTAATGTTTTGGGGCTTATAGTATTTATAGGTTTGACAGCTCTTCCTGTCGAACTTATGAATGAAGCATTCCCTGCTACCATTGGCTCTCCATGTCCCACATGGTCCCAGGGGACACATCAAACTAACTGCGCCCCTGGGATACGCAAGCACTGCGCGCCGGCAGTTGGAGCAGGCCCAGGATCGGAATCCCACGTGGGCCCACAGCTCAGCGGTCAGCGCGCTAGGTAAGTGCAGGTCGGGGGCTTGCACCCGCAGGAAGCCCCCGACCCGAATTTCTGGGTCAATGAGTACTTTGCATCTGTCTTCACCAAGGAAGAGGATGCTGCCATAAACATATTAAAGGAGGTAGAGGAGATACTGGATGGGATAAGAATTTATAAAGATGAGGTACTAGAAAGGCTGGCTGTACTTAAAGTAGATAAGTCACCAGGATGCTGAGGGAAATGAAGGAATCAATCGTGGGGGTGCTGGCCATAATCTTCCAATCCTCCTTCAAAATGGGGGTGGTGTCAGAGAGCTGGAGAATTGCAAATGTTACACCCTTGTTCAAAAACAAGTGTAAAGATAAACCCAGCAACTACAGGCCAGTCAGTTTAACCTCAGTAGTGGGGAAGATTTTAGAAACAATAATCAGGGACAAAATTAACAGTCACTTGGACAAGTGTGGATTAATTAAGGAAAACCAGCACAGATTTGTTAAAGGCAAATTGTGTTTAACCAACTTGATCGAGTTTTTTGATGAGGTAACAGAGAGGGTTGATGAGGGTAATGCAGTTGACGTGGTGTACATGGATTTCCAAAAGGCGTTCGACAAAGTGCCACATTATCGGCTTGCCAGCAAAGTTGAAGTTCATGGAATAAAAGGGACAGTGGCAGCATGGATATGAAATTGGCTAAGTGACAGAAAACAGAGAGTAGTGGTGAACAGTTGTTTTTCGGACTGAAGGAAGGTATACAATGGTGTTCCCCAGGGGTCGGTACTAGGACCACTGCTTTTCTTGATATATATTAATGACTTTGATGTGGGTGTACAGGGCACAATTTCAAAATCTGCTTATGACACAAAGCTTAGATGTATAGTGAACAGTAAGGAGGATAGTGATAGACTTCAAGAGGACTTAGACAGGCTGGTGGAATGGGCAGACACGTGGCAGATGAAATTCAATGCGGATACATTTTGGTAGAAAGAATGAGGAGAGGAAATATAAACTAAAGGGTACAATCCTAAAGGAGGTGCATGAGCAGTGAGACCTGGGGCTGTATGTGCACAAATCATTGAAGGTGGCAGGGCAGGTTGAGAAAGCAGTTAAAAAAGCTTATGGGATCCTGGGCTTCATGAATAGAGATGTACGAAGTACAAAAGTGTGGAAATTATGATGAACCTGTATAAAACACTGGTTCGGCCTCAACTGGAGTATTGTGTCCAAATCTGGGCACCACTCTTTAGGAAGGATGTGAAGGCCGTAGAGTGGGTGCAGAAAAGATTTACGAGAATGTTCCAGGGATGAGAAATTTCAGTTACGTGGATAGACTGGAGAAGCTGAGGTTGTTCTCCTTGGAGCAGAGAAGATTGAGAGGAGATTTGATAGAGGTGTTCAAAATCATGAGGGGTCTGGACAGAGTAGATAGAGAGAACCTGTTCCCATTGGCAGAAGGGTCGAGAACCAGAGGACACAGATTTAAGGTGATTGGCAAAAGAACCAAAGACGACACAAGAAAACACTTTTTTACTCAGCGAGTGGTTAGGATCTGGAATGCACTGCCTGAAAGGGTGGTGGAGGCAGACTCAATCACGGCTTTCAAAAGGGAGTTGGATAAGTATCTGAAAGATAAACATTTGCAGGGCTAAAGGGAAAGGGCGGGGGAGTGGGACTAGCTGACGTAATCTTGCAGAGAGCCGGCACGGGCTCGACGGGCCAAATAGCCTTCTTCCGTGCTGTAACCATTCTATGATTCTATGAATGAGTCCAGATGCTGTATCCTGCTTCCATGAGAATTCCTGCTTACATTCTACAATGGCTGGTATCACTGCCATTAGTAGCACTGAGGACAGAGGGGCTGGTTAAGTCCATCTGCAACCACATTCAGGTAGGAGCAGAGGAGAAAGAAAGGAAGGAGGCAGCAGCATTGACCCCCAAAATACTGATGTCAGAGTGAAACACTAACTGTCTGTATGTAAAGCCATGCGTAGTGAATATAGGGGATCAACAGAGAATTGCTGGAAGCTGAGGCTGTGTGACAGGGAGTCTTAATTGTAGGTTTGGGCAGATTGTGATGTATGGTGATGGGATCGGCATGGAGCAGAATGCTCTTTAAAGGAGCTCTTGTTTAAAATTAGACTGCCTGTGAGTGGAGTAGAAGATATGATTGTAACATTAGCTGGTTATTTTACCAGATGGTAACTTCCTCTGTGGTCAGACAGATGAAGTACATTCCTCTTTAAAATTAAAGTGTTGGTGAGGGGAGAAACTGACTACATAGGAATGTACAAGATCAGAAAAGATCATTTTGGTCCATCTGGCTTTCTCACAGAGATTGGCCATAAATAATATTTCACAGCACTGCTGCAAGTTGTAGACATAGCAAAGATTTACAGTATACGTGAGCTCCTCTTCAGGTTCTGTGGGAGGAAGGCCAGGTCAAGTCAACAATGTCAACAGCTGACAGGTGGGCAACGTCGGTTTGCTTGAACCTGCCACTCACAGGTTCACTCAAGGCTCTTCTGAAAGCTGATCTGATGAAAGGATAACTCCTCCATGACAGATAGCTGGACCTGAGGCTACAGACACGACCCCGGCAGTAATTCTTGCACGTGGTCATGAGCTGCCTGTTCTTCTTCCCTCTGCTCTACCCTCCCACTTCAGCCACAGTAATGTTCTCTAGAATTAAACAAGCTACACCCTCTGGCAGTATCTTCAACTTCACTGGAGACTCCAACACAGTTTTGATGGAAAAGTGCTACTCGGGTAAATACTGCACCCAGCAGGAAAGTGCATGTCTCAGCACCTACGGATCCATTAATTGTCAGTCTTGGCACAGTGGTAGCACTCTCACCTCTGAGCCAGAATGACTGTGGATTCAAGCCCCATTCCAAGAGACTGGAGCATGTAATCTCAGCTAATATTTCAGTGCAGTACTGAGGGAGTGCTGCATTGTCAGAGTTGCCATCTTTCAGATGAGATGGTAAACTGCTTGTTCAGATGGCTGTAGAGATCCTGTGCTGTATCTGATGAAAACCAATTGAGGTGCCCTGGTCATTATTTATACTTCAACCAATATCGCTAAAACAGATTATCTGGTCATAGATTTCATTGCTCTTTGTGGGACTTTGTGAGCGCAAATTGGCTGCCTATTGTATAACTATTAACTGCACGTTGAAAGTACTTCATTGGCTGTGAAATGCTTTGGGATGTCCTGAAGACATGAAAGGAGCTAAATAAATGCAAATTATTTCTTTTTTCTTTAATTTGTATTAATGAGTAAAGGGTGCTAAATGACCACCAGAATGTTAGCATTGGTAATTTCTGTATTCAGAGGTCAAAAACTGGGATTGCTGCTGAAATTTCCAGCAGAACCAGCAACCACTGGTTCATTAGTTTTCCACTTGGAATACACCAACCTCCATGGGCTGTAGCAGCAGAAAACATATTCAAAAGTCACCTATCTATAAACATTTTGCAGCAACTCTATATTAAATAATATGAAATAATGGGACGAATTATTCGACAATTGACAAAAAATACAAGTTAGTGTTCTTTGTGATAAAATGTAGTATTTTTGTCAATCTAATTTTGGCATGGTGGCTGTCCCTTTCATCTAGTTACAATACATAAAGGGGGTCATTTTTATTTTCTCCGCCAGACTTGAAAATTGGGCAGCTCCTACAATGGGTGGGCGGTTCGCTTCATCAGTTTATCGCTCTAGCAGTGAAGATGAAAATTACCCCAAAAGATGCTAAAGCCAGCTGAACATTTGAAAAAGCACCATGTCCCAGGTTTGAGGGGACCAAGCAAGCTACTTTTGAGTAAATTTAGGCCACACAATTGGTAAATTAAAATGCAACAGTGAATTTCTTTTAATCCCTTGGCCGGGATTTTGCTGACCATGGCGGATCGGTGGCGTGCGATGTCGGTGGCGGGTCATGACCCCACTGCTGTCTCCATCCTGCTCTGTGAAATGAATTTACCTTGATGGGGCTTGGTAAGCCCACCCAACGCATTTCCTGGCCAATTAGAGGAAGTGGGTCTGGTTGCATCATTTGATGACGTGAAATCAGTTGGTTTCCTTAAAGGGACCATGTCCAAATTTATTTTGACATTTGTGCTGTCAGTGTTCTACAGCATTGAGGTGCTGCAAACACTGACAATGACTGCACAAAGGCACAGGGCTGCACCCAGACACTCCCATGACTCTATGGAGGGAGTCACAGCATGCAGGGAGGTCCTCTTCCTTTCCCATGGTTGGAAGAGACCTCCCCAAGAGATCAACATGGTCTGGTTGCACATTGCACAGGATGGCACAAGCAGGGATGTGTTCAGAAGGACCTGGTTGCAGTGCCACAAATGTTTCAATGATCTCAGTAGATCACTAAACGTTAGTACAAAGCCACACTCAACCTCATCCTGCTGTGCCACTCATCACATCCCCATCACTCTACTTTACCTTCCCTACTCCTGCACATCCTTACTCATACCAAATACCTTGGACCTCCACCCATCGCTCACTATCTATATTATCACATCACCATCTAACTAGCCACCCCTCAAACTCACCCTCATCCTAGTGTAATCACACCAATTAACAACACAAAAGGGTATGCAATGTTCATGTAAAGTTTCTGTTAATGTGGTGTCAAACATTGAAATCTTTATTTTCAACATTTTGCATTCTTGGACAGATCTGTGTGTATCTTTGGAAGTGGCTTAGTGAGTTGCAGTGAATGGTGAGACATAACGTTACACCCCGCAATGGTGGCGAGTGTGAAAGGAATGGCTTGGACATTCTAGGGATTTTTTATGGTGTTGGTGTGGAGTGGTGCCAACCTGGTACATCATGTGGCAGCCAGGGTGTACAGTGTCAAGTGAAGTAAATCTGGCCATGGTGAGGCCATCCCTGGCCTCCCGGGCAGCAATGTGGTCGGATGCTGATGCCCTGTGTCCTGTGCAGCATCAGGTGATTGCGGAGAAGGTTGGTGTTATTGTTGGTGCTGCTGGTGTGCCTGGTGCTGCCAGTGTTGGGGATTCTGAGGACCAAGGTGAGAAAGTACAAAAGCACCCATGTTGATGGAATAGATGGCAGGTGAAGTAGAGATAGCAGAAACGATCTGTCAATGATGAGAGAGGTAATGAGGTCAGACTGGATGGAGACTTGTGTAAAGACTTGCTGCATGGTGAATCTGTTGTGGAAATGCAGTGAGGGAGAGTTTGTGGCTGAGGGAAGATATCTTTGTAAGGTGGGAGCTTTTACTTTACATTTGAAGTTGTCAACTCAACAGCTGATTCAATGGCCACTGAACTCCCGCTTCAGCTTGACAGACATGGTGCATGACTAGCGTGAACCCCTTGAGCAAGCTGTCAAATGCAAAAGCTAAGCTGAAAATCGTAAGTGGCTCTAAGCAAGCCACTAATTACCTGAATTGGGTCCCCTCAGTGCTGACAGACCCGACATTGGGAAAGGCACGAGGTGACAGGTTGACAGCCGGGTCCCAACCTGCTGTGAAAAAAACCCACATTCCCACCTGATCTGCCACAGATCGCGCCCGCTGACCCCTGGAAAATTCTGACCTTAATGTCTGCTATGAAATCCCAAACAAGGTATGGCAAATCAGAAGGCGGCTATGTTAGTGGGTGGATCTGTTCACTTATCTAGGATGGTACAAGATACTTGAACTAATTTTTCGACAACACCTCCCAAACCCGTGACCTCTACCACCTAGGTGGGCAAGGGCAGCAGGCGCATGTGAACACCATCACCTCCAAATTCTCCTCCAAGTCACACACCATCCTGACTTAGAAGTATATCGCTGTTCCTTCATCGTCGCTGGGTCAAAATCCTGGAACTCCCTCCCTAACAGCACTGTGGCAGTACCTTCCCCACACGGACTACAGCGGTTCAAGAAGGCGGCTCACCACCACCTTCCCAAGGGTAATTAGGGATGGGCAATAAATGCTGGCCTTGCCAGCGACGCCCACATCCCATAAACGAATAAAATACTTTTTTTTTAAATTGAAATCTTCACAAAAAGCACTACACATATAAAGATTATTGCTAAAAATATAGTTTGGCATTAGATTACAACTCTTCTTTTTCACAGTTCATAGTCTCATAGTTGCATTTTTGCTCCTTTCAACCCTTCTTATCCTACATTACTTTGCCCCTTGTATTCAGATCAGTTTATTGGGTGAGTCCCAATTCCGCAAACTTTCAAGGTTGCCTATCTTTGCCTGGAAATCTAGGAAAAATTTTGTAATGTGCTCTGTTTGTAATTATTATTCAGCATGGGACTATCTTATAGTGTCGTAAAATTCTACCTCAGTCTTCGAAAGCAGAGCAGGATTGCAGCAGCTTTGCTTAAAGTTTGAAAATTGAAACAAATTTAATTAATTTCCAAGGAGGAAAAATTGGGTATCGCCCATTTTGGGGCACTAATTATCGCCGCCGACCGCAAAATTCATCTCCATCGCCCCTGAAGGTGATTGGAGTGCCAAATCAAACGCTGCACCCCTCTCTTAGGGGGCTAACATTGGGGAGCAAAGTACTTCCTCAGAACGCTACTGATGCACAGGCGATGTCAATTACCCTGGAACTCCGACAGATTGGCGCCGTCCAGTTCTTAAAGGGGAGGGTCCATCTTACTGCACAGCCACACCCTGCTCATTGCAGCGTTTGACCTCGGCCTGCAAACACCTACTCAGTGATATTGCTCAAACACTTGTGATGGATACACAGAGGCCCAGGGACAGAGCTCGGTGCTTTAGCGACCAGGCATTGGTGGCTCTGGTTGGCGTAGTTGAACGGCGACGGGCAGTCCTCTTTCCTGAGAGTGGCAGGAGGCCATTGCCCCCGGAGTTTAGAAGAGTCTGGAGGGTGGTGGCCCAGCATGTGTCATCGTGCAGCCTGGTGCAAAGGACACATACACAGTGTCGTAAAAAGTTGAACGACCTCACTCGGGTGGTCAGGGTAAGTACTTGCATTTCAATACCTCTCCATCCCACCATCTCAACTTCACTCTGTGCCCAGACGGTGTAAATACCCAAATGCCCAACACTCATCCAACAACTATGGCCATCTCATAAAACTCACATGCACATTCCACCTTGCACACATTAATGGCTATTCAAATATGGTAGGCACATCTGCCAAACACATGGCTGCACACTCACTCATATGCTGTCCTTCTTCTTGCAGGCCAAGCTTTCACATAACAGCCAAGAGACCAGTGGATGGGAGGAGGACAGGCAGACCAACACCCCCTCACAGAATTGGAGGAAAGAGTCCACAGACTCATTGCGAGCCAGATCGTAGGCGCCATGGCTGGTAAAGAGGTCGACCCCCTTGGGGACTGCAATGTTATGTTCATCAGCTTTCTCTCCTCTCTCATACCACTTCCCCGTCACACCACCAGCCTTTCACACTTTCAACCTAACTAAGGGTCTCCAGTCCTTGCTCCCTTCCTGCCCCCCACCCTCATGTTAAAGCCACTCTTGTACCTTCCTGCTTTCAGATAGTGAACCATCAGCTGACCATCCTGTCCCTCAGCCTGTCAGTGGCAGCGACGTGCCAGAGGAGGAGGAGGAGGAAGCCGGAGCCTCATCACCTGTGTCTCCCGAGGGTGACACTTCCAGCACTGGGGACACGCGTTCCCTGGAGGGGAGCAGGGGGTTAGCATCTGATGTGGGTGAAGCAACGCCATGAGGGTATGGAAGCTTGGGGGCCATCTCCACAGAGGGTGAGTATGCGCACGCGTCCTGCTGCACAGGACTTAGATGAGGACCTCGAATATGCAGGCCTTGAGCATTACGACTGAGCTCATGGGTGCAATGGCAAGGGTGCCCAACAGCATGGGTGCACTGGCTAGGAGCGTGGAGGACTCCAACGCTAGCACAGCTGTCATTTGTGTGCAAACCTTTGAACCCATCCTTGCCTCATTGCAGAGGATGCTTGAATTGCAGGGAGGCCGTGGGGAACCAGAGCCCATGCTGCATGTAATGGCAGGATCCATTGCAGCATAGGCCGACGCAACGCAATGGCTTAGTGCGGCAATCGAGTCACTGCAATGTCTCAGACTGCTCTCATGCAATCTCAGATTGATGTCATACAAGCAATGACTGCTGCATCCTCGCTGGGTCACCCAAAGTCCACCGGGGATCTCATGGTGCCGCATCAGGCCAGCAATCTGTGCTCGAGCAGATTGCTCTGGATGCTGAGGTACTGCCCCGTGGGAGTGGCAGTGTGTCGGTCGAGCAGAAAGGTGCAGTCCTCTCTCAGGATGGCAGCATTCCTGCTCCCACCACTGCCACTTCTCCATTGCACTTGTCACAGCCTGTAACACAGCCAGCCCAGACTGCTGCCGCCCATGCAGAGTTGGTGCAGCCTGCAGCCGGGTCCGCCAGGGCCAGAGCTGGTCGAGGGCGTCCTTCAAGGCCATCTGCAGTCTCTGGATCCAACATTCAGCAGCCTTTCACCAGCTTTGCTGCAGCCACTGGGGCCACATTACGGAGGAGCAGTAGGGTGGGTAGGGGCGAAGTGCGCAGGGGATGGAGCTCACCCTCGAAGGCTGAAAAGTAAAAATTATGCAATAAATGGGGGAAATGTTTGTGGTAAAATTTAATGTTCATCTTAATGTATTTGTTTACTGTGTTGACGCTTATATTGATGTGGTGAGAACGAGTTTTGTTAGTTTATGAATTGTTGTGTTTGTTTCTAATTGTTTGTCATGGATAAATAAGACACAGTTTGTCATATAAATAAAAAATGTTATTGAAACTTTAAAACTTTGCTCATTTGACTCATTGGAGCTTTCCTCGGCAATAGGGGTGCGGGATGCTTTTGATGATGTGCTTCTTCATCCCAGAAGCCATTTCCTCTGTCATTCATCAGAAGCGGTGCCTTATCAGGCGTTCTCGGACGGCCCTTGGAAAGACAACATTGTGCACCTCCCTCCCACGTTGCTGCTGCTGATGCTCCTCTTCACCCTCCTCCTCCACCTCCTCCTTCTCCTCCTATCCCTCTTCCTCCTCCTGAGGTGGTCCACCAATCCCTGGTGGCAATGGCTGGGTCCTCATAATTGAAAAGGTTTTGAAGCATGCTGCACACAATAATGAAAAGCGAGTCTCACTCGGGAGAGTCCTGCAGGGCTCCTCCAGAGTGGTCAAGACACCGGAAGCATTGCTTCAAGATGCCAATCGTCTGCTTAATGAGGTTCCTAGTGGCACTATGGCTCTCATTGTATGTGAGCTCAGCAGGAGTGTTGGGGTTACGGAGCGATGTCATCAGCCAGGTGCAGAGTGGATAACCCTTGTCCCCGAGGAGCCAGCCACAAGGTTGATGCGATGGTTGGAAGAGGTCTGGGACACCATTCTGGCGCAGGATGAATGCATCGTGGCTGCTGCCAGGATAGCGAGTATTGACAGCGAGGATGCACTGTCTGTGGTCACACAACAACTGGAAATTCAGAGAGTGGAAGCCCTTGCGGTTTTGGAACACCTCTGCATTTTCATGGGGACAGAGATGTATTTCATTCTCCTTTTGTACAGCGTATTTGTGACCTCCCAGATGCAGCAATGGACAGCAAACTGGGAGATATTCGCTATGTCCTCAGTTGAAGCCTGGAAGGAGCCACTGGCATAGAAATTCAGAGCCAGTGTCACCTTCACTGCCACCGACAAGAGATGTCCTGGTCCTCAGTTGAGGCTGCAGGTCTAGTTGCAGCAGGTGGCAGAGCTCAGTGACCACCTCCTTGCTGAAGCGCAGCCTGCGCAAACACTGCTCCTCAGACAAATGACTGTAGGAGAATTGCTCCTGGAATACCCTGCGAGGGTAAGGTCTCCTATGCAGAGGCCTGTTGGCCCTCCTCCCTCTGGCCATGTTTGTCACTCTCTTTCTGCGCCTCTGCTGTCTCTGAAGGTGAAGCTGGAGGATGACGCCCCGAGTTAATACAACTCCCAATTAATCTTGTAAATATGTGGCGGTAGTGTTTAGTGCCACTACAAAACGCCAGGTCAATTTCGTGAGCGGCGCTAAAATCGCCGCGCTCGTGCGCTAATTTGTTAGCTCCCCGTGTAAGGGGGGTGGCGTGTGCGCCCAGTCAGCTTCACCTCTGACTGTCCCTTTGAGCGGTTCGAATCGCTCCCACACCCCTGAGTTCTAGACACTGGATTTAGGTATAGGCGGCGATACAGAAAATCGAGTAGAAAAGTGGTTTGGTGTAAGAAAAACAAGATTTAATTAAAAGCAGAATACAACAATCTTAAGAAAATTACTGGTATGAAAATACAGGCATAAAATAATTACACTTATATGGGAATGGGGAACACACCGCACATCGAGGGAAAAAACAATTACATTAACAATCCCCTTATCCTTATCCCACCCCCTATACCTAACTAGATTAAGCTATGAGGGGCCAGTAATTCATGCTCACCAATCCAAAACCTGTTGCTTTAACGGTTGTGAGTTTTGAGGTCTGTTCTCCCTGTCCTTTGGGGTACCCCGTCGCCGGGTGGCCTCAGGGCGCTGCGCTGAAGTTGTTGATGCGAAGCACCCTCCTTTTCCTCAGTTACTGTCGTCGTCTCGTTTTCTTCTTCTTCTCCCTCGGGTGGTCGTCGCCGGTAATGTCGCTGTCAGGGGTCGGTTGGCGGTTCTTACCGCTTAGATGATTTCACTACCTAAGCTTCGAGTGCCGGTTTATTCATCGCGGGCGCTGCCACCCGCGTTTAACGCCAGCTTATTCGCAATGTTCAAACGCCAACTTATTCTCACTGTCCATACATGCACTACCACTTTCTTCACCAAACGCCAGCTTATATCTAGACGTTTGGTTTTTACCAATGCAGCTTTCACTGCCCTTCTCTTCTTTTATCAGTTACCTTCTTCTTCGCCTCGTCTCGCCTCGTCTCGTCCGCCCCTTTTGTGGCCTATGTGTCCTGTGTGGTATTGAACTCGGTTCTCGTTCTCCTCCCGCGTTTGGCCCCGGTGTAATGGGCGTCCTTGGTTGTTGAGCGGTGCGGGGAGCGAGAAGAGAGCCCACCACGAGGCCAGGGCACAATTACGATAGGCAGCAGGCCAAGGCCACCGGCAAGAGGTCAGAGTCAAGAGCCAAGAGTCAAGGGGCGATTGCTACTGATGGGCCTGTAATTATACCCATTCTTCAACTCCTTATCTGCGCGCCAAATCAGGTTAGTTGATTGTTTAACTTTTGGCGGGCTTGTTTAAATGATTACAACCATTTATATAAACAACTTTTGGAGTCGTTGTCTCCGGGTCTAATGGCCCCGATGTCTTGGTTGTTTGTCAAGGATAAGACCTAATTGTCCCCATCCTGACTTGATGGCTACTGTGAGTTGTTACCGATTAAACATGCAGAAACCTAATGGCCGCGATTATAGGCCCATTCTAGCTTGATTGGATTCAAGTTGAATAAATGCGTATTCTGTGTTTACTTTGTCTGGTTGGCTCCAGAGAGTCCCTTTTCACAGATTCCTGCATTTTAAGTTTCATCTCAGGGCCTGCCTGTTTGCAGAGCCCTGTTTAAAAATCCTGTCGGTTTTGATCACGAATTTACAGAAGCCATTTTGGGTACCCTGTTTTTAATAACTTTTCCAAAAACAGGGTCACTTGATCCATAATTTGGGGAGCGCGGGAATTTTGAGAACCCTGCAACTTACACTCCCCCCTGTTGATACTAAACTTGCTTTAAGTATCATCCTGAAAAGGTGAGCAAAATTTCCGACCCTCCATAGTCAACCTTCCCCTGTAATTACCTATCTAAGATACCCACGACACATGCACTTCCCATTCCGTGAATATTTGGTGTACATAAGTATACATAGAATAATTACAGTCTTTTACACACATCCAAGCGTGGAGGGGTTCCGACACCCCTGCACCACTTGGTACACATACATCTTTATTAACAACACGTTTGAAAATCTTTATTAAAACAACAAACACAAAAAAACAATCTTTAATCAGAAATACAAAAAACTCAAACAGGTGTATCACCCTCCACCTTCACATAATATTCCTTCCAGGTCCTCTGGTTTTGGAATTCTAATATTTGACCTTTTCCCTTGCACTGGGTGCAGACTAGATACAATACTATCCCCAGCTGGCATACCACGAGGATGTGGGAAGCCAGCCTGATCCATGAAGAGACCACTATTTTAATGAAAATGTCCCACCAGGTTGGAATCACAATGTCCAATATCTTAGCCCCTATCTCTACTGTTTTCTGCTCCAGAGTGTAAAAATGATTCTGTGAAACTATAACGGCTTTGAGTATCTTGGTAAGGTGTTCTGGGAGAGGGGGAATTTCATAGCCGAAATGCACTACGTACTTCTGCAAATTGGTAAAATTCTCCTTCACAGTGAGGTGAACAGTGGAGGGTTCAGGAATGGGGACAATTTGTTCCTAGGCCACTTGAACTTCTGCCTCGGGGTTAAAGCAGAAACTGCTGTCACTTACCGGACACCAGTTATGCTGTCCATGCTGGTAGTGGGGCGCGCCTGTGGTGACACAATATGTCCCACCTCCTATATATGCTACCTGTGGGGAAACATGGCCTTGTGGCATTGCCTCCATGGTACAATTTATAGGTTTCGCGCCAACAGCTTTAAACCCGCACTGTGGTTTTGAATAGGTGTTCAAGTGCAGGGGACACAGGATTATGTGTGCTCCCCGGCTCCGGCACCCCAAGAGGTCAGTACCTGTCATAGCATGCTCCCACTTTGTGACGTAAGGTGGGACCGCTGTGAAACGAATGTGTGCACCCCCTTGAATAACTCCAATGTTCTCTACCCTGTATACCGGTGCAGGTCGGGCTGTCCTACCCATGACCAGCATTCTAACTACTATTCCCATGATGGTGTGGTTGGACCACCCACAATCTACTGGGACTGGGTTGGCTTCGGAAGCTAGCCGGAGTTGGCACAGGCTTAATGCATTCTCAAATGGGTGGAGGGCTGCGAGGTGTTTGTTGCTGATCCAGGAGGGGACTAAACCCTCTTTTAACTCCTCCAGATTACTGCGGCCCTCGCCCAGCACCGCCCCATATAGCACGCACACCTCATTCTGTGCAGCCTGGTCAGAAGCATTTCTGTCCTCTCTTATGAGGGCATTTACAGTCTTTGCGTGCTTCTCCAGCGCGGCTAAAATCTCTTTTAAATGGACCGTCATGTCCTGGTCCTCATGCAACTCTGAGCCCACTACTTTGTTCTCATCCATTAATATCTTCCTTAACAGTGTTTTTAAACTGTTTATCTGGGTCTGCAGCTCTGTGTCATCCAGACTGTTGATGACAGAGGACCCAGTGTTAAACGCAATAAAAACACCATTCCATACTCCTCTTCTTTGTCTCCCTGCATTACCCAAAAACTCATGGTGTGTGGTGTATAGTTCGGTTTTGTCGACATTGGCGAAATCGAACTCATAAAATTTCCTGAACATCTCCTTTAATAGGGCCTGGTATAGCTGCTCTGTTTCTTTGGGACGCCACTCCGGTAAGTGTAGCTCGGTGAGATTTAAAATCCCGGAGGCTACCGCGTAGTGTACACCCTGTTATAGTACCTGATCCGTAGGCACTAATACCAGCCCATTCCCTGGTCCCTTGGTGGTGGTGGGGCACCCCTCCCTGGGTGTCCTCGCCGCCTGCGTCATGGGCGGGGCACAAGCTCAGTGGCATTGATTGGGATCGGGGAGTATGGGACTGCACACACCTTTAGGCTGGTATCCCACTTCATCCCCTCCCTGGTGTCTTGCCACTGTCGGTGGAAAATGATGGATATGCCTGTTGGGCAGACCTTCTCTGACCCCCACATGCAGACATAAATCCCTTGATCCGGTTCCCACCACTTCTCCCAGCACACACTTAAACCCCTGTGAATCCCTACAATTGTCCGGTGGGTATTGTTCCCCAACCATTCCCACTCGACTGCGGGGTTTCTCATGTCTTTGCTCAGCTTCCTAAGCCACCACCATCTATCCAGAGGAATGTGTCCCTTGCACGTTAAACATACATGTTTCCCTACGGTGATGCAAACCTTGTGGCAATGACCTGTACCCTGGGGTACAGGAGGGAGGCCTCCCCGTACGTGAACCCGGTCTGGCTGGAGTACTGGGGCGAATTGAACCCCAGCCACCCTGGCCACCTTCCCTCGTGGACGTAGACGGCGGTCTCCTCCACATCCCGTTCGACGCTTCCATCGGTTGCTATCGGTGCTCTATCTCCTGAGTACCCATAGATGTGAGAGTCCCCCACGTCGCCTCTCTTTCCAATGCTCAGTCCTATCAGGACGAGTAGGATTATGCTCCCCTTCATCCTGCAAGTCTTTCTGGAACAGATACAAAAACATACAGGCAGGTCCCCAAGAGATTCTCTGGCTTGGGTGAAGCATAGTCGGGTCTCGCGACCTCGACTCAATACACAGGGGGAAAAAATGGGTGAGTAGCGCCACCTGTTAGCGCCTAAAGAGGCAGTCAGTGGCTGTAGCGCCACTGGCTGCACCTCCCGCGATATTCAGCAGGGGCGCTAATGGTGGCATTTGCCTTTTGCGCTGCGCCGCCGCCGATGACGTCATCGGTGTGCGCAGCGCCCCATTCGCGCCCCGATCGCGATATTTGGTAGCGAACGCCGCTGTAGCGCTGTTCGCTGCCCGCGCCCGGTTCATGGGGCCTTGCTGCGCCGGCAGAGGCGCAAGTTAAGGTGGAGGTGCGGGGCGGCCGCTTTTTCGGCGGCCGCCTACCAGCACCTCCGTCCTTGGCCTCCTGGTCCCCCCCCGCGGCATTGCCGGCTGTTTCCCGAGAGCCCGGCACGTCTCCTTGGTGCCGGGCACTTTTGCCGGCACTCGCGATCGGGGCTCGCGCTGTTGCAGGTCCCTCCCCCTTAACAGTGGGAGGAAGGCCTGCAGTACCGCAGCGTGCCGTGCCGCAGCATGTGGCGCTGCGGCACGTAGCGCTGCGAAATTCACTTTCAGCGCCCTAAGAGGGACGCAGAGCGCCTCGAGCCGCGCCCCGTCTCCCTCTAGGGGCACTTCAACTGAATTTGCGGTGATCGCTAATGCGGCGATCGCGGCGCAAATTCCAGCGCCCAGGTGAACTTTGCGCCGCTTGGGCGCCTCAGGCCAATTTCTAGGCCACACACTCTTAGTAGATTACTACTTAATTAAAACTACCTGTCACCTTACTTAACTTAAGCTAAAACACCCAAACATAAGCTAAATACCTAAACTTAAATTACCTAAACTATATACATCTGCCGCCCGTCACCGGGCGGCCAGCCTAATTCCAGTTTGGGCTGCGGCCCACCGCTCCCTCCGGCGTGGCCGCACCGCCCTGCACTGTCGGTCCCTCACAGCCTGTGGCTGCTGGCTGGGGACCTCTGTCCTTTGACTTCCCCCTGGCTTGGGAGGCTGTCTCTTTAAAATGGGGAGCCAGTGACCACGGTTTCCTTGGCTGGGGCGTCCGTGGGGACCTTCTGAGGACTTTGGCAGGTGGGGTTTTCTTGGCTGGTGGGCCTTTAACCTGAACCACTGCCCCCTCTGGTGCGGTCTGTGGGCTTACCACTGCCACTGGCTGGGGATCCCCGCCCTCAGGCTTTACCTCTCCTTAACCTGGGCTAGGGGCAGGTAACTCTTTGCAGCCTGTTGCTGCAGGCTGAGAGTCTCCACCCCCAGGTCCCAAACCTGGGTCAGGGGCGGGGTCTTCGCCCTCGGGTCCCTCCTCCTCTACACCTGGGTCAGGGGCGGGGACTTCGCCCTCGGGTCCCTCCTCATCTGGATCCCAGAAGAATGGGGGTGTGTCCCATTCGGTGGGCGGGATGGCCCCTCCCCTTAAGCACGCCACAGCGCCTGCCTGTGCAGTCTGTGAACTCGCCCCTGCTGCAGACTGAGGAACTCTATCCTCAGACCTTACCCCAACTGACTGCTTTCTCCTTTCGGGTTTAAACAGTTTACACTGATTAATATGGAACCATTTCGTGCGCCGACGCATCTTAACGGCGTATACCATGGGGTTGGCCTTATCTACAATGCTGTAGGGCCCCATGTACAATGGTTCCAGACTCCCTACTTGGGCATTGTTCCTCACCGTGACCTGATCTCCTACCTCCCACTCGTGGTGCTTTCAGGGTTCCAACAGCAGTCGGTTACTCCGTTGCTGCTTTCCCATGTTCCCAGCCACCTGCTCGTGGACCTGTTTAAGGTGCTCAAAAAGGTGTCGGGCGAACCGGTCCCGGTTTACCTCTCTGAGCTGACCCTCCGTGAGCACCGGGGCTAGTACATGGGTGGGGGTCCGCATAACCCTGCCAGTCATCAGCTCGTAGGGGAAGTACCCCTTGCTTTTAGGCTGGCTGGCCCGGATCCCCATCAGAACCAACGGTAGGACCTCGGCCCATTTACGGGGCGAGTCCACCGTCTCCTTCCTCCTTCTTTTAGGGTCCTATTCATTCTTTCCACAATCCCTGATGACTGTGGGTTGTGGGCCACGTGCCACTTCCCCTCGATGCCTAGCAGCATAAGGGTATTCTGCATCACCTGTCCGGTGAAGTGACTCCCTTGGTCGGACTCCACATACTGTGGTAGCCCCCACCGCGAGAAAACTTCCCGGACCAGGATCCTGGCAGTACCCAGAGCTGTGGCTGTTCTGCAGGGGAAGGCCTCTACCCATTTCGTGAACACATCTACCAGGACTAGGCAGTACTTATAGCCTCCCTGGGCGGCGGGCAGGGGCCCGATGTAGTCGGCCTGTATCGACTGCCATGGTCCCTCTACCCTCCTGATGTGTACCATATGTACCTTCCTTTTGAGCGGGGTCATGGTTATTAGCAGCACACACAAGACAGCCGGCGCAGAACTCGCGGGCATCTTCCCTGAGTCCTGGCCACCATCCCGTTTGTTCCACCCATTGCCAGGTGGTCTCAGGCCCGGGGTGTACCGCTCCTGGGCCCTCATGGGCCAGTTGAAGGAATTCCCATAAGGTGTTGCTGCGGCACAACCCATTTCTCCCCCTGGAACAGCATGCCCTCTTTCACGGAGAGGGTTGCTGTGCCGTATGGACCCTCTACCCCTTTTCCCTCAATCACTGCGCTGAGGACTGCCTTGAGGACAGGGTCTTGGGCTTGGACCGTCTTACGGTCCAGGGCTAAAGCTAACCCTGCACTCACTTGTATCCCGTCCCTACCTCTGAATGCTGCCATAGTTCTGGACCCATATGGGTCCCAGAAAGTGCCTGTATGGGCACCCTCCTTGGCGAGCATGTCAGCCTGCTGGTTGCCTTGTCTGCGGGGTTCTGTGGAGGAATGGGCTTTCACCTTGTGGATGAAAACCTCCCCTTCCTCCCCCACTGCGGCTAGGATCTTTCCCAGCAGGGGTTTCACTGTGAGGGGTCTCCCGTCGGCGGAGGTGTATCGGCGGCGGGACCAAATGACCAGGTACTCCGTACACGAATTGTATGTAAACATGCTGTCCGAGCAAATCGTGTATGGGGTGGGGAAGATTTCCGGGTGTGTACCGTGGACAGTTCAGCCTGCTGGGCGCTCATGATGCTGGGGAGCTTAATAGCCAGGGCAATGTTTGCCACTGGGTCATAAACTCCACACCCCGTGAGACGCTCGCCAGCAGATACCGTGCTGGAACCGTCTACATAGATCTCGCAGCCCGTGGGATGTATCCCGGCCCGTAAACCTCTGATCACTTCCCAAACCCCTTCTATGAAACATCGGTGGGCTGTTCCAGGATATACCAGGTTGGCTGTGAGCTTTGGCTCACAGAGACCCTTCACCTTAAGATCCATCTGTGAGAGGAGCAGGGTCCAACGTACAATGCGGGCACTGCTCACCGTTCCATCCTTGATCCTCCCATCCAGAAGCATCTGGGTGGGTGTGTGATGGGTGAGGAGGGTGATGGGAGAGGTGCCTGTGAAGATCAGCGGTCTTGTTACAGACCAATGTGTGGCCAAGAGGTGCCACTCACAGTTGGAGTAGCTCCTCTCCACATCCGTGAGTATCCTGGAGGAGTAGACCACCGGCCACAACCTGCCGTGCCGCTCTTGGAGCAGCACAGTACTCAGGCTGTCCCCGCTGGCTGCTACCTCCAGGAAAAACTCTTTCCCCCCATCTATAGCCCCTAGAGCTGGTGCGGTCTGCAAGTCCTTCTTAAGCCTGACAAATGCTGCCTGGCAACCCTCATCCCAAACCCACTCCACTCCCTTGTGTAGGATTCGGAGCAGAGGGGCTGCTGTGGCTGCATAGTCTTCAATGAAGTCCCTGCAGTACCCGGTTAGCCCTAGGAACGACCTCACACCCGTGACTGTGTTTGGGACTGGTGACTCTTGTACCGCTTCTCTCCTAGCCTTATTTATGGCCGTTTCTCCAGCGTGTATGGTCAGGCCTAGGAATTTCACCTCCTGCTGGCTGATCTGCGCTTTCTTGGGGTTTACATTAAAACCCTTTTGCCCGAGCAGCTCCAGCAGTTCGGCCAATAGTGGGCAATGCTCCACTCTCGAATCAGTGAACAGGAGCAGGTCATCCACATATTGTACCAACTGTCTGGGCTGACTGAAATCCTTTACACTGTTTGCCATGCACTGATGGAAAATGCTGGGGCTGTTGTGGAAGCCCTGAGGCAAGCAGTTCCACGTGTACTGTTGCCCTTTAAACATAAAGGCAAACTTGTACTGATCCTCCCTCCTTCAAGGGATGGACCAAAACCCATTGGAAATATCCAGCACCGTGAAAGTAGTCGCGGATGCTGGGATACTTCTTATCAGGTCGGCAACTGCTGCTACCGTGGGTGCCCAGGCGCGGATGTTGCGATTGAGCCCCCGATAGTCCACCGTGGCCCTCCAGGAATTGTCCAGCTTTCTAACCGGCCACAATGAAGAGTTTACATGGGTGGCTATCGGTCTCAGAACTCCCTGCTGTACTAAAGAGGACATGGCTGCTTCCATGACTGGCTCCGCTTCTCTGGGGAATTTATACTGTTTCTGTGGTCGGGCCATGGGGTCCCCGTCTACGCTGACCTCAAACCCGTTGACCCTCCCGCAGTCGTGTTTGTGTGTGCCAAATGTGGCCAGGTGGGCCTGCACAAATGCCTGGAACTCCTGTGAGGTGTTACTGACCATGAGCTCGAGGTTATAACCCTCTTTGGGCTTCATGGTGCATAGGGTCCCCTTCCCTTCTTTTCCTGGGATTACTACTACCTCGCCGTCCTTTACTTTACATGCCCCCCACAGGCAATGATTACAATAAAATCGGCTCCCAGGACCCCTCTTCCACCCACCACTTCCCATTTCATCAGGACACAGGTCCACTTAGAGCGAAGCGGTCCTAGACAAATGGCGAGCGGGATGGAAAACGAGCCGGCCTGTTCTTTGCCTGTGAACCCCGACAGATTGTATGGGACCCAGTTAGATAGAGGCGAGGTGGTGGGGGTAGCTGAATGGACCACGGTGCATGATGCCCCCGTGTCCAACAGATAGGTCCCCTTCACCTCTTCTACCTCCATCTCCACGAGGGGTCTTTTCCATTTATCATACCGAAGAGAACACAGGTAAACAGGCTGCGCTGGCTCTAGTCAGGGCTGTGGGTTAGATGGGGCTGATGGGGTCAGAGCACCGGTGGCGGCTGCTACTCTCCCCTGTCCGGTAAATATGGACCTCATGGTGTCCAAAAATGACTCAACCGCGGCGGGAGGGATTCCCGCCTCCGCCTTTTGGGCTGGGGCTGTGGAATTTTTTCCCTTGTATTCTTTCCAAGGGTTTTTGCACTGCTTCCACCAATGACCGTCCTTCCCACACCCGTAACAATTCGTCTTTGTGTTGGGGGGGTTATTCCCTTCCTGATGCCACTCTTTCCTACCCTGTCTGGGTTTTACCTCATGCACCTTCCCCTTGGGTGGGTGTGCATCGGTTCCCCTACCGTTCTTATAGGCTAGGGTCAACTGTCGGATCACCGTAAGTTCGGTGGTCTGGTGACTTTTGGGGTCGAGCCAGACCTCCGCCTTGGCCCGGACCTGTGGCAAGCTGTTCACCACCAGGCAACGGAGCCAATGGGCCAGTGGATCCCTGTTCAGGAACGCCTGGTTAGGTGTCCCCGGGCAGGCACTCCGGTGCATCGGCCATAACTGGTCCGCGAAAGCCTGCGGGGTTTCCCCTGTGAGCTGGACCATCTTCTCCACACGGGAGAAAGGACATCCCTCATTCATCCCCATGGCCTCCAGAACTTCATCCCTGAGCTCCTCACACCCGCTCTGCCCCTTCTTACACTCGTCAGAGAGGGATTGGAGGAGCCTACTCTCCAGGGAGAATAGCAGCATCTTGGCCTGCACAGCGCCATCGCAGTCGTTGACGCTGGCTGCCTGCTCTACTTCCCTGAAGTGGATCGAGGGGTCCCCCTTTTCGGAGAGCTTCGGGATATGGTTGACCATAGCCCTAAGCTGTTGGGTGCTATATTGTAATACGAACTGGTTTTGGAGTGGTCCCTCATCGTCGCCATTGATGGGTGGGCCGAACCTCCGATGCCGGGCTGGGCACATCAGTCCCAGCTCCGACCTCTCTGGCGGGGGTTGCTCCACCTCCGTTCCCACCTCTGGCTCCACCCCCGCTTGCTGCCAGACCTCCTCGCTGAAACCTGGCACTACGGGTGGTGGTCGTGAGACCTCCTGTTCCTCAACCGGGTCGTCCCTGGTCACTACCAGTGATGTTTGAACTGTCCTCCCCTCGTTCCCCAGAAAATCCACCTGACCTACCATTGGGCTTATGAGGCACACCATGCCTTTTGTCTTCCTCAGGGCCAGGCTCAGATTTTCTATCTGCTCTTTGCAGGAGCCATGATCTGCATCTTCAAACCCCTGTTCGCTCGCTAGCTTGTAAGCTTCCTTTACCTCTTTCACTTTCTCTTCCTGTTCCCTAACTTGCCTTGCCAGGCGGGCGTTCTTTACCCACACCTTAACTCGTTACCCTTGGGTTCGGTGACTTGGCACTGCAGGTATTCCAACTGGGCCTTGTGTTCTCCCATTAAATACAACCTCTCCTGATTCAGGGCCTGCAATGCTACCACTAACTTTTCCCTTGCTAGAGCCTTCTCCTGGATCTCCAGGGCTGACTCCTTTAACTCAGCTGCCTGTGCTGCAACGAGCCTGTCCAAAAGCTGGACCTGCTTTTTGAAACACATCAGCCAGACTGCCTTCTCTAAGGACTTTTTGTGTTCCTTTCCCTCTGTCCACTTAGCTGCTGCATCTACCGGATGCCCAGCCCTTAACAGAGTGGTGATCCACTTCTTTGTGATATTCACCTTGCTAAACACATAATCAGAAATCCTTTCCTCCATCATAGTTTGCTCATCTGAACCATTGTCTACTGTATCGCACCCCATGTTTGTAAGGGGGTGGCGTGTGCGCCCAGTCAGCTTCACCTCTAACTGCCCGTTTGAGCGGTTCGAATCGCTCCCACACCCCTGGGTTCTCAACACCGGACTTAGGTACAGGCGGCGATACAGAAAATCGAGTAGACAAGTGATTTGGTATAAGAAAACCAAGGTTTTATTAAAAGCAGAATATAACAATCTTAAGAAAATTACTGGTATGAAAATACAGGCATAAAACAATTACACTTATATGGGAATGGGGAACACACAGCACATCGAGGGAAAAAAACATCTACATTAACAATCCCTTTATCCTTATCCCACCCCCTATACATAACTAGAGTAAACTATGAGGAGCCAGTAATTCATGCTCACCAATCCAAAACCTGTTGCTTTAACGATTGTGAGTTTTGAGGTCTGTTCTCCCTGTCCTTTGGGGTACCCCGTCGTCACATGGTCTCAGGGCGCGGCGCTGAAGTTGTTGATGCGAACCACCCTCCTTTTCCTCAGCTACAGTCGTCGCCTCGTCGTGATGGGTTTTCTTCTTCTTCTCCCTCGGGCGGTCGTCGGCGGTAATGTCGCGGTCAGGGGCCGGTTGGCGGTTCTTACCGTTTAGATGATTTCACTACCCAAGCTTCGAGCGCTGGTTTATTCATCGCGGGCACTGCCACCCGCGTTTAACGCCAGCTTATTCGCAATGTTCAAACGCCAACTTATTCTCACTGTCCATACATGCACTACAACTTCCTTCACCAAACGCCAGCTTATATCTAGACGTTTGGTTTTTACCAATGCAGCTTTCACTGCCCTTCTCTTCTTTTATCGGTTACCTTCTTCTTCGCCTCGTCTCGTCTCGTCTTGTCCGCCCCTTTTGTGGCCTGTGTGTCCTGTGTGGTATTGAACTCTGGTCTCATTCTCCTCCCACGTTTGGCCCCGGTGTAATGGGCGTCCTTGGTTGTTGAGCGGTGCGGTGAGCGAGAAGAGAGCCTGCCATGAGGCCAGGGCACGAGTATGATAGGCAGCAGGCCAAGGCCACTGGCAAGAGGTCAGAGTCAAGAGCCAAGAGTCAAGGGGCGATTGCTACTGATGGGCCTGTAATTATACCCGTTCTTCAACTCCTTCTCTGCGCGCCAAATCAGGTTAGTCCATTGTTTAACTTTTGGCAGGCTTGTTTAAATGATTACAACCATTTATTTTAACGATTTTTGGAATGGTTGTCTCCGGGTCTAATGGCCCCGATGTCCTGGTTGTTTGTCAATGATAAGACCTAATTGTCCACATCCTGACTTGATGGCTACTGTGAGCTGTTATTGATTAAACATGCAGAAAGCTAATGGCCATGATTATAGGCCCATTCTAACTTGATTGGATTCAAGTTGAATAAATGCGTATTCTGTGTTTACTTTGTCTCGCTGGCTCCAGAGAGTCCGTTTTCACAGATTCCTGCATTTTAAAAATCTCGTCTCCGGGCCTGCCTGTTTGCAGAGCCCTGTTTAAAAATCATGTCGGTTTTGATCACGAGGTTACAGAAGCCATTTTGGGTACCCTGTTTTTAATAGCTTTTCCAAAAACAGGGTCCCTTGATCCATAATTTGGGGAGTGCGGGAATTTTGAGAACCCTGCAACTTACACCCGTTAGTGCCCACCACAGAGGCGCTAACAGAAGGCGCTAACCAAACCAATTTTTCCTCAGTGTGTGTGGATTGGAGGAGGTGAGCAGGCTCTGGGCCAATGGTCGGGTGGGAGTCAGTGTGTGTGGATTGGAGGAGGTAAGCAGGCTCTGGGCCAATGGTCGGGTGGGAGTCAGTGTGTGTGGATTGCAGGAGCTGAGCAGGCAAGGTGGTGATATCTGTTGACACCAGTCTCTCTCTCTTCCCCTCTTCCCTCTCTCTCACTTCTCTCTTTCCCTCTCTCTCTCTCTTCTCTCCTTCCCTCTCTTCTTCCCTCTTTCACTTCCTTCTCTCTCCCTCTTTCTCTCGCTCCTTCTGCCTCTCTCTCTATCTCTTTCATATCCCTCTTGTTTTCTCTCTCCCCCTCTCTCTCTCCCTCTCTTCCCCTCTCTCTCTGATGTGAGAAAGACCCATGCCCAAAATGAAGAGCTTCACTTGATTTTCTACCCGAGACCATCAGACCTCAAAACCGTTTTTCATAAATAGAGGCAAATTCTCAACTTCAATGTTACAAACACAAACATTAGCAAGTCTGTTTTATGGAGGGAGCACAAGATATGAAGCCGATAGAACTTGCTCGCAGCTACAGGGGACTTTGCTGCATGACTCAGCAAGTTTGGAGCAGGATTAACTTTGAGACCAAAGAGTTGACAAACTCTCCCGTGCTACCTGCAAGCTGCAATCCCTGCTCGGCAATTAATGTTCTACTCAAAAGCAGTTTCTAAAACTCATGGGGAGCACCACGGTCATGACAGGATTGTATTTTTGAAACTTCAGGGCTGGCCAGCTGGACTGAAAGGGTCTTTACGCTCAACAAAAGTAAAAAGAGTGAGTGAACATTACGTATTAAAGGTGAAAAATTAACAGGGCATTGAAAAATCTAATGACAAATATTATATTTTAAGTTGCATGCAAAATAATAAGTGGACAGACTGGAGAAACTGGGGTTGTTCTCCTTGGAGCAGAGCAGGCCAAGAGGTGATTTGATTGAAGTGCTTTAAATCATGACAGGTTCAGATAGAGCAAATAAAGAGAAAGTGAGAAATTCGGTTTTGCCCCGTTTGGGGCGCAATTATCGGCCGGGCGCAAAGTTTAGCGCCTGGTGCTAATTATCGCCTCCGACTGCAAACTTGGCTTCTATCACCCTTGGAGGTGATTGGAGTGCTAAATCAGGCATTACACACCTCTCCTAAGGTGCTAACGCCGAGGAGCGAGGCGCTACCTCAGAGCGCTGGCGAAGCTCATGTGATGTCAGTCAGCAATGGAACACAGACACACTGGTGCCGGCCAGTTCTTAAAGGGGAGGGTCGATCTTGCTCTCCATCCACATCTTGCTCATTGCAGCCTTGAATCTCGGCCTGGAGAGACCTGTACATCAATTCTGCTGGAAAGAACGGAGAGGCCCAGGGAAAGAACTCAGGGTGCAGCCCCCATAGGGGTAGAAATTCGGTACCGCCCCGCTTGGGGCGCAATTATCGGCCGGGCGCAAAGTTTAGCGCCTGGTGATAATTATCGCCTCCGACTGCAAACTTGGCTTCTATCGCCCCTGGAGGTGATAGGAGCGCTAAATCAGGCGCTACATACCTCTCAAGGCACTAATGCCGAGGAGCGAGGCGCGACCTCAGAGCGCTGGCGAAGCTCATGTGATGTCAGTCAGCAATGGAACACAGACACACCGATGTCGGCCAGTTCTTAAAGGGGAGGGTCGATCTTGCTCTCCATCCAAACCCTACTCATTGCAGCCTTGAATCTCGGCCTGGAGAGACCTGTACATCAAATCTGCTGGAAAGAACAATGGAAAGGTCCAGGAAATGAGCTCAGAGTGCAGCCCCCAAAGTCTCTTCTAAATCGATGCAATGAAGATCAAATCAAAATGAACCAGCAAAGTGCTGCTCAGTACCCAGAACTCCTTCACACAGCGTTGAATCTCTCCAGAAGCCTCTCTCTCTCACTCAGGATGCGTGTTGCAAAAATGTCGCCAACAATAAAAGGCTGGAAGCGATCGGCTTTAAATAGCGCTCCACCACTCCTTTCCTGACTGCAAAATGCTCCCCTCAACCTGTCGTTGCTAGCGGCAGGCGGTAAGACAGGGGTGCCACTCAATATCCAGTCCGGGGCACTAGCGGGGCATTGCACGCTCGACTGATGTCACGACCTGCCGACGTAGGAGGTCGTGGTGGTAGTGCATATCGCTGCCACAAAATGTCTGCTCAATTTCGCGAGCGGCGCAAACATCACCATGCCCGGGCGCTAATTGCTTTCAGCCCCATTATCGCCCTCTTACGGCGCTAATGGGAGGCGCAAACCAACTGAATTTTTCCCCCTATATAGTCTCTTCTAAATTGATGCAAGGAAGATCAAATCAAAATGAACCTGCAAAGTGCTGCTCAGTACCCAAAAGTCCTCAACACAGTGTTGAATCTCTCCAGAAGTTTCTCTCTCTCTCTGTCAGAATGCGTGGTGCAAAAATGTCGCCAACAAAAAATGGCAGGAAGTGGTCGCCTTTAAATAGCGCTCCCCCAGTCCCTTCCCGACTGCAAAACGCTCCCATAAACCTGTCATTGCTAGCGGCAGGCGGTAAGACGGGGCACCATTCAATATCCAGTCCGGGGCGCTACCAGGGCGTTGCACACTCGACTGACATCACGATCTGCGGGCGCAGGAGATCGTGGCGGTAGTGCTTAGCGCCGCCACAAAATGTCTAGTTAATTCCGCGAGCGGCGCAAACATCACCACACCCGGGCGCTAGTTGCTTTGCGCCCCATTAGCGCCCTTTTAAGGCACTAACGGGACGCAAACCAACCAAATTTTTCCCCAAAACTGTTTCCAATGGCTGAAGGCTCGATAACCAGAGGCCACAGGTTTAAGACGATTGGCAAAAGAAACAGAGGAGACAGGAGGAAAAACTTTTTTACGCAATGAGTGGTTAAGTTTTGGAATGTACTGCTTGAGGGAATTCAAAAGGGAATTGGATAATTACTTGAAGGAGAAAAAATTGCAGGGATATGGGGAAAAAGCAGGGGAGTGGGACAAACTGGACTGCTCTGCGAGAGAGAGCAGGCACAGACTCGATGGGCCGATTGGCCTCCTTCTGTGCTGTGCTATTCTCTGTGGTTCAATAGGTTTCTTTGTGGTGTAGTTCAGAGAGAATGGAGCCACAGACTCGAGAGGCAGTTGTATCAAGGCAGAGGGGCAGCATGCAGCAATGTCTGTCAATCCTTCCCTAGCAGTCACAAGCTTGCTCAGGGTGCACACCATTGCTAGGACAGGCATTAAACAATCCCAGACGCCATCCCTCAGCTGTCCATTTGGTTCAGGTGAATGAAAGTTGTTGTTGTAAAATTTGCCCAGGGACAAAAAAGTCACTCGGAGGAGTTTGTGGCGCACTCAGTACAAATAAAAATTAGAGGAACATTGGTAATGAGGGCAGGCTGGATGGAGACTTGTGTAAAGACTTGCAGCATGTTGAATCTGTTATGGAAATGCAGTGCGGAAGAGTTTGTGGCTGAGGGAAGATATATCTGTAAGGTGGGAGCTTTTACTGCACATTTGAAGCTGTTAACTCAACAGCTGATTCAAAGGCCACTGAACTCCCACCTCAGCTTGACAGACGTGGTGCACGACCAGCGTGGAGCCCGTAGGCCAGCTGTCAAATGCAGAAGGTGAGCTGAAATTCATTCATTAGTGGCTCTAAACAAGCCACTAATTTCATGAATTGGGACCCCCGCTGTGAACCCGCCGCTGCGTGTCAGGCCCGCTGAGCGCTGACAGACCCAACATCAGGGAAAGGTGCATGACGACGGGTTCACAGCGGGGTCCTGATCCACTGGGAGCACAACACTGTCCCACCCAAACCGTCCATCCTCCTCCAACTCATTTCCGCCGCCGTCTATCACTTGATGAGACCAGTAATGGGCTCCAATTGTAATGTTGCCTAGGCCCCTGACACACAGCAACTGGGCAACTGGACAAGCATCATGCAAACATCTTAGCAATGTGCTGACCAGAGTGTCTGTGAGCTGCAGCTGCGAAACCAGTGGCGATTTGAATAGCTCTCCAAAGAAGGAAGCCACGGTGACTGCCTGACACTCTTAGATGGTATGGATCTGAGTTGCCAGCTCTTCCACAATGCCAGACAGGTTGATACCAGCAAATCATACCATTGCTCTGGCCAGCAAGACAACCCCTTTGTCAAATATGCGGAGGTTCTTCATCTGGTCCCATCCTCCACTGTTCACCATGTAAGTAGCTAGTTCTTTATTGTTTGTCTGAGCGAGCAAGTCCTTTAGTGCCCTCACACAGTTCACACACACATCTCTATATTTAGTTGTTTCAAACGCAGCTGAGAATTGTCTCTGGTTGATTTTATCACCAGGAGCAAAACTATTGAGCAGAGAAACATGAATGGAAGAATTGCAATGAATGAGCAGGGCGCTGAATAACTGCAGGAATAATGCCATCACTGCCTTTACCGATTCGGACATAATGATCATCTGTCGCAGCCCACAGACGGCAGCCAGTGATTCAAGGGCTGTACTCTGACTCTTTTCAGTCCCTATAACTGCTCCATTTGCTGAACTAGATTGGTGCCTTCACACGACAAATGTGTTATGTCTGACATTGGTGATAGGTACTCGATTGCCTTGGCCTAAGCACATGGAGTTTGATAGTGCCCTCAAGCAGATATTGTGCCTCAGCCTGCTCCTCACCAGTCCCCACTTCAGCCTGCTCTTCACCAGTCCGCACCTCGGCTTGTCCGTACACGTTCTCGCCCTGGCCACCTACAGGACTTTGTCGCTACATTTCATGTTTGAAATTCTGTGAGGAGGGAGGAAATGTTATATCTGACATTGGTGATAGGTACTCGATTGCCTTGCCTGAGCACATGGAGTTTGAAAGTGCTGTTATCGTTGTATTGTGTCTGGCATTGGATATAGGTATTCGACTGCTTTTGCCTGTGAGAGTGTGTTTGGATCAGCCATTAAAAGCAACATGAACTGAGCTCTGCATACGGCCTCTGGATTATCTTTGCAAACGCAACAAAATGAATGGCCAGGATTATGTACAAAGAGTCCAGGGCCAACTGTCAAACGGGAAGCAATGGATCTGCACAGTGCGGCATCAGTCGCCCAATCAGAGTCCCCATGTTATTTCCAGGTACTACATTACTAACATTGAGCTTCCTCCAGTAAAGTTTCAGAAGCTCCAAGGTAATTTTCATGGCTCTCTCTCATTCATAGTCTTTTGTTGAACTGATTCAGGCTCCTACATGTTTGAAAATGGCCTCAAGTCCTTGAGGGGACAGGTCCTTAAGTAATACTGGCTTCAGAAGATTTTGCAGAGAATCTGTGGTTTGGGTATAGATCGTGGCCGTCTCCTTCGTATTATCATTTGTGTCCTCATCATTGTTCAGTTCTGGAGGTACCAAGCCGAATGAACTGATCAGGCAGCTTTGAATCAATTGGCAGGTGTCAGCTTGGATTGATTCACTGTGTAGTTTCAGGAGATGCGTGCAGGCATCCATGGCTAACTGTCGAACAGGGCTCTGCAGCAGCTCTTGGTGTGCATCTACATAGAGCCTTGAAGGCAGCAGGACAGGTAGATAAGGCATATGGGATACTTGCCTTCATTAGCCGAGGCATAGAATATAAGAGCAGGGAGGTTATGATGGAGCTATACAAACGCTAGTTAGGCCACAGCTGGAATACTATGTGCAGTTCTGGTCGCCACACTATAGGAAGGATGTGATTGCATTGGAGAGGGTGCAGATGAGATTCACCAGGATGTTACCTGGGCTTTAGCTATGAAGAGAGACTGGACAGGCTGGGGTTATTTTCCTTGGAGCAGAGAAGGCTGAGGGGGGACCTGATTGAGGTGTACAAAATTATGAGGGGCATAGATAGGGTAGATAGACAGGAACTTTTTCCCTTAGTAGAGGGGTCAATAACCAGGGAGCATAATTTCAAGGTAAGGGGCAGGAGGTTTAGAGGGGATTGGAGGAAAAACTTTTTTAACCCAGAGGGTGGTTGGAATCTGGAACTCACTGCCTGAAAGGATGGTAGAAGCAGGAACCCTCACAACATTCAAGCATTTAGATGAGCACTTGAAACACCATAGCATACAAGGCTACGGACCAAGTGCTGGAAAATGGTATTAGAAGCGATAGGGCTTGATGGCTGGTGCAGACATGATGGGCCGAAGGGCCTCTTTCTGTGCGGTATAAAACTATGACTCTGTGGGCTAGATTTTCAGTTGCTTGCGCCAGCAGTTAGCGCCTTAAGAGAAGTGATTTCCGGGCGCTATGCGTGTAGCGCCCGGGCGCAGCGCAGTTTGCGCCCCGCCCCAAATTAAGTTGCCCGTTAGCGCCGGCGCAAAGTTTAGCGCCCGCCCGGATGCGCGCGCAGAAAATGACGTCACATCCTCGTGCAACGCCCTTTGGCCGCCCCGATTGCAAACTTCAGTCGGACCGCCCCATTGTGCGGCGGGCGGCCGGAGCGTTTGGAAAAAGGAACGCAACACAACCAGCGCGGGCCCCGGGGGGCGCTAATTAAAGGGAACGTCCTCTCCAGTATAAAGGCCATCCATTATTTCAGAAAACAGTCTTGTGCAACGCATTTCTGGAGACACAACAAGGAGGATAGCTAACTGGTTTCAAGCAGCAAGAGCCAGGTATTTTTGGACTCAGGCAACAGCGCTGCAAGTGGCCATTTGGAAATTAGAGTGTTTGCCAGGATTTGATGGGGGTTGCATGGGGTGCCAACGCGGAGCTGCAGCTCCATGTCCGTAGGGCTCGCAGACGCATTGTGAGAGGGGCAGCCCTGGCTAGAGGCAGAGGGGGCTACAGGCGTCGGCCACGTAGGCCTTACCCAGTCAGGCTATACCGCCAGCAGCGCTCCTACCTAAACATGAGTGCCGCGCGATGTGTTAAAAGGCTCCGATTCCGGAAGGGGGTGATTGCAGAGATCTGCCACCTGCTTCGCCGAGATCTGCGGCCAAAGCTCAGGTGCAGGACGTCTCTGTCGGTGGAAGTGAAGGTGACAGTGGCATTGAACTTCTATGCCACCGGCTCCTTCCAATACGCTGCTGGGGACATAGCAAACATCTCCCAGTACGGCGCGCATCGCTGCATCCGCCAGGTGACCGAAGCACTGTTCAGAAGGAGAAGCCAATTCATCTCCTTCCCCATGGCCCTGGAGAGCCAGCATCAGCGCGCATTGGGATTTTCCAGACTCGGGGAATTCCCCTTGGTGCAGGGCGCCATTGACTGTACGCATGTGGCTTTGCGGGCCCCTCTGGAGCATGGCGAGCAGTATCGCAACAGGAAGGGCTACCATTCTCTGAATGTGCAGCTGGTCTGTGACCACAAGCAGCGCATCATGGCAGTCAATGCCAGCTTCCCAGGCAGCAGCCACGATGCCTTTATCCTGCGGCAGAGTACTGTGCATGACATGTTCCAGGCACAGCCTCCCCCAAGAGGATGGCTACTCGGGGACAAAGGCTATTCTTTGTGCACCTGGCTCATGACCCCGCTCCGCGCGCCCAGGACCGCTGCTGAAGAGGCCTACAACGAGAGCCATCAAACCACCCGCAACATCATCGAGCTAACTATTGGGGTCCTCAAGCAGCGGTTCCGCTGCCTTGATCGCTCCGGAGGAGCTCTCCAGTATTCGCCGGACCGGGTCTCCCAATTTGTGGTGGTTTGCTGCATGCTACACAACCTGGCTATCCGCAGGACTCAGGCACTGCCACCTGACGTTGGACCAGCACCTCAGGAGGAGGAGCAGGAGGAGCATGAGGAGGAGGAGGAGGAGGAGGAGGAGGAGCAGGAGTACGTTCCCAGGAGGGAGCGACCAGGGCCAAGGGCCGCACGACGCCACCTTATTACACGGTACTTCTAAGCCCCCTGTCAGGGAATGGCCAGGGGCCATGAGGGAAGATGAATGCAGCCGCTCCGCAAGCCCTCAGCCGGCGAAGCCAACAAACACTAAGAAGAACAACCATGGAGACTGCATGAATAAAGATAATTTTTTATTAAACAAAAATGAAAAGCCCTTCCCACATGAATCCCCAAAAACAATAAACGGGCCCCACAAAAAGCCCAACAAACGACTCACTCCCACAAACTGGGGAGGAGCCACTCCACCTTTATTGAAACCGGGCCTCAACGTCGGCCTAACGCAAAAAAAAAGCCCTCCAAAAGCACAACCATGGGCAAAATAAAGATGGCCACCGCCATATTAAAGGAAAGCTGGCCACACCCTCTACTGAGTGGCCCGCGAGGGCGAGACCTTGGCCAGCATTTTGCCTCCCCTGCCCTGCCTGCTGCTCCTTCGCAAGCTCTGCCCAGTGGCTGCTGCGAGGCTGGGGGAAGGCGCCTGAGGCTCAGATGCCCTTCCGCCAGATGCCGCTGGGGGGCGGCCTACACGGCGTTTGGGCCTCGAGGGGCCGTCTCCTGAGTGGCGCACCTGAGCCTGGCCACCATCAGCTGCAGCCGCTTGCCCTTGATGGCCCAGAGGGGGAATGGCGGCGACGGATGGCGCAATGTGGGCCAGCAGGCGTCTGGGATGCGCTGGCTGGTGCTGTGGCGCGGTGGCACTCGGCCGGGCCCGCACTGCAGGATCCGCAGCAATCAGCCGACGGCCGGCTTGCTGGGATGGTCCAGCGCGGCGCCTGCCCTGGCGATGCCTGCCTGAGACAGCGCGTGTGGCAGCAGTGAGTGGCCCTGTGGTCCTGGTGTGCGCGCGCATCACATCCGCCAGGGTCTTGACGGCATCAGTTAGCATGCGGCCAGTCGCGGCAGTTGCTGCCCCGAACTCGCGCACACTGGTCGCCAGCGACTCGATGGCCTCAGGCATGCGCCCCACCACGCTCATGAGCTCCGTGTGGCGCCGGTCCGAGTCGTCGGCCATCTGATCGAGCTTCCGCACCTCCTCCGAAGTGAAGGTGTCCGGACTGGAGTCGCGACTCTCCCGCTGGGGAGGAGGGGGCCGAACTAGGGGACCCTTGCCGCGTTGGTGACGGCGAGTGTGCCGAGCAGCAGCACTCCCCTCTGATCCTTCCCCCCTTTGGGGGGAAGGCCGCGGGCCACGCGCACGGCTGCTGGGTGGCTGGACGCCACTGGTCCCAGAAGCTGCATTGCCCTGCGACAGTTCCTCCAGGCACTCGTCCAGTGAGGAGGTGTCGAGCATTTCCTCCTCTCCTGCGGGACGTGACTGTTCCCCCGAAGGTCCGGCTTGCTCCTCCTCCTCCTCCTGGTTGGAGGTGCTGTCACTGGCAGCCTCAGGGTCCTGGTCGTCACCAGCTGAAAGCAGGAATGCACAAGAGTAGCTTCAGAGTGAGGAGACGGCGTCAGCGAGGGAGTTAGGACTGGTGGGATTCAGCGCATTGGTGGGACAGTGGCAAAGGAGGTAGCTCGGATGGGCCAGTGCGACGCGAGAGGGCCAAAAGGCGAGGTCCTTACCATTGCCGGGCAGTGGAGGGTCGGATACACCGCACGCTGTGGGGACAATCACACGTGCTCCCATGAGCACACACACGCGCTCCTCCAGCCGAGTGAGCTTCTGCAGCTTGGCGCGGCCACCCCTGGCACGGGCCTGGCGATTAAACGCTACTTTAGCCTGCAAGAGAAAGGATGGGCTGTAAGTGCGCAGTGAAGCCCTGATGTAGTGTGCACTGCCTCCCATGGTGGAATAGCTTGGACAGAGTGAAGCCCTGATGTAGTGTGCACTGCCTCCCATGGTGGAATAGCTTGGACAGAGTGAAGCCCTGATGTAGTGAGCACTGCCTCCCATGGTGGAATAGCTTGGACAGAGTGAAGCCCTGATGTACTGTCCACTGCCTCCCATGGTGGAATAGCTTGGCCAAAGTGTAGAGTGCCGAATGGCCATTTGATGCTCATGACTGTCCCAATGCTGCTGGCTGAGGGCTGGCCAAAAGGACTTTCAGCTCCCTTTGCCCATCATGTCAGGTGTACATGCAAGAATGAGGAGGAGACTGGAAAGGCTACTCACCCTCACAATCCTGGTCAGATCGTTGTATTTCTTACGGCATTGTGTGTGGGTCCTGGGGGCCTCGCCGGTGAACGTCACCCTCTGGGCGATCTGCTTCCAGGCTTTGGTGTAGTCGTGGTGGGTTGGATTCCTCCCACTGTCTGGAAACAAGATCTTGCGCCTCACCTCCAGAGCTGTGACCATGATGTCCAGATCACCCTCTGAGAAGCGCAGGGCACGCTGACGGGCCTTCTCTGGCGTTGCCATGACTCCCTGGGGCTGAGCAGTAGTGTTGAGGCCTCTTTGCAAGGCTGCAGTGTGCAGGGCGTGGCAGCAGACCAATTCGTCCCTTCCCCCTTTAAGAGCTGGTCGGCACCACGGGGTCTGCTGTCAGTGCAAAAATGACCGCACCCGTGCTGCGCCCCGCCTGGGCGCTATCCCTCTGGACCGCCGGCTTAGCGCCTAAAGAGAGTAGTGGAACGCCTCTTTTAGCGCTCCACCAACCTCTTAGGGCGAAGCCACTGAATTCCCGGCAACGGGGCGCTACTTTGGGGCGGGCGCTAACTTCGGGCGGGCGCTAAGGTTAGCGCCCCAAAACTGCCTATACTGAAAATCTAGCCCTTTGACTCTGGTGGCTTGGCCTCGATAAGATCCTGCATGTATGTGAGCAGCACTCTGTTTTTAATAAAGTTGATGGGAAGTCTCCAGCGATTTATATATAGGGATCTGGCTATCTGAGTCATGGTCTGTATTAGGCTGAGCTTTAGTGTGAGATCCCTGGATTCAGCCTTTATCCCCTGCCCACCTGTAGTTAAATGACTTCAGCTGGCAGAATGTGGCTCTCGATTGTGAACCGCAGTTCTTCAGGTGCACAGACTGCCATGTTTCCATAGCACAGAACCAGTGTGCTCTTGACCTCATCTGATTTCTCATCAGCCTTGACCCTAATTCTGTTGGCATTAGCAAACTCCTTCAGGCTACTGAGCATATCATCAAAATATGCCATGGCACAGAAACCAATGGCAAGGCTGCTCCCTCTCTCTCTGGACTCTCACTGTGCTGCACACTCAGTAGCATTTGGTGAAGCTCCTCCCTTACGCTCTTAGTGCGGGTCTGGTGGAGCACTGACACAAGAGACTTATATAGAAAGGTCTTCTCTTGTGGAGAATAATGTTTGGTGTTGAGTTATTTTGATATTTCGTCAGCGAGCTGACATGTCCATTCCTCGTCATCAATCATATTTAAAGTTAGGCACAAGACCGCCAATAATTTATTCTCCCATTCCAATTGGGACAGAGACTCCTCTGAATTTTCCAGTAAATGATCAACTAATGGTGCCTGCTCGTCTTCCCACCAACTAATTGATTCTGAGTGAATATTGAGACTCAGGACTTTCAGTAGACTCAGTGCCGCAGCTCCTCGGCCTCCTCCCTGATACAAGACACAACGAGGACCCGGGTCAGCAGTGCCTGGGCTTTAGGGAGATTGGCATCTTCATTGTAAGTAAGGGAAAAGCTGTCACTACCGACTCGGAGTTTCTTTTTCCCAATATGTGCTGAACAACTGCAGATTATTGTTAAAGCCTTGGTGTACTGGGTCATAGTGACATACTCCAGTAAGGATGGCCAAAGGACATCCTCCATCTTCACTTCAGTTGTGATCAAACACATCACTCTTTCACACAGTGTGACTAATTCTTCATCTGTTATTGAGTCTGGCTGATGATTGGGTGGTACCAGCGTCCCTGAACCAATGGGTGCCGCACACTGTTGGATGAGGAATTGCACCATTGCCTTTCCTCCCTCAGGCTCAAGGTAACCTTGCTGGGCCATGATACATATTGCCTGGGCAATGAGCTTCTTCTCCTAATTGCTACTCTTGTCTAGAAGGACTGGTTTTATTGCAGCCACAGTATGAGCCTTCTTCTTCTCCAAGTGTGATGAGACCAATATGATGAGGTGCTTTAGTACAGTCAGTGTTCCTACTCTCATTTGTTGGTCAGCGTACTGAGATAGGAGAAATTCCACCATTTTGACTGCATAAGCTGGGTCCAGAACTCTGAAAGAGCGAAGGATCTCATTCTGGTTCTTCACAGCAAGATCATCAGTTGACTCCAGTGAAACACAAATCCGCTGGTGGAGCAGGTTGTCCATTTGTGACTTTAGCCCGAGACACTTTGGGGTCGATTTTCGTTCAGGTGCAGGGAATTGGCGGTTTCCCCGAATGTTGTAATTTCGACATGATTGTAAATGGGTCTGTGAGATTGATGCAAATTCAACACAATTGGCCAATTGATTTCCAGCGTGTGGGAAGCCTTCGCAATTGAGTATTTCCAGTCAGAAAGTCGCAGAATATGACGTCATCATTGCTGCTGCTTTTAAGGTTCACAGCCAGCCTTGCTTCCTCTGCAGGCTTCCAACCTTCCACATTAAGATGGCACAGGAGCCTACAGGAGGAACGGCCAGCGGGAGGGCCAGATCTGCACCCAAATTTGATGAGGCTTCACTACAGGCATTATTGGATGGTGCTAGGGCCCACAGGGAGGTCATCTTCCCTTCTTCAGGGAGGAAGAGGCCTCCCAGCCGAACCAAAGCTGTGTAGCTAGAGGTGGCAGGTCAAGTCAACTCCTTGGGGCGAACACGAAGCATGTGGTTGCAGTGCACGAAAAGATTCCATGACCTTCTTCGCACTGGAAAAGTAAGTACTGTATGATGTTTCCATCACCCTCAATCTGATCCCCATTGCCTTTCCTCACCAGCACTCAGCTTTAGCAATCTCTTCCTGCACATCCCACTAGACACTCACTTCCATGCACCCTTACCCATTCCCTCTCCCTCTATGCTCACATTCACAGAACTATGCCACCATGCAGCCCTCACACTGCCTCTCACTCTGATGCTTTGAAGACAACTGACAACACACAGGGAGGGCCCTTGGTCTTGCAACCACACTCCATCTTTGTCTCCTTCTAAGTATCTATGCTACGCAATCTCTGTACTCCTTCATTCTCACTCAAACTCCACTTGTCTCCCTCATTGCAGGAAAAGAGAGCTCACAACAGAAGAGAGTGAGCCAGGACAGGAGGAGGGCCGCCCTCATTAACCCAGCTCACCCCCTGGGAGGAAGGTGTCCTGGAGATTGCCGGGGCTGACCGAGATGTGGACGTTGGGGAAGGACAGGCAGGAGCATCCCTGCAAGCTGGTGACAGAATAGTTTTCCATCTCTCTCATTGGCATTGCATGAGTCGCTGATAATGATTCTGAAGCTATATCATATGGACTTATGATCATCTGCAGAATGCAATG
This sequence comes from Somniosus microcephalus, assembly GCF_052327205.1. Classification (NCBI taxonomy): domain Eukaryota; kingdom Metazoa; phylum Chordata; class Chondrichthyes; order Squaliformes; family Somniosidae; genus Somniosus; species Somniosus microcephalus. The sequence continues at coordinate 84,051,522 of NC_140996.1, read as the reverse complement.
TGCATGTAACCTTGGCATCACATCTCTAACTTTTTCCTTGACTCCCCCACAGGACCATCGAGAGCCCCCATCCCCACTTTGCAGGAGGAAGAGCCTGAACAGCCAGACTCCTCAGAAGAATCTGCAACCTCTGAGGGCGCAGCGCCATCAGCAATAAGCGCACCCAGCACCAGCGCAGATACTCACACATCGGTGGGACCTTCGGGACATAGAGTAGAGTTGTCACCTGGTGTATCACAGCTCACAAGTGAGCATCAGCAGATTGTGGAGACAGGGACAGCAGTGGAGAGTCCTCGTTGGAGGGCGCAGGACTCTGCCAGCTCGGCTCAGCTGCATGTCGACCCTCAGCCTCTGGGTCCATCTGTAAGACCAGAGGTGATGTAACTCCAGGCACAGATGCAGGAGTCTCTGGCAGTTTTTGCCTCTAGGGTCGCTGCGAGTGTGGAGCGAATGGAGGAGTCCATTGCGAACATGAGCAGAGCCTTTGTGGAGCCATTGACACATGAACGCATCACCACGGAAAGGATGGCAACCTCCATGGAAAGGATGGCTACAGTAGAGGAGAGTACTGCTACGGCCATGGAGGAGCTAAGTCGCCAGACTGTTGAAAACATGGTGAATGTTCAGAATAGACAGACATCTGTGGAGGAGCGATGGTCAGCTATTGAACAGGGAAACCAGACCTTCATGGCAGGCCCTCTGACTAGGACTGCCATTGTAGAAACGGGTCCCCATGGCCCCCCTGATGTGCAGCAAGCTGCTCTCAAGCCACTTGAGGGGGACCTGACCCATGAGAGGGAGGTTGGTGGCAGACCTCAAGAAAGTGGGGGCTCCTCTCCAAGCGCTCACAATTCCATGCAACTGCAAAGCCCTCGGTCAGAGCCCCGCCGGAGTCCACACCCAATGGAGATAGAGGTCTCAACCCCTGCACAGCCGCAGGAGCAGCAGACTGCTTGGCAAGCCCTCACAGGCTTGCCATCCCAGAGGACGCCCGCCAAAGGTGTTGAGACAGGAGCAGCAGGAAAGTGAGCAAGGGGCCTCCACATCTGCTGAAGCCACAGGGGAAACACTACGTAGGAGCACACATAAGAGGAAAATAAAGCACTAATAGTCACAAGGGTAGTCACTTGAGTGAAATGTTGTGTTTATTTTAAAAATGCCATCAGTTGATTATTGTAAATAACATTTCTGATGGCAACTTCTGCCGTTGTGGCGTGTGTCATTTCGCGAATGGGGCTGGAGGTCCTCTAATGCCAAGAGGGGAAGGAAAAAAAGGCCTCCCCTGCTTCTGGTAGGTGCCTCAGTTGAGGAAGCGCTGCGTGAAGGTGGCGAGAGGGGTCTCGCAGGAGGTCACACTGGAGAAGTGTGTGAGGCTCCAAACTTCCACAGCTGTGGTTGTGCCTTCTAAAAGTTCCCCCAGGCCTGAGAGAACAAAGTCCTGCCACCTGCAAATGATGTCTGATCAAATATACTCTTTAATGTTGGATCTGCAGCTGATAGTCAGCAAGCCTGTAAGATTCGCAATTTTCAGCAAAAATCACGCAAGAAAACTGGATAAAATAAGACTGTTTATTGACCAAAGTAAGCTTGCACAGAAAAACCTTTGATAAAAGGGCATACAAAATGGCCGCCAGGCCCCGTGATCAGTTTATGAACCATTTTATTTCTGTTACTGCAAGCCAGACAGGCTTGTGGATTGAAGACAGTGAGCCCGCGAAAGCCAGTATCTGGGAACCGAAACTCAGAGGAACAGCATACATATTCAATGGATTACAAGTACAGGATGGGGCCCATCAAGATATGGGCGGACAATGCAAAATCACTCATACCCATTTATTGTACAAAGGAAAAACCGTTTAGCAGCCATCAAGGAAAATCTCCGGACCGATCAATATGCGAACCGAGCCGCGGTGACAATGCAAAAGACATTAAAAGACATTATCGGCCAGGAAGGCCAGTTTAAGTTATCACCGGCTCCGTTACAAGACAAAGCGCCCCTGCAGAGATTTCTGCCCGCCAAAATTAATACAAAGACAGGACTATGATTTGGCAGGAGATAAGACTGTTCCAAAAGAGTATAACTATGGATTGAAAGTCCATATACGTGACTTCAACTTCTTCAGACGGGGGCAGGATCGGCGCCTCTTCCACTTCGGCAGATGCAGAATCGATGAAAACGTTTTCGTCTTTTTAAAGACGGACGGTTTCGGTAAAAAGACAACGTGGTCGGTGTTCAGCCAAACAAGGCTCGGCCACGACGAGAAGACGACGAGGGTGGCCCGGGTACTGGGGTCGGGAGATCATCGACGACCCAGGCCGACGGAGAAGAAACCCTCTGGAGAACCGACCAGGCCGGAGACAAAAAGACAGTCCGGGCCTGACACTTCCGTGTCTCAACATCCCATTGGGTTGTTGTTCTACTCCACGAACAAAAATCCACGACAGGCTTAGTGGATCTCAACCTTGACGAGCGCTCATCGAGGCTGTGTCTACCCCATCGCCTCGAGAGAGAGAGAGAGAGAAAGAATATCGACTGCGCCAGAAGTTTCCAAATCCACGTGACGACGGAAAGCGGTGCCAAAAGGGCTGCGAACCCCCCTTTCTCGCGATTTCGAGAGTGGTGAGCATGATCCCAGGTTCCCCAGGTCGAAACTTAGTTTAGGTATAGGGGAGGGAGTTAAGGGAAATCGTAATGTGTTTCCCCTTTTACGATGTGCCGTGTGTTCCCCATTTCCATAGAGTCAAGTTCATAAATTTGTGCATGATTGTAGTTACTTTAATCTGTGCCTATGACATGTATTTTGTAATGCTTCAAACTGTTTAAAAATAAAAGCATCCATTTCGTGCTATTCAGCCTGGTCTATTGAGTCCTTTTCTCTGCACTACTGTTCTCTGCATCTAAGTCCAAGGTCTAGAACCATAGGGGGAGTGGGTCGAACCACTCAAGGGTAATTCTTGCACGAAGCCTGGCAGGAGGCCAGAACGGGCAAGAGAGCAGGAAAAAAAAACCTACAGAAATGGCGACCGCGGCAGGACCTTGGCAGCAGGAAAGTAGTGTGTTAGATCAAGATCTGAATAAACGAAATGTGATGGATGAAAGAATAGCAGATTATGTTTTCGGAAAAGTCAACCTCACAAAACAATGGATATCTGATCTACTAAGGGATCGGCGCCCGCTAGACGCAGCCATCAAGTGGACAGCGGGTAGAGAGCATAAGAAATCTGTAGAAAAGGCGGTCTGGCTGATGTGCTACAAGAAGCAAGTCCAGCTTTTGGACCAGGTAGTTGCAGCACAGACAGTCCAGATCAACGGCTTGCTTAAAGACGTAGAGGAAAAGGTTGCGGGAGGTCAAAAACTGATTGAATCGCTTGACGCGCTGAATCAGGAACGCCGCTCTGTAATTCGCTGCCACAAAACCCGGGTAGAATATTTAAAATGTCAGGTCGTTGAGGCCAAGGCCAGTGAAGGTAGAATGAGAGAGAGGTGTTTCCGTCTAGCCAAACAAGTAGATGCCCAAGAGGAAAAGCTCCTGGGAGCCAGGGCAGCATATAAGATGGCCATGGAGGATAGATCTGAGAACACCGACCACAGCGCTTGCCGCCGGGAGCTAGAGGACCTGAGAAAGGTCCTAGCGAAGGCAAACGGGTTGGTGTGTCTCAAAAATCCACCAGCGAGTCAGCTGTTGCTAGCCAAGGAATCCAAAAGACCGATTCCACAAGAGGCAGTTGGGGTACCAACCCCCGAACCCTCTGTGCCTCCTGCCTATGAGGAGTCTTGGACTCCGGGACAGGAGACGGAGATGGTAGAGGAAGAGAGCCCTGAGGTAGAGCAACCCCAGACAGTAGAGTCGGGGCCAGCGCCGTTGTGTCCAACGAGGCACCGGAAGCTCGGTCCAAATGAAGAAAATGGCGATGACGGACCCCTTGAGAGTCAGATCATAATGCCTCATAGCGCACGACAGCTAAGAGAGATGATAAGTCACATCCCAAAACTCTCCGAGTCAGGAGATCCCTCCGTGCATTTCAGGGACGTGGAGCAGACCGCAGCAGTCAATGACTGCGACGGGGTTGAACAATCTAAAATGCTGCTGTTCTCCCTGGACAGTTCGCTCCTCCAGTGTCTCCCTGACGAGAGCAAGAGAGGGCACAGGGGCTATGAGTTGCTACGGGATGAGATTCTGGAGATCATGGGAGAGGGGGACGGAACTCCGTTCCTCCGTTTAGAAAAGACAGTGCAGCTAGAGGGAGAACCCCCATAGTTTTCGCCGACAGGTTGTGGCCAGTGTATCGGCGCAGCTGCCCAGGCGGGCCGGCCCGGGCCGGGCTGGATGGCGAACAAAGGGCTCACTGGCTTCGGTGCCTGGTAGCAGGTTGCCTGCCAGTAGTGAAGGAACAGGCCAAAGCATGGTTTGACCCCACCAACGCCCGCTCCACGGAGGATCTAGTGCTGGATCAGCTCACGATCAGTTATAGGAATAACAAGGGCAAGAAAACGACTGTTGTAAAAGGAAAGGTGCATGAGGTGAGGCCCGCAGCCTCTGCAAAAAGGGAATGGCGTCAGGAGGGAAATCGCCCTCCTCAAGCCAATAGCAGTTGTTACGGGTGTGGGAAGGAGGGTCATTGGCGCAAGGACTGTAGGAATCCTTGGAAGGATAAGAGGGAGAGAGCGTTCGCCGCAGCCCAAGATCAAGCCCAAGCCCGAGTCGCCAACGGCCCGAGAGTTTACCCAACACCAGCACAACCACAAGTGCAGGCCGCTGCCCCAACACCAGTCCAGAACCCAGCCGTAGCCTCTGCCCCGACTAAAGGGGGTGGTGCGGTTGTGGACCCCGCTGCGATCGAGTCAGTCTTGGAGACTATGCGGTCTCTGATGACCTGGCAGGGGAAGGTAGCGGTTGCTAACAGCCCTATCGCCCCCGAGACCCCAGCCGAAACACCTAAATGACTGATGCCCGCGCAGCCCGTCTACTTGTGTCCGCTCCGCTATGACGCTTGGAGAAGACCTGTGGTGGAGATGGAGGTGGAGAAACAAAGGGGTAGTTACCTGTTGGATACGGGAGCTTCGTGTACCGTGATCTACACGGACAAACCTTTTGCCTCACCTCTGTCCGCCCAGGCTCCATATTTAGTAGCGGGTTTCACCGGTAGAGAACAGGCTGGCGCGTACTCCCTCCCGCTCTCCATTCAGTTGGGAGCGCTCCACACCACATGGACGTGCATCCTATTGAAGTGGAATGAGGGGGGGGGAAAGGCATCCTCGGGGCTGATTTCTTGGTGGAACACGGGATCCTCGTGGACCTGAGAAATCACTGTCTCTGGGGAGCCGAGGGCGGTTTAGGGAAGGTAGTCGTAATCTCGGGGAAGGAAGAAAAGGGGACCCTGTGCACTATGAAGCCGTCAGGAGGTTACGATCTCGAGCTCATGATAACAAACGTCCCAACGGACTTGCAGGCGCGGGTGTCAGAAAATCTGATTGCGTTCGCCACCCACAAGCACGACTGCGGGAGAGTCACTGGGTTCGAAGTCAGCGTAGGCGGGGACCCCATGAACCGACCCCAAAAGCAGTATAATTTCCCCAAGGAGGCAGAACCCGACATGGAGACAGCAATATCTTCATTGGTACAGCAGGGCGTGTTGAGGACGATAGCCACCCACGTAAACTCCCCATTATGGCCGGTAAAGAAACCGGACAATTCGTGGAGAGCCACGGTAGACTACAGAGTCCTCAATAGTAATATCCCGGCCTGCGCGCCCACGGTAGCAGCAGTTGCAGACTTAATAGGGAGTATTCCAGCATCGGCGACCACATTCACGGTGCTGGACATCTCGAACGGTTTTTGGTCCATTCCGCTGCGGCGGGAGGACCAGTACAAGTTTGCCTTTACATTCAAAGGGCAACAGTACACTTGGAACTGCTTACCACAGGGTTTTCGCAACAGCCCCAGCATTTTCCATCAGTGCATGGCGGGGAGTTTGAAAGAGTTCAGCCAGCCCAACCAGATAGTGCAGTATGTGGACGACTTACTCCTGTTCACAGATACAAGGGAGCAGCACGGCCCACTGTTAGCCGAATTGTTGGAACTGTTAGAAAGGAAGGGTTTCAAAGTAAACCCAAAGAAAGCCCAGATCGGCCAGCAGGAAGTCAAATTCCTGGGTCTGGCCATCCGCGAGGGAGAAAGAGCCATAGATAAGGCCAGGCGGGAATCTATACAAGATCTGCCGATTCCCAACACAGTAACGGGTGTAAGGTCCTTTTTGGGATTGACCGGGTACTGCAGAGATTTCATCGAGGACTATGCTGCCACAGCGGCCCCGCTACTTCGACTCTTACACAAGGGAGTCGAGTGGTCTAGGGACAAGGGGTGCCAGGCAGCGTTCGAGAAGTTGAAAAGAGATCTGCAGACCGCACCAGCCCTAGGGGCCACAGATGGGGGAGAGGAGTTCTTTCTGGAGGTAGCCGCTAGTGGGGACAGCCTGAGCGCAGTGCTGCTCCAAGAGCGGCACAGCAAGCTAAGACCAGTAGTTTATTCCTCCAGGGTGCTCACGGATGTGGAGAGGAGTTTCTCCAATTGCGAACGGCATCTCCTGGCCACGCATTGGGCTGTGAACAGATCAGTGATCTTCACAGGGACCTCTCCCATTACGCTCCTCACCCATCACACCCCCACGAAGATGCTTCTGGATGGGAGGTTTAAGGATGGGACCGTAAGCAGCGCTCGGATTGCGCGCTGGACCCTCCTCCTTTCCCAAATGGATCTCAAAGTTAAAGGCCTCTGCGCACCAAGGCTCGCAGCCAATATGGCATATCCCGGGACAGCCCATCAATGTTCCGTAGAAGGGGTATGGGAAGTTAACATAGGTTTACGGGCCGGGATACATCCCACAGGCCGCGAGATCTACGTAGACGGTTCTAGCACTGTAGCTGACGGCAAGCGACTCACAGGGTGTGGAGTTTATGACCCTGCGGCAAACATTGCCCTGGCAATTAAGCTTCCCAGCACTATGAGCGCGCAGCAGGCTGAACTGTCCGCGGTGGCGTACGTGGTTACCCACCCCGAGATTTTCCCAACCCCATACACGATTTGCTCAGACAGCATGTTCACGTGCAATTCGTGTACAGAGTACCTCGCCATCTGGTCCCGACGCGGGTACACCTCCGCGGACGGGCGGCCTTTAACAGTTAAGCCCTTGCTGGAGAAGATCCTAGCAGCTGTGGGGGAGAAAGGAGAGGTGTTCACCCATAAGGTGAAGGCTCACTCCACTACAGAACCCCGCAGTCAGGGCAACCAGCAGGCGGATGCGCTAGCCAGGGAGGGTGCCCGCAACGGCATTCTCTGGGACCCATACGAACCCGAACCCGTGGCGGCGATCCAAGGCAGGGAGGGAATTCCCGGGAACACAGGGGTGACACCGCCCCCAGACCTAAAGACCGTCCAAACCCTGGATCCCGCCCTAAAAGCAGTCCTAAAAGCCATCACAGAGGGCAAACAGGCAGAAGGTCCGTACAGTACGGCAGCCCTCACAGTCAAAGAAGGTATGCTGTTCCGAGAGGAGCAGTGGGTTGTGCCGCAGCAGCACTGGAGGGAATTCCTGCAATTGGCCCACGAGGGTCCAGGAGCGGGACACCCCGGACCTGAGGTCACCTGGCAACGGGTGGAGCAGGCGGGATGGTGGCCGGGACTTCGGGACGATGTCCGCGAGTTCTGCGCAAGCTGTCTTGTGTGTGCTGCTAACAACCCAGACCCCCACAAAAGGAAGGTGCCCATGGGGCACATCAGGAGGGTAGAGGGACCATGGCAGTCGATTCAGGTCGACTACATAGGGCCCCTGCCCGCCGCCCAGGGAGGCTATAAGTACTGCCTTGTCCTGGTAGATGTGTTCACCAAATGGGTAGAAGCCTTCCCGTGCAGAACAGCTACGGCACTGGGTACTGCTAAGATCTTGATTCGGGAAGTGTTCTCACGGTGGGGACTCCCCCGTTTTGTAGAGTCCGACCAAGGGAGTCAGTTCACCGGTCAAGTAATGCAGAACGCCCTCATGCTCTTGGGCATTGAGGGAAAGTGGCACGTAGCATACAATCCCCAGTCATCCGGGATTGTTGAGCGTATGAATCGGACCCTCAAGGAAAAGCTGAGGAAAGAGACAATGGGCTCGCCCCAGAAATGGGCGGAGGTCCTGCCTTTAGTCCTCATGGGGATCCGAGCCAGCCAGTCCAAAAGCACGGGGTATTCCCCGCACGAGTTAATGACTGGAAGGATCATGCGAACACCCACCCATGTGCTAGCCCCGGTGCTCACTGAGGGCCAGCTCCAAGAGGTGAAACGGGACAAATTCGCCCAAACCCTCTTGGAGCACCTGAGACAGGTTTATGGGCAGGCGGCTGGGAACATGGGAAGACAGCACCAGGGAAATAAACTGTTGTTGGAACCTCGGAAACAACAAGAGTGGGTAGTCGGAGACCAGGTTATGGTCCGAAACTACGCCAGGGTAGGGAGTTTTGAACCACTGTACATGGGGCCCTACAGCATTGTGGACAAGGCCAGCCCCATGGTTTATGCAGTGAAAACGCCCCGACGTACCAAATGGTTTCACATCAACCAGTGTAAACTATTTAAATCGGGTGCACAAGGGCCATCAAAGGGGACCAGGTCGGAGAACAAAGATCCTCAGCCTGTAACAGAGTCACAGACCACACAGGCTGGTACCGTAGCCTGCGTAAAGGGAGAGGCCATCCCATTGGAGTGGGAGGTCTCATCTTTTGAATGGGATTTAGGCAGGAGAGAGCACGAACAGCTCGACCCCGCCTTAGACCCAGTCATGGAGGAGGAAGAGTCAGAGGGCGACGATCCCGCCCTCGACTCAAGCTTGGGGGAGGTAGGGAATGGGGGCGGAGGCCCACTACCTGTAGGGACAGGTGAGGTGGAGTCAGAAGCCACAGATCCCGACCCCGGGGAGGTGGAGCCTGAGGAAGGGGAGCTGGAGCCGGCAGCTGTGGAGGAACCACAGGCTGTGACGGTAACAGTCCCAACCCCCGGTCCATCGGCCCCGGGAGCCCGACCCAAAGCAGCCCCTCGTAGGTCGGCTCGAGCGCCACAGCCCAGAAAATTTTGGCCAGATTCTCCCCATCCTTCCCAACCACGGTTTAGAGCAGCCCCAGGAAGGCATGATCCCCGTTCAGCAGCGACAGGCTGCGGGGGATCAAAGCCAAAGATCAATGCAGCCCCACTGCAGGGTGTGGCACACGACAGGCCTCATAGGGATTCGGAAAGCCGCCCCACGGAGGGCAGCGCTGTACATAAGTTAAGTTAGCTAATTATGGTCATAGTTTTAAGGAATGTAAAGTATATGATGTTAAGAGTACAATTTTGAGGTCTGCCCGGTATGTGTGTTTGTTAGGGAGCGGGGTCCAGGAACCCGCGCGTCCAATTAATTTAGGCCAGCACCTATTGGGAGCCCGGCTACATCATTTTGTTGGTTACAGAAATCTGGGATATGATGGAAAGGATTTTCATCGCGTTCATGGCGATCGGGTGCGGGTGGGCCTACCGAGGCCGCACCAAGGACGTCATCATTTTCGGATGCTCCGGGGACACGGCGCCCATCGCAACAGATGGGACGGGGAAGCGAGAGGTTGAGGAAACCGCCACCTACTTCCACCAAGGGAGATGGCCAGGTTGGTTGGGAACAAATTCCACGGAATATTCCAGCAACTTCGGTTTTGCCTACCAAGAGACTTCGTTAACGTGCCCTCGAGTGAGGATCCTTGCGCCCAGAGTCAGCGTCACCGTGGGAAAGAGGATTTGTCTGGTGTGCAATGGGAACGTACCACTAAGGCGATGGTGGTGGCTACGAAAGCTGGGAAAGGACATGAGAAACTCTACGGTCGAGTGGGAGCGACTGGGTAATAATACCCATCGGACTATTACGGGAACTCACGGACAATTACGTGTGTGTTGGGACAAATGGTGGGAACCAGATGAGGGAATATATGTCTGTATGTGGGGTTCGAGACACGTCTGCCCCAAGGGCGTGTCCATCTTCTTCCAGAGGCAGTGGCAGGATGAAGGGAAGGGGATGAGATGGGATGTTAGCACTCGAGTGTGCGGAGCCCCATACTCCCCTATTCCGGTGAACGCCACTGAACTCATCACCCGCCCACGCAAGCCCCTGCCCACGCTTCCGGTAGCACTAGCCCAGAAAGGAGGGTGCCCAACCACCACCAAGGGACCCGGGAACGGTTTAGTATTGGTACCCACCGGTCAGGTGCTGTACCAAGGGGTACACTACGCGGTGGCCTCAGTGATTTTAAATCTCACTGAGGTAAGATTGCCGGAGTGGTGTCCCAAAGAAATGGAACAATTATACCAGGTCCTGTTAACCCGTATGTTTAGACAATTTTACGAATTTGACTTTGCCGACATCGACAGAGACAAATTATACACCACACCGCCAGAAGTTTTGGATCGAGTCGGGAGGCAAAGAAGGGGTACTGTAAATGACATATTCACTGCTTTTAATACCGGGACATCTGTTGTCAACGCTCTAGATAACGTGGAGCTGCAGACACAGATCAACGGTTTAAAAGCCCAGTTAAGGAACATATTGACAGACGAAAACAAGGTAGTGGGTTCTGAGTTGCATGAGGACCAGGCCATGACACTACACTTTAAGGACATAATTGCTGAGCTGGAGAAACACGCGAGAACGGTAAATGCACTCATTAAGGAGGATCGGAATGCGTCCGATCAAGCTGCGCAAAACGAGGCCTGTGTGCTGTACGGGGCGTGGTTACTGGGCGAGGGCCGCAGTAATCTTGAGGATTTAAAACAGGGTTTGGTCCCGTCCTGGATCAGCAACAAGCACTTGCAAGCGCTCCACCCTTTTGAGAATGCATTAAACCCGTGCCAGCTCAGACTAGCCGCAGAAGCATACCCAGTCCCAGTGGACTGCGGACATTCAAATCACACTATTATGGGAATAGTAGTAAGAATGCCGGTGTTGGTTCCGCAGCAAAGCCCGCCCCGGTGTACAGAGTAGAGAACATTGGAGTCATTCGGGGGGGCGCACACATTCGTTACGCAGTGGTCCCGCCTTACGTCATCAGATGGGAGCGTACGATGACAGGCACCGACCTCTCGGGATGTCGGAGCCGGGGAGCACACATCATCCTGTGTCCCCAGCACTTGAACGCCTTTCTGAAACCGCAGTGCGGGTTCAGGACTGCTAGCGCAAAGCCGGTGAATTGCACCATGGAGGCAATGGCAGAGGACCATGTGCCCCCACAGGTAGCATATATCGGGGGTGGGACATACTGCGTCACCACTGCAGCGCCTCAGTACCGATATGGACAACACGAGTGGTGTTCGGTCGGTGATAGCAGTTTCTGTTTCAAACCCAGGGCCGAGGTTCAAGTGGCACAACAACGAATTGTCCCCATTCCTGCGCCCTCCACCATTCACATCACTATTGTAGGGGGTTTTTCCTGCTCTCTTGCCCGTTCTGGCCCCCTGCCAGGCTTCGTGCAAGAATTACCCTTGAGTGGTTCGACCCACCCCCCCTACGGTTCTAGACCTTGGACTTAGATGCAGAGAACAGTAGTGCAGAGAAGAGGACTCAATAGACCAGGCTGAATAGCACGAAATGGATGCTTTTATTTTTGAACAGTTTGAAGCATTACAAAATACATGTCATAGGCACAGATTAAAGTAACTACAATCATGCACAAATTTATGAACTTGACTCTATGGAAAATGGGGAACACACGGCACATCGTAAAAGGGGAAACACATTACGATTTCCCTTAACTCCCTCCCCTATACCTAAACTAAGTTTCGACCTGGGGAACCTGGGATCATGCTCACCACTCTCGAAATCGCGAGAAAGGGGGTTCGCAGCCTTTTTGGCACCGCTTTCCGTCGTCACGTGGATTTGGAAACTTCTGGCGCAGTCGATATTCTCTCTCTCTCGAAGCGGTGGGGTAGACACAGCCTCGATGAGCGCTCGTTAAGGTTGAGATCCACTAAGTCGATTTGGGTTCATGGAGCAGACCCAGATGCAGGCTATGCACATGGGAGAATCTTGTGGCCTAGATCGCCAGTCCTCCAGAGGGTTTCTTCTCCGTCGGCCTGGGTCGTCGATGATCTCCCGACCCCAGTACCCGGGCCACCCTTGTCGTCTTCTCGTCGTGGCCGAGCCTTGTTTGGCTGAACACCGGCCACGTTGTCCTTTTTCCGAAGCCGTCCGTCTTTAAAAAGACGAAAACGTTTTCATCGATCTGCCGAAGTGGAAGAGGCGCCGATCCGGGCACCGTCCGCCCTTCGTTCGTTCCTCGTAGAAGAAAGTTCTTGAAGAAATGGAAGCCTGAAGTCGCCCAACAAGAAGCCGTGGCAGTGAAGAAGAAGTAACTTAGATGGACTTTCAATCCATAGTTATACTCTTTTGGGACAGTCTTATCTCCCGCCAAATCATAGTCCTGTCTTTGTATTAATTTTGGCGGGCAGAAATCTCTGCAGGGGCGCTTTGTCTTGTAACGGAGCCGGTGATAACTTAAACTGGCCTTCCTGGCCGATAATGTCTGTTAATGTCCTTTGCATTGTCACCGCGGCTCGGTTCGCATATTGATCGGTCCGGACATTTTCCTTGATGGCTGCTAAACGGTTTTTCCTTTGTACGATAAATGGGTATAAGTGTTTTTACATTGTCCGCCCACATCTTGATAGGCCCCATCCTGTACTTATAATCCATTGAATATGTATGCTGTTGCTCTGAGTTTCGGTTCCCAGATACTGGCTTTCGTGGGCTCACTGTCTTCAATCCACAAGCCTGTCTGGCTTGCAGTAACAGAAATAAAATGGTTCATAAACTGATCACGGGGCCTGGCGGCCATTTTGTATGCCCTTTTTATCAAAGGTTTCTCTGTGCAAGCTTACTTTGGTCAATAAACAGTCTTATTTTATCCAGTTTTCTTGCATGATTTTTGCTGAAAATTGCGAATCTTACAGGCCCCCCTGTGATACTGATTGCTTGCTTAAAGTATCAATAATCCTTGATGAGCAAATTTTCCCTGATTCCCCACATCCAAACATTCCTGGCACTTAACTATCTATGCCCCTCACGACACATGCAGTTCCCATTTCCGGAGAAAATGAAAATTACCTCATGCACATTTGGAATCATAGACAGCAAATCTTAAACTATAACACCTTCACCTGTCAGATGGGCAGGGGTTGATACCCTTTTGCGCCATCTGCATGCATCTTTTATTAATCCAAAAAAACTTAAGAACAACTAATAACATAACAATACTTATTTCCTTATAACCCAAAACAATCAAAAAAAATTTAAATGGAGGGACGCTTAATCTTATACTAGCAGCTTAGAGTGGGGTATCTGCTTCCCCCATTCGCACATAGCGTTCTCTCCATTCTCCTGTGTTCTCGTGCCTCTGGAGGCGTTTGCCTCTTTTGCAATGCACGAAGAGCAAAAATATCACAATCAAAACCTGACATACTACTAGGATATGGGATGCTATTCTAATCCAGGCGGGGACCTCTATGTTGGTGAACATGTCCCACCATGGTGGGATGGTTATGTCCAATATGTCTTTTCCTATCTCTAAAGTCTTCTGCTCCAGTGTGTAGAAATGTTTCTGCGAAATTATAACGGCTTTTAAAATCTTGGTGAGGTGTTCGGGAAGAGGGGGAATGACATAACCAAAATGCGCGACAAATCGTTGTAAGTCTGTGAAATTCTCTTTGATAGTGATGTGTACGGTGGAGGGCGCAGGAATGGGAACAATTCGTTGTTGTGCCACTTGAACCTCGGCCCTGGGTTTGAAACAGAAACTGCTATCACCGACCGAACACCACTCGTGTTGTCCATATCGGTACTGAGGCGCTGCAGTGGTGACGCAGTATGTCCCACCCCCGATATATGCTACCTGTGGGGGCACATGGTCCTCTGCCATTGCCTCCATGGTGCAATTCACCGGCTTCGCGCTAGCAGTTCTGAACCCGCACTGTGGTTTCAAAAAGGCATTCAAGTGCTGGGGACACAGGATGATGTGTGCTCCCCGGCTCCGACATCCCGAGAGGTCGGTGCCTGTCATCGTATGCTCCCATCTGATGACGTAAGGCGGGACCACTGCGTAACGAATGTGTGCGCCCCCCTGAATGACTCCAATGTTCTCTACTCTGTATACCGGGGCGGGCTTTGCTGCGGGACCCAACACCGGCATTCTTACTACTATTCCCATAATTACCTATCTTAACTTATGTACAGCGCCGCCCTCCATGGGGCGGCTTTCCGAATCCCTGTGAGGTCTGTCGTGTGCCACACCCTGCGGTGGGGCTGCATTGATCTTTGGCTTTGATCCCCCGCAGCCTGTCGCTGCTGAACGGGGATCATGTCTTCCTGGGGCTGCTTTAAACCGTGGTTGGGGAGGATGGGGAGAATCTGGCCAAAATTTTCTGGGCTGGGGCGCTCGAGCCGACCTACGAGGGGCTGCTTTGGGTTGGGCTCCCGGGCCCGATGGACCTGGGGTCGTGACTGTTACCGTTACAGCCTGTGGTTCCTCCACAGCTGCCGGCTCCAGCTCCCCTCCCTCAGGCTCCGCCCCCCCGGGGTCAGGATCTGTGGCTTCCGACTCCACCTCACCTGTCCCTACAGGTAACGAGTCTCCACCCCCACTCCCTACCTCCCCCAAGCTTGAGTCGAGGGCGGGACTGCCGTCCTCTGACTCTTCCTCCTCCGTGATTGGGTCTAAAGCGAGGTTGAGCTTTTCGGGCTCTCCCCTGCCTAAATCCCATTCAAAAGATGAGACCTCCCACTCCAATGGGATGGCCTCTCCCTTCACGCAGGCTACTGCTCCAGCCTGTGTGGTCTGTGACTCTGTTACAGGCTGAGGATCTTTGTTCTCAGACCTGGTCCCCTTTGGTGGCCCTTGTGTACCCGGTTTAAACAGTTTACACTGGTTGATGTGAAACCATTTGGTACGTCGGGGCGTCTTCACTGCATAAACCATGGGGCTGGCTTTGTCTACAATGCTGTATGGCCCCATGTACAGTGGTTCAAAACTCCCTACCCTGGCGTAGTTTCGGACCATGACCTGGTCCCCGACTACCCACTCTTGTTGTTTCCGAGGTTCCAACAACAGTTTATTTCCCTGGTGCTGTCTTCCCATGTTCCCAGCCGCCTGCCCATAAATCTGTCTCAGGCGCTCCAAGAGGGTTTGGGCGAATTTGTCCCGTTTCACCTCTCGGAGCTGGCCCTCAGTGAGCACCGGGGCTAGCACATGGGTGGGTGTTCGCATGATCCTTCCAGTCATTAACTCGTGCGGGGAATACCCCGTGCTTTTGGACTGGCTGGCTCGGATCCCCATGAGGACTAAAGGCAGGACCTCCGCCCATTTCTGGGGCGAGCCCATTGTCTCTTTCCTCAGCTTTTCCTTGAGGATCCGATTCATACGCTCAACAATCCCGGATGACTGGGGATTGTATGCTACGTGCCACTTTCCCTCAATGCCCAAGAGCATGAGGGCATTCTGCATTACTTGACCGGTGAACTGACTCCCTTGGTCGGACTCTACAAAACGGGGGAGTCCCCACCGTGAGAACACTTCCCGAATCAAGATCTTAGCAGTACCCAGTGCCGTAGCTGTTCTGCACGGGAAGGCTTCTACCCATTTGGTGAACACATCTACCAGGACAAGGCAGTACTTATAGCCTCCCTGGGCGGCGGGCAGGGGCCCTATGTAGTCGGCCTGAATCGACTGCCATGGTCCCTCTACCCTCCTGATGTGCCCCATGGGCACCTTCCTTTTGTGGGGGTCTGGGTTGTTAGCAGCACACACAAGACAGCTTGCGCAGAACTCGCGGACATCGTCCCGAAGTCCCGGCCACCATCCCGCCTGCTCCACCCGTTGCCAGGTGACCTCAGGTCCGGGGTGTCCCGCTCCTGGACCCTCGTGGGCCAATTGCAGGAATTCCCTTCGGTGCTGCTGCAGCACAACCCACTGCTCCTCTCGGAACAGCATACCTTCTTTGACTGTGAGGGCTGCCGTACTGTACGGACCTTCTACCTGTTTGCCCTCTGTGATGGCTTTTAGGACTGCTTTTAGGGCGGGATCCAGGGTTTGGATGGTCTTTAGGTCTGGGGGCGGTGTCACCCCTGTGTTCCCGGGAATTCCCTCCCTGCCTTGGATCGCCGCCACGGGTCCGGGTTCGTATGGGTCCCAGAGAATGCCGTTGCGGGCACCCTCCCTGGCTAGCGCATCCGCTTGCTGGTTGCCCTGACTGCGGGGTTCTGTAGTGGAGTGAGCCTTCACCTTATGGATGAACACCTCTCCTTTCTCCCCCACAGCTGCTAGGATCTTCTCCAGCAAGGGCTTAACTGTTAAAGGCCGCCCGTCCGCGGAGGTGTACCCGCGTCGGGACCAGATGGCGAGGTACTCTGTACACGAATTGCACGTGAACATGCTGTCTGAGCAAATCGTGTATGGGGTTGGGAAAATCTCGGGGTGGGTAACCACGTACGCCACCGCGGACAGTTCAGCCTGCTGCGCGCTCATAGTGCTGGGGAGCTTAATTGCCAGGGCAATGTTTGCCGCAGGGTCATAAACTCCACACCCTGTGAGTCGCTTGCCGTCAGCTACAGTGCTAGAACCGTCTACGTAGATCTCGCGGCCCGTGGGATGTATCCCGGCCCGTAAACCTATGTTAACTTCCCATACCCCTTCTACGGAACATTGATGGGCTGTCCCGGGATATGCCATATTGGCTGCGAGCCTTGGCGCGCAGAGGCCTTTAACTTTGAGATCCATCTGGGAAAGGAGGAGGGTCCAGCGCACAATCCGAGCGCTACTTACGGTCCCAACCTTAATCCTCCCGTCCAGAAGCATCTTCGTGGGGGTGTGATGGGTGAGGAGCGTAATGGGAGAGGTCCCTGTGAAGATCACTGATCTGTTCACAGCCCAATGCGTGGCCAGGAGATGCCGTTCGCAATTGGAGAAACTCCTCTCCACATCCGTGAGCACCCTGGAGGAATAAACTACTGGTCTTAGCTTGCCGTGCCGCTCTTGGAGCAGCACTGCGCTCAGGCTGTCCCCACTAGCGGCTACCTCCAGAAAGAACTCCTCTCCCCCATCTATGGCCCCTAGGGCTGGCGCGGTCTGCAGATCTCTTTTCAACTTCTCGAATGCTGCCTGGCACCCCTCGTCCCAAGACCACTCGACTCCCTTGTGTAAGAGTCGAAGTAGCGGGGCCGCTGTGGCAGCATAGTCCTCGATGAAATCTCTGCAGTACCCGGTCAATCCCAAAAAGGACCTTACACCCGTTACTGTGTTGGGAATCGGCAGATCTTGTATAGATTCCCGTCTGGCCTTATCTATGGCTCTTTCCCCAGCGCGGATGGCCAGACCCAGGAATTTAACTTCCTGCTGGCCGATCTGGGCTTTCTTTGGGTTTACTTTGAAACCCTTCCTTTCTAACAGTTCCAACAATTCGGCTAACAGTGGGCCGTGCTGCTCCCTTGTATCTGTGAACAGGAGTAAGTCGTCCACATACTGCACTATCTGGTTGGGCTGGCTGAACTCTTTCAAACTCCCCGCCATGCACTGATGGAAAATGCTGGGGCTGTTGTGAAAACCCTGTGGTAAGCAGTTCCAAGTGTACTGTTGCCCTTTGAAAGTAAAGGCAAACTTGTACTGGTCCTCCCGCCGCAGCGGAATGGACCAAAAACCGTTCGAGATGTCCAGCACCGTGAATGTGGTCACCGATGCTGGAATACTCCCTATTAAGTCTGCAACTGCTGCTACCGTGGGCGCGCAGGCTGGGATATTACTATTGAGGACTCTATAGTCCACCGTGGCTCTCCACGAATTGTCCGGTTTCTTTACCGGCCATAATGGGGAGTTCACCTGGGTGGCTATCGTCCTCAACACGCCCTGCTGTACCAATGAAGATATTGCTGTCTCCATGTCGGGTTCTGCCTCCTTGGGGAAGTTATACTGCTTTTTGGGGTCGGATCATGGGGTCCCCGTCTACGCTGACTTCGAACCCAGTGACTCTCCCGCAGTCGTGCTTGTGGGTGGCGAACGCGGTCAGATTTTCTGACACACGAGCCTGCAAGTCCGTTGGGACATTTGTTATCATGAGCTCGAGATCGTTACCTCCTGACGGCTTCATAGTGCACAGGGCCCCCTTTTCTTCCTTCCCCGGGATTACGACTACCTTACCTGAACCGCCCTCGGCTCCCCAGAGACAGTGATTTCTCAGGTCCACGAGGATCCCGTGTTCCACCAAGAAATCAGCCCCGAGGATGCCTTTCCCCCCCCCCTCTTTCCACTTCAATAGGATGCACGTCCATGTGGTGTGGAGCGCTCCCAACTGAATGGAGAGCGGGAGGGAGTGCGCGCCAGCCTGTGCTCTACCTGTGAAACCCGCTACTAAATATGGAGCCTGGGCGGACAGAGGTGAGGCAAAAGGTTTGTCCGTGTGGATCACGGTACACGAAGCTCCCGTATCCAACAGGTAACTACCCCTTTGTTTCTCCACCTCCATCTCCACCACAGGTCTTCTCCAAGCGTCATAGCGGAGCGGACACAAGTAGATGGGCTGCGCGGGCGTCAGTCATTTAGGTGTTTCGGCTGGGGTCTCGGGGGCGATAGGGCTGTTAGCAACCGCTACCTTCCCCTGCCAGGTCATCAGAGACCGCATAGTCTCCAAGACTGACTCGATCGCGGCGGGGTCCACAACCGCACCACCCCCTTTATTCGGGGCAGAGGCTACGGTTGGGTTCTGGACTGGTGTTGGGGCAGCGGCCTGCACTTGTGGTTGTGCTGGCGTTGGGTAAACTCTCGGGCCGTTGGTGACTCGGGCTTGGGCTTGATCTTGGGCTGCGGCGAACGCTCTCTCCCTCTTATCCTTCCAAGGATTCCTACAGTCCTTGCGCCAATGATCCTCCTTCCCACACCCGTAACAACTGCTATTTGCTTGGGGATGGCGATTTCCCTCCTGACGCCATTCCTTTTTAGCAGAGGCTGCGGGTCTCACCTCATGCACCTTTCCTTTCACAACAGGCGTTTTCTTGCCCTTGTTGTTTCTATAACTGATCGTGAGCTGATCTAGTACTACTTCCTCCGTGGAGCGGGCGTTAGTGGGGTCAAACCATGCTTTGGCCTGTTCCTTCACTACTGGCAGGCAACCTGCTACCAGGCACCGAAGCCAGTGAGCCCTTTGTTCGCCATCCAGCCCGGCCCGGGCCGGCCCGCCCGGGCAGCTGCGCCGATACACTGGCCACAACCTGTCGGCGAAAACCCGTGGGGGTTCTCCCTCTAGCTGCACTGTCTTTTCTAAATGGAGGAACGGAGTTCCGTCCCCCTCTCCCATGATCTCCAGAATCTCATCCCGTAGCAACTCATAGTCCCTGTGCCCTCTCTTGCTCTCGTCAGGGAGACACTGGAGGAGCGAACTGTCCAGGGAGAACAGCAGCATTTTAGACTGTTCAACCCCGTCGCAGTCATTGACTGCTGCGGTCTGCTCCACGTCCCTGAAATGCACGGAGGGATCTCCTGACTCGGAGAGTTTTGGGATGTGACTTATCATCTCTCTTAGCTGTCGTGCACTATGAGGCATTATGATCTGACTCTCAAGGGGTCCGTCATCGCCATTTTCTTCATTTGGACCGATCCTCCGGTGTCTCGTTGGACACATTGGCGCCGACCCCGACTCTACTGTCTGGGGTTGCTCTACCTCAGGGCTCTCTTCCTCTACCGTCTCCGTCTCCTGTCCCGGAGTCCAAGACTCCTCATAGGCAGGAGGCGCAGAAGGTTCGGGGGTTGGTACCCCAACTGCCTCTTGTGGAATCGGTCTTTTGGATTCCTTGGCTAGCAACAGCTGACTCGCTGGTGGATTTATGAGCCACACCAACCCGTTTGCCTTCGCTAGGGCCTTTCTCAGGTCCTCTAGCTCCCGGCGGCAAGTTCTGTGGTCGGTGTTCTCAGATCTATCCTCCATGGCCATCTTATATGCTGCCCTGGCTCCCAGGAGCTTTTCCTCTTGGGCATCTACTTGTTTGGCTAGACGGGAACACCTCTCATTCATTCTACCTTCACTGGCCTTGGCCTCAATGACCTGACATTTTAAATATTCTACCCGGGTTTCGTGGCAGCGAATTACAGAGCGGCGTTCCTGGTTCAGCGCGTCAAGCGATTCAATCAGTTTTTGACCTCCCGCAACCTTTTCCTCTACGCCTTTAAGCAAGCCGTTGATCTGGACTGTCTGTGCTGCAACTACCTGGTCCAAAAGCTGGACTTGCTTCTTGTAGCACATCAGCCAGACCGCCTTTTCTACAGATTTCTTATGCTCTCTACCCGCTGTCCACTTGATGGCTGCGTCTAGCGGGCGCCTATCCCTTAGTAGATCAGATATCCATTGTTTTGTGAGGTTGACTTTTCCGAAAACATAATCTGCTATTCTTTCATCCATCACATTTCGTTTATTCAGATCTTGATCTAACACACTACTTTCCTGCTGCCAAGGTCCTGCCGCGGTCGCCATTTCTGTAGGGGGTTTTTCCTGCTCTCTTGCCCGTTCTGGCCCCCTGCCAGGCTTCGTGCAAGAATTACCCTTGAGTGGTTCGACCCACCCCCCCTACGGTTCTAGACCTTGGACTTAGATGCAGAGAACAGTAGTGCAGAGAAAAGGACTCAATAGACCAGGCTGAATAGCATGAAATGGATGCTTTTATTTTTGAACAGTTTGAAGCATTACAAAATACATGTCATAGGCACAGATTAAAGTAACTACAATCATGCACAAATTTATGAACTTGACTCTATGGAAAATGGGGAACACACGGCACATCGTAAAAGGGGAAACACATTACGATTTCCCTTAACTCCCTCCCCTATACCTAAACTAAGTTTCGACCTGGGGAACCTGGGATCATGCTCACCACTCTCGAAATCGCGAGAAAGGGGGTTCGCAGCCTTTTTGGCACCGCTTTCCGTCGTCACGTGGATTTGGAAACTTCTGGCGCAGTCGATATTCTCTCTCTCTCGAAGCGGTGGGGTAGACACAGCCTCGATGAGCGCTCGTTAAGGTTGAGATCCACTAAGTCGATTTGGGTTCATGGAGCAGACCCAGATGCAGGCTATGCACATGGGAGAATCTTGTGGCCTAGATCGCCAGTCCTCCAGAGGGTTTCTTCTCCGTCGGCCTGGGTCGTCGATGATCTCCCGACCCCAGTACCCGGGCCACCCTTGTCGTCTTCTTGTCGTGGCCGAGCCTTGTTTGGCTGAAAACCAGCCACGTTGTCCTTTTTCCGAAACCGTCCGTCTTTAAAAAGACGAAAACGTTTTCATCGATCTGCCGAAGTGGAAGAGGCGCCGATCCGGGCACCGTCCGCCCTTCGTTCGTTCCTCGTAGAAGAAAGTTCTTGAAGAAATGGAAGCCTGAAGTCGCCCAACAAGAAGCCGTGGCAGTGAAGAAGAAGTAACTTAGATGGACTTTCAATCCATAGTTATACTCTTTTGGGACAGTCTTATCTCCCGCCAAATCATAGTCCTGTCTTTGTATTAATTTTGGCGGGCAGAAATCTCTGCAGGGGCGCTTTGTCTTGTAACGGAGCCGGTGATAACTTAAACTGGCCTTCCTGGCCGATAATGTCTGTTAATGTCCTTTGCATTGTCACCGCGGCTCGGTTCGCATATTGATCGGTCCGGACATTTTCCTTGATGGCTGCTAAACGGTTTTTCCTTTGTACGATAAATGGGTATAAGTGTTTTTACATTGTCCGCCCATATCTTGATGGGCCCCATCCTGTACTTATAATCCATTGAATATGTATGCTGTTGCTCTGAGTTTCGGTTCCCAGATACTGGCTTTCGTGGGCTCACTGTCTTCAATCCACAAGCCTGTCTGGCTTGCAGTAACAGAAATAAAATGGTTCATAAACTGATCACGGGGCCTGGCGGCCATTTTGTATGCCCTTTTTATCAAAGGTTTCTCTGTGCAAGCTTACTTTGGTCAATAAACAGTCTTATTTTATCCAGTTTTCTTGCGTGATTTTTGCTGAAAATTGCGAATCTTACACTGTCAAAGAGAATTTCACAGACTTACAACAATTTGTCGCGCATTTTGGTTATGTCATTCCCCCTCTTCCCGAACACCTCACCAAGATTTTAAAAGCTGTTATAATTTCACAGAAACATTTCTACACACTGGAGCAGAAGACTTTAGAGATAGGAAAAGACATATTGGACATAACCATCCCACCATGGTGGGACTTGTTCACCAACATAGAGGTCCCCGCCTGGATTAGAATAGCATCCCATACCCTAGTAGTATGTCAGGTTTTGATTGTGATATTTTTGCTCTTCGTGCATTGCAAAAGAGGCAAACGCCTCCAGAGGCACGAGAACACAGGAGAATGGAGAGAACGCTGTGTGCGAATGGGGGAAGCAGATACCCCACTCTAAGCTGCTAGTATAAGATTAAGCGTCCCTCCATTTTAAATTTTTTTGTGATTGTTTTGGGTTATAAGGAAATAAGTATTGTTATGTTATTAGTCGTTCTTAAGTTTTTTTGGATTAATAAAAGATGCATGCAGATGGTGCCGGGGGTATCAACCCCCGCACATCTGACAAGTGAATGTGTTATAGTTTAAAATACGCTGTCTATGATTGTCCAAATGTACAAAAGGTAATTTTCGTTTTCTGCAGAAATGGGAACTGCATGTGTCGTGAGGGTCATAGATAGCTAAGTGCCAGGAATGTTTGGATGTGGGGAATCAGGGAAAATTTGCTCATCAAGGATTATTGATACTTTAAGCAAGCTATCAGTATCACAGGGGGGCCTGTAAGGTTCGCAATTTTCAGCAAAAATCACGCAAGAAAACTGGATAAAATAAGACTGTTTATTGACCAAAGTAAGCTTGCACAGAAAAACCTTTGATAAAAGGGCATACAAAATGGCCGCCAGGCCCCGTGATCAGTTTATGAACCATTTTATTTCTGTTACTGCAAGCCAGACAGGCTTGTGGATTGAAGACAGTGAGCCCGCGAAAGCCAGTATCTGGGAACCGAAACTCAGAGGAACAGCATACATATTCAATGGATTACAAGTACAGGATGGGGCCCATCAAGATATGGGCGGACAATGCAAAATCACTCATACCCATTTATTGTACAAAGGAAAAACCGTTTAGCAGCCATCAAGGAAAATCTCCGGACCGATCAATATGCGAACCGAGCCGCGGTGACAATGCAAAAGACATTAAAAGACATTATCGGCCAGGAAGGCCAGTTTAAGTTATCACCGGCTCCGTTACAAGACAAAGCGCCCCTGCAGAGATTTCTGCCCGCCAAAATTAATACAAAGACAGGACTATGATTTGGCGGGAGATAAGACTGTTCCAAAAGAGTATAACTATGGATTGAAAGTCCATATACGTGACTTCAACTTCTTCGGACGGGGGCAGGATCAGCGCCTCTTCCACTTCGGCAGATGCAGAATCGATGAAAACGTTTTCGTCTTTTTAAAGACGGACGATTTCGGTAAAAAGACAACGTGGTCGGTGTTCAGCCAAACAAGGCTCGGCCACAACGAGAAGACGACGAGGGTGGCCCGGGTACTGGGGTCGGGAGATCATCGACGACCCAGGCCGACGGAGAAGAAACCCTCTGGAGAACCGACCAGGCCGGAGACAAAAAGACAGTCCGGGCCTGACACTTCCGTGTCTCAACATCCCATTGGGTTGTTGTTCTACTCCACGAACAAAAATCCACGACAGGCTTAGTGGATCTCAACCTTGACGAGCGCTCATCGAGGCTGTGTCTACCCCATCGCCTCGAGAGAGAGAGAGAGAGAGAGAGAGAGAGAGAGAATATCGACTGCGCCAGAAGTTTCCAAATCCACGTGACGACGGAAAGCGGTGCCAAAAGGGCTGCGAACCCCCCTTTCTCGCGATTTCGAGAGTGGTGAGCATGATCCCAGGTTCCCCAGGTCGAAACTTAGTTTAGGTATAGGGGAGGGAGTTAAGGGAAATCGTAATGTGTTTCCCCTTTTATGATGTGCCGTGTGTTCCCCATTTCCATAGAGTCAAGTTCATAAATTTGTGCATGATTGTAGTTACTTTAATCTGTGCCTATGACATGTATTTTGTAATGCTTCAAACTGTTTAAAAATAAAAGCATCCATTTCGTGCTATTCAGCCTGGTCTATTGAGTCCTTTTCTCTGCACTACTGTTCTCTGCATCTAAGTCCAAGGTCTAGAACCGTAGGGGGAGTCGGTCGAACCACTCAAGGGTAATTCTTGCACGAAGCCTGGCAGGAGGCCAGAACGGGCAAGAGAGCAGGAAAAAAAACCCTACAAGCCAATAGGGGTCGATTTTCCCGAAGCTGTCGGGAAGAAGCCGGGATAACAACTTTTGGGTTTTAGTCCCGCCTATATCGACGTCCGGCCAATCCGTGCGATTTTCCCTTGATTGACCTTGTTGAGCCCGCCCAGCGACAGGTGACATCACAGACTGCAATTTCATCTGTCAAGAGTTCTCGACAGATGAAATATCAGTGTTTCACAGCTGTTTCAAACTGTGAAACACTGACAGTCTGAGTTCTGACATGAGTCCTTCTGCACAGACTCAGTTAGAACTCACATCGGCACTCAAAGCTGAAGGCTGTCACTTTTCACAGATCGCAGCCGTTCAGCTTTAAGTGCCGGCTGAGTGATGGGCTCCCAACGGCTACAGGAAGAAAGGCTGTGAAGGTAAGTACAGGTAAGTAAAAGTCCTTTACACACTTTAGACACACCAAACACACTTACCTTTGCACTCATGCACCCATCACTCACCTGAGCGCCGACATCGCGACCCCTCCAACTCCTTCAACCCGACGGCCCGCCTGCTCTAACCTGGCGTGGTTTGGAACCGTCGGGAAACTCAGACGAAACCCCTCAAAATAGGGATTAGGCTAAAAACTGCCTGTTAACTACCTGTTAACAGGCAGTTAATTGGCACTAATCCCTTCCCGCCTGGGGTCAGCGGGTCCCAGTGCGGGGCGGTACCCGCTGCCTCTGAAAGTTGCGTGGAGTGGGGTTTTGGGCGGGATGGTGTCGGGACCCCCGAAATCGGGATTTCCCCCCCCACACGCCTGAAACCCCGCCTGAAGGCTCCATGAAAATCGACCCCATAGTGTTCACGCCAGGTTTCACAGGTGTCATCCCCACCAGGCGCGTTTTGCGTGGGAAAAGGGTTAAACAGGCAAGGGCCTGTTAAAATGGGATTATAAAGGCCAGTCACTGCTGCTTAAGGGCCCTAAAGGCCACAGGCGGGACTGATTCGGGTCAATCAGGCACACCTAGGTTAAAATGGCGTGGAGGCGGGAACCAGGCGGGGAGGTCGCGAACCCTAGGTTTTGCGATTTTAACCCCCCGTACGCCTAAAAGCCCGCCTCACGGCCCAATGAAATTCGAGGCCTTTATCTCTGTCACAACGTCCATCTCATGCAGAAATGCACAGTTTGTACCACTTTGCTTTATTTTGTCCAGCCCTGGGTTTCTGTGTTGTCATGGTTTTCATTGTGAGGCCAGGTTACATAAGCCCTCAGTTGTGATGTGGCCCTGGGTCATGTGCCCATATAAGTCCTGCCAGCTCTTTGTGGCAGTTTAAGGTGTATGCTGGGGGTTACGACCCAGAACTGAGATACAGACCATACAGGCAAGGCAACATTCCCAATCCTTGGCAGCCATATTGGATTGAGCCGCTGTTTGTTCCTAATAAAGAACACACCGTACCACAGACACTCAAAGTACTTGTGACAAAAGATGTGGAAATGGGAGTGTCGGACAGACATTTCTTGCAGAATTGCCCCAAATTGGGGCGTCCTGTTGTGACATCAGCGTTGCCTGTTTTGACATCAGAGTGGTCTGTTCTGACATCAGAGCGGCTCGTTGTGTCATTTGTTCCACTCTTGGCTCCTTTAAAACCCTTGTTATCTGTTGCCCACAACCCCAGATTTCTCACCCACATACCCTCCTTGCTTTCCTCCTTCAGCCTCTGAACTCAGTGACTCCTCATCCCTGGTCATTTCAATCTCCATCTCAACTCCCCTTGTCCTTTCTCCTCTGATTTTACTGCCCTCCTGTTGTCCCTTAAGCACCCCTACCATCACGTCCACCCCTCTACTTTGCCGTCGCTCCTGTCCCCACTGTTTGCATGGTCTCAGTCATTGACAAGGCCATCTCTGACCATTCATTTTATCACCCATAACCCCCTACCACCTTCCAACCTTATTTCCATCAGTGTCCAGTTTAGTGCACGGTGTTGATTATCGCCTCCGAACGCAAAATTCGCCTCTATCGCCCCTGGAGGTGATTTCAGCAGTAAATCAAGCGCTACACACCCAGCTTAAGGCGCTAACATCAGGGAGCGAGGCGCTACCTCAAAACACTACCGAAGCTCCGGAGATGTCAATTACCATGGAATCCAGACAGACTGGCGCCATCCAGTTCTTAAAGGGGAGGGGCCATCTTGCTACCCAGCCACACCCTGCTCATTGCAGCATTGACTCTCGTGCTGGAAAGACCTAAACCACCATTGTGCTGAAAGTACTGATGGATAGGCCGAGGGAGAGAGCTCGGCGCTTAAGCGACCAGGCCTTGGTGGCTCTGGATGGCACTGTCGAGCGGCGATGGGCAGTGCTGTTCCCAGAGAGTGGCAGAAGGCCATTGCCCCGGGAGTACTGAAGAGTGTGGAGGGAAATGGCTCAGCACGTCTCCTCGAGGAGCCTGGAGCCGAGGACTCACACTCAGTGTAGGAAGAAGTTCAACGACCTCACTCGGGTGGTCAGGGTGAGTACCTGCTTTTCAATACCTCTATATCCCTCAGTCTCACTTCACTCTGTGCCCAGACGGTTTAAAAACCTAATTGACCAACACTCATCCAAGACCTATGGTCATCTCATAAAACACACAGCCACATTCCACTCCGTGCACACATTAAGGGCTATTAAGCTATGGGAAGCACATCAGCCAAGCACTTGGCTGCACACATTGAGGGCCATTCAACTATGGCAGCCACATATGCCAAACTGATGGCTGCACACATTAATGGCTATTCAACTATGGGAGGCACATATGCCAAACACATGGCTGCACACTCAATCACACGCTGTCCTTTTTCTTGCAGGCCAAGCGTGCTCATAACAAACGGGAGCAGCAACGCATGAATGAGGACCGGCAAACCTACACCCCCTGACTAAATTGGAGGACAGAGTACACAGGATTGTTGCCAGCCAGGTCATTAATGCTGTGGCCACTGGAGAGGTCGACCCCCTTGGTGACAGCAATGGTATGTTCATCAGCTTACTCTCCTCTCTCATATCACATGTCCCTCACAACACCAGCCTTTTACACTTTCAATCCAACTTACTGTCTCCAGTCCTTGCTCCCTTCCTGCCCTCCTGCCCTCATGATAAAGCCACTCTTGAACCTTCCTGCTTTCAGATAGTGAACCACCAGCTGACCAGCCTCTTCCCCAACCTCCCAGTGACAGCGACGCACCAGCCGAGGAGGAAGAGGAAGCTGGAGCCTCACCATCTGCGTGTCCCGAGGGTGATACATCTGACACTGGGGCCACGCCTTCCCTGGAGGGGAGAAGGGGGTTAGGGTCTGATGAGGGCGAAGCTCCTGGACCCAGCAGGCTGCAGCAACGCCATGGGGGAAGGGAAGCTCGGGGGCCATCTCCATGGAGGGTGAGTAGGTGCATGAGTTCTGCTGCACAGGACTTGGATGAGGACCTCGACATCGCAGCCATGATAATAATAATAATAATAATTCAACTTTATTGTCATTGCACAAGTACATGAACAACGAAATGTGATCTTGCAAGCTCCCATGACTGGGAGAAGCAAAGCCGCTGCGTCGGTGCGCGCCGCCATTCCATTTCCACCATTCCTCCTATCTTCGGCCCAACGCCCGGGCCTGCTCACCAGCCGCTCCTCCTTCCGTGACCTTCTCACCAACCGCCCCTCCTCGGGGCTCTTTCCGTGACCTTCTGCACCTGGTCTTCCCTGATAGTCACCCCTCCAGGTACTGAACCAGACCTGGCTCTGCTTAGTTTCCAAGCCTTGCCAGTGACCCTGTCCCTAGTCCCAGGAATACCCAGGCCTTGAACATGCACACTGAGCTCATGGGTGCAATTGCTAGGAGCGTGGAGGAGTCCACCGCTAGCACAGCAGTCATCTGTGCGCAAACCCTTGCACCCATCCTTGCCTCGTTGCAGAAGATGGTTGAATTGCAGGGAGACCGTGGGGACCCAGAGCCCATGCCACGTGTAACGGGTGAGGTGGCAGGATCCATTGCAGCACAGGCTGACGCAACGCAATGGCTTAGTGCTGCATTCGAGTCATTGCTGGTGCCATCCAGTCTCAGACTGCTCTCATGCAATCTCAGATTGATGTCACGCAAGCACTGACTGCTGCCACCCTCGTTGGGTCGCCCACAGTCCCCCCAGGGATATCACGGTACTGCAGCAGGCCAGCAATCTGTGCTCGAGCAGATTGCTCTGGATGCTGAGGTACTGCCCCGTGGGAGTGGCAGTGTGTCGGTCGAGCAGAAAGGTGCAGTCCTCTCTCAGGATGGCAGCATTCCTGCTCCCACCACTGCCACTCTGCCATTGCACTTGGCACAGCCGGCAACACAGCCAGCCCAGACTGCTGCCGCCCATGCAGAGTTGGTGCAGTCTGCAGCCGGGTCCTCCAGGGCCAGAGCTGGTCGAGGGCGTCCTTCAAGGCCATCTGCAGTCTCTGGATCCAGCATTCAGCAGCCTTCCACCAGCCTTGCTGCAGCCACTGGGGCCACATTACGGAGAAGCAGTAGGGTGGGAAGGGGGGAAGTGCGCAGAGGATAGTGATCACCCTCAAAGGCCCAACAGTAGAATCTGTAAATAAATCGGGGGAATGTTTGAGGGAAAGTTCAAGGTTGTTGTTATTATATTTGTTTACTGTTTTGTCATTTATCTCCATGTTATGAGAACTAGTTTTGTTAGTTCATGTTCTGATGAGTTTGTTTCTAATTGTTTGTCCTGAATAAATGACACAGGGTTTGTAATATAAATAATTTTTTTTATTGTAACTTTACATCTTTGCAGCTTTGCCCGGCAATAGGGGGTGTGGGATGCTTTCGATGATGTGCTTCTTCATCCCAGAAGCCATCTTCTCTGTAAATGGTTAGAAGCGGTGTCTTATGAGTCGTTCACGGACGGCCCTTGCAGTGGCAACATCGTGCGCCTCCCTCCCATGTTGGTGCTGCTGATCTTCCTCTTCATCCTCCCCCTCTTCCTCCTCCTCAGGTGGTCCACCAATCCCTGGTGGCAATAGCTGGGTCCTCATGAGTGCAATGTTATGAAGCATGCTGCACATAACAATGAAAAGGGAGGTTCACTCGGGAGAGTCCTGCAGGGCTTCTCCTGAGTTTCCCAGACACCGCAACCGTTGTTTCAAGATGCTGATCATCTGCTCTATGAGGTTCCATGTGGCACCATGGCTCTCATTATATTGCAGCTCAGCAGGGGTGTTGGGGTTACGGAGCGGTGTCATCAGCCAGGTGCAGATTGGATAACCCTTGTCTCCGAGGAGCCATCTACTAGGTTGATGCGGTGTTTGGAAGACGTCTGGGACACCAGTCTGGCGCAGGATAAAAGCATCATGGCTGCTGCCAGGATAGCGGGCATTGACAGCGAAGATGAGCTGTCTGTGGTCACAGACCAACTGTACATTCAGAGAGTGGAAGCCCTTGCAGTTTCGATCACCTCTGCATTTTCATGTGGTGCCCGCAATGCCACACGCGTACAGTCAATGGCGCCCAGAACATGGGGAAGCCCGCTATCCTAGTAAAGCCACATGCGCATTCGTGCTGTTTGTCCTGGGTCATGGGGAAAGAGATGTACTGGAGTCTTCTTTTATAGAAAGCATTTGTCACCTCCCGGATGCAACAATGAATAGTGAACTGGGAGATATTCGTTATGTCTCCAGTAGAAGCCTGAAAGGAGCTGCTGGCATAGAAATTCAGAGCCACTGTCACCTTCACTGCCACCGACAGAGATGTCCTGGTCCTGAGCTGAGGCTGCACATCTGGTTGCAGGAGGTGGCAGAGCTCAGTGACCACCGCCTTGCTGAAGCACAGCCTTCGGATACACTGCTCCTCAGACAAATGGATATATGAGAATTGCTTCCAGAATACCCTGGGAGGGTAAGGTTTCCTGTGCAGAGGCCTGTTGGCCCTTTGCACGTGGCCACGTTTGCCGCTCTCTCTCTGCGCCTCTGCTGCCTCTGAAGGCGAAGCTGGATGACGACACCCCGAGTTAGTGCAGCCCCCATAGAAGCTTCTAAATATGAAGGTGAAATAAATATTAACCTCAAAAGCGGTGCTCAGGACCCAAACCTCCTTAGGACAGCGTCCAATCTCTCCAGACGTCTCTCTCCCTCTCAACTTGTGTGGTCCAAAAATTTTGCCAACAAGAAAAGGCAGGAATCGCCTGCCTTTAAATAGCACTCCCCCAGCCCCTTCCCGACTTGAAAACGCCCCCCACTACCTGTCGTTCCTCTCTTTTTAAATCTTTGAACATGATTGTAAGGATTCCATCCATATTTTACATGGGCAGAAGACTTCTCATTGCCTGAAGCTCTGTTCAATATACATGGGACCGATGAGATGGAACGTGTCATTATTTTTTTACGGACTAATTTTCTGAGCTGAGTATAAAACCTCAAAAGTATTAACCTCAAAAGTGGTGCTCAGGACCCAAAACTCCTTTCTCTCCAGACGTCTCTCTCCCTCTCAACTTGCGTGGTCCAAAGATTTTGCCGGCAAGAAAAGCAAAGTTGGGAGAGGCGCTACCGGGGCGTTGCATGCTCGAATGACGTCACAATCTGCGGGCGCAGGAGATCGGGACGGTAGTATTTAGCACCAGCGCAAAACGACTGATCAATTTTGCGAGCGGCGCTAAAATCACCACGCTCAGACGCTATCTTCCTAGCACCCAATTAGCGCCCCTCGGAGGCGCTAAAGGAAGATGCTAACCAACCGAATTTTTCCCCCCAATAGTTTAACAGTTATATGTTTGCAGTAGAATTCCTTTTATCTACCCCCTCAAGTAAACAAAATAATAAAAAGGCCGCAACTGTCGGAACCAAGCTAATATATTATAAATGGTGTTTACATCCAAAAACTACTTTCCTTATCTTCCAGGAATTTCAATCTATTTATATAGATCTAGAATCAATGCTGCTGTTTATACTCCACACAATCCTCCTCTAATTATCTCTTCCCACCCTGCTCCCTGTATCCCTCTATTCCCTTCTCCCTCATGTATGCATCAAACCTCCACTTAAATGCAACAATATTATCTGCTTCAACCACTCCATGTGACAGTTAGTACCACATTCTCACCACTCTCTAAAGAAATTCCTCCTAAATTCTTTATTTGATCTGTTAGTGGTTATCTTATATTTATGCCACCTCGTTCTGGACTCATCTATATTTGGAAGCAGTTTCTTCACATCCACCCTATTGAACCGCTTCATAATTTTAAAGAGCTCTATCAGGTCTCCGCTTGGTCTTCTCATTTCCAGAGAAAAGAGCCCCAGCCTGCTGGATGTTTCATTATTATTGCATCCTCTTAATTCTGGTTATGTCCTTGTAAATGTTTACAGCAGTTTCTCTAGAGC
This sequence comes from Somniosus microcephalus, assembly GCF_052327205.1. Lineage (NCBI taxonomy): Eukaryota > Metazoa > Chordata > Chondrichthyes > Squaliformes > Somniosidae > Somniosus > Somniosus microcephalus. The sequence continues at coordinate 84,019,798 of NC_140996.1, read as the reverse complement.
TTCAATATCCTTTTTATAATATGGAGACCAGAACTGCACACAGTGCTCCAAGTGTGGTCTAGCTAAGGTTCTATATAAATTTAACATTACTTCCCTGCTTTTCTATTCTATTCCCCTAGAAATTAACCCCAATACTTTGTTTGCACTCCTTATGACCCTATCAACTTGTGTTACTACTTTTAGTGATTATGTATCCAGATTCCCAGATCTCTTTACTCCTGTACACCATTTTGTTTTTTAAATTCCAAGGAATAAGTGGCCCCCTTATTCCTTCTACCAGAATAAACCACCTCACACTTCACTATATTGAATTTAATTTGCCATTTATCTGCCCACTCTACAACTCTGCCTTCCTGTATTTTGGTGCAACCCTCCACATTATTAGCTATGCAACCCCACCCCCCACCCCCCACCCCCGAATTTGGTATCATTTACAAATTTCAGCACAATACCTCCAATTTGGAGTCCAAATCATTTATGCATATGGTGAACAATAGTGATCCCAGCACGGATTCCTGCATGACACCACTTCCCTCTATCTGCCAGTCTGAGAAATTTCTCTTCACTCCTACCTTCTATTTTCTGTTTTGTAGCCATCTTTCAATCCATTCTGATCCCTGCCCCTTGACGCCACACGCCATAACTTTTGTCATGAGTCTCTTATGTGACACTTTATCGAAGGCCTTCTGAAAGTCCATGCAGACCACATCCACTTCACTATCTTTGTAAGTATAGGCGTACCCGATAGAAGAGTCATAGTAAGCTTTGCTTAATATAAAATATATACACACACACACATATTAAAGACTGATTCTGCAGTGGTTGTAAAAATGTAAGGGTCTGAAGTATAGTAGCTTTTATCACATTATCTGTTCATGAAGAGAGATAAAAAAAAAAGTAAGTCAGTGAAAAATGCAGCGGGGTGTAGCGGGTATAAATATGGGGTTTTGTTGTGAATGTACTAGGAAGATATAAGACATTGAAGGCCACAGAATGTGTGGGAATGTCTGGAGTGTAATAAACAACCTAAGATATTAATGGGCATGTGCAGCAAATGATAGCAGCTAACCTTACCAGGAAACAAGCTTAGGTATCAACAGCATACTTACAGAACCTAATGATGTATGATACCCACATTTAATCCTATAAAAGATATACCACAATGGAGTGCCTTGGGGACTTTGATCTAGTCTTGGTGAAGCTAGTGTAAGCAGTCAAGATGACATGCTTGCGACCTCCCGAGGCGTCCTTTGCATGGGAGTTATAATTGGCACCTATCTCTTGTACACTGCTGTAAGGGGTTGCGTTTTATTGGGCCACAAATTCGGGTCGGAGGCTTCCCGCGGGTGCAAGCCCCCGACCTGCACTTACCTAGCATGCCGGCCGTTGTGCTGTGGGATGGCATGAGATTCCGATTCTGGGCCTGCTCCAACGGCCGGCACGCATTGCTTGCGTATCCCAGGGGCGCAGTTAGTTCGAAGTGTCCCCTGGGATCACGTGGGCCATGGAGAGCTAATGGCAGCAGGGAATCTCTATTCATAGATTTGACAGGAAGACCTGTCAAATCTATGAATAGAGTTCGGCCCCAAAACATAACTAAAACTTCAAATAAATGTTTAAAAAATCACATTTTTAAAATAACTATAAATTACATAAAATAACTATTTTAAACAATAATTAACATTTTTGTAAATATTAATTAGTTTTTAACGGGGCTAAAAATAGACTTACCTTTCTTTAAAGTATTCAAAAATAATAAACCTGTGCAAAAAATGTTTTAATTTTACTTAATTCACCACTTACCTTGTTAAAAGCAGGCCTTGTGACTACTTTTTAAAAGCGTAGCTGCTGGAGACTTACCCTCCCGGAGAAACCTGTAAAAAAAACGGAAATTCCAGGCGTACGCGCTGCCTCTCTGGCGCACGCGTTCGACCTGTGAACCCCTTCCTTTAAGGGAACGGAAGTTCCGCTTTGTGCATTGAGTGCTGCTGAAGTTTTGGTAAGTGGGAGAAAAATCATTTAAGTGTATTTTGTGAATTTTAGTGTGTTAAGAAGTCAATTATTTGAAGTAATTTTAATTTTTTAAGGGTATATTAAACTATTGGGCAGTTTAAACCGGAAGTAGAATCCGGGTATAAAAGGGGAGGGGCTAGTGCTGTGCACGGAGTGCTTTGTGCATTGAGTGCTGCTGGAGTTTTGGTAAGTGGGAGAGTTTAGGCAAGTGGGAGGTGAGGGTGTGTTTTTTGCTCTGTTTTTCCCCCCACTCCCAGGCTTAGACAGCACTGCGGAGGCGGAGCAGCGAGACGAGTCAACCAAACAGGCCCCACCGACAGTATTCAAGGAGGAGGTTGGTGATCAGCTGGTTGGTTGGTTTTCTTCCTTCTCTTCTCTTCTATACCTTTAAGTTGGTAAGTCCTATTGAATAGTGGTGTGATATTATCATCTATATCCTGGCAGGGTCTTCATAACTAATAATAAGAAATTTAATTAATTATATAGAATAGAGCAGGTGATGTGTTACTGTTGCGAGATGTGGGAGCCAGTGGACCCCATTGAGGCTCACGGTGATTACATCTGCGACAAGTGTTTGCTGCGAGAGGAACTCAAGTTCCATGTTATGGAGCTTGAGACCGAGCTTCAGACACTGCGACACATCAGGGAGGGGGAGAAGTTCCTGGATTCTATGTTTCAGGAGATGGTCACACCTATGAAGTTAATTACTGCAGATGTAGTCCGTGGTCAGGGACAGGACGGTATGACTACGAGTGAGGAAGGTACAGGGATCCAGGATGTAGTGTTGAAGGAGACGCAGCCCTTGCTCTTGTCCAGCAGGATCGAGGTTCTTACTCCCTGTGAGGGCGGGAGCAGGGACTGCAGGGAGGATGAGTAACCTGGCCACAGCACCGTGGTACAGGGGGCCATTCAAGTGGAGGGAGTAAAAAGAAATGTTGTAGTGGTAGGGGATAGTATCATTAGGGGGATAGATAGGGTTCTCTGCAGTCAAGAGCGGGAGTCCCGAAGGCTGTGTTGCCTGCCCGGTGCCATGGTTAAGGACATCTCTTCTGGGCTGGAAAGAAACTTGGAGTGGGAGGGGGAGGATCCAGTTGTCATGGTCCATGTTGGTACAAACGATGTAGATAGGACAAGGAAGACAGTTCTGTTAAAGGAGTATGAGCAGCTAGGGGTCAAATTAAAAAAAAGAACCTCAAGGGTAATAATCTCTGGGTTATTACCTGAGCCACAAGCAAATTTGGCTAGGATAAATAAAATTAAAGAGTTAAATGCGTGGCTCAAAGACTGGTGTGGGAGAAATGCGTTTTGCTTCTTGGGACACTGGCACCAGTACTGGGACAGGAGGGAGCTGTTCCGTTGGGATGGACTCCACTTGGCCAGTGCTGGGACTAGAGTCCTGGCGAATCATATAACTAGGGCTGTAGAGAGGGCTTTAAACTAATTAGTGGGGGGGAGGTTTCTAGAGTGCAAATAATAGAAATGACAACAGAGAAGGTCATAGACTTAGGTAGCAGTAGGGGAATTAAAAAACAGAACGTGTCAGGAAGGGACTGAAGGTATGGAGTAAAAAGTAAAGTACTAAAAAGGGAAAAAACAGGAACTAAGTGTTACAAAACAGATTTGAAAGTTCTTTATCTGAATGCACGTAGCATTCGTAACAAAATGAATGAGTTAACGGCACAAATAACGACATATGGGTATGATCTTGTGGCCATTATAGAAACATGGCTGCAGGGTGACCATGACTGGGAATTAAACATACCAGGTTATTTAACAATCAGGAAGGACAGGCAGGAAGGGAGAGGAGGTGGGGTGGCTATGTTAATAAAGGAAGGAATCACTATAATACAGAGAAATGATATTGGGTCAAAGGAGCAGGATAGTGAAACAGTTTGGGTGGAGATAAGGAATAATAAGGGGAAAAAAACACTAGTGGGTGTAGTCTATAGGCCTCCGAATAGTTGCAACTCTGTTGGACGGAGTATTAATCAGGAAATAGTTGAGGCTTGTAATAAGGGAACAGCTATAATTATGGGGGATTTTAATTATCATATTAACTGGACAAATCAAATTGGGCAGAGCAGCCTTGAGGATGAGTTCATTGAGTGTATTAGGGATGGGTTTCTTGAGCAGTATGTAACTGAACCGACCAGGGGGCAAGCAACCTTAGATTTGGTCATGTGTAATGAGACAGGATTAATTAAAAATGTCCTAGTAAAGGATCCCCTTGGAATGAGTGACCATAACATGGTTGAATTCCATATTCAATTAGAGGGTGAGAAGGTTGGATCTCAAACAAGCATGCTGAGCTTGAATAAAGGAGACTATGAAGGTATGAGAGCAGAATTGATTAGAGTGGACTGGGAAATTGATTAAAGGGTAAGACGGTACATGATCAGTGGTGTACATTTAAGGAGTTATTTTACAACTTCCAAAAAAGATATATTCCACTGAGGAAGAAAGGGTGTAAAAGAAAAGATAGCCATCCGTGGCTAAGTAAAGTAATTAAGGATAGTATCCGACTAAAAACAAGGGCATGTAAGGTAGCCAAATCTAGTGGGAGGATGGAAGATTGGGAAGTCTCTAAAAGACAGCAAAAAATAACTAAAAGATTGATTAAGAAAGGGAAGATAGATTATGAAAGTAAATTAGCAAAAAATATAAAAACAGACAGCAACATTTTCTATAGTTATATTAAAAGAAAAAGGGTGGCTAAAGTAAATGTTGGTCCCTTAGAGGATGAGACCAGGAAATTAATGGTGGGAAACATGGAGATGGCAAAAACACTGAACAATTATTTTGTATCAGTCTTTACAGTAGAGGACACTAAGAATATCCCAACACTGGACAAACAGGGGGCTCTAGCGGGGGAGGAACTAAATACGATTAAAATCACTAAGGAAGTGGTACTTGGTAAAATAATGGGACTCAAGGCGGATAAATCCCCTGGACCTGATGGCTTGCATCCTAGGGTCTTGAGGGAAGTGGCGGTAGGGATTGCGGATGCATTGGTAATAATTTTCCAAAACTCACTGGACTCAGCAAAGGTCCCGGCAGATTGGAAAACTGCTAATGTAACACCCTTATTTAAAAAGGGTAGTAGGCAGAAGGCTGGAAACTATAGACCTGTTAGCCTAACATCTGTGGTTGGTAAAATGTTAGAGTCCATTATTAAGGAGACAGTAATGGGACATTTGGATAAACATAATTTAATAGGACAAACTCAGCATGGTTTCATGAAGGGGAAGTCATGTTTGACAAATTTGCTTAAGTTTTTTGAGGAAGTAACATACAGGGTGGATAAAGGGGAACCAGTGGACGTAGTGTATTTAGACTTCCAAAAGGCATTTGACAAGGTGCCACACAAAAGATTATCGCTCAAGATAAAAAATCACGGGATTGGGGGAAATATTCTGGCGTGGGTGGAGGATTGGCTTTCTAACAGAAAGCAGAGAGTTGGGATAAATGGTTCGTTCTCAGATTGGCAACCAGTAACTAGTGGTGTTCCGCAGGGGTCAGTGCTGGGTCCCCAACTCTTTACAATCTATATTAACGATTTGGAGGAGGGGACCGAGTGTAACATATCAAAGTTTGCAGATGATACAAAGATGGGATGGAAAGTAGTGAGTGAGGAGGACATATAAAACCTGCAAGGGGACATAGACAGGCTAAGTAAGTGGGCAGAGATTTGGCAGATGGAATACAATACTGGAAAGTGTGAGGTTATGCACTTTGGCAGGAAAAATCATAGAGCAAATTATTATCTTAATGGCAAGAAACTGGAAAGTACTGTAGTACAAAGGGATCTGGGGGTCCTGGTGCACGAAACTCAAAAAGTTAGTATGCAGGTGCAGCAAGTGATCAAGAAGGCCAATGGAATGTTGGCTTTTATTGCTAGGGGGATAGAATATAAAAACAGGGAGGTATTGCTGCAGTTGTACAAGGTATTGGTGAGACCGCACCTGGAATACTGCATACAGTTTTGGTGTCCATACTTAAGAAAAGACATACTTGCTCTCGAGTCAGTACAAAGAAGGTTCACTCGGTTAATCCCGGGGATGAGGGGGTGGTCGTATGAGGAGAGGTTGAGTAGATTGGGACTCTACTCATTGGAGTTCAGAAGAATGAGAGGCAATCTTATTGAAACATATAAGATTGTTAAGGGGCTTGATCGGGTGGATGCGGTGAGGATGTTCCCAATGAAGGGTGAAACTAGAACTAGGGGGCATAATCTTAAAATAAGGGGCTGCTCTTTCAAAACTGAGATGAGGAGAAACTTCTTCACTCAGAGGGTGGTAGGTTTGTGGAATTTGCTGCCCCAGAAAGCTGTGGAAGCTACATCATTAAATAAATTTAAAGCAGAAATAGATAGTTTCCTAGAAGTAAAGGGAATTAAGGGTTACGGGGAGCGGGCAGGAAATTGGACATGAGTCTAGGTTCGGAATGGTCATGGCCCTGTGGGTAGTGGAGTGGGCCCAGGGGCCGTGTAGCCTGGTTCTGCTCCTACTGTGTTCTGATTCTGCGTTAGATTTCAGGAGATGGTTTTATTCCTGTTCCTGGCTGGGGTGGAGATCGCCTTTGCAGAAGGTAAGTACTGTAGAAAATATAGGGAAAGAGTGATCTCCTGGAAGAATTTCGATCGCCTAGATGGGTCGGAGAGGAATTTCCCAGATTTTTTTCTCCCAAATTGGCCATTGGGTCTTTATCTGGTTTTTCGTCTCTCCCGGGAGATCACATGGGTTCGGGTGGATGCAGAGTGATAGAAGATTTGAGGTTTGGATCGTCTCTCCCAGGAGATCACATGGGTTCGGGTGGATGCAGAGTGATTGAAGATTTGAGGTTTGGATCAGATCAGCCATGATCTTATTGAATGGTGGAGCAGGCTCGAGGGGCCGATTGGCCTACTCCTGCTCCTATTTCTTATGTTCTTATGTTTCCCGCGCATGCGCAGTGCATGCACGAAACCGGCACTTTCGTTGGGCCTACGCGTAAGTACACGGCGTGTACTCACCCGTGGGGACCTGAATTTCTGGCCCATTATCTCATTGACTTGATTTGATAAGAAGTATTAACCAGAAGTTTCAGTGTTTCCTAGTTCTTGAACTTTTATAAGAGGTGAAGGATGTATGACAATATCCTATCATGCCTCCACATAAGGGCAATACTGTGAATTTCAATCTATCTCTTCTCATGAGATTCTGCAACTGTCAACTGCTTTTTTTGGAGAACCTTCCAACCGCCTGTGAAATTCTTCGATTATTAACTGCCTTAACTCAAACAAAATTGTCTCTTTAGATGCCACAAAAGTGCGATTGGGAAATTCTGAATTTTGAAAACCTGGCCTTTCAAATGCAAACTGAACCCATCGTAAAACCTGTCCATTTTGGTCATTGTGGATTAAATCTGAAGTGTGCCACCCGCCATATTGGTTAGGGCTCCTCCGTATGCGTCCCGAGTGTGTGCCTGTTTCTTTAGGCATTTAGCAACCAAACCAGCGGTTCCGAGACTACCACCTAAAAGGTAAATTTTTACTCTTTTACTTACCTTATTGTGGAGCCAGGAGTATCAGAAATGCTCCTCCCAGCTCCACATTAAATCCGTGGGTCGCTGCCAGCCACCGCTCGCCCCCCCACCTGATTATCTCCCTTCCCGGAATCTGCTGAGTACCTTGGCCTACGTCTGAATTGTTTGAAGCCGCTCCCCACTCTGCGACCGGTGACTGCCTCTGGGGGCATGACTGGTGCTCGCATGTCACCAGTAATAAATCAATGAGGCCAGTGGACTCATTTGCCGTGGTCCTGCTGCCAGCCTCAATTTCTCGGCCTGTGTATTGCAGAAGCAGTTTCTGCTTGTCATTGCAAGCCTGCCATTACTGTTTGCAATTCACTGAGAGGCACCTGATATTATTTCAAATATATTGTGGGCAATTTCTTCATATAAGGTATGTTTTCTGTTTGTTGCTGTTGGTGGTTAATTTTTTTAATGAAACTGTCTTTTCTTGACAGGTTATGAATTTTGATTGTTATTACCTGGCTATATTCAATTTTTAATTATATATAGTGGCCCACAATTTGCTGTCAAAGTAACGGTGAGGCTAATGGCATTCCCTGTTATTTATGCACAAATCGCACAGCAAATTTAGGCGGGGGAAATGCGCAGTTATCCGCGTAAATCCGGAAGTTGCTGTCCGAGATGCGCCACTCCACCGTTAGCTTCACGAAAACGGCATCTCACTGTCTGATTCACCATTCAAACCAGAGAATCAGAGAAGTTTACAGCACAGAGGGATGCCATTTGGCCCATCATGTCTGTGCATTGAACAACGTGAAGTTGCTGTATTTGCGCGATAGATACGAATTAAACTCGCCACAGAATAGTAGAACTTGTACATTTCAGTCTAAGTACCCTTTTTAATGGCATGATAAGTGTTAATTGCTGCCATTCAACTTCTCTGCCACTGAAAATTAACTATTACATGTGTAGAGTCTCATTCCTTCAGGTTTTAATTGCTGCTAGAGATTTAAAAAATACAATGGCCTGTAATTTGCGGTCAGGTGTGAAGCAAAGGCATTCACTAATGGCCATGAAGTAAGCTTCCCACAAAGATTTTGTGATGTCTGTGTCAAGAAGTTGGCTTTTCCAATGTGCAATTGAAATCAATGCAAATTAATGGGGATTCTCAGTGAAGAGCAACTGTGACCTCAACAAGCTGTCTAAGCATCCAATCAAAATGCAGAATTCTCACAGACAGCGAACCAGGAAGTGGGTAAGCTCCTTTGATTCTAACATTTAAAAAATGTTAGAGAGAGCAAAACAAAGGTTGTGGCTCTCACATGGGGAAAAGGCAAACCTGGATTAAAGATGAACAAACTTTTAAAGAAAATTATTTTTTAAAAACATTTCTTAAAATTTTTAATTTTTATTAAAATGGATAAATTTGACACCCCACAAAACTAAAATTAGTTTTTCAGGGCCATAACCTTTGTTTAGCAGTCAACATGCTTTTAAAAGCCCAGTTGCACCTAATCCAAAAGGGTCTAACTTTTAATGGGGTATTTAACAGTTGATATTACTGCAGAAGTGTCAAAGTTTTCATCAGTTTCTATGATTTGACAGATTACACTGCTTGCCGGTTGTGGGAGTAGGGGGGCGGGGGAGGGGTGTCACAGTGCAGCCAGTGTTGGAGCAGTGAATGACTGACCGCAACTTCAGGATTTCTGCGTTAGGATGCACACGCGCTACATCCTTAAGTTGCGGTCAATTTCAAAGGGGTAATAACAACAAACACTGTCCATTCGTTGTGAATACCCATCACAAATTACAGGCTGATGTAAGCCCCCAAAGTGTGGACTGAGTGATATACACAGTCGACAACACTGGCTTGTTTTAAGAAAGACAGACCCAATAATTGAAGTAAAAACGGTTTATTCAGGCCTGGGGAGCTATGGCTCTTGCGTCCCAACACAAGGCTCCAACTCCACCGAATCTCTTGAGGTTTACACAGTTATACACATATTCCGAGACCTCCTACTCCAGAGGTCCAATCGATTTAAAAGTCTATACATTAATCACTAATTAGGTGTGCCTAACTTCTACAAGGTAACCAATAACATAAGTTTCACTTTTCACTGTATGGGCCTGTGGCCCCTCTGATTTCTTGGAAATGAGTCATCAGGTCATGTGATTTCTGAGAAACGAGACCCTCTCTCTCTTGACCACTACTGAGTTTCGTTTTTCCAGAAAAGGGTTATGTCATTGTCTCTTTTTGTAAGTTTCATCTCTCTAAACTGGTATGGTCATTTCTGCAATTAAACATACGAGTAATTAGTACATTTCATCTTTAAACATTTTGCTGCGCAATTGCGTTCCACTAAACGTGCCCTGTTACGCTCATTTTTAAATCTTACTTCAGTCCCTCCTTTTGACCTTTTGGACAATTGTTCCAAAACAGGTCAACATGCATGTCCACTGCCTGGTGTCTGCCAGAGCGTGCACTCCCTGGCCTTCTACCAGTCTAGGTTATACATGTATATGTCCTATCAATTGGGAGGCTGACTTCCCCCCTCTGTGGTATGGTGGTCTTTCCTCTACGGTGGGCTTTCCTTTAGGGTGGGCTTTCCTTTATGCACTCCTTCTGGTGTAACCATTCCCGGGGCCCCTTAGACCCTGCACTAATGGTTGAGGCTTTTCTGCTCAAGCCTGTCCCTCATTCCCACGTGGGGTGTGTGACGTGCCAATTCGAGACTGTCATCACACACCAGTCCTCATTCACCACCCTCCTTCTGCCACCCTCCTACTGCCACCTCCATCTTACGGTTGGCCGGCCCGGTCTTTAATTACCATGCCCAATTAATCCCATATAATTTCAGGGCTTCCCATCGCGTCTTACACCATTTGCCTTGGAGAGGCGGGGGAGTTGTCCATTCTTAACATCGCTACCTGCCCCTCCTCAGGCTCTACTTCTTTCACCGCACCACTTTCGGCCTTACTCATTCTGGCACAAAGGCACTGGAGAAATAAAAATACACAATATATCAGAATAACAATCAAGAGGAATATCATTATGCCTTGTACCACCGAGGCGCCCACAGTCCCCGACCATCCTGGTCCCCAATTATCAAAATATGAGGAAGTGGGTGAGTTTCCTCTAATGTTGTACTAATGTCTTTCTGTTGTTTCTTTAAGCCTTCTTCTATTTTATGATAGTACTTTAAAATTTCCTTCGTTTCCTGCCGTAACTTCTGCCAAGCTTCCTCTAACTTAGGAATTGCCTTGGGCTCTGGTATGACATAAGTTTCAACCCTTTTTAGTAAGTCCCATATTATCAAATGACCAGGTTTTCCTATCTGTGTAGGTATCTTTAGACCAATACAACGGTTTGGTTGGGGAATGGTATGAGCCATATCTTGATATTCATATTTCTGTTCAATTGTGGTGACACAACAGGTCCCATTGTTCCTTGATGCTACCCAGGTCTGGTGTATCCCCTTGGGTGAACCTCGAGGGTGCAATTGGTAATTTTCGTAAATCCGTACTCGGATGTGTCTCCCTCGGTGGGGGGGTGTGTGCACACCCATGTCCTTCCCTTGTGGTGGCACCCGTCCACTACCACCCCCCTTTAGGTTTCATTCTTCTGTTTATTATCTTCATCCCTTTCCCAAAGCGCCTTGGTAGGGACATCATGATATTTAACCCACTATCCCTTTGTACTTCTCCTATATTAATCACATCGTATCGGGGTTGTCCCCCTTCTGGGAATTGTGGGATGGCCAGTACAAAGCCAATCATCTTAGTCCATGGGGTCAGACAATCGCCTGCCCGGTATACTTGTCCCATTTTACATTCCTTACATAGGCTTTTATTTGTGTCAATCCAAGGTTCCAGATCCTTATTAGTAATCCAATCAGGGATCTGTTCATTATTTATTTGCCTCATGTTATGCTGAGCATTCGACAATAGCCATGAGCCCTACGTGGCACATATTAGTTCCTTATCGGTTTGGCGAGAAGCATTATTAAGTCTATCAATAATTGTATTGATTGTTTCTGCATGGGGGGCTACTATCTCTTCCACCCCCGACAATTGCATTATTGTTTGGTTTCCCTGCCAGTGTCAATTGCTGGCTATTTCCAGTAGCTTGTTTTAGTAACTTCTCTATTTTTGCTTGTAATTCTTCTACACCTTCGTTTACTCCTTCTATGTCCAAGCTATTAACTGTTGCTAACCCGGCCGCATACCCTGCTCCGGTCGTTTCCAATACTCCCCGTTTCTTACATCTTTGTAAGATAGATTTTTTTCTCCTGTGGATCCTCTAATTGTTTTACCCACAGGGAGTTCCAGGTTTGTTTTGTATCTCAAAAGTACTCATATTAATGGCAAGCTTAGTAACTCTATGTGCCACACTAAAATACACCTCATCCTGTGTTCTCCTTATTACTAATCCCCCTCGATAATGGCAATACTTATGTTCATCCCTAGGATCAAGGCGAGGACGCTCCATCTCATTCCGGACGTCCAATGTTCCTGTAATTACAAAAAGGGGGCTGGTCGTCACCAGCCAGTTAGAATTATTCTGCTCTTATACATTTTATCAGTTCAAAATGCTGTACATCTGGTTCATTTCTTGTTCTGTGGCTCTGTCCCCAGACATACCTGAAGATGCAAACTATGGCATATAATATCATCATACACAGCCCTATCATTGATATATGTAGTAACTCCCCTTCCCATTCTTTATATCTTCTAGTATACTCCTCACTCTGTCAAAAAGGGCACCATCTCTGGTTTACTCATTGTCTTTCTTATATATTTTTAACTGGGTCCAGTGTTTCCACCTTCCTTTACCCGTTCCAGACCCATCTACATGAGCACGTGTCATTATTCATTAATACTTCATAAGGTCCTGACCATCTGGGTGCTAGCCCTGGTTTGGCTGGTATTATTTCTGCTATCACTTTGCTGTCTATTGCAAAGACCTCCTTCTGGTCGTCCCGTGTATCCTGTTCTCGATCCCGTATAATCTGTTGGTCTTTGGCCTCATGTCTCTAACTATCTGTCCAGATTTATCTTTGGGTAACAGGACAGCCTCCCCAGCAGTCTCCCGGCCGTTTGAGACGGTGCTGCAATTAGTTTATAAGATAACTTCCATTTATCAAATCCTAATTTTCCTTCTATCACTGTGGGGAAATATCAGCTTAACATTATCCTTCTATCACTGTGGGTAAATATCAGCTCAACATTAAGAAACTTAAATTTAATAATGTCCAATATCTTTAAATTCTATTCAGTAATACTGAAGTTGTTGCTTGGTGAACTCAAACAGTGGAAAGGGTTAACTCCTTCGCAGGCTTTTGAAGGTGAAGCTAAACATTATTGCGTCACTTCACGCAACCCAAAAAAACATCCCTGACTGAAAGACAGTTGTGGTTTCACACTTTGATTCAACATGAACATTTGGGCTTCATTGGTCAGATTCCCTCTCTCAGTTGATCGTTTAGCTGCCCATCCTCTTGTGCGCTTTAATTTATTATTACAGACTCTTTGGGTAGGAGAGAGGTTCCTACTAATTCTTTGATTATATTCTTGTCTCTTACGGGTCTTCTCCTGGTGTCATATATCCCTGCCTACTCCCGTTATCATGTAATCAGACACCACCCCAAAGGCATTCCTACTATCTATATACATAGATACATAGATACATAGAAGATAGGAGCACATACGAGTAATTAGTACATTTCATCTTTAAACATTTTGCTGCGCAATTGCGTTCTACTAAACGTGCCCTGTTACGCTCATTTTTAAATCTTACTTCACAGGCCAATTAAAATTAAAAAAGCATTTTTACTTTTTCTTTCTGTATCTTTTTCTCTCTCTCTCTTAATCCAATCTCTCTTTCCCTCTCTTTATTTCTCTTTCTGTACCAGTTTTGACATTGAATTCACAATTCTAACTTACATTTCCTGATTCAGACTTTGCAATGTTAATTTCACAATCCTTCAACCTGATTGGTTAAGGAGGCGCACAGTTGCTAACCCTGTTTATACAGATCCCAGATGCCCTGTAGACTATTTCCATCTTGCACCTCCAGCAACTTGCAGTGCAAAAATTCATAAAAATTAAATGGACAAGGACAAGTCAAACTGACGGTGGGTGCCAGTCATTGACCGGCTACAGCGAATTCTGGCCCAGTATAACATTTCAACCTAAATTCCTGTTTAGGGGATTCCTGATCTAGCCACCTCAAGCTGCTTTAGTTAACCATGACAACAATGAAAGGACCGAAATTAAGTGGAGAGTCATGTTTTTAAATATTAAAAAATTGTTTTAACAGAATGTCAGATTGTCGGTTTAGATAGATTCCACAACAGAGAAATTGGGAAATTCTGAATTTTGAATACCTGAAACCCTTGTTGGAGATATCCTAAACAAAGATTATTAGCAGATATTTGGGTTGTCACAAAGACAACAGTACATACTGCCTTCATTCTAACACAACTACTTAGAATATGTAGCTAACAAATGTAATGTGATTGCTGATGGACTCTTTTTCTTTCTCCCATCATTGCACACATCGCCCGCAATGTGAGATAAGTCAAATCACCTCACAGGGAAGTAAGTAGGCAAAATGAAATAACTCAAATTTATACATATAAAAATAACACAAAGAAGAGCAGGAGTTCAATGTAATGGATTGAGTGAAAAAACAGAGAAACACAGGAAGTTTTCTCATAAGACTTCAGTATTACAGAGCTTATGTCACATAGTTAACTTAAGGTCAGATGTCATCTCGTAGCAGTGTGGGATGTAGCTTATGGCCTTTTGACAAGCAAACAACAATGGCTTGGACTACACATTGTATACCTGCTTTCTTTGCAAATGACAACAATTTCTGGAGCATTTTGATATACAAAGGCGCAAAGGTTCGACAATTTGAAGGAAAGCATAAGATGACTGTACTGGTTTCAGAAGACTCGCGGTGTTGGCCAGATTCCATCTGTGGTTAAATTGAATTTGATCATCCTGCTGCTGCTGATGTGTATCCAACAGAGTTAAAAACAGTGATTGAGGAGGGTGGATGCAGAGAACAGCATATTTATAATTGGGATGAAAGACGGCTGTGTCACAAGCGTTTGCCAAACAAGAGTCAAGTCAGTAAGCACAAGACCAAGGGCTTCAAGCAAAGGACAGTAACCACACTATTCTGTGTCACTGAGGCAACAACAAAAATGAAATCAGAAAAAAATTCAGTGTTTTCACCATGCAAGTTTAAATATCTTTCCTGTTACATAGCAAAAGCAACAATGTTTGAAACATAGAAACATAGAAGATAGGAGGAGGAGTAGGCCATTCGGCCCTTCGAGCCTGCTCCGCCATTCAATGAGATCATGGCTGATCATCCAAATTCAGTGCCCTGTCCCTGCCTTCTCCCCATATCCCTTGATCCCTTTAGCCTTAAGAAATATATCCAACTCTTTTTTGAATATATTTAATGAACTGGCCTCCACCGCCCTCTGTGGCAGAGAATTCCACAGGTTCACCACTCTCTGGGTGAAGAAATTCCTCCTCATTTCAGTCCTAAATGGCTTACTCCTTATCCTTAGACTGTGACCCCTGGTTCTGGACTCCCCGGCCATCATAAACATCCTTCCTGCATCTAGTCTGTCCAGGCCTGACAGAATTTTATAAGTTTCGATGAGATCCCCTCTCAATCTTCTAAACTCCAGTGAGTATAAGCCCAATCGACACAATCTCTCCTCATACGTCATTCCTGCCATCCCAGGTATCAGCCTGGTGAATCTTCGCTGCACTCCTTCCATGGCAAGAACGTCCTTCCTCAGGTAAGGCGACCAAAACTGCACACAATACTCAAGGTGCGGTCTCACCAAGGCCCTGTACAACTGTAGCAAGACATCCTTGTTCCTGTACTCGAACCCTCTTGCTACGAAGGCCAACATACCATTTGCCTTCTTAACCGCCTGCTGCACCTGCATGCTTACCTTCAGCAACTGGTGCACAAGAACACCCAGGTCTCTTTGCACTTCCCCTTCTCCCAATCTATTGCCATTCAAATAATAATCTGCCTTCCTGTTTTTGCCACCAAAGTGGATAACCTCACATTTATCCACATAATCGTGCATTTGCCATGAATCCCTGGAAAATTCTTCCCCAGCATTAGACAGAATGATGGTTTGGAGATAGGGCTACAAGACTGTAGTGCCAATTCTCTGAGTCACATTCCCGTAGGGTGAGTTTTAATGCTCGGATTACTGAATAAACGAAGTGCAGAACATGAAACTTGGCTTGTACTGGTAATTCATTGGACGTGAAGCACTTTAGGACATCCCAAGTACATGAATGGAGCTATATAAATACAAGTTCTTTAAACCTTATTAATAACACGTGTTTTTTTATTCATTATCGGAATATGGGCATTGCTAGCAAGGCCAGCATTTATTGCCCATCCCTAGTTGCCATTGAAAAGATGGTGGTTTGCCTTCTTGAACTGCTGCAGTCCATGTGGTGAAAGTACTCCCATAGTCCTGTTAGGTAGGGAGGTCCAGGATTTTGACCCAATGACAATGACGGAACGCCGATATATGTTCTAGTCAGGATGCTGTGTGACTTCAAGGGGAACTTGGAGGTGATGGTGTTTGCATGCATCTGCTGCTCTTGTCTTTCCATGTGGTGGAGGCTGCAGGTTTTGAAGGTAATCACAGAATCACAGAAATCACAGAAACCCCACAGTGCAGATAGAGGCCATTTCAGCCCATCGAGCCTGCACCGACACATATCCCACCCGATCCCTGTAGCCCCTACATCAACACATATCCCACCCTCTCCCCACGTATTTAATCCCCCTAACACTAAGGGTCAATTTATCATAGCCAATCAACCTAACCCGCACATTTTTGGACTGTGGGAGGAAACCGGAGCACCCGGAGAAAACCCACGCAAACACAGGGAGAATGTGCAAACTCCACACAGACAGTCACCTGAGGCCGGATTCGAACCCGGGTCCCTGGCGCTGTGAGGCAACAGTGCTAACCACTATGCCACCGTGCCACACTCCTTCAATGTTGAAGGGGCCTTGGCGAGTTGCTGCAGTGCATCCTGTGATAGTACACACTGCAGCCACCATGTGCCAATGGTTGGAGGGAGTGGATGTTTAAGGTGGTAGATGGGCCGCCGATCAAGCAGGCTGCCTTGCCCCGGATGGTGTCGAGCTTATTCAGTGTTGTTGCAGCTGCACCCATCAGGCAAGCGGTGAGTATTCCATCACAATCAACAACAACTTGCATTTATATAACACCTTTAACAGTGTACAATGCCTCAAGGTGCTTCACAAGTGCATTATCAGACAAAATTTGACACCAAGCTCGTAAGGAGATATTAGGACTTCAGCTGTCTAGGCCCTAAACTCTGGAATTACTTTCCTAAACCTCCCCGTCTCATCATCTCTCTCTTCTTCTTTAAGATGGTCCTTAAAACCTACCTCTTTGACCAAGCTTTTGGTCACTTGTCCTAATATCTCCTTCTTTGGCTCAGTATCACTTTTTGACTGATTATGCTTCTGTGAAGCACCTTGGGACATTTTACCATGTTAAAAGTGGTTTATAAATGCAAGCTGTTGTTGTCGAAAAAGACCGAAGGCACATGAAGACACACACATTCTGGACACATAAAACAGATCATGTCACTGCATTGTCCACTGTTGTATAATTTGTATCCAAGGTCATAAAACTATACTGCTGCCTAAAATACACAGTACAAAATATCTATTTGTTGTATCTATGCTTTAATGCGTTCAATCAAGCATCTAGATACATCGAATTAAATCAGAGTCAGGCAGACAGGCTTATAACTGCAATCTTCTCTTTATTGGTAAAATGGCCGACTGCTGCTTTCCCGGGTAATTCCCATAATGCAATGCACATTACATTACCGTATTGACTGGTGTCAAACTCGCAATCAATACACAACATCCCCCTTTTCCTTGGAAACAAACTTGCAGTTTACAAACAGTTGCTTACAATAACATTGCATAACTTATTTGATTTATAAACTTTTTGCAAACTTGTATCTTACCACACAACTAAATAGTTCCCAGGTTTAAACATTTAACATCACCCATACAGTTCTCGCACAGTTTATGTTGTGACATAATCAGACAGTCTTTGGGGTTTTCTTTTAACCCTTTGAGGTCTGGCTGTATTGGGTATGTCTGACATGTTGGTGTCAGTGGGTATTGCCTGTGTCACAGTGGTATGTGTGTCAGGGTCTAATATACTGTCCTCAGTCCCTTGTGTTTCCTCCTGCTCATGGAGTGTCTCCTTTGGTCCATTGGTTCTGTATTTCTTCACAAACGTAGTGTTTCTCGAGTAGCGTGCTCCGTCTGGAGATTCTACAACTACTTGACTCCCTGTTTTACTCAAAACTTTGAGGGGTGTGGCATTAAAAGGAGTGGTGAACTTGTCCACTTTGTCCTGCCGTACCAGCACTGTGTCGCCAACTTCCACCTCTGAGTATTGTGTTCTCCGCTGTTCATCTGCGTACAGTTTGGACTTGCCTTTTTGTTCTGCGTCCCGGTCATGTACTTCCATGTCTGCGCACGACTCTGTGATGTCTGCCAGCTTTCCTCTCATTTTCCATTTAAAGAGCAGCTCTGCCGGGCTCTTTCCTGTCGTGGCATGGTCAATGCTCCTGTCACAGTCACATATTTTCTAAGTTCATGTTTCCAATCTAGTCCTTCTGACTGAGTAATTCTGATTCTTTTTATTAGCGATGCATTCTGGCGCTCGACTTCTCCGTTAGCCTGAGCCCATTTTGCTGTCGTTTTCAGGTGTTTGATCCCATTGTTTTCACAGTATTCTTTGAATAATTCAGATCTGAATTGGGGACCATTATCAGATTTGCAGGTGATTGGCAAACCATGACGGCTGAAGATTGACTCTAAACTATCAATAACCTTCTCTCTTGTTGTGGAGGTCATGATGTCGTATTCATAGTAGCGACTATAATAATCAACTACCACAAGAATGGAGTGGTTGGATGGCAAGGGTCCCAGTAAGTCTATAGCTACATCCTGCCAGGGGCCCTCCGGTAATGGTGTTGGTCTCAACGGTTCAGGTGGGTCGGGTCTGGCTACTATCTGACAGCCGTGGCACGCTTTACAGTGTTTTTCAGCTGCCTTGTCCATGCCAGGCCACCAAACCTTGGTTCTGAGATGTTGCTTTGTTCCAACTATTCCCAAGTGTCCTTCATGTGCTAACACCAGGGCTTGTGCATGTAACACTGTGGGTAGCACGATGCGTGTTCCCCGAAGAACTAGGCACCCCATTATGCACAGCTCGTTTGCAATTGCTGCATAAGCTTTACAGTTCTCAAAATGTCCGTTTGTGATTGCCTTCCGTACCTCAATCAGCTCTGGGTCGGTAGCAGAGGCTTCCTCCACCTCTCCAGTAGTGAGTGCTTTTGGTGTCGCACTCACAGCTACAAATCTCACGTATTCATCTGAGCCATGAGAATGTCTCTCCTGTTTTGCTGTCTCCCCCAGCAATCGTGACAGTGGGTCTGCAATGTTTTGCTTGCCTGGAATGTGTATCACCTTAAAATCGTATGGCTGTCATCTAAGTACCCATCTCTCTGTACGGGAACAGGGTTTAGAGTGTGGGCCGTATATCACGTGTAATGGCTTATGTTCAGTTACCAATTAAAATTTTCGGCCATACACATATGGATGCAGCCTCTCACAAGCCCATACAAGAGCTAAGGCCTCTCTCTCTGTTTGAGAGTATTTCCTCTCACAGTCTGTTAAACTCCGACTTACATAGCATATCGGCACCTCTTGTCCCTGTTGGTCCTGAACTAGTACTGCGCCTAAACCTACAGGCCTGGCATCTGCTATCACCTTGGTTGGTGTGTCCTTATCAAAATATGCTAAAGTGCCAACTCTTCCTTGAGTGCACTGAATGACTGTCTCTGTTGTGATCCAAATTTAAATGGTGTGTCTTTTCTTGTCAGGCGTTGCAGTGGCTCTGATAGCGTTGCAAACTGTGGGATGAATCTGCTACTGTACCCAACGAGTCCCAAGAAACTCCTCACCTCTGTAGCATTCTCTGGTTCCCGAGCTTCTGCCATTGCTCGCACTCTCTCTGCTTTTGGTCCGATGCCCTTTTCAGACAACAGGATTCCCATGAAAATCAATCGGTCCATGTTGAATTAGCACTTCTCTGAGTTTAGTGTCAGTCCACTTTCCATTAGTCTGGTCATGACAGCGTGCAGGCATCTGTAGTGCATTTCCTGGTCGTGTGCATGCACAATAATGTCGTCTGAGATGTTTTCAACACCCTCTATTCCAGCTAAGGCATTAGCTATCTCATGCTGATATTGCTCACTAGCTGAAGATACACCGAATATCAGCCTCTTGTACCTGTATACTCCGTTATGTACTGCAAACGGTGTGATTTCTCGTAACTCAGGGGTCAATTCTAGCTGGTGATAACCCCATTTCAGGTCTAGCTTACTAAACACAGTCGAGCCATTCATACCTTGGAGTATCTCATCAATGGTGGGGATTGAATATCGTTCCCTCACTATTGCCTGGTTTGCTCGTCTCATGTTTAGGCATAACCTTACATCCTTATCTGCTTTTGGTACAATAACCACAGGATTTACCCATGGGGTGGGACCAGTTACAGGTTCGATAATGTCCATGTCCCTCAATTGTTTTATTTTGGCCTCTACTGTCCCCCTTAAGTTGAATGGTATACGCCTGAGTGGCTGGGCCACAGGCTTCACTTGTGGGTCGATATACAAACTGATCTGTTTTGTGTTCAGCCTTCCTACTCCCTGGAACAGCTTTGGATACCGCTGTTCTAGTAGCTGTCTTACATCTACCACAGCTGAGACATCTGTGCCTATTTTTAAAACTCCCAGTTTCATGGCTGTCTACCTTCCTAGCAATGGTTCTCCATGGCCTTTAACCACAATGAACTCCGCCTGCTCGTTCTCTTACCTATTGTAATCCCACATGTGAATATACCTTTAACTGACAGTGTTCGGCTAGAAGCATAAGAGAATAACTTTCTCTCTGTCTTAGGGACATGTGACTGACACTTAATGTGTTCTGACTTTAATCCTTCCCATGTATTCTCATCTATCACATTATTAGTTGCACCCGAATCAATTAACATTCTCAAGTTTACTCCCCCCACACAAAAGGTAAGTCTCTCTGTCACATTATTTCCAGTAACAGCCAATGCAAAGTCATTTTGTTCCTCTACATTGTTCACACTGTGTTTCTTTGTACCCTTTGTGCTGCATACTTTGGAGAAATGATCCTTTCCCTTGCACTTATGACACGTTTGTCCGCGTGCTGGGCATTTCGGATCTCTGCCCATGTGGTCTGTGTGTCCACATCTGTAACATTTCCTTTTGTTCCTATTGCCATTTCCCTTTGGTTTCTCTGTCGAGCTTTTCATATAATACCCTCTTTTCTGTGTAACACGATGAACAGTACCTGTCTCCGCCTTCTCTGTACATGACATGGCTGACATCTGCTCCTCGACGTTTTCACATTGTGAGGCCAATTGCAACGTGCGGGCGAGCATTAGACCATGCCCTTCCTCTAGCAATTTCCTCCGCACATAGGCTGACATGCACCTACTCAGGATAGCGTCTCTTATTTGATTATCCGCATCCCCACCAAAAGCACAGTCTTTAGCAGCCTGCCGCAAGCGAGTAGCAAATTGTTGCACAGTCTCACCTGTCTTCTGGGACAACTTATGAAAAGTCTGTCTAGCAAATGCTGCATTGACCTGGAGCACGAAGTAGTGATTCAAAGCACTAACCACCGCCATGTAGTCTGCTGGCTCTCATGTGTCTGGTAGAGTCAAAAAGATATCCTGGACATCTGGTCCTGCTAGGTGTAGAAGTAGAGCTCTTCTCCTCTGCTTTGTGGCAGTTGTAGAGGAATCATCGATAATGAGTCCTTTGCCATCGGCATAAAGCTCAAAAGATGTTAACCACCTCGTCCATCTTGGACCCAACATAGCTGGCTCGGCAAAGCAAGCAAAATTTTGAATGCTGGTCTTTTCATCCTAGCTAACTAAAACTTGGGCATCTACCTATTTAAAATGATTCCTTTCATTATCCTCGTCGCCAATGTTGTATCTATGCTTTAATGCATTCAATCAAGCGTGTAGATACTGTAAGAATTAAGCACAGCGGGGTTGGGATTATTGTCTCTGGCCAGTCAGAAGCCTCTGAGCTGCTCCAGGGACCCCCGTGCGGTTTTGAAGCGTTCCCCTATTCCTGGTTCTGACCGCCGAACTTATTCAGTAGCGATGTAGACAGAAAAACGTGACTCGTGGTTTGGGTGCAAAAAAGACCAGTATTTATTGAAACAACAAAAAAAGAAACAACTTAAAATAAACGATACAGCACACTTGTGCCTGATACAGCACTTTTGCTCAACGCGGTACACTTAGTGTCCACTAGAGTGCTCTTTGCTCAGTGCAACACTCCTTTATTTAAATATACAGCACCTTTAAATACAGCCACACCTTGCTCACAACAGCACCCTTGCTTAGTGGCTTTTACTTAAAAACAGCACTTTAGTACAGCTACTCTCAGTGTTCACTACAGCCTTATCTGCTAGTGCAACACTGTTACATAAATAGCGCTCTGAAAGCTTGTGATTTCAAATAAAGCTGTTGGACTATAACCTGGTGTTGTGTGACTTCTTACATTTGTCCACCCCAGTCCAACTCCGGCATCTCCACTCCACAACATAAATAGGGGAAGAGAGAATGGATACCACGAGGGAAAATCGACTAAAATCACAGTTCTAACAAAATTCCCACTTAATTCCCACCCCTATACCTATTCTAAGTTGCCTTGTAATGGGCCAGAAAAATATATGCTCACCAATGAAGAACGCCTGCTCTGTGCCCTGAGATCTTTGATCTTCACTGCCCTGAAGTAAAAACACCCCAGTATTTTAAAAGTAAACTGCTGGTGTTCCACTCCTTTAGGCAGGCTCCCACATTGTAGAGAGCACAGAGGCGAGGCCACAGAGAGAGAGATGGCTTCTGAGAAGCTATCTTTGATAACCCATTTGGGGCCGAAACCTTCCCACCCAAATCCGGATGTATCTGGGCTAAACAAAAGGGATCCAAACTCTCCCCATTGTCTGCAATGGGTTTTGATGAATTATCCATTCTTTTAAACTGTTTTCTTTTCAGTTTAAATGTGTTCTCGTTGTCTGTGAATGGGCTTTCAAATAAAGCTGCAGTGATTTGAAATGTGTCCTCATTGTCTCTGATGGGCTATCGAATAAAGCTGCAGTGGTTTGAAATGTGTCCTCATTGTCTGTGATGGGCTATCGAGTAAAGCTGCAGTGGTTTGAAAAAAAGCATGTCTATTTCCTTGATTGCTTGGGTAAACAAAAGTCTTTGTCCTGTGGTCAAACTGAAACTGCAGTCAAGTGGTTAATCCTTTGAATAAATAAACACAGTTTCTGTCGATTGTCTCCTGTAGGGAGGGGAACTCCCCTTTGATTGGCAAATTGACTGCTCCATTGAACCTTTCTCACAGACACAGCAGGCTGCCTTTTCAAGACCTTTTGTCTTCTGCCATGCGGTCTGACGGCCATTTTGATCCCTGGATTTTTAAAGGTATATTACCCAGGTATTCCTTTAATCAAAATTAATCTTCAGAACTGTAGGAAATCTCGAAATTATTGCAAAATCCCTACAATACATCGAATTAAATCAGAGTCAGGCAGACAGGCTTATAACTGCAATCTTCTCTTTATTGATAAAATGGTCGACTGCTGCTTTCCCGGGTAATTCCCATAATACAATGCACATTACATTACCATATTTACTGGTGTCAAACTCGCACATTACATTACCGTATTGACTGGTGTCAAACTCGCAATCAATACACACCATTCACTCAATATATTGTTCTTCATCTTGCATCTGCCTCTGGTTAAGTCACAGGAAAAAGCATGCAGGGCCCTGGACCTCTCTTTAGCCAGAATAGGAGGCTATTCCTGGAAAATATCTCATTAAACTTTGGGTTGATTAATTGTGAAAGAAAACAATGTTTTACAAATTAGTGGGAAAATGAGGAATCATTCATTTAAGAAAAAAAGGAGAAAAGTCCAATTAAATATAAAGCCAAGTCTGAAGCGAAGAACTCCTCAGAGATTAGCAAACCCCTCTGTTTCTGGCAATCGCTGCTGTAATTCTGCTAGCTTTTCATCATCATCCTCCCATGTGTGTTTTTTTTGCTGCTCCTCACTGGCAAATAGATGTATTCCCCATTCCTCAGCTTTGTTGTGCAGTACATCAGTACTATTCTGTGAATGGTCTCCAGGGCAAATTTGTATTGCACCCCAGAGTGGTCCAACTATTGCCATAGCATACCAAAAACCTGCTTGATGAACTTTCTGCTCCCAGATATGGTTTATCTTAGGATCTTTACTAAGGTATATGATAGTTGTGTAGCAGTATCTCAAGGGGATTGAAATTCAAAAATGAGGAAGTGAAGCTTTAGTTGTACAGAGAATTGGTCAGACCCCATGTGGAGTATTGTGTTCAGTTGTGGGCACTGAACTGTAGGGGGTGGCGTGTGGCCAGTCAGTTATGCCCCTGACTGCCTGTGAGCAGTTTGAATCGCTCCCACACCCCTGGGTTCTCGACACCGGACTTAGGTGCAGGTGACGATACAGGAATAAATGGGTAGACAATTGGTTTGGTACAAGAAAACCGTGAACTTTATTAAAACGATGATAAAAATTACAAATGCTGAGAAAATCACTATGTAGTTACAGGCTTATCTAAAGAAAATACACTAAAATGGGAATGGGGAACACACGGCACATCGAGGGAAAACAAACTACATTAACAATCCCCTTTTCCTTATCCCACCCCTATACCTAACTAGATTAAGCTAAGAGGGACCAGGAATTCATGCTCACCAAGTCAAAATCTGCTGAGTTAAAACGGCTGTGGGGTTTGGGGTTCGCTCTTTGTGCTCTCTGGGGCCTGCCGTCGTCACGTGGTCTCAGGGCGCTGCAAGTGCATCGTCCAGGTAAAGTACCCCGAGATTAAAGTCTTTGCTTAGGTACTTTACCTCACAGGGATGATGGTTCTTCTTCCTCGGGTGGCTGCAGTTGAAGTTTGCATGAAGATAGTCGCAGGTTTGGCTGGATTGAAGGCCTGATTATTCGAAGCATTCTTCAATCTTCTTCCAATTCATCTCATCTCGTCTCATCTCATCTCATCTCATCTCGTCTCGTCCCGTCTCGTCTGGCCTGGTTTGCCCGTGTTTGCCTGGTGCGATGCCGGGCATCCCTGATGGATTTTGGGGAAGACACGGGCAGTGGCCAGGCGGCAAGTGTAGGAGGAAGAGAGCAAGAGCCAAGAGCAAGAGCGGCGCAAGAGTTCAAGAAAACATTGGTTACCGATGGGCCTACGATTATACTCCTTCTGATGGCCCTTATCTACGCACCAAATCAGGTCAGTCTATTGTCCAACTTTTGGTGGGCTGTTTTAAATGATTATACCAATCTAAGTTAACTGGCTTTAGATGGCCATTTATCGCACCTGATGGCCCTGATGTCCAGGTTGTATTGTCATTAATACATTTTAATCGACCTGTCCAGCCTTGGTGGGTCCCTTAAGCTGTTTCTGATTATTTATGCGGACAAACTAATGGCCTTATGTTTAGGCCTAACTGGGCTTGATCTGTTTCGATCTGACACAATGCATATTCAGTGTTTGCCTAGCTGTCTGGCTTTTCAAACACAAAGTCCTTTTCACAGAAATGCATTTTAAGTTTCGATTTCCCAAAGCTACCTGTTCTGTGCTGCAGAGTCCAAGCTTGTAAAATCTTATAGGCTTTTGGCCACGAGGTGCGGACGCCATCTTTGGGTACCCTTTTTAAATTGTCCATCCAGGGTCCCTTTTATTAATAAACTTGGGGAAATGTGGGAATTTTGCGAACCTTACAAACCTCAGGAAATATATAATATATAATAATATAAACAGAAAATGCTGGAAATACTCATCAGGTCAGGCAGCATCTGTAGAGAGAGAAACATAATGTTCCAGGTCGATGACCCTTCGTCAGGAAGTATATATTGGCCTTGGAAGGGGTACAGTGCAGAATCACCAGAATTATACCAAGGCTTAAAGGGTTAAGTTGTGGACAGGTTACATAAACTTGGCTTGTATTCCTTTAAGTTTAGAAGGTTGAGGGGAGATCTAACTGAGATATTTAAAATGATTAAGGGATTCAATAGGGTAGATACAGAGAAACTATTTCCTCTGATGGGTGTTGTTTTAAACAGCCTTCTGTTGTTCACCTGAGTAGTAATGAATTTAGTCTTCTGGTCATAATCATTTTATTCTTTAACTTCAGCATAAAAAGCAATTTACAATTGGAGTATAGTCACAGATAGAGCGTGTGAACTTAATAGAAACATAGAAGATAGGAGCAGGAGCAGGCCATTTGGCCCCTAGAGCCTGCTCCGCCATTCAATGAGATCATGGCTGATCATCCAAATTCAGTACCCCATTCCTGCCTTCTCTCCATATCCCTTGATCCCTTTAGCCTTAAGAAATATATCCAACTCTTTCTTGAATATATTTAATGAACTGGCCTCTACTGCCTTCTGTGGTAGAGAATTCCATAGGTTCACCACTCTCTGGGTGAAGAAATTCCTCCTCATCTCTGTCCTAAATGGCTTACCTTTTATCCTTAGACTGTGACCCCTGGTTCTGGACTCCCTGACCATCGGGAACATCCTTCTTGCATCTAGTCTGTCTAGTCCTGTTAGAATTTTATAAGTTTCAATGAGATCCCCTCTCATTCTTCTAAACTCCAGTGAGTATAAGCACAATCGACCCAATCTCTCCTCATACATCATTCCTGCCATCCCAGGTATCAGCCTGGTGAATCTTCGCTGCACTCCCTCCATGGCAAGAACATCCTTCCTCAGATAAGGCGACCAAAACTGCACACAATACTCAAGGTGTGGTCTCACCAAGGCCCCGTACAACTGCAGCAAGACATCCTTGCTCCTGTACTCAAACCCTCTCACTACGAAGGCCAACATACCATTTGCCTTCTTAACCACCTGATGCACCTGCCTGCTTACCTTCAGCGACTGGTGCACAAGGACACCCAGGTCTCGTTGCACTTCCTCTTCTCCCATACTATTGCCATTCAGATAATAATCTGCCTTCCTGTTTTTGACACCAAAGTGGATAACCTCGCATTTATCCACGTTATATTGCATCTGCCATGCTTCTGCCCAAACACCCAACCTATCCAAATCAGACTGGAGTTTCTCAGCATCCTCCTTAGGCATGAGTTCCTTCTCATGCTGCTTGAACAAAGGAAAAAGTTTATATTTATACATAATCTTAAAATTAGAGCTAAGGAACTTAGGATTGAAATCAGGAAGCACCTTTTCACACAAAGGTAGTGGAAATCTGGAACTCGCTCCCCAAAAGGCTGTGGATGCTGGGTCAATTGAAATTTTCACAACTTAGATCAACAGATTTTTGTTAGGCAAGGGTATCAAGGGTTATGGAGCAATGGTGGTTAAATGGATTTCGGGTACAGATAAATCAACATCTAATTGAATAGTGGAATAGGCTCGAGGGGATGAATGTTTCTGTGTTAGTACCACAAGCCACATTTTGAATGAGTAACCCATGCCTCTGAGAAACCAATCTGGAATAAATAGGAAATGCATGATTCTCTTAAGAGGTAGGTCATTCAGGAAAACATTGATGTGGAGAATTATTTGGTGGTGATCACACACCATCTGGATGCTCATAGAGTGGTATTTTCTCTTTTACTGAATACCAATATAATAAAAAATAGTTAGCTTGGATTCTGAAAGGCTAAGTCATCCTTAACTAACCTGATAGAATTCTTTGAAGAGGTAACGGAAAGAGTAGACAAGGTTAGGTGTCATATACTTGGATTTTCAAAAGGCCATTGATAAGGTACCATATGGTAGGCTCATGACAAAGGTTAGGGAATGTGGAGTCAGCAGACCTATAGCTGAATGGATAGCAAATTGGCTAAAAATAGAAAGCAGAGTAAGAGGTAAAGGATAGTTATTCAGATTGGAGGAAGGTAGAAAGTGGTGTTCCACAAGGATCAGTGTTGGGACCACTGTTATTCATAATTTGCATTAATGATCTGGACTTAGGAATAAGTAACTCAATATCAAAATTTGCAGCTGATACCAAACTGGGGGATATAGCTAACATTGAGGAAGAATGCCACATAATACAAGAAAACATTAGAAAACTTGCAGACTGGGAAGTTAAGTGCCTTAAATCATTGATTTTGAGGTGATGTTATCCTGTTATTCAACAAATAAGGAGACCTGAAATCCCAGATCAGTCCAGAGTATAAAAGATCTCCAAAAGCCTTTTGAAAATATTCATCCAATTGAATGATGCATTCCGATTCCATTTCAATAGCT
This sequence comes from Somniosus microcephalus, assembly GCF_052327205.1. Classification (NCBI taxonomy): domain Eukaryota; kingdom Metazoa; phylum Chordata; class Chondrichthyes; order Squaliformes; family Somniosidae; genus Somniosus; species Somniosus microcephalus. Next base: position 83,991,765 of record NC_140996.1, on the reverse strand, counting down.
TCTACTGCTTTACATTTAGAAGCCGCTTGGTAGCTATTTTAGCTATCTCTGTGTATGTTCATATAGCAGCCCTGCCCTCACATAAAATTGTGTGACAAATGGGATTTTTGAAGAAAAATAAAGCCATTAAATTTAACCTGTGTTATTTTCACCATGATGATGTCATGCTTAAATGATGTGATAAAGCCTTTCATTGTGATTTGCATCATTGATTGGTAGTCTGAAAACAATTTTAAATAGGCCCGCTAATCACTTTTGTATGAAGATTGCATTACTTTTTCATAGAAAGATTAAAAAGAGATCCACATATAACTTTGAAATTTAGTTTGGGATATTTCAAACTCTAATTTTAGACTGAATGGCCTACTCCTGTTCCTATTTTCCTATAAATTTTCAAGACTGAGATCAATAGATTTTTATTCGGTAAGGGTATCAAGGAATATGGAACAAAGATGGGTAAATGGAGTTAAGGTACAGATCAGCCATCATCTTAATAGAATGGCAGAACAGGCTAGAGGGGCTGATTGGCCTGTTCCTGTCCCCATATTCCTAAGACATATTAGAAAGCAGGAAAATGAAGTGAAATGCAAATCTTTTGGCTAGGAGCCCTAATAAAGGTAATCTATGTAGCCAAACTAACTTTCCTATATAGCTGTTTGAGTTTGCGTTAAATGGTTTGTTGCTTCACTCTAAGGTTAACTCTACTTCATTAAAAAAAAGCATTCACAAAATAATTAATTTTGGTGGCCTGAATCCTCTGTCACTGCTATAGCTCTGCTCTACTTGTTGATTGTATATTTTCATCATCCTAACCTTTTCATTGTCCATAGCCAGCACTCGATTTGACTTCATCTGGTTTGGTTGGCATTTAGATTCCTATGCTACATTTAGATTCAAATGCACTACCATTGAGATTGTGCAGTCTTATCGTGCAGCTCACAGAAGTAACATGTGTGGATTGATTTTGTGTGCTATTGTCCAGGAAGCATGTCTAAACCAACAGGCAGAATGAATGCTGTTGTTCTGAGTGAGCTTCACTGACATTTGAAATAGAGCTTTATTAAGGTAGAAGATGTACTAAGTACTAATAAATCTAAGCATCAAAATTCCAAACTAAACATTTTTTCATATTCCAGTTAACATTTTGGTTCCACAGTTGATGGGTTACTAAGCTGATATAGAAATATAGATATAAAAATATTTGATGTATAGTTGATGTACAGACCGTAGCACATGTATGTCTATATCAGATGTTGCATGAACCTGATATAGACTTACATGTCTACTAAAAGTTTACAGTACTGTATTTGAACATTTATAGCAGAACTTATGACAATTGTAAGGTTCATAATACAGTAGAGAACCAAGCTGAATGCAGAAAGTACAGAGAAGAACTGAAAAAGGAAATAAGAGGGGCAAAGGGAGTGAATGGGCTTGATTTTAGCAAACAAAAATGGTTGGGTTGGGATCGGGTCAGATGTTAAAGTTTTTAAAAATCTCAAACCCGACCATATCCCACCTCCAACCTGCCCACTTCTGGGTTTAACATAGGCGGGACAAGAGGAGGGCAGCCAACCTGCTCTCAGGAGGCGGGTTGACAATATAAATATTTTAAGGAGGCTGGCAGCCTCTGATTTAACCTGTTTTACGAAGGGAGGCGAGGACAGCTTTGAGGAGAAGCTAAGTTCCTTTACAGCACTGCTTGTGGGCCAGGAGGAGCAGGAATGCTTCCCCTCCAAGCTCCCCCCCCTTACAAAGACACCCGGAGTCAGAAATTGGACCCTCCCCGCCCCACTCCCCCCCCACCCCGAGGATCAGATGCCCCGCCAGGGTCGGGGATTGGACCGAACTGGTCCTCTGGCCTACTCCAGAGTGCTCAACTGGAAGCCAAGCCTGTCAATCAGCATGCAGGGAAACCCGGATTCCTGTCCGAAGCTTCGCCACCCCCCCCACCCCCCGCCTACATAACCTGCCCCTGTTACTATCCAGGTCTATGAGGCTAGATTAGCAGGTAACATAAAAGGGAACCCAAAAGTCTTTTATATACATATATAAATAGTAAAAGGGTAGTCAAAGGAAGCCTGGGCTGATTAGGGACCAAAACAGAGTGCTTCTTGTGGATTTAGGGGGCATGGCTGAGATAGTAAGAGAGTACCTTGGACCTGTCTTCACTAAAGAAGATGCTGCCAATTTCACAGTAAAGGAAGCAGTAGTAGAGAAATTGGTTAGGATAAAAATCGATTAAAAGGATGTACTTAAAAGGTTGGCAGCACTCAAAGTAGAAAGGTCACCTAGGTTATTGAGGGAAGTAATTGTGGAGATAGTGGCGGCTCTGGCCACAACCTTTCAATTCTCCTTAGATATAGGGATGGTGTCAGATGCCTGGAGGATTGCAGGAGGCACATAATTTCCCCCAGCAATGGGATGAAGATACCTGCTGCTCTCACCAAGAAGGTATGGTTGGAGGTAGCTGAGGAGGTGAGCAGCAGGACCTATGTGCCCAGGTCTTGGATGCAATGTAGGAAGCAGTTTAATGACCTAACCAGGTCAGGAAAAGTGAGTACATTTGCTGATTTAATTACATCCTGTGCTTTAAGCAACACCCCCACTTTCACTCTGCCTTGCTAAGCGTACACCATCACACCATTTCTCACACCCACTCAACTTCCAGCGGCATCCAGCCTTCACTTTCTATGCACTTCATCACCTCCCACTTATCCATCCACCGTTGACACTTACCCCAATCCTAGTGCAATGTGATGCACCTGACTCATAGTCACCTTCACCAAATGCACTGCATCCATCAGGTAAATACTCATCTGCACTCATTCACAGGTCTGTTCTTTTGTATGACAAAATGTTATGTCGTTAATTTTCCTTTTTTTATAATGGCACATAAAATGTATGGATTAGCATCAGTTTCACATCTTGCTCATTATTGTGTCCTAAGTATCAACTCACCCTTTCACTTGTCTCATGATGAATGTCATTAAATATCGGGACCTATTGGGCAGATGTACAATGGGTGGATGAATGGTTGAAGGACTGTTTAGTGCAAAGAGGGGGGGTGGGGTTTGGGGATAACCTGGTGGTGGGAGCAGGTTTTAATTTCTTGTGTTTCACACTAAGTGAATCTTTGCGATGTTAGGGCATCACTGGCATCCCGGGGAGCAATGTAAGTGGGTGGTTTGGTGATAGGTGCCCTATCTTCCTTGTCCTCCTCCTCCTCCTTTTTGTTCTCCTCATCCGAAGCTGAGTGATGAACCCCTTCATCCTCCTCCACCTGCAATCCTCTCTACTGTGCAATGTTTTGTAGGACGCAGCACACCACTATCATTCTGGACACCCTGGCTGGCAAATACTGAAGAGCATCTCCAGACCTGAAGCGCGTCTTCAATATTCCAATGGCTTGTTCAATGACACAATTGTTGGTCAGGTGGCTCTGTTTGTAGTGCTTCTGTGGCTCATTAGTGGGGTTCCTCACAGGTGTCATGAGCCAAGTTTGAAGTGGGTATCCCTTGTCTCCTATGAGCCAGCCCTTAAGTCTGTGTCCTGGAACAATATGGTCTGGGATGTTGGACTGCCGCAGTATGAATACATCATGACAGGTTTGAGAGAATCTAGTGCCGATCTGCATGAACCTCTTCTTGTGGTTGCACACTAGCTGTGTATTGATGGACGAATAGCCCTTACAGTTTATAAACACAGTTTGCTGTGGTAGTGCTTGGATTGCCACATGTGCGCAGTCACTGTCACCCTGTACCTGTGGGAATTCAGCCAGAGAGGCGAAGCCGAGTGCCCGCTCATTCTGGCTGTCATCACAGGGGAAATTTACATAATTGTTGGCCCTGATAAACAAGCCATCAGTGACCTGCCTTCTCAACTGCAGCCGACTGGGAGAGCTTGGATATGTCACTGGTAGCACCTTGGAAGGATCCGGAGGTGAAAAAGTTGAGAGCGGTGACACTTTCACAGCCGCTGGTAATGCGTGGCCACCTGGTCCAGTAGAGAGCTGGTCTTCCTGTAGGACAAATGTAAGAAGTCACACAACACCAGGTTATAGTCCAACAGCTTTATTTGAAATCACAAGCTTTCGGAGCGCTGCTCCTTCATCAGGTGAAGTGGAGAAATGCATAAAGACACAGTTTATATAGTCAGAGAATAATGTCAGATGTTTACAGGTAATCTTGCCAACTGCCATTTATCACACCTCGGCAGAGAGAGAATCACAGCAATCAAAGGTGTGAATGGTGTCCAAACAGGTCAGTCAGGAAAACATTACATCAAAGAACAATGAGGTGGGGTCACAAGGGGTCAAATATTGCAGATGCTGGGGTCTGTATGAAAAACAAAAAAACAGACAAAAAACATTTTTTTGTTGTTTTTTTTTTGCTGGAAATCACAGCAGGTCCGGCCGCATCTGTGTAGAGAGAACAAGCCAATGTCGACTCGAGTCTGGATGACCCTGCGTCAGGTGGGGTTACATGTAGTGTGACGTGAACCCAAGATCTCGGTTGAGGCCGTCCTCATGGGTGCGGAACTTGGCTATCAGTTTCTGCTCGACGATTTTGCGTTGTCGTGTGTCTCGAAGGCCGCCTTGGAGAATGCTTACCCGAAGATCGGAGGCTGAATGTCCTTGACTGCTGAAGTGTTCCCCGACTGGGAGGGAACACTCCTGCCTGGTGATTGTTGCGTGGTGTCCGTTCATCCGTTGTCGCAGTGTCTGCATGGTCTCGCCGATGTACCATGCTCCGGGGCATCCTTTCCTGCAACGTATGAGGTAGACAACGTTGGCCGAGTCACATGAGTATGTACCATGTACCTGGTGGGTGGTGTCCCCACGTGTGATGATGGTATCTGTGTTGATGATCTGGCATGTCTTGCAGAGGTTGCTGTGGCAGGGTTGTGTGGTGTCGTGGTCGCTGTTTTCCTGAAAGCTGGGTAATTTGCTGTGAACGCGATGGACACCTACAGACACTGAAAGATGCCTTTGTAAGAACGGGATATGACGCTCGACTTGTCGATCGACAGTTCTGACCGGCCACAGTGAAAAATCGCACCGACCTCCTCAGAAGACAGACACAGGACACAACCAACAGAGTACCCTTCGTCGTCCAGTACTTCCCCGGAGCGGAGAAACTACGCTGTGTTCTTCGCAGCTTTCAACATGTCATCGATGACGACGAACACCTCGCTAACGCCATCCCCACGCCTCCACTACTCGCTTTCAAACAGCCGCCTAACCTCAAACAGACCATCGTTCGCAGCAAATTACCCAGCTTTCAGGAGAACAGCGACCACAACACCACACAACCCTGCCACAGCAACCTCTGCAAGACATGCCAGATCATCAACACAGATACCATCATCACACATGAGGACACCACCCACCTGGTACATGGTACATACTCATGTGACTCGGCCAACGTTGTCTACCTCATACATTGCAGGAAAGGATGCCCCGGAGCATGGTACATCGGCAAGACCATGCAGACACTGCGACAACGGATGAACGGACACCGCGCAACAATCACCAGGCAGGAGTGTTCCCTCCCAGTCGGGGAACACTTCAGCAGTCAAGGACATTCAGCCTCCAATCTTCGGGTAAGCATTCTCCAAGGCGGCCTTCGAGACACACGACAACGCAAAATCGTCGAGCAGAAACTGATAGCCAAGTTCCGCGCCCATGAGGACGGCCTCAACCGAGATCTTGGGTTCATGTCACACTACATGTAACCCCACCTGACGCAGGGTCATCCAGACTCGAGTTGACATTGGCTTGTTCTCTCTACACAGATGCGGCCGGACCTGCTGTGATTTCCAGCAAAAAAAAACAACAAAAAAATGTTTTTTGTCTGTTTTTTTGTTTTTCATACAGACCCCAGCATCTGCAATATTTGACCCCTTGTGACCCCACCTCATTGTTCTTTGATGTAATATTTTCCTGACTGACCTGTTTGGACACCATTCACACCTTTGATTGCTGTGATTCTCTCTCTGCTGAGGTGTGATAAATGGCAGTTGGCAAGATTACCTGTAAACATCTGACATGATTCTCTGACTATATAAGCAATGTCTTTATACATTTCTCCACTTCCCCTGATGAAGGAGCAGTGCTCCGAAAGCTTGTGACTTCAAATAAAGCTGTTGGACTATAACCTGGTGTTGTGTGACTTCTTACATTTGTCCACCCCAGTCCAACTCCGGCGTCTCCACACCATGGCTTCCTGTAGGAGGCTGCAGATGTCTGCCACCACCTGATGTGAGAACCTCAGCCTGCAGAAGCACTGTTCCTCTGAGACGTCAAGAAAGCTGAGCCTCTGTCTATAAACCCTGTGACGTGGGTGGTGCCTCCTATGACCTCGGTCCCCCTCCTGTGCACGTCTCCCTAGTGCATCTCTCTCCTGTGCACAAGAATGGTGAGAAACCAAAGGACACAGAATTAAGGGAATTGGCAAAAGAACCAGAAACAAGATGAAGAGATTATTTTTGACTGCCTGAAAGGATGGTGGAGGTAGATTCAATAATAACATTCCAAAGGGAATTGGATAAATACTTGAAGGGGAAACATTTGCAGGTCAATTGGGAAAGTGCATGGGAAAAGGACTAATTGTACAGCTCTTTCAAAGGGCTGACACAGGCATGATGGGCTGAATGGCCTCCTTCTGTGCCATATGATTCTATGATTCTATAACTCCATACTGACAGAGATGATGGTAAAGTGTATGTTACAAAGCTTATGAATGAACAAGCTGAGATCCATTTATCAGTACCTTAGTTTGACTTGCTTTTGTAGCCAAAGAGAAGCTCTGCAGGACCTTTCTTAAGACAACAAATTGGGTGGGATAGAGTTCATAATGAGGAGCACTATACGTAGGTCATAGAATGAATAGGCTAGCTGGGTAGAATAGCCCAGTTCAGTGATTGTGTATCATGTGAGCACACAAATGCATTCTGAGACCAAACACAACAGTGAAAAATAAATTATCCAAGCCTTGCATAGAACAGGAATGAGCTGCATTACATTTCTTAGCTTTAGCCAATCTCGTGCAAATTGGACCCACATCAAAATCAATCATTGTTGTTTTCACCCATTCACTCTTTCAGTGCTGTTTGCCCATTCAAAATGGGCGCTGCTGGGATTTTCTGCTCTAGCCCTTAGAAGACGGAATCTTAAATCTATGTATGCGGGAGACAGGATTCACCCAATCAGTGACATTTTGTCTTACTTGCTGCATAGGAGCACTGAGGGTTGGGTCCCCACAGCTCAAAATATGGCTACCTTCATCATAACACCTCTTCCAGCAGAACAATGCATGGGGAGCACATTCCAGTTATTATAATGAATTAATCTTGCTGCATTTGGTGAGATCAGTTCTCTACTTGTGCAAAGGATCACAGGGAAGTTGCGATCCCAGCTCCTTTTTTTTGCTGGGTTTACTGAGTCGGCCCTCTTTGTTGCTGTGGCCTCTGATATGCTTGGAAGCCATCACTTCCTCAGAAGTGCTGTCTATTCATATTGAAGAATTCTCTGACAAGTGGGTTTCTTTCCCTTCGATCAGTAACTTGAACAAAAAGTCAGTACGAGTACAAATCAGATATTTCCATTTTTATATTGGGGAGCCCATTGGGGAGACCAAACGCAGATTGGGTGACCACTTTGCGGAACACCTCCATTCAGTCCGTAAGGGTGACCCCGAGCTTCCGGTTGCCTGTCATTTTAATTCACCGCCCCATTCCCACTCAGACCTCACCGTCCTTGGCCTCTTGCATTGTTCCACGGAAACCCAGCATAAACTCGAGGAACAGCACCTCATCTTCCAATTAGGTACTTTACAGCCTTCCGGACTCAATATCGAGTTCAACAATTTCAGATCATAACCACGGCCCCTATTACATTTTTATATATTTTTTATCCACAACTTTGTTTTGTGCCCTTCTCCCTTTTCTCTCTCCCACATGGCAGCTGTCTCTCATTCTGCCAGCGCATTTCACACTTCACACTGCATCCATTTAATAAACATCTAGAGCCATCTTCTGTCTCTTTACTAGTCCTATCACTATCTTGTCTCGTCTTGAATACCTCTTAATGTCTCTTCACTTCTCTTTTGTTCTTTCATCCCCATTTCCCAGCCCCCAAACTGGCCTTTTAATCTGTTTCATTTCCTGTGTTTCCTCTCAGTCCTGACGAAGGGTTTCGACCTGAAAGTTGACTCTATGGGGGTGATTTTCATTCAGAAGTTGGGATGGAGGCGGGACAACAACTTTCGGGGTTGTAGTCCCGCCTCCATCAAGATGCGGCCAATCCACATTATTTTAACTTGATTGACCTTGTTGAGCCCACCCAGCGGGCTCAGCAGGCCAATTAAAGGCCACCCGGCAACAGGTGACATCACAGAGTGAAATTTCATCTGTCAAGACGTTTTGACAGATGAAATATCAGGGTTTCACAGCTGTTTGAAGCTGTCAAACACTGAGGGGGAGAAATTCAGTTGTGAGCGCCACCCGTTAGCACCTTAAGAGGGCGATAAGTGGGGCGCTAACCAACTAGCGCCCGGGCGCGCCGATACCTGCGCCTCTCACGAAATTGAGCGGACATTTAGCGGCGGCGCTAAACCATACCGCTCGCTCTCCTGTGCACGCAGATCTTGATGTCATTCCAGAGTGCAACACCCTTGGGGCGCCCTGGACTGGAAATTCAGTGGCGCCCCCCTCCTTTCCGCCTGTTGCTACCAACGACAGGTTGACTGGAACACTTCCCAGTCGCTGTGGGGCTGGGGGGGCGCTATTTAAAGGGGGCTCTTCCTGTCTTCTGTGTGGTAGCCATTTTTGGACCACTCATTCTGAGAGAGAGAGAGAGATTTGCAGAGAGACAAAGGAAGAAAGAGAGACTTCTGCATTGAGTCAACACTGTCTGAGGTAGTTTTGGCTTCTGACCATAACTTTGTAGTTGCTTTGCTTTTTCACCGGCATAACTTTGATTGCCCACATATTATGGGGGCTGCAATGGATGGGAACGTCATGCTTCTCCATCACATTGAGAGGGCACAGAGATGCAGAGAGAGAGTGGCAATCATGGCCAGACGGAGGAGGGCCAACAGGCGTCGCTACAGGAGACCTTACCGTCCCAGAGTTTTTCGACAACAGTTCTCATTCATCAATATATCTGAGGAGCAGTTTGCGAAGGCTGCGATTCAGCAAGGAGGTGGTCACTGAGCTCTGCCACCTCCTCCAGCCAGATCTGCAACCTCAACTGAGGAGCAGGACATCTCTGTCGGTGGCAGTGAAGGTAACAGTGGCTCTCAACTTTTATGCCACCGGCTCCTTTCAATCTGCTACTGGGGACAGTGCCAATATCTCCCAGTTTGCGGTGCATTGCTGCATCCGTCAAGTCACAAATGCCCTCTTTAAAAGGAGACGAGAGTACATCTCTTTCCCCATGACCCTGGACAAGCAGCAAGAGTGCGCAGCGGGCTTTGCAAGAATAGCGGGCTTCCCCATGGTGCAGGGCGCCATTGACTGCACCCATGTGGCTTTGCGGGCGCTGCAAGAGAATGCTGAGGATTTCCGCATCCGAAAGGGCTTCCATTCCTTGAACGTCCAGTTGGTCTGTAACCACAGACAGCTGATACTCGCTGTCAATGCCCACTTTCCAGGCAGCAGCCACGATGCCTTCATCCTGCGCCAGACTTCTGTGGCAGACCTTTTCAAGGCCCTGCTTCACCCAGGAGGCCGGCTTCTCGGGGACAAGGGCTATCCTCTGTGCACCTGGCTGATGACCCCGCTCTGTTCACCCAGTACCCCTGCAGAAGAACGATGCAATGAGAGCCATCAAGCTACCAGAAACATCCTTGAGCACACAATCGGCGTGCTCAAGCAACGGTTCCGCTGTTTGGACCACCCTGGAGGAGCCCTGCAGTACTCGCCTGAGCGAGTCTCCCACTTCGTTGTTGTGTGCTGCATGCTGCATAACCTGGCAATCCTCAGGACCCAGCTAATGCCACCGGGCCTTGGAGCACCAGCAGAGGAGGAGGAGGAGGAGGAGTAGGCAGAGGAGCAGCAGCACCAAGACGGGAGGGAGGCACAAAGTGCAAGGGCCGTCCGTCAAAGGTTTATAGCAAGTCGCTTCTAGGCCCCCTCTGAGGGAATGGCTTCTGCCATTCAAAGAACCTGAATGGAACCATGCCGCATCCCCTAAGCCGGTCAAGGCAACAATGAGTGCAAGGAACAAACATGCACATTTTGAATAAAGACAATTCTTTATTTACAAAACTGTGTATCCTTCCTGCATGACAAAGTAATAGAAAGAAACACACAAAGAAACAATCAATCACATAACTGGCTCTCACAACCTGGAGACAATGTCCAAAACAGTAACAAAAATATGACCACGATCCTCAGCCTTCAATAAAACAATGAACAACATTTTGCCACACCTTCTACTTTTTGCCCTTCGAGGGTGATCTTCTTCCCTTGCGAAATTGCCCCCTTCCCACCCTGCAGCTCTGCCGCACTGGGACCCCAGTGGCTGCAGCAAGGCTGGGGGAAGGCTGCTGAGTGTCAGAAACTGAGACTGCAGATGCCCTTGAGGGAGGGCCTGGACCAGCTCTGGGCCTGGAGGGCCCGGCTGCTCACTGCTCCAACTCTGCATGGGCGGCAGCAGTCTGTCCTACAGGTGGTGGCAACTGCAATGGAGAAGTGACAGTGCTGGCAGCAGGAATGCTGTCATCCTGAGAGAGGACAGCAACTCCCCGCTCGACCGACACACTGGCACTCCCACGGGGCAGCACTACAGCATGCGGAGCAATCTGCGGGAGCACAGATTGCTGGCCTGCTGCAGCGCGGGGAGGGCCCCGGGGAAACCTGCCCAATCCAGCGAGGGTGACATCAGTTAGTGCTCACGTGGCCTCAATCTGTGTCTGCATGAGACCAGCCACTGACTGCATTGCAGCACTTAGCATTTGCGTGGCAGACGCCTGTGCTGCACCGAAGTCCTGGACACTCCTTGCCAGTAACTCAATGGATTCGGGCATCTTTGCCACTGCAGCCATGAGCTCAGTGTGCCTTTGCTCCGCCTGGGCGTTCATTTCAGCGAGGAGCCGCACCTCCTTTGTGCTCACTGTAGCAGGACTCGAGGCCATACACTCCCTCCGGGGATAAGGCCCCCGAGCTTCCCTACCCACCTCGCGTTGCTGCAGCCTGCTGGGTCCTGTAGCTTCACCCTCATTAGTCCATTCCCCACCACTCCCCTCCAGGGAAGGCGTGTCCCCAGTATGGCCATGGGCTGCCTCGGCAGAGGTTTGCACTGATGGTCCGGCTTCGTCTTCCTCCTCGCCTTCAGATTCACTCCCAGTGGCAGCTTGATGGCCTGCCTCCTCACCTGGTAAATCAGCATCTGAAAGCAGGGAGGTACAAGAGTGGCTTTAGCGTGAGGACAGGGTGGCAGCAAGGGAGGCATGAGTGCAGCGATGTACTGATTTGGATAGAGAGTGTCAAAGGATGCTGTTGTGAGGAACAAGTGGAAGGAGAGGTCAAAAAGGTGATGACCTTTCCATTGCTTGCCAGAATGGTGTTGGTGTCTCCAGTGGTGACGGGGCCAAGCATCCGGCTTGCCACAATCTGGTGGACTCGCTGCTCCAGGTCGGTCAGGGCTTGAAGGTGAGGCCGGCCTCCCCCAGTCCATTGCTGCTGTCTCCTATTATGCGCCAGCTTGCCCTGCAAGAAAAAGGACGGGGTCTGAGTAAAGATGCGGCCATGATCTTGGCTGAAATGGCTCCCATGGTCGAATAGCCCTTACTGTGTGCAGCCATGATCTTGGCTGAAATGCCTCCCATGGTCGAACAGCGCTTACTGTGTGCAGCCATGATCTTGGCTGAAATGCCTCCCATGGTCGAATAGCCCTTACTGTGTGCAGCCATGATCTTGGCTGAAATGCCTCCCATGGTCGAATAGCCCTTACTGTATGCAAAGTGCTGAATGTGCATGTGAGTTTCCTGAAAGGGCCATAGGTGTTGGAGGAGTGCTGGGCATTGGGGCTTTCAAGACCCTTTGGCCATAAAGCGAGGTCGAGATGGAGGGATGAAGAGGTTTCTGAAAAAGGCACTCACCCTGATGACCCGAGTGAGGTCGTTGAACTTCTTCTTGCATTGCACAGGGGTCCTAGGCACCATGCTGCTGGAGGTCACTCTGTGAGCCACCTCCCGCCAAGCTTTTCGGTACTTGCTGGGCAGAGGCCTCTTGCCACTCTCTGGGTACAGGAGAGATCGCCTGCGCTCCACCACGCCAACCAGAGCCTCCAAGGCCCCCTTGCTGAAACGCTGCGCACACTCCCTGGCCCTCTCCATGGTCCTTGGCTGCAGGATTTGGCAACAGGTCTGTCCAGGCCGAGATTCAGGGCTCCGATGCGCAGGGTGCGGCTGCAAATCAAGATCGACCCTCCCGTTTACGAGCTGACCGGCACCAGCATGTCTGTGTGCAATCGCTAACTGACAGCACCTGCGCAGCGTCCGCCCTCTGAGTTAGCGCCTCGCTCCTCCGGCTTAGTGCCTTAAGAGAGTCATGCAGCGCCTAATTTAGCACTGCAATCAGTTCCAGGGGCAAAACAGACCAATTTCGCAGTAGGTGGCAATAATTTGCGCCGGGCGCAAAACTTTGCGCCTGGCCGAGAATTGCGCCCCGAATGGGGCGATACCGAATTTCTCCCCCTGACAGGCTTATTTCTAACCTGAGTCCTTCTACACGGTTAGAAATCTCACCGGCAGAGAAAGCTGCAGGCTGTCACTTTTGACAGATCGCAGCCATTCTGCTTTCTGTGCCAGTTAGATGATGGACTCCCGAAACCTAAAGGAAGGAAGGCTGTAAAGGTGAGTACAGGTAATTTACACTTCTTTACACACTTTAGACACACGAAACACACTTACCTTTGCACTCATGCACCCACCACTCACCTGAACACTGACATCTCGACCTCTCCAAGCCCTTCAACCCGACGCCCGACTCCTCTAACTTGGCGTGGTTTGGAGCCATCAGGAATCCCATACTTCAAGCTTTAAAATAGGGATTAAGTTAAAAGCTGCCTGTTAACTACCTGTTAACAGGCAGTTAATTGGCACTAATCCCTTCCCGCCTCGGGTAGAGTCATAGTCATAGAGTTATACAGCACAGAAAGAGGCCCTTCGGCCCATCGCGTCCGCGTCGGCCATCAAGCCCTATCTAATCTAATCCCATTTTCCAGCATTTGGTCCGTAGCCTTGTATGCTATGGCATTTCAAGTGCTCATCATGCTTCTTGAATGTTGTGAGGGTTCCTGCCTCTACCACCCTCTGGGTGAAAAAGTTTTTCCTCAAATCCCCTCTAAACCTCCTGCCCCTTACCTTGAATCTATGCCCCCTTGTTATTGATCCCTCTACTAAGGGGAAAAGTTCCTTTCTATCCACCCTATCTATGCCCCTCATAATTTTGTATACCTCAATCAGGTCCCCCCTCAGCCTTCTCTGCTCCAAGGAAAACAACCCCAGCCTGTCCAGTCTTTCTTCATAGCTGAAGCGCTCTAGCCCAGGTAACATCCTGGTAAATCTCCTCTGCACCCTCTCCAAAGCAATCACATCCTTCCTATAGTGTGGCGACCAGAACTGCACACAGTACTCCAGCTGTGGCCTTACCAGCATTTTGTGCAGCTCCATCATAACCTCCCTGCTCTTATATTCTATGCCTCGGCTAATGAATGCAAGTATACCATATGCCTTTTTAACCACCTTATCCACCTGTTCTGCTGCCTTCAGGGATCTATGTACATGCACACCAAGGTCCCTCTGATGCTCTGTCTTTCCTGGGGTCTTACCATTCATTGTGTATTCCCTTGCCTTGTTAGTCCGTCCAAAATGCATCACCTCATACTTTTCAGGGTTAAATTCCATTTGCCACTGTTCCGCCCATCTGACCAACCCATCTATATCGTCCTGTAGCCTGAGGCTTCCCGCCTCGCTATTTACCACCCCACCAATTTTCGTGTCATCTGCGAACTTACTGATCATACCTTTTACATTCACATTCAAATCATTAATGTAGACCACAAACAGCAAGGGACCCAGCACCGATCCCTGAGGTACCCCACTGGACACAGGCTTCCAGTCACAAAAACAACCTTCCACCATCACCCTCTGCCTTCTGCCACTAAGCCAGTTTTGGATCCAATGTGCCAAGGCACCCTGGATCCCATGGGCTCTTACCTTCCTGACCAGTCTCCTATGCGGGACTTTATCAAAAGCCTCACTGAAATCCATGTAAACCACATCCACTGCACTACCCTCATCCACACACCTAGTCACCCCCTCGAAAAATTCAATCAAATTGGTCAGACATGATCTTCCCTTGACAAAGCCATGCTGGCTATCCCTAATTAATCCCTGCCTCTCCAAGTGGAGACCAATTCTATCCCTCAGAATTTTTTCCAATAATTTCCCTACCACTGATGTTAGGCTCACTGGCCTGTAATTCCCTGGTTTATCCCTACTACCCTTCTTGAATAATGGTACTACATTAGCTGTTCTCCAGTCCTCTGGCACATCCCCTGTGGCCAGAGAGGTTCGGAAAATTTGTGTCAGAGCCCCTGCAATCTCCTCCTTTGCCTCACATAGTAGCCTGGGATACATCTCGTCCGGGCCTGGGGATTTATCCACTTTTAAGCCTGCTAAAACCGCTAGTACCTCCTCCCTCTCGATGCTAATATGTCCAAGTATATCACAGTCCCCCTGCCCAATTTCTATGTCCACATCGTCCTTCTCCATAGTGAACACAGATGCAAAAATTTCATTTAAAACCCCACCTACATCCTCTGGCTCTACACACAGTTTGCCACTTTGGTCCCTAATGGGCACTACTCTTTCCTTAGTTATCCTCTTGCCCTTAATATACTTATAAAACACCTTAGGATTTTCCTTTATTTTGCTCGCCAGTGTTATTTCATGGCCCCTCCTCGCTCTCCTAATTTCTTTTTTAATTATCCCGCTGCACTTTTTATACTCCTCTAGGGCTTCTTCTGTCTTTAGTCCTTTGTATCTGCCAAAAGCCCCCCTTATTTTCCTAATCCATTCTCATATATCCCTTGACATCCAAGGTTCCCTGGGCTTGTTGGTCCCACCCTTGACCTTTACGGGAACATGTTGCCATTGTACTCTCTCAATTTCCTTTCTGAAAGACTCCCATTGCTCCGATGTGGATTTTCCTTCAAGTAGCTGATCCTAGTCCACATTGGCCAGATCCTGCCTTATCATATTCAAATCGGCCTTCCCCCAATTTAGAACCTTTATTTCCGGTCCATCCTTGTCCTTTTCCATGACTACCTTAAATCTCACCGAATTATGGTCACTGTCACCAAAGTGCTCACCTACTAACACTTCTACCACTTGCCCAGCCACATTCCCTAGAATTAAATCAAATCAAATCAAATCAAATCAACTTTTATTGTCATTGTTAGTGCACAAGTGCAGTACAACGAAATGTAGGCTTGCGGCTCCCGAGAGTGTACAATTTGGATTAGGACACGTAAACATTTCAACATACATTTGTACATATATATTAGCATAAATATGACCATAATAAAGTGCATCGGCAGATGTGCAGGCTTTAGTGTTTTTTTGTGGAGTTCAGTAGGATGACAGCCCTGGGAAAGAAGCTGTTCCTAAATCTGGTCGTACGGGTGCGAATGCATCTGTAGCGTCTTCCAGATGGTAGGAGGGCGAACAGACTGTGGCTGGGGTGGGTAGGGTCTTTGATGATGGTCCGTGCCCTCCATAGGCAGCGTTTCTGATATATATGTTCTATGGTCGGTAGCCGGGTGCCGGTAATGCGTTGGGCAGTTTTGACTACCCGCTGCAGGGCTTTCCGGTCATGGGAGCTACAGCCGCCGTACCATACCGTGATACAGTTTGTCAGGATGCTCTCTATAGTGCAGCGGTAGAAGTTAGAGAGGATCGGGGGTGACAGATTACATCCCTTCAGCCTCCTCAAGAAATTAGGTCCAGTACCGCCCCCTCTCTTGTAGGACTTTCTACATGCTGGCTCAAAAAGCTCTCCTGGATGCACTTTAAGAATTCTGCACCCTTTAAGCCATTCACAATCTGACGATCCCAGTTAATATTGGGGAAGTTGAAATCCCCCACTATAATTCCCCTATTATTTGCACACTTCTCTGAGATTTGCCTACATATTTGTTCCTCTATCTCCCCCTGGCTGTTTGGGGGCCTATAGTACACTCCCAGCAAAGTGCTAGCCCCCTTTTTGCTTTTAAGTTCAACCCATATGGCCTCATTAGAGGAACCTGTTAATATATCATCCCTCCTTACAGCAGTAATTGTCTCCTTAATTAATATTGCGACACCCCCTCCTCTTTTACCCCCCCCCACTCTGTCTCGCCTGAAGATTCTACACCCCGGAATATTGATCTGCCAGTCTTGCCCCTCCCTCAACCATGTCTCCGTGATAGCAACAATATCATACTCCCATGTGTTCATCAACACTTTCAGTTCATTCACCTTATTCGTTAGACTCCTTGCATTAAAATAAATACCATTTAGCCTTGCCCTACTCCCTTGTGCCGTTACATATTTGCTCTGCCTTCCAGTCTGACTTATTTTTTCCTCTATATTTGGCTGTACATCACCCCCTATTATAGCTCCACTCTGTATCCCATCCCCCTGCCAAGTTCATTTAAACCCCCCCGAACAGTGCGAGCAAACCTCCCCGCAAGGATATTTGTCCCGTTCTGGTTCAGGTGCAACCCGTCCGACTAGTACAAGTCCCACCTTCCCCAGAAGCAGGCCCAGTGAGTCATAGAGTCATAGAGTTTTACAGCACAGAAAGAGGCCCTTCGGCCCATCGTGTCTGCGCCGTCCATCAATCCCTGTCCAGTCTAATCCCATTTTCCAGCATTTGGTCCATAGCCTTGTATGCAATGGCATTTCAAGTGCTCATCCAAATGCTTCTTGAATGTTGTGAGGGTTCCTGCCTCTACCACCCTTTCAGGCAGAGAGTTCCAGATTCCAACCACCCTCTGGGTGAAAAAGTTCCTCCTCAAATCCCCTCTAAATCTCCTGCCCCTTACCTTGAAACTATGCCCCCTTGTTATTGACCCCCCTACTAAGGGGAAAAGTTCCTCTTTATCTACCCTATCTATGCCCCTCATCATTTTGTACACCTCAATCAGGTGCCCCCTCAGCCTTCTTTGCTCCAATGAAAACAACCCCAGCCTGTTTAGTCTTTCTTCATAGCTGAGGCGCTCCATCCCAGGTAACATCCTGGTGAATCTTCTCTGCACCCTCTCTAAAGCAATCACATCCTTCCTATAGTGAGGCAACCAGAACTGCACACAGTACTCCAGCTGTGGCCTCACCAGCGTTTTGTACAGCTCCATCATAACCTCCCTGCTCTTATATTCTATGCCTCGGCTAATGAAGGCAAGTATCCCATATGCCTTTTTAACCACCTTATCTACCTGTTCCGCTGCCTTCAGGGATCTATGTACATGCACACCAAGGTCCCTCTGACCCTCTGTACTTCCTAGGGTCCTACCACTCATTGTGTACTCCCTTGCCTTATTTGTCCGTCCAAAATGCATCACCTCGCACTTTTCAGGGTTAAATTCCATTTGCCACTTTTCCGCCCATCTGACCAACTCGTTTATATCTTCCTGTAGCCTGAGGCTTTCCTCCTCACAATTTACCACCCCACCAATTTTTGTGTCATCTGCGAACTTACTGATCATACCTTTTACATTCTCATCCAAATTAGTTATGTAGATCACAAACAGCAAGGGACCCAGCACCGATCCCTGAGGTACCCCACTAGACACAGGCTTCCAGTCACAAAAGCAACCTTCGACCATCACCCTCTGCCTCCTGCCACTCAGCCAGTTTAGGATCCAACGCGCCAAGGCACCCTGGATCCCATGGGCTCTTACCTTCTTGACCAGTCTCCTATGCGGGACTTGTCAAAAGCTTTACTGAAGTCCATGTAAACCACATCCACAGCATTTCCCTCATCCACACACCTAGTCACCCCCTCGAAAAATTCAATCAGATTTGTCAGACATGATTTACCCTTGACAAAGCCATGCTGACTATCCCCGATTAATCCTTGCCTCTCCAAGTGGAGACTAATTTTGTCCCTCAGAATTTTTTCCAATAATTTCCCTACCACAGATGTTAGGCTCACTGGCCTGTAATTCCCTGGTTTATCCCTGCTACCCTTCTTGAATAATGGTACTATGTTAGCTGTTCTCCAGTCCTCTGGTACATCCCCTGTGGCCAGAGAGGTTCTGAAAATTTGTGTCAGAGCCCCTGCAATCTCCTCCCTTGCCTCACACAACAGCCTGGGATACATCTCGTCCGGGCCTGGGGATTTATCCACTTTTTGGCCTGCTAAAACAGCTAGTACCTCCTCCCTCCCGATGCTAATATGTTCAAGTATGTCACAGTCCCCTTGCCCGATTTCTATGTCTACATCATCTTTCTCCATAGTGAACACAGATGCAAAAAATTCATTTAAAACCCCGCCTACATCATCTGGCTCTACACACAGATTGCCACTTTGGTCCTTAATGGGCCCTACCCTTTCCCTGGTTATCCTCTTGCCCTTAATATACTTATAAAACATCTTAGGATTTTCCTTTATTTTGCTCGCCAGTGTTATTTCATGGCCCCTCCTTGCCCTTCTAATTTCTTTTTTAAGTATGCCCCTGCACTTTTTATACTCCTCTAGGGCTTCCTCCGTCTTTAGTCTTTTGTAACTGCCAGGAAACTAAAGCCCTCCCTCCTGCACCAACTCTTTAGCCACGCATTCATCTGCTCTATCCTCCTATTCCTATACTCACTAGCACGTGGCACCGGGAGTAATCCAGAGATTACAACCTTTGAGGTCCTGCCTAGCTCCCTAAATTCTTGCTGCAGGACCTCATCCCTCTTCCTACCCATGTCATTGGTCCCAATGTGAACCACAACCTCTGACTGTTCACCCTCCCCCTTCAGAATGCCCTGTAGCCGTTCAGTGACATCCTTGACCCTGGCACCAGGGAGGCAACAAACCATCCTGGAGTCACGTCTACGGCCACAGAAACACCTATCTGTTCCCCTTACGATAGAATCCCCTACCACTATTGCTCTCCCACTCTTTTTTCTCCCTTCCTGAGCAGCAGAAGCACCCCTGGTGCCAGGAAGTTGGCTGCTGCTGCCTTCCTCTGGTAAGTCATCCCCCTCAACAGTATCCAAATTGGTATACCTGTTTGAGAGGGGGATGTCCACAGGTGACCCCTGCACTACCTGCCTGCTTCTACTGCTCCGCCTGATGGTCACCCATTTCCCTTCTGCCTGTGCAGCCCTTACCTGCAGTGTGACCAACTCACTAAACGTGCTACTCACGACCCTCTCAGCATCGTGAATGCTCCAAAACACATCCATCCGCAGCTCCAGCGCCGCAATGCGGTCTACTAGTAGCTGCAGCTGGATACATTTCTGGCACACATGGTCGTCAGGAACACAGGCAGCGTCCCTGAATTCCCACATAGAGCAAGAGGAGCATAACACGGGGCTGGGCTGTCCTGACATGACTTACCCTTTAATTAATTTAAATTAATTCAATACCACCAATTAAAGATATACACTAGGGCGCTTGTATGGTTTACCAACAGTCCCTGCTACACCAGAAAGACCTTAGCAACTATAAACCAGAGTTAAAGTTTAAAAAATAGAGAAATACTCACCAAAGAAGTATGAAAATGGAAATAACAACAGAAAATGCTGGAAAAACTCAGCAGACCAGGCAACATCCATGGAGAGAGAATTAGGGGTCGATTTTAATTTTCCTGTGGCATCGGGATTGGAGATGTGCAGGTCCCAGTGCGGGGCAGGTACCCGCCTCCTTTGAAACTTACATGGAGACAGGTTGGGGGCGGGATGGTGTCGGGACCTGCGAATTCGGGATTTTAACCCCCCCCCGCACACCTCCAATCCCGACGCCACAGGTCAATGAAAATCGACCCCTATTTCTCTCTCTACGGATGTTGCCTGGCCTGCTGAGTTTTTCCAGCATTTTCTGTTGTTATTTCCATTTTCTTACTTCTTTGCTTAGATTAGCAATTAGATAACAACATAACTGAAGAGCTGAATATTCTTGAGCTTCTAGTTAAATAGTGCAGCGAAGAGGTCATGGATTATACACTTATATGCCATCTAACGGGGTAGAAATGATTAATAACCAAATCATTAGATTCCTTACAGAACTACTAAAGCTGTACATGAATAGATTTTGTCCACTAATTCCAGGCAATATGGTGTCAGTAATCATTAGACGCACCGAATTAATAAAAAAATCTGAGGGATAACTGATCGGTAGAATTATCTAGAATAAAGAGGGAATTTTATTATTGGACTCTTTATTCTAATCAAGTAAGAATTATGATTAACCTTTGTGCATATCTGTCTCAATTTTCATTTTGATATAACTTTGTTGAAATGATTAACTGAACTAGGTGGCACAAAGTGGAGGAATTAATGATAGTAAAGATAAAGAAAGACTTGTATTTATCTCATGCCTTTCATTTCCCCTGGATGCCCCAAAGAGCTTTACGGCTTTCATTTTCACATGAGGTACTTTTGAAGAGTAGTATCTATTGTAACATAGGGAACACAACAGCCATTTTGCACACAGCAAGGTCCCACAAACAGCAATGAGACACTGACCAGGTAATCCGATTTAGTGATGTTGGTTGAGGGATAAAAGTTGGCCAGGACACTGGGCAGAAGTCAGCTGCTCTTCTTCAACATAGTGCGAGGGGATATTTTATGTCCAGCTGAAAGGGCAGATGGTTTAACATCTCACCCGAAAGACAACACCTCTGACAGTGCAGCATTCGCTCAATACTGCACTGGAATGTCAGCTTGGATTTTCAAGTATTATTCAAGTACTTATTGTAACATTTGCATATTGAATTATCATTGGCCCGCAGGCATCTGTAAGGAATACCTATTATATTCACATGTGATCACATGCTGAGTTGTCATTGGCCTGCAGGCATCTGTAAGGACTGCTATTGTTTTGGAAGACCCGGCTAGGGGTCCTAACTCCATCTTGTCCCCACTGTGCTGTATGATTGAGATCACAGACCTGATGCTTATTAAAAGAGTTTAAACTGTAATACTCCGTTGTCCTGCAATTTATTATTTTTGTACAAAGTGTGCAAAACAAGACATGGTGTCAGAAGAGGGATTTGAAATGGACATCATTGGAGCTCCCTTACCTTGAATGAATTGGGAATCTTTGAACTTACATAGAGAATGGCGCAAGTTCAAGCAACACGTGCAGTTGATATTCTCAGGTCCGTTGAAAAGCAAAGGGAAGGAAGAAAGATGCAACTACCTACTCCTGTGGATCAGAGAAAAAGGGAGAGACATTTTTAACACATGGTCTCTCACCGTGGATGAAGCAAAGGTACTGAAAAGTTATTTTGACCGTTTTGAAGCATATGTGATGCCCAAGACAAATACGATATTCGCTAGGTACAAGTTTCAGGAGAAAGTACAAGGAGCTAGTGAGTCGTTTGAACAGTTTGTGGCTGAGTTAAAACTACTGGTAAAAGACTGTGAATATGCAAAAGATAAAGATGAGATGGTCAAAGACCGCATCATGTTTGGAATACATTCAGCTAAAGTGGGAGAGAAACTTTTGAATGTTGGGTCCGGGATAACGCTGGACAAAGCTATGGACATAGCTAGATCGCACGAGATAGCCCAAGCACAGTTGAAAACCATAACCGGCACCATGAGCAGCTCCAATGAACAGACAGTGCACACAGTTAATAGACACACACCAAAGAACACTGCCCAGAGAGCGTGTTTCAGTGTTCTAAAAATGAGCGACACAGACATAAAACGCTTCAAAAACTGTGAATATTGTGGAAACAAGATGCACGGGGAAAAGGTACAATGCCCTGCCAAAGGAAGACAATGTGCTAAATGTGGTAAACGGAACCACTTTGATAAAGTTTGCAGGACTGTTTTTGGATGAGCAGTACCCACAGTGAGTGACAGCCAAATGCCAGATAGAGAGCCAAATGCAGAGGAACTGTTTATTGATTCTGTGTCACAGAAAAAACAGATTTAAGGGACTGAGCAAGCCTTTGCTGATATTGAGATAGGAAAACAGGGCACAGAGCTTAGATTTAAACTAGACACTGGAGCTCAGGTTAATGTAATTCCTCTGAGTGAGTATCACAGCTTGAAGGATGAGTGTGAGCTACAGCCCACCTCACACAGACTGACCAGCTATGGGGGTGAACAGCTCATTGTAAAAGGCACATGCGTGGTGAAATGCAAGTACAAAGAAAGCAACATGATGTTGGACTTTTACATTATTGACACTTGAGCACCTCCAGTGCTAAGTCTAAAGGCATGTTTAGACATGGACCTTGTCAAGCTAGTACTATCATTGACAGCACCAGTTGAGAAGCAGTCAGTCATGGAGGAGTTTGCTGATGTTTTAAAAGGAATTGGACTATTCCCAGGTGAATTCACTATTCACCTTGACCCAGCGGCAACCCCTGTGGTTTGCTCACCAAGAAGGATACCCCTTGCTCTACATAGACACCTGAAGGAGGAGCTGCAGAGCATGGAGAATACAGAAATCATCGTCCGGGAAACAGACCGACAGAGTGGGTCAATGCGTTAGTAGTGTTTGAGAAACCATGTACAGGCAAGCTCAGAGTCTGTCTCAACCCCAGGGATTTGAACAAGGCTATCAAATGCCCTCACTACCCTCTACCAACGCTAGATGACATCGCACCCAAGCTAGTGGGAGCACGTTACTTCAGTGTAATGGACGCACGATCAGGATACTGGACTATCAAGCTCACAGAAGAGTCATCTAAGCTAACAACGTTCAACACACCATTTTGACGCTACTGATTCCTGTGTTTACCATTTGGTCTTATCTCAGCTCAGGATGAATTCCAGCAGAAGATCGACGAAACTTATGAAGGCCTCGACGGAGTAGTCGCAATCGTAGATGACATCCTCATCTATGGCAGGAATAGAGAGGAACATGACAGGAACCTCCGTGCGATGCTACAAAGATCACAGGAGAAAGGTATCCAGCTCAACCCCGAAAAAAGCATAATCGGATCCACCGAGATCAGTTATTTCGGGCATCGCATCTCAACTGATGGCATTAAGCCAGATCCAGAGAAAATCTCCGCCATCAAGAAGATGGAGCCGCCGAAGATCCGCGCAGAGCTAGAGACAGTACTAGGCATGGTTAACTACTTAGCCAAGTTTGCCCTGAGCCTCTCCAAAATCAACGCACCCATGCGTCAGTTGCTCAAACAATCCAATGAGTTCCTGTGGGACAAACAACATGACACAACATTTCAGAAAATGAAAGACCTAATCACCAGAGAACCAGGACCAGTTCTTGCCTACTTCAACCTCAACAAAGAGCTCAGACTACAAGGGGACGCGCCAAAGTACGGACTAGGTGCAGTATTACTGCAAGAAGGAAAGCCCATTGGCTATGCTTCCAGATCTCTCACAGACAGTGAAATCAACTATGCTCAAATCGAGAAAGAGCTATATGCAATTCTGTTTGGATGTAAGCGTTTCCACCAGTGCGCCTATGGCCGACAAGTCATTGTGGAATCCAACCACAAGCCCCTTGAGTCAATCATGAGGAAACCACTAGCCGCAGCCCCACCAAGGCTACAGAGAATGATGCTTCAGCTACAGAAGTATGATTTCACAATCATTCACTGTCCAGGCAAAGACATTCCTGTTGCAGACACGCTCTCCAGAAAGTCTCTTAGCTACCAGGACTGCAGCCTCAGTGAAGGCATGGATGTGCAGGTGCACATGGTGTACAACAGCTTACCTGTGAGTGACTGAAAACTGAAGGAGGTCCGAGCAGGAACAGAGAAAGATGCACAACTCACATTGCTGAGCAAAGTCATACATGAAGGATGGCCTGAGGAAAGGAGGAAATGCCCTCAGGGCATATCTGAATTCTGGAACCAGAGAGACGAACAGTCACAAATCAACAGAATCATCGTCAAAGGGGAGAAAATCATCATTCCTACCAGACTCAGAGAAGAGATTTTGACAAAAATTCATGCTAGACATATGGGCATGGAAAAATGCAAACAAAGAGCACGTGACATTATGTTTTTGCGCGGAATGTGCAAACTGTAAGGTTTCGCAAGAATTTCAAAAATCTCTACAGCTCCGAAGATTATATTTTTGATTTAAGAAAACCTGGGTAGAATATACCTTTAAAAATCCAGGGCATCAAAAAGGCTGTCCGACCTCGTGGCAGAAGAAAAGGGCAACATGTGTGTATGTGAAAAGGAAAATCAAAGATGGCTGTCCAGCCTCGTGGCAAAAGACACAACACAGCCTGTGTGCATGTGGAAAGGAAAATCAAAGATAGCTGTCCGGTCTCGTGGCAGAAGACACAACACAGCCTGTGTGTATGTGAAAAGGAAAATCAAAGATGGCTGCCAGACCTCGTGGCAGGAGACAAAAGGACAGCCTGCTTGTGTGTCTGCAAAGGATTTTTAAAAAAACAGCCTCTGAAGTAATGAGGTATTCAAACTATCAATCAAAAAAATCTGTTTACGCGAACAAAGCTACAATGTTGACTCAAGAGATTAAGTACTTGAGGCTGTCAATCAATTGTGGTTGGGCGTGACTGCAGAACAATTGGATTTGTTTACACTAACATCCAAGGGCTGTTTACTCAGCACTTAAGGAAACAGACATGTTTTTTCAAACTGAGACAGCTTTATTCAAACAGTCAATGAATGGGGATACAGTCAAAAACCGATCACAATGAATGGGGACAGATCGATTCCCTTTTGTATAGCCCAGATCCATCCAGATTTGGGCGCGAAGATTTCGGCTCCAAATGGGGTATAAAGATAGCTTCTCAGGAAGCCATTCTCTCTCTCTCTGCCGCCTCACCTCCGTGCTCTGCCTGCAAGGAAGAACAACTCGACAGCCCACCCAAAGGAGTGGAATACCAGCGGTTACTTTTAAACACTGGGGTATCTCCATTTTGGGGTGGTGAAGAATCTAAGACCGCAAGGGCACGGAGCAGGCATTCTCTGGTGAGCATAGATTTTCTGGCCCATCACAAGACAACCTAGATAGGTATTAGGGGTGGGAGTTAAGAGGAATTTTTGTTAAATTGTAATTTTAGTCAATTTTCCCTCATTGTGTCCATTTTCTCCTCCCCTATTAAAGAGTGTTGTACTAAGCAAAGGTGCTGTAGTAAGCAAAGTGTACTGTATTAAAAGAGTGTTGTACTAAGCAAAGGTGCTGTAGTAAGCAAAGTGTACTGTATTAAAAGTGTGCTGCACTAGATAAAAGTGCTGTATTAAGTAAAAGAGTGTTGTACTATGCAAAAGAGTGCTGTAGTAGACTAAAGTGTACTGTGTTAAGTAAAACTGCTGTATTAAGCATAGGGGTGTTGTATTGATTATTTTCAATTTATTTCCTTTTATTTCAATAAATACTGGTCTTCTTTGCACCCAACCACGAGTCTCGTTTTGTCTACATCGCTACTGAATCAGTCCGGCGGTCAGAAGCAGAAAAGGGGAGTGATTC
Source organism: Somniosus microcephalus (assembly GCF_052327205.1). Classification (NCBI taxonomy): domain Eukaryota; kingdom Metazoa; phylum Chordata; class Chondrichthyes; order Squaliformes; family Somniosidae; genus Somniosus; species Somniosus microcephalus. The sequence goes on along the minus strand of NC_140996.1, from coordinate 83,966,122 downwards.
AAAACCACACGGGGCTCTGGAGCAGCTCAGATACTTCTGACTGGCCAGAGGCAATAACTCCAGTTATAACCCCATTTCTACAAAACTCATTGAGGACATTGTCGGAAAATGTTCCATTTGTCTAGAACGCCGCCCATCAAATGTCAAAGAGCCCATGATACCTCACCGTATCCCAGACAGGCCCTAGCAGGTCATGGCAATGGATCTGTTCATATGGAACAACGAGGACTACATAGTGACTGTTGATAACTTCAGCAGATTTTTTGAATCAGACAAGCTTCACAGCACCACATCTGCAGCTGTGATCCACAAGCTAAAGGCAGCCTTTGCCAGGCATGGCATTGTAGAGACTTTAATCTCAGACAATGGCCCCCAACACAAATCAAAAGAGTTCGAGTCGTTTGCCAAGGCATGGGATTTCACACATGTCACATCAAGCCCACATTACCCTCAAAGTAATGGCCTTGCTGAAAAAACTGTCCAGATTGCAAAAACACTCATGGACAAAGCCAAAGCGGACAAAAGAGACTCCTACATCAGTCTCTTTGAGTACCGCAACACTCCGGTTGACAACTCCAGGTCACCAGCACAGCTGTTGATGAGCCGCAGACTTCGCTCAATCCTTCCAAGCACCAACCAGCAGCTGCAGCCAGAGGTCATCAGCTGCAAGCAAGTGCATACAAAACGTGTACAGAGACAGCAACACCAAAAGAGTTACTATGACAGGTCAGCTAGACTACTGCCGCAGTTGCACAATGGAGAATCCGTCAGAATCCAGGAGCAAGACTACTGGAAGCCAGCAGTCGTCATCCAGCCAGCTGACACTGAGCGATCGTATCATGTCCATACCCCAGAAGGACAGGTGTACCACTGCAATCGCAGGCACCTCCTGAACACCAAGGAACAACACCGTCATTCCGATGAGAGGATCAGTTCAACAGAGTGTGATGAACAGAGCAATACACAAAACACATCATACTTACCTGAACCTAAACCTGAACCTCAATTGTTGACCAATTCAGGAGCATGCTCAGTTCCATACCACACAAGGTCGGGATGAGAGGTCAAGCCTAGAGTTATCCTGGACTTGTGAACTGTCAAAGGGTGTAGGCGGATTGCTGCCCTAAAAAAAACCAATACCTCGTTATTGAAACGTTGAGATGTTTTCAGCGCTAGTTAAATGCTGAATTTACTTATATGTTTATGCTTCCGAGAACATTAGGTAGAAGAAAGGTTTAAAAGTAATGCATAACATTTTTCTTTTAAAAGAAAGTGTAATGTATGTACCTTTAAGGGGGAGAACTACTTTTTACAGCTCCTGTATCCTGTAGTACCGGCAGTGACCACACCTGTATATAAACCCTGAGTAGTGATCTGTACAGTCAGTTGCAGTTTGAACCCTCATTCAGTAAACACCTGTTGATCGTTCCCTGCAGTCTGTTGTCTGATTATTGAAGGACACAACATTAAGATACACGGATACAACATTGGCGATGACGCAGATTCGAACCAACCTGCAACTCTGCATCACCTCCCAGGGATTCGATCCTGGAGAACAGTGGAAGGAGGTCAAGTCCAGAAGCACGGGCGTCGACCACGGGCAACCGCCCAGTCATCCAGCGGAGATTTGAGCATCGCAGGGGAGGCTGTCGAGAGCCAGGCTTGGCTTTCCAGTCATGGTGGTCCAGCGAAATGGGCTGGCAACAGGTACTGCGCAGACCCTTCCCGGACAGCGGTGGCTAGAGCCAAATGAGCGGCACAGAAAAAGGCCGAGCTGCGTCAACGGGGGAGAGAGGGCAGAGCGCACAGGGCGCAGCCGGTGTTCAGGACCAAGCGACGTCAATGGGGAGAGAGACGAGAGAGAGCAGAGCGCAGCCGGTGTTCAAGGGCCGAGCAGCATCAACGGGGGAGAGAGGCACGCAGGGAAACGCGAGGCACTGCCATTGCCATGAGGACCGCAGAGAGCGGCATTGGCAGCAGCGCAGGAGCAGCGCACGAAACCCACAGGGCGTCGCCATTTGCCACGAGGACCGCCAAGAGCGGCGTTGGCAGCAGCGCGGGAGACGCCATTTTAAGCCGCAGCGGGGAAGAAAGGAAAGCGTGGGAGACGCCATTTTAAGCCACAGCGGGGAAGAAAGGAAAGCGCAGGAGATGCCATTTTAAGCCAGTCTAATCACACCCAAAAATGCCGAAGAGTGGCAGTATCACAGCGTTCAACAATGCAGTCGAAGATTGGACGACATATGTCGAACGCATTGACGTATACTGCAAGGCGAATGAAGTGCCAGATGACAAGAAAGCACTAGTATTGTTGAATTCAATGCGTGCAAAAATGTATGGATTACGACAAAACCTAGTAACCCCAGAGAAGCCAGTAGAAAAGGATTTTGCAAACATAGTGTCAATCCTACAGGACCATTTAATCACCACACCGCTGCTGATAGCAGAAAGACTTAAGTTACACAAAAGGAACCAGCATAAAGATGAAAGTAATGCTGAGTATTTAATGGAACTGCGCAAGCTATCGAAACACTGCCAGTTTGGAACGGGACTAGCAGATACTTTAAGGGACAAGTTTGTGTGTGGGCTTCAAAGTGAAGGAACCCAGAAACGGCTTCTATCAGAAAAGGATCTTACGCTGGACAAGGCTTTCAGCATTGCAGTATCACACGAAGCAGCAGCACGGGGTGCTGCAGAGATACAACGGAGACCACAAGAATATGGCACAAATGAAATGTCATACGGAACAGTGAAGTGCTATCGCTGCGGCAGAACAACACACGACCATAATGATTGCTGGTTCAAGGACAAAGTGTGCAGACAGTGTGGAAAAGTAGGACACATAGCAAGAGTCTGCAGGTCGGGAAAGAAAACCAGCAGCAAGAAATCTCCACAGGAGAAGTACAAGAAGGTACATAAGGTGATGGAGAGTAGTTCAGACAAACAGAAGAGTGATACAGACTCCGGAAGCAAGGAGCTGGGTTGTCTGAAACTACATAATGTGATCAAAACGGAGGATCACCAAACTATCTGGGTCACGCTCAAGATAGCAGGAGTCCAAATGAAAATGGAATTGGACACAGGATCAGCCCTAACAGTCATAAACCGAAGGGACTACAAGCGGCTATTCTCACATATACCCTTGAGAGATACAAAGATTGTCTTGAAGACATACGCGGGGCAAAAAGTCTACCCAAAAGGAAAAATAAGGGTGAACGTTATATATGACGGCAAGGAAACACGTAAAAATGGACCTATATGTATTGCCAGATGGAGGACCACCACTACTAGGACGTGAATGAATCCGTAAGATACAGCTAGATCGGCATTCCATACAAGCACTGACTGTAGATGCCAAAAAGGATGACGAAGTCACATCTGGACGACTGTCAAAAATGCTAACTGACGCACAAGAAGTGTTCCAGCAGGGACTCGGAACACTAAAAGGCATAACAGCGATGATCAAAATAGAGGAAAATGCAAGCCCAAAGTTTTTTAAGGCCAGACCGTTACCTCATGCGATCCGCCCAGCTGTCGAAGCAGAGCTGGAAGGTTTGGAACGTTCAGGAGTACTGTCCAAAGTGGACTGGAGTGAGTGGGCTACACCCATCGTTCCTGTAATGAAGAGGTCGTTGAGTAATACGCCTGGGGAACCAAAGAAGGTTCGCATCTGTGGGGACTTTAAGGTGACAGTGAACCCAGTCCTTCACACTGTACAATATCCACTTCCGCGGATTGAAGATATTTTCGCCTCGCTATCTGGAGGGAAACGCTTCACTAAGATTGATCTGGCTCAGGCGTACCTGCAAATGGTGGTAGAAGAAGCCTCGAAACAGTACCTCACGATCAACACTCATAAAGGTCTCTACCAATACAACCGGCTGGTGTTCGGGGTAGCATCAGCTCCGGCTATATGGCAAAGGGCAATGGAACAAGTCCTGCAAGGGATTCCAGGGACCCAGTGTTATTTGGACGACATCCTGGTCACGGGCGAAAATGACAGTGATCACCTCGCCAACCTGGAGCAGGTGCTCACTAGATTGAAGGAATATGGGCTCCGAGCTAATCGCCACAAATGCGAGTTTTTCCAGAAACAGATCTCGTATTGTGGCCTTGTTATTGATAAAGAGGGGTTACATAAGTCCCCTGAAAAGATTGAGGCAGCAGTCAAGGCTCCAGCACCGGAAAATGTGTCACAACTGAGGTCGTTCCTCGGGCTGGTGAACTACTACCATAAGTTCTTGCCGAATTTGTCTACCGTGCTACACCCACTGAACACCCTACTGCAAACTGGGGTACCATGGAAGTGGAGTGACGAATTTAAATGAGCTTTCCAGAAGAGCAAAGCATTGGTCACATCAAAAGAGATGTTGGCTCATTTCAACCCAGCACTACCAATTCGGTTGGCGTGTAATGCATCACCCTATGGCATTGGAGCGGTGCTATCGCACAAATTCCCGGACGGCTCGGAGAGGCCAGTAGCCTTTGCGTCTCGGTCACTAACCTCAGCCGAGCGTAACTACACCCAGATTGACAGGGAGGCCCTCAGCCTAGTGTGGGGAGTGAAAAATTTCAATCACTATCTGCACGGGCAGAAGTTCACCTTGCTGACTGACCACCAACCACTTGTCTCCATCTTTAATCCAAAGAAGGGCGTTCCGGTGATGACTGCGCAAAGACTAAAAAGATGGTCCCTTTTTCTAGGGGCGCACCAATATGAAATCGAGTATAAGGGCATGAAACAGCATGGAAACGCTGATGGGCTACCACGCCTGCCACTGCCTACTGCGGAGGAAGCACCAGCAGTGGATCCTGTCGAAATATTTCATTTGACTTGTAGTGCATGTAACTGTTCTACCTTTAAGAGAACTATTGTATGTAACCGTCCCCCTTTAAGAGAACTATTTTAGGTGTGGCACTATTTGATCTTGGCTGCTGTATACTGTAATACCGACGGTGACCACACCGGTATATAAGTGCTGTGTCAGGATTTATTGGGCAGATTCGCCCTGACCCTCGAATAGTAAAGTCCTGTTAAAGTTACTCTTGTAGTCTGTGTATTAATTCACCATAATACCTACAGACTTTACATGACTGTAATTGAATGCTTGCCAGTAACTAACGCTGGTATAGAGAAGGAGACCCGAAATGACCCGACACTGTCTCGCGTATATGATTTGACGGTGAAGGGATGGCCAGCACATGGCGATTCACTGTTGCCAGCATTCTCATCCAGAAGAGAACAGCTGTCAGTATGCCAGGGGACCTTGATGTGTGGATCCCAAGTGGTAATTCCACCCAAGGGAGAGAGTGCTCAATGAGCTTCACGAAGGGGTGGGAGGGGTGAAAATGAAAAGCCTTGCCAGGGCTTATGTGTGGTGGCCGGGGATCGATCAGCAAATCGAGGACCTGACAAAGAGCTGCTCAGGATGCCAGAAGGTCCAAAATGCACCACCACATGCCCCTCTACACCCATGGGAGTGGCCCTCATCTCCATGGCAACGGGTGCATATTGATTTTGCTGGTCCATTCATGTACACAATGTTTTTAATAGCCGTGGATGCGCACTCAAAATGGCCTGAGGTGGTCAAAATGTCCTCCACCACCACGGAGAAAACTATTGCAGTCCTATGGACCATTTTTGCCAGGAACGGCTTGTCAGAGCAGATTTGCTCTGATAACGGACCACAGTTTGTGTCCAAAGAGTTTCGAAGATTTATGAAAAGGAATGGGGTAAGGCATTACACATCCGCCCCGTATCATCCAGCCACAAATGGATTGGCTGAGAGGTTCGTACAAACCTTTAAAAAAGCAGTAAAGGCCATGTGCGATGACGACATTCCACTGCAGCATAAGGTGGACAATTTCCTGTTAGCCTACAGAAATGCGACACATGCAGTCACCAACCAGGCCCCGGCCATGATGTTCTTTACCCGAAGGTTGAGATCTCGTCTGGATTTGCTCAGACCAAATCTACGAAGAGATGTTGAGAGTAAGCAATTCCAGCACATCAATGGGAAGCCGACAAGGAGCTTCAATGTAGGGCAACCAGTCTTGGCCCGCGACTACCGAACAGTGAAATGGCAACCAGGAACGATATGCACACGGCAGGGGCCATTAATGTACACAGTGGATGTTGGGGAGAACATTGTGAGACGCCATGCTGATAGATCCTAGAGTCACAGGAATGAGTCAGCCCCATGTCTCGGCCATACGTACCTGGTGAGGAACCCGACATACAGGTCGCATCTACCTCAGAAACAGTAGCATTGGAAACTGATGAATCAACTGACGACAGGGTGTTAGAATCGCCTCCACACCAAGAGCGAGACACTCGGGAAAGGCGTTATCCAGAAAGAATCAGGAAGCCTCCCCAAAGACTGAATTTATAAATGGACTATTTTCAGTTAATGTTGCATGTTAAAAGTGTTAATTGTAATTAGTTTGATATTTAATTGTTAAATGAGTGTTATGGTACTGTTAATCTAAAAGGGGAGGGATTGTAATGTATGTACCTTTAAGGGGGAGAACTACTTTTTACAGCTCCTGTATCCTGTAGTACCGGCAGTGACCACACCTGTATATAAACCCTGAGTAGTGATCTGTACAGTTAGTTGCAGTTTGAACCCTCATTCAGTAAACACCTGTTGATCGTTCACTGCAGTCTGTTGTCTGATTATTGAAGGACACAACATTAAGATACACGGATACAACAGAAAGGGGATGTAATATTTGCATATTGAATTATTATTGGCCCGCAGGCATCTGTAAGGAATACCTATTATATTCACATGTGATCACATGCTGAGTTGTCATTGGCCTGCAGGCATCTGTAAGGACTGCTATTGTTTTGGAAGACCCGGCTAGTGTTCCTAACTCCATCTTGTCCCCACTGTGCTGTATGATTGAGATCACAGACCTGATGCTTCATAAAAGAGTTTAAACTGTAATACTCCGTTGTCCTGCAATTTATTATTTTTGTACAAAGTGTGCAAAACAAGACACTTATTTTGTGCCTTTCACCCTCTCATGACATCACATAGTGTTCTACAGCCAATGAAGCACTTTTGAAGTGTAGTCATTGTTGTCATATAGGAAATGTGGCAACCAATTTACACACAGCAAGCTCCCATGACATAGAATCATACACCACAGAAGAAGGCCATTCAGCCCATCGTGCCTTTGCCGGCTCTCTGAAAAAGCTACTAATTAGTCCCTTCTTTCTCAAACATTTAGCATAATTTTTGACTCACTGTGAACAACACCACAGCAGATCCATAGAAATTATATTTAGTCTGGAGCACATTAAATCTTGGTTTGAAAAACTGAGCTAAAATGTTAAATACGTAGGCCTAGAAATTCTTGTCCACCACGAAAGTTGCCCGTATCACCGTGGCCTCGGGTTAATGGCCGCTGAAAATAGCCCGGCAGTAGGAGAGAAAAATTTGCGCTGGGGACTAAAGATTTTTAGCCCAGTGCTAACTCACCGTGTAACGCCCTCCTGGTGGCGATAGTACAGGCATCGGTAGCGAAGTTAGCGTCCAGAAGCAGCGTTCCATCTTCCAAGAGCCTCTGGAAGTGAGGCAATATGTTCGCTAGGCATTGTGGGACAATACAAGGGCAATGCATTAAAAAGGCAATGGCTTCTGAACTGATAAAAATGAAAATGAAGTAAAAAAATCAGTTTTCAGCCCTTACTGTCTTAAAAAAAAATTAACATTAAAAAGAAGTCCCAAATGCGAGTCTTCAACTCAGAATTCCCTACTGCATCTTAAAAATGGGAAAAGTGCTTCAGCACTAACACAAATGGCTTTGCAAGCCAGGGAAGGGACACTCAGAGTCTCACATGCAGCACTCCAGCTTTGTGCAGGGGGTCAACACTGCAAGAGAGATCCTCTACTCACAGAGAGCCAGGAGGCCTTCCAGAAAGAATGATGTGGGACCACATCATCAAGGCCATCACTGCCAGCAGTGTCGCCCCACCACCTGACTCCAGTGCCCAAAGAAGCTTCATGACCTCAGATCACTTGTCAAGGTCAGTGAATGCATCTTCAAAAGCCATCACCTATCAACTGAATCACTAGCCTCACACACTGCTCAATGTACGATTCTGCCGCCCCACTCCCCACCCCCCACCGCCCCAATGGCTCACCTACCAACAATCTGCACCAATCACATGGCACACCTCCCATTCCTAGCCTCACCTGACCCCCTTGGAGGAGACGGTGTAGGCCATTCTTGGCAGGGGCAATCTGAGCCCTTGACCAGTGGCGGGGCAGAAGGGATACAAGATGCTGGTATCCTCATATGTTATCCTCCTTCTCGCATGCAGCTCTTGCTTTCCTGACCTCCCCTCACCACAAATCCACCCTTGTGCATTCCTCATTTCACACACCCAAGAAATGCAGCCTGCCCAGCCAGTGGTTGGCTAAGAAGAGGGAGAGGAGAGTAAAAAAGAAGAAAAAACTCCATCACTCAATTTGATACTCCCAGCCACCAGCTCCTCCAGTTCCAGCAAGGCCATCTGCAGTGTCCCCCACTGAAAGTCAGCAGCCTTCCACCAGCCATGCTGCAGCCACTGGGGTATCACTGCGTGACATCAGTAGAATAGCAAAGGCACACACAAGACAGTTACTAAGGAATGCACAAGGGTATTTGTCCAATGCTTACAGATCACAAAGCCCAGGAGCAAACACAGGGGCCTGTGCCCATGGGACGCAGCTAAATATGGGGCTTCTGTCACGGACCCCCAAATATGGGGACCCCAGTAAAACTCAGCATAATGCAGAAAAACCACATACAACTGCTGGACAAAATATTCAGCATTTAAAAAATACTGTCAGAAGGGGGAGAAGGAGAGTTGGCAGATCTGTTACAATATTAATGCTGACAATGGCCTTTGCAGTTCATAAGTTACAAAACATTTCTTTGTTAAGATATGAGGAGACTTAGGAGCAGTGTGTAAACATTCTAGGGGCCTATTTCTTCATGCGTTTAACTACAAGTTTGTGTTTTAATGGATCAAGAGGGCAGTTATGTGGGGGCGCAGAGGGGCCCCAAATGTTCTTGGTGCCCAATGTCCCAAGAATTCTGAATCGGCTGCTGAGGAAACTCTACAGGGCATCTTCTGATTCACTTACCCTATGTGTTGGGTCACCAAAAATTAGCAGGATTACAGGAAGTACACCTAAAAGCAGGAAGCTCAGAATGAGGGTAATGTTGTTTAACTATGGAACCAGAGAAGTTTACTGCACAGAAGGGGGCCAGTCGGCCCATCAAGTCTGTGCCAACTCATTGCTAGAGCAGTCCAAAACTAATTGCACTGCGCTTTACTCTCTTCCCATAGTACTGTGTCTTTGTCTGCTTCAAATATTTAGCTAATAGCAATCAATTAGGTAATTAATAAAACAGGTGTCGATGGAAGATTATAATAGAATTTGTCAAAGATTGTACAAATGAATTCACAGAGGTTTTAACCAGCAAAGAGTGGGCATAAATAAAAAAGAAAATTGCCTTTACTGTCTTCTTCTGTGTGCGTGTGCTCTGCTGTGCTACTGACAGCGCCTAAAAATAGAACTCACTTTGTAATTATAAATGAGGCTTACTCCATCCCATGGCTCGAAATAATGTTACATTGGCTTTAAATCAACTTGCAAACCAAAGTACACTACAAAATTACAGTTCAGCACCACAATTTCCGGGCAAAGCAGGAAACTAGTAACTGGAACCATGTGTTCAATAGACACTCATTTCAGAGATAGGCCTATAATTTTACGTACGGAAAGTGTCATCCAAAGCAGTTATACATACTTACCTAAAATAATCACTTTTTAAATTGTTCTGATGTATTTGATTTGATTTCACTGTAACCATTTTGCACAGGGTAAAATTATTCATCTGGAACATGTTTGCTGCTTAGAATATTCCAACTCAATCAAAGCTTTTTTTTCATTCAATTTATTTTTGGAGGAAAAGTGGTGACATCTTCTGGATATGTTTGGAAATTGATTCAGGCCCAGCCAAAGGTTTCCAAATGGGTGATTGGTTTCTCTACAGATTACCAGAAATATAATTAGTGCAACATATTAAATTCCACAGAATCTTTCTCCAACCATTTTATTTATATTTTGTCCAAATAATTTCACATTACACCAGTTCCCAGCTGCTCTTGTTGTAATTGTAAAATACCAAACTATCACATTTTCCATCTTTATACAAAACAAGTTTGCAGACGACACAAAGCTGGGTGGGCATGTGTGCTGTGAGGAGGATGCCGAGAAGCTCCAGTATGATTTGGACAGGTTGGGTGATTGGGCAGGTGCATGGCAGATGCAGTATAAAGTGGATAAATGCGAGGTTATCCACTTTGGTGGCAAAAACAGGAAGGCAGATTATTATCTGAATGGCAATAGATTGGGAGAATGGGAAGTGCAACGAGACCTGGATGTCCTTGTGCACCAGTCGCTGAAGGTAAGCATGCAGATGCAGCAGGCGGCTAAGAAGGCAAATGGTATGTTGGCCTTCATAGCGAGAGGATTTGAGTACAGGAGCAAGGATGTCTTGCTGCAGTTGTACAGGGCCTTGGTGAGACCAAACCTTGAGTATTGTGAGCAGTTTTGGTCGCCTTATCTGAGGAAGGATGTTCTTGACATGGAGGGAATGCAGCGAAGATTCACCAGACTGATACCTGGGATGGCAGGAATGACGTATGAGGAGAGATTGGGTCGATTGGGCTTATATTTGCTGGAGTTTAGAAGAATGAGAGGGGATCTCATTGAAATTTATAAAATTCTAACAGGACTAGACAGACTAGATGCAGGAAGGATGTTCCCAATGGTGGGAGAGTCCAGAACCAGCGGTCATAGTCTAAGGATAAGGGGTAAGCCATTTAGGACTGAGATGAGGAGGAATTTCTTCACCCAGAGAGTGGTGAACCTGTGGAATTCTCTACCACAAAAGGCAGTTGAGGCCAATTCATTAAATATATTCAAGCAGGAGTTGGATATATTTCTTAAGGCTAAAGGGATCAAGGGAAATGGGGAGAAAGCAGAGACAAGGTACTGAATTTGGATGATCAGCCATGATCTCATTAAGTGGCGGAGCAGGCTTGAGGGCCGAATGGACTACTCCTGCTCCTATCTTCTATGTTTCTATGTCTCTATGCACTAAGGTATTGCTCAGAGAAAGAAACATAAAATAGTCTCTCTCTTCCTGCAGCTACTTTTTTCATGCATTCCTACTTTTGTTTTTGCTATGTTGCTCTCTGTTTTTTTCACTGTCTCCCACGCTTCCCTGGAGTCAATCGTCAAGTGGGTGAGCCCATAGCGAGAGATATGCTAACAAGAAAGTCTCATTCTTCATTTAAATATATGAGTCACACCAGTGCAATTTAATAGAATTTTTCTTGAATTAACCAAGGATATGGATAAGGGTGAGAACACGGATGCAATGAACGTGGATTTTACTAAGGCAATTAATAAGTTACCTCAACAACAAAAACTTGCAAATGTATAGTGCCTTTAACGTGGTAAAACATCCCAACATGCTTCACAAGAGCATTATCAAACAAAATGTGATAGCGAGCCACATACAGAGATATTGGGACAGATGACCAACAGGTTGGTCAAAGAACTAGGTTTTAAGGTGCATCTTAAAGGAAAACAGAGGTAGAGAGATGAAGAGGTTTAGGGAGGGAATTCTAGAGCTTAAGGCTTAGACAGCTGAAGGCACGGTCACCAATGATGGAGCGATGAAAATTGGAGATGCGCAAGAGGCCAAAATTGGAGGAGTGCAGAGATCTCGCCCTCAAACTCAACAGGCATGCATCAGGAATTTCCTCAAGGCTTGTCTCACTCCACCACCATAACTTTGTCAGACGCTTGGCATCAAAACCTCATTTATGTGCGAAAAAAGGGTTTTCTCCAAGCTTACAGCCATAGAGCGGGAAAAGACTGGAGGAAATTCCCGGTGATGGTATTGATGGGAGTGAACTAATTTGGATTAAAAATTGGCTGCTTGAATGGGAAGTATTCCAGATGAAAAAATGTGACAGGTCGAATTCCGCAGGGCACGTTGCTTGACTGGTACTCTTCAATATTGCAAGAAATGATCTGCAAGATGGCTACTTTTCCAAATTTACATATAACAATCAAATAACAGATGTAGTTAATGGGATGGACGATGGTGAGATTGAGGAGCGCCAGGAGAACTTGGATTGTTTAAGAAAATGGGATGTGGATAAATGTCCGGCAATGTACTTGAGATGAAGATCAGGCAGAGCGATTCCAAAATTATTGGGAAAACATGGACCAAGAGGATCACAAAATGAGTCATGGGGCTATATTAGGTAGATCCCTCAACTGTCAGGAAAAAACAAATGAGATGGTGGCTTGCATGACAAGAAGGGTAGAAAATAGATCCATGGAAGTGCTCCTGATAAAATACAAAGCATTGGTCAAACCCCAGGAGAACTATTATCATATACAACCACTGGGGCAATAAGAAAGCAGAGTAGATAAACCTATGTGGGCAGATTTTCCACTTATTATAGGATTACCTGGGCACAGTACATAGAGGAAAAATCAGCTGGGGCGGTTTCACGCTCATAAGAGTCTGCCTGATTTCCATCTACCAGTTTAAAGAAGACTGCTCCGTTTGTGAGTGCAGGTGGAACCTAGGCCCTGACATTTTTGGAATCACATCCAAAGAGGCTTAAAAAGCTGTAGTGACTCTGGTACCTTTAAAAGGAAACAAAGCAGATTCAATGTTCTACAACAGCTCAGTCAAAATTATTTGACTCGCTACATCAACGTTTTCTAGAATTAATAGCAAACTATAAATAGTGGCACAACTGTTCTTGAAGGACACCAGAAACCTCAGTTCAGCTCACTCCTCCCTTTTGCATTTTCTTTTTCCCCAAGTTTCTCCCTTTATCAGCCTTCTCTTGAAAGTGTGAACTCATCCTTGGTATGGTTCCACCGCCAGCTTCTCCTTCTTTATCCAACTCAAATGAACATTCTGCACGTGAGCCGACACAGTGAACCCTAGCAGACAATTCTGCGATCGAAAGAGAGAAAAAAAACTCATTTATACCTTCCACAACCTCAATATGTCCCAAAGCACTTTACATCCAATGAAGTACTTTTGGAGTGTAGTCACTGTCGTAATGTAGGAAACGCGGCAGCCAATTTGCACACAGCAAGATCCCACAAACAGCAATGAGATAATGACCAGATAATCTGTTTGTTCGTGATGTAGGTTGAGGGATAAATATTGGCTAGGAAACCAGGAGAACTGCTCTTCAAATCGCGCCATGGGATCTTTTACATCCACCTGAGAGGGCAGATGTCCCTCAGTACTGCACTGAAGTGTCAGCCTAGATTATGTGCTCAAGTCTCTGGAGTAGGGCTTCAACCCACAACTTTCTAACTCACAGGCGAGAGTGCTACCACTGAGCCATGGCTGGCACTGTGCAGCGTAGCCTAATACTATCCTTACAAATCATCTGCACAAGCACCCTACCAGCTCGTGTCACTGGAAAGCAACCAAGGGCAAATGTCCTAGCTAATATTTCCCTAATGTAGCCCAGGAACATAGGGGGCTAACCCGTATCACTAACCCAGCTGAGAAAAAATGATCTGCTTTTTATCCTGATCCTGTTCGATAGAAATCCAATCGCTTAATGCTGAGTTAGATAACTCCTTTCTAGTCAAAGAATCTGGAACATCATCTTTCATGTCAGTACCTTTATAATCCACAACTGCACAGAGGTTTGCCTCACCTTCTGCAGAGCTTTAAGAAGATGGTCTTTCCTTTGAAATCAATGGGCCGGGTGTGTGGAAGAATCACTAGTCTTGTGATTTATGTGTCACGCCTGTAGAGAGGAAACCAATCACTACATGAAACAATTCAAGGACAATTGCCCAAATGTAACCATGAAATTATATTATTTGCTAAGAACTGCATTTCTTGGATCAAATAATTAATATAATGAATGAGTACTTTCGCCATGATCACTGGGGTAATACTATGGCCCAAATAATCAGAGATAATCGAAATAAGATTATGGCTTCAACATCAATGAGATGAAGGTTCTAGATAGGTTATGGTGGCTTAAAATAAAATCCGAGGGATAGGTAACATTTGTCCTCAAAGAAACAAGGCTGAGATCTGCGAGGCACTAACAGGCATCACACGTGAGTCGATAAACACTGTAGAGATTCCTGCAGGATTGGAAACAAGTGAATAATGGTGCCCATTTTTTTAAAAGATAGCAAAAGACAACTGTAGACCCATTATTATTACATAAATACCAGATAAAATAATAGAATCACTTGTCAGGAGTCAACTGTACAATAATGATCTAGTGAACAGAAACAAGCATGGCTTCAGAAGAAGATCCTGCCTGATCAATTTCCTGAACAGTGTTCAAGAAGTGACATCCCAAGTGGATTGAAAAAGCCTTATAGTGGTGTAGCCATATTTCCAAAAAGTATTTAGCAAAGCTCCTCATGAAAGTATACTACTTAAATTTAAAGTAGTGGAAATTTAAAGGCAAACATGGGAATGAATAAAAAATGGCTGAACAGTAGAAAGCAGAGGACACTTACTGAAAGATTGACATCAGGATGTGGGGAGTGCTGAATAAAGTGTCTGACTGATAAGTGTTGGGAGGCCAGCTGTTTCTATTAGGAAATCGGGAAACCCGCCATCGGGAAACCCGCATCAGCAGGCTGAAAATGGGGAAAAGCCTCTTAACTACCTGTTAACAGGCAGTTAATTGGCTCTAATCCCCTTCCCACCGCTAGGAGACTGGTCCCTGCGTGAGTCGGGGACCCGCCTCCGGGGAAGATGGTTCAGAGGTGGGTTGGGAGTGGGGTTGGAACCTGCTCCCAATTTTCCCATTTTCCCAGCAGGCCCGCCTCCAAACCCGCCACCTCAGAGCTGAGAAAACTCCCCCTAATATCTGAATATAAATGTTCAAATGTATCAAATGCATGACCAGTTTCTCATTAAAGTCTTTACTTTTCCTGGGAGTATACACTTAGCCTGGAGAAAGAAATGGGGATCAGCATTTCTTTCTAACCAACTCAGAGCTATTGTGCCACATCTTGCAAGAAAAATATTCACTTGTAGCGAAAACAAAAGCTGTGGCATGCTCTGAAGTTAGTGCATATCTGGGTTTTTTAAAAACCAAAAGAAAATTTTCATCATAAAAATGTAGAGTAGCAGCTACTGTGCTGAATGGCCATTCCAACTGCCCTGAACCGGCCTACAGACTCATATATTCATCAACTCCCTGAGGGACTTCTGTTTTGCGGTGACTCCCCTTCCTACTACTAATAATAGCTATGAAGGTCCTATAGAGGGTGAAATATTGTACAGCAAGTTAATTGAAAGAAAGATATTCTGCATCAAAGCCCATTTTAATAACTAAAAATTACAAAGCGGTCTAGTTAATGTAAACATCCCTTGTATAACTTTTTACCTTAACTGATTTATTTTTTTGAAGCAATTTCTCTGACTAGAGGGTGACGAAGGCATCAGGTCCATCAATGGGTGATGATGACATTAGATCAACTAGCCTGGAGGAATGACTGAGCCAGACATTGTGAAGCAGCTGATATGCACAGTTGGCATTTGATCACTGAATAATCTGAGTTAATGACTATATGTCTTCTGATATTCATTCAGCTCCCTCACATGGTCAGGCAGAGTAACTCTTGCAAGACAGCTGCACTGAATTATATCAATAGTATCCATTATTTAAGCAAATCATAAATAAATAAATTGAACTAAGTGATAAACAGTATGTTGGTGGTAGAATAGCAAATCAATGACAACAGCAAATCCTTTAGAAGACTCCAGGGTAGATTTTGGACGGTGCCTTTTTTCGGGCCCAGTCTTGGCGCTGCACAACAAGGGCACACCCGAACCAAAAGGCCCAAAGGTTGATGGAAATTGGTCCTTGGGCCTCATCACTGCATTGTTTAAAAACATTTTTAACTTACCTTTTGTTTTCAGCCACCGTGGCCACTGATGAATCCTGAGCTCGATGCTTGCCCCACTCATCAGTGGCTAATTCAGCAAGGGGTCCTTCAACAGGCGTTAGGCCCCGAATTTATATATTTATAAAGAAAAACGTGCATTTATATAGCACCTTTCATGACCTAAGGACATTCCAAAGCAATTTACATCCAATGAAGTACTTTTAAAGTGTAGCCATTGTTGTAGTATAGGAAATGCAGCAGCCAACTTGCCACGGCAAGCCCCCACATACAGCAATATGATAATGGCAAGTTAATGGGGGAAAAATTGGGTGAGTAGCGCCACCTCTTAGTGCCTAAAGAGGCAGTCAGTGGCTGTAGCGCCACTGGCTGCGCCTCCCGCGATATTCAGCAGGGGCGCTAATGGTGGCGTTAGCCATTTGCGCTGCGCCGCCACCGATGACGTCATCGGTGTACGCAGCGCCCCATTTGCGCCCCGTTTGCGATATTTGGTAGCGAACGGCGCAGTTGTGCCGTTCGCTACCTGCGCCCGGTTCACGGGGCCTTACTGTGCCAGCAGCGGCGCAAGTTAAGGTGGAGGTGCGGGGCGGCCGCCTTTTTCGGCGGCCGCCTGCCAGCACCTCCGTCTCCGGCCTCCTAACGCCCCCCCCCCGCGGCATTGCTGGCTGTTTCCCGAGAGCCCGGCACTTCTCCTTGGTGCCGGGCTTGTTTGCCGGCACTCGCGAGCGGGATCGCGCTGTTGCAAGCCCCTCCCCCTTAACAGTGGGAGGAAGGCCTGCAGTACCGCAGCGTGCCGTGCCGCAGCGTGTGGCGCTGCGGCACGTTGCGCTGCGATATTCAGTTTCAGCGCCCTAAGAGGGACGCGGAGCACCTCGAGCCGCGCCCCGTCTCCCTCTAGGGGCAATTCAACTGAATTTGCGGCGATCGCTAATGCGGCGATCGCGGCGCAAATTCCAGCGCACAAGCGAACTTTGCGCCGCTTGGGCGCCTCAGGCCAATTTCTAGGCCAATCTGTTTTAGTGACATTGGACATTGGTTGAGGGATAAGTATTGACCAAGACACCGGGGAGAATTCCCCCGCTCTCCTTCGAAATAGTGTCATAGGATCTTTTACATCTACCTGAGAGAGCAAACAGGGGTAAACATCTCGGCGTAGAAGTTGGGTATAGCCCCGCTTGGGGCGTTAGAATTGGCGGAGCGCAAATTTTATAGCCAGACGCAACTTATCGACACCTCGTGCGATATTGGGTTGCAGCGCCCCAAAGGTGATTGAGGCGCGAGTTCAGGCGTTCCACGGGGCACCTAAGGCGCAAACATGCCGGCGCAACCCAGCTTTATCGTCCAGCCGCAGCGCAGGTGCTCTCAATTACCCATGACCACGAGACTTCCAGGCGCCGGCCAGCTCTTAAAGTGGTGGGTCAGGCAGCTCCAGCATCCACACTCTGCGCCTTGTAGGCCTGCAAATCGGCGCAGGCCCTTCTCTGGCGCAAAAAACTTGGAGCATATGGAGAGGGTGAGGCAGAGAGCAGAGCGCTTCACCAATGAGTCTCTGGAGGAATTGGTGGCCGCAGTGGAGCATCAGCGAGATGTCTTCTACCCCGACAATGGCAGGAGGCCTAATCATAAGGACTACCGACGAGCTTGGAGGGATGCTTCTCAGAGGGTCAACTCCAGCAGCATGGTGACCAGGAGCCCTGTGCAGTGCAGGAAGAAATTCAATGACCTCACTCGGGTCGTGAGGGTGAGTGGAGTTAATGTAAACTTATGCATCCCTCCATTAGCACCTGACTTTATGGCTACAGGGTGCACTATGCCCTACTGGCCATCTGTCAGCAAGCACCCATGGCCCTTTCTGGTCACACACATGCACATTTGACTCAGGGCATCATGTAAGGGCTGGTCCACCATGGGGGGCATGAGATGAGAACTCAGGGCAGCATGTAAGGGCTGTTCCACCATGGGGGGCATGAGATGATAACTCAGGGCATCATGTAAGGGCTGTCACCATGGGGGGCATGAGATCATAACTCAGGGCATCATGTAACATCACTTCCCGTCCTTTGCCCTGCAGGCCAAGCTGGCGAGAAACCGCAAGGAACAGCTTCGCACCGGAGGAGGCCGTCCTCAACTGGAGCCTCTGACGGATCTCGAGGAGAGAGTCCACCAGATTGTGGGAGGACGTCTGAGTGGTCCTGTCACCACTGCAGCTGCCGACCCCATTGTCCACAGCGATGGTAAGGTTCTCAACTCTTACAGCTGTCACCTTCCCGTTGTTTCCCCCGCCAGCATGCTTTCTCAATGTGGACCCATGTCATAGCATTGCCTCACTGTTGCATCCCTTGCTGCCAAACTGTCCTTTTGCTAAAGCCACTTTTCAACCTCCCTGCTTTCAGATGCTGCATCACCAGCTCGGGAGCCGGCCCCTCAAGCTGCCAGTGCCAGTGCCTCCGGAGGCGATGACCAGGAGGAAGCCGGACCATCCGTGCCAGCCTCAGGGGAGCCACCGCATGTGGAGGCTGGGGAGGGGAGGGGGGGAAGGGGGGGCTCTGATGAGGAGCCAGTTGCAGGAACCAGCGGCCTGCAGCAACGTGCGAGGGGTAGGGACGCTCGGGGGCCGTCTCCCTGGAGGGCGAGGCAGGCTACCATGACTGCTGCACAGAGTGCAGAGGAGGTGCGTAGCCATGCCGAAATGAGCGCCCAGGCCCGGCTCAGGCACACTGACCTTATGGCTGCAGTGGGGAGGATGCCTGAGTCGATCGACACACTGGCAAAGAGTGTGCTGGACTTTGGGGCAGCAATGGAAAGGACTGTCCAGGGCTTCTGGGCAGCAATGGAAAGGTCTGTTGAGGGCTTCGGCCCAGCAATGGAAAGGTCTGTCCAGGGCTTGTCCGAGGCAGTGGAAAGGTCTGTCCAGGGCTTGTCCGAGGCAGTGGAAAGGTCTGTCCAGGGCTTGTCCGAGGCAGTGGAAAGGTCTGTCCAGGGCTTGACCGAAGCAGTGGAAAGGACTGTTCCAGCCTTGTCCGAAGCAGTGGAAAGGACTGTCCATGGCTTTTCCGAAGCACTGGCACCTGCCATGCAGGTCCTCACTGCTGCCACGCAGTCACTTGCTGGCCTCATCCACACGCAAATTGAGGCCACGCGAACACTCTCTGCTGCCACCCTAGCTGCATCAGGCAGGATCACCCCAGGCCCTTTTAGCACCACAGCAGGCCATGAATCTGTGGAGCAGTCGATTGTGGTGGATGATCCGGTGCGGCCCCGTCAGAGTGCTAGTGTGTCAGCCGACCACGGTGCAGGTGTCCTCTCTCTGCATGTGAGCAGTCCTGATGCCATCGCTGGCACGTCAGCACAGCAGCTGCCACCACCTGCGCGGCAGACTGCTAGCAGACATGCCCAGTTGGAGCAGCCTGCTTGCGGGCCCTCCAAGCCCAGAGGTCGTCCAGGCCATCCCTCAGGGGCTTCAGCGCTTCCAGACACTCAGCAGGCGTCCCCCAGCCTTGACGCAGCCACTGGGGTCCAATTACGGAGGAGCTGCAGGGAGGGAAGGGGCCGACCTCGTAAGAGGAGTCGGTCTCCATTAAGGGGTCACCAGTAGAGGGAGGTGCTAAGACGTGTCTTTTTCCGGATTTAAGGCCGTCCACACCTGCTGTGTTTGTTTGTTATGGTTTGGTAAGTTTCGCCGGGTTGCCAGACAGTTATCTGTTAGTTTGTTAGTTATGATTTCTGTTACCATTACGTTGTCATGCTGGAAGGAAGCACTTGTTTGAAAATAAAGAAAACTTTTTATTTGCAATCGAGCTGTACACTATTTACAATCATCGAGGCCTTCATAGGCTTACTGCGAGCCGGAGGGCGCTGTTCGAATCACAGCCACCATTCCGTCCGAGGGGCCTAGAACCGAGTCCTTATGAGCCTCTGACGAACGGCCCTTCCAGTTTCTGGAGCCCTCCCATCTTCCTCCTCCTCCTTCTCCTCCTGATCCTCCTCGCCCGCATGCTCCTCCTCCTCCTCCTCCTCCTCCTCGTCCGCCTGCTCTGCTGGACCTTGAGGGTCGGCTGGCATTGGCTGGGTGCGTCGAATGGCCAGGTTGTGGAGCATGCAGCAGACAACAACGATGCGTGCCACATGCTCCGGCGAGTACTGTAGGGCGCCCCCCGAATGGTCTAGACAACAGAAACGCTGCTTCAGCACACCAAATGTGTGCTCCACAATGTTCCTGGTGGCCTGATGGCTGTTGTTGTAATGCTCTTCTGCCGGGGTGCTGGGCAAACGGAGCGGGGTCATGAGCCATGGGCAGAGAGGATAGCCCTTGTCACCCAGAAGCCAGCCTCGTGGGTGAGCCGGGGCCTCAAAAGGGTCAGCCACTGAGGTCTGCCGCAGGATGAACGCGTCATGGCTGCTGCCAGGGAATTGTGCATTCACCGCCATGATCATCTGCCGGTGATCACAGACCAGCTGCATATTAAGGGAGTGGAACCCCTTGCGGTTACGGAACTCCTCCGGATTCTGTAATGGTGCCCGCAAAGCCACGTGTGTGCAATCAATGGCCCCTGCACCATGGGGAAGTCCGCAATAGCCACGAAGCCCTGCGCGCGCTCCCTTGCTTCTCCAAGGTCACAGGGAAGGTGATTAATTCGCGCCTCCTTCTGTAGAGGGCAGTTGTCACTTGCCGGATGCAGCAATGCACTGCAAATTGAGAGATATTTGATATGTCCCCAGTTGCTGCCTGAAATGAGCAGCTGGCGTAAAAGTTGAGCGCAACAGTGACTTTCACGGCCACCGACAGAGAGGTCCTGCACCGTATCTGCATCTGCAGATCCCCAGCAAGCAGGTGGCACAGATCAGTCACAACATCTTTACCAAATCTGAGCCTTCGCAGACACTGCTCCTCCGACATGGTAAGGTACGAAACCTGTTGCCTGAAAACCTTGGCAGCGTATGGTCGGATTTGGCAACGTCCATTGGCCCTCCTCCTTCTGGCCAATCCCGGCCCTCTCTCCCTCCGTCTCTGTGCCCTTGCCAGTTGTTCAGCCAGGATGACGTTCCCCTCCAAAGCAGCTCCTATTATTCTGGCCGACGAGTAAGACACAGTCAGCTTTCTGGATCCAACTGTTCTGGACAGGGCTGAAGGTCCCAAGGCTCCTCTGGCTCAATAAGAACAACTCTCTGTAACTGAAGGTCTGCAACTCTCTCCAGCAGCGAGCAGGATGGCCAGGCCAAATGGCTGCTGCTTTTATACTAGTGCTGTCCCCTTTAAAGAGCGCCCCCCCGAGTCCGAGAAGGACCTGGTAATGTTCCATCCAACTGTCACTAATAGTGCCAGGCGGAACGGAGGGGGGCGCCACTGAATTTCCGATACGGGGCGTCAAAAAGGCGTTGCACAATGAAATGACGTCATGATCTGGCTGCGCCCGCGAGCGGGCACAAAAACTTAGCGCCGGCGCTAACAGGCTACTCAAAATGGCAGGATGCGCTGGGATCACTGCGCATGTCCGAAAATTGGGTAACGCCCCAAATCTCGGGCTCTTTAGGTGCTAATCGCTGGCGCAACCAATCGAATTTCTAGGCCGGGCCCATCTGAAAGGTGACAGAGCCGACAGTGCTGCACTCCCTCAGTACTGCACTGGAGTGTCAGCCTACATTTAAGAGGCCCAATGCCTGTTTTAGGCATCCCAGGAAGGTGGCCGAAAAAAAGAGCTCCACAAATTTAACAGTGGGACCAACACCTGCGCAGATTGGGAGCAGACAGTCCCGCTGCTAAATTGGTATGTTTCGTGCCCGTTTTACTCCCGATAATCAGGCACAATGCATGCCAATTTCTACTACTCTTTCTCTCATTTTTTTCCTCCCTATAATGAAAGACCTGGCCTTCACATGATGCCTACCTGCAATGGTATAGCTGAGACCCTTAACCAGTAGAGAAATCTGTGCCCCATCACTCCATTATACAGCATCTTACAGCTTCAAAACACCAGGCTACAATAAGACGACTTTAAGCCAAACATATTTTCAATAATAAGGATCATTCACTTAGACAAAAGTAGTGGAGTGGTGGGAAGAATTCCTCTTTTGGCTCTTTTAGTGAAATCCTACACAAATATTCTTTATACACGCATTTACAATTTCTCCATTCTGTTGATTTCCTGCATTGTGAAAAACTGGTAACTCAGTTACCCCTTGCAGGATTTGAGTTACTGGTTTTTTATACTCATGAAATCAGCTTTGTCTCAATGAGTTATTCTGTACCATTTTCTGGTTTTATTTGTGCATTTATATATATATATATATATATACTGTACTTGTGCACTTTTCTTGTTTGTTCCCCTCACTGCTATCGGATTGCAGTCTCTTTTTGCTAGATTTACTTTTCCTTGGATGCCAATTTTAAAAATAACAAGCAGAGATTGGCAGACTGCATTAAAAGAATGCATCACTCAAAATAGCAAGTGGGTCAGGGTACAGTGATGACACTGAACTATTGAACCAATATAAAAACAAGGCTTTCATCCTGATAAACAACGGTCCAACAACAAAGGACATATGTAGTGCAGTATTATTCAAGTACATGAAAGCGAGTTCTAATATCACACAAAAGCTGCATGCATAAGGATGCTTATATTCTCTTCAATACAGATAAAAGTGCTTTTTACAGTATCAGGAAGAAAATGAATAAAGCAAGCTTGCATTAAGAGTCCTTGTCAATATGCCTGTGGAGTGTTAGCAAATGTTAAAGGCTCTATTTAATACAATGAGCCCTTCTTCAGTATCTAGTCCCCTGCATCGATTTATATTTACAATTTAATTTACACAGGAAAAACAAGTTTCAAGTGGTTTGCTTTGGAGACACCGGAGCTTCAGCAGCCTTTATGTCATCAGAACCTGATCCCATGCTGCTTACCAGTGGCTGATGTGTCATAGAAATCTAGGGACTCTGTACATTAAAGCTTAATCTTTTTTCTTTCACCAGATTCTGAGTAGAAATGAACTTTCATGCACATTTCCTCCTACATATGTGAAATGAAGGAAATTAATTACTGCTAAGAACTAGATATTTAGAGGGGTGTTCTGTGCATTAGACAGACATTGGGAGTTTTCCTCACCTTAAAGAAAAGATTAATTACACCGGTGATAGCAAGTGATATGAAACTACTTATCAGACCAAATTTGTATTTTGTGCATTGAACAATTTATAAAGTACCTATTGCTTTTTGTAGTGCATCACTTTGATGCAAATTACATTTAAATTGCAATGAATATTGTAAAGATAGGTGGCAAATTTATACAATACGTCGCAATTTACATTAATCTTTAAACTAAATGTACATACATAAGATGAAAATATTCAAATCTAATATCCTTTGTTTTTCTTTCAAATAAATTGTACAAAGTGATGCACTACAAAAAGCAATAGGTACTTTATAAATTGTTCAATGCACAAAATACAAATTTGGTCTGATAAATAGTTTCATATCACTTGCTATCACCGGTGTAATTAATCTTTTCTTTAAGGTGAGGAAAACTCCCAATGTCTGTTTAATGCACAGAATACCCCTCTAAATATCTAGTTCTTAGCAGTAATTAATTTCCTTCATTTCACATATGTAGGAAGAAATGTGCATGAAAGTTCATTTTCAAATAAATTGTACGAAAATTAAAATGTTTGGATGATTTTGTTTTTTAATTGACTGGTGATATTTGTCCTGTAAACTTGAATAGACATTTATTATTTACCGCATTAATATCAGCAGCTGTCATTTCTTAGAATGGTAGTTACCCTAAATCACAGTAAGTAGAATAATCTTACATTGAACAATAATGTTGAACCATCACTCATATCACAGTACATTACTTGCACTCTGCCTCTGCTGTAGACGATGTACTTTTTCTACTCTAGTGAACATTAGTTTTACACATTCATTAGCTCACATTCACTGCAGTAGCGCAGATGCATCTCATCCGATTTGAAATCCTGATTGCTTTGGAGAGAGAGATGAAAGTGGACCAATGGAAGCACTAACTGTTTGCCTTATGGGCACGATCTGTATGCTGGCTTGACTAATCACTGCTTTGTCCTGTGTCTGCCCCATCGTGATGGCATGTCTGTGAGTGTGAGGTGAGGTTTGGGAAAGTGCATGGCTGTGTTCTTGAACATTGTTTTGAGAGATGATGCCCCAGAAAGACAGCTTTTCCCATCTGGTACAAACATACTGTACCGCACATCTCTGAGTACTAAATAAAGAAGCAGCAAGGTTCATCCAGAGTGCACAGATTAAAGTTTTGAATAGGTCAACAAAATAACTGTAGGGTACAGACCGGTCTGTCACTGTTTCTCTGCCTGGTCAGCTTGTGATGGATTCATTTCTGTCTATAACATAATCCATGAGATGTGCTTTGCTTCGTGTTATATTCTCCATTGGCACTCATGCTGAAAATGTGGCTGTGGTGCTACAGTTAAACAAACCAGCTTTTATTGAGCTAAGGGTTGTGAAAGAGACCTGATTGCTGTCTGACAAATCGAATTATGCTGAAGTGCAAAGAGGGGTTGATGATTCTGTTGTTCAATAAGAAGTGGGAATGGATGTAAACTCTCTCTCCTTTTCCTCCTCCTTGGGAACTGTAGAGAGAATCTCCACTTCAGTCTTTGTGTATTCTGTGTTTGAAAGTAGCAGCCAAAGATCAAAAGACAGCATCACCTTTCCAAACAGCTTCTATTGTTCATTAGGAGCTGCCTCAAGGGAAGGGGCCACTTGCGTAATTATGACAATGTACATTCAAACAATGTACAACATAACCCAACATAATTACTATGATTATCCATCTGTATCGGATTGGCCTACATAAATAAATCAGAATTACTTTTTGCGTCAATGAGCCTGCAGTGCAGGGTATAGGAGCATTGCACGAAAGGGCAAATTGAATCGGGTTAAACTTTTAACCCACTACATATTTAACATTCCTACTTCTATATTCCTTCCAATAGATTTTTAAAACACCTGGGCAGGAGCAATATAATCTCATATCATGAAAAAAGATTTTCCTTTCAGTTAAACCTCTTTCTAAAATCTTGGAATCCCTTTCCTAACACGAAAACATGGAAGGCATAAAGATGATGGTTGGCAGTGGTGAATAACTATCACCAAGTATTACGATATTAAGTATTAAGTTCTGAAGAAGGGTTTTGACCTGAAACGTTAACTCTGTTTCTCTCTCCACAGATGTTGCGTGGCCTGCTGAGTTTTTCCAGCGGTTTCTGTTGTTATCACCAAGCATTAGTTTGGCTCAGTTGGTAACACTCTCATCACTAGGTTGTGGGTTCAAGCCCCAGTCCAGATCTTGAGCCCATAATCTAGGCTGACACTCCAGTGCAGTACCGTGAGAGTGCTACATCGTCAGAGGTGCCGTCCTTCAGATGAGAAGTTTAACTAAGATACTGTCTGCCTATTCAGGTACATCTAACAGATTCCAAGTCACTATTCAAAAAGAGTGGGAAATTATCCCAGTGTCCTGGACAACCATCGTCACCAAAACAGATTACCTGGTTATTCATTCATTTGCTGTTTGAGCGATCTTGATTTGCATAAACTGGCTGTTGTGTTTGCCTACAAAACAGTGACTACACTGCAAGGTAATGCATTGGTGGTGAACTAATTTGGAATGTCCTGAGGACATAAGGGGGGAAAAATTCAGTTGCTTTGCACCTAAGAGGGTGCTAACGGGTCACAAAGCAACTAGCGCCCGGGCGCGGTGCCGTCAACGCCTCCCGCGGAATTCAGTGGGAGGTTAGCGGCGGTGCTAACCGGTAGTGCCCCGTGGAGCTGTGCCCCCGGCAATGGCATCATCGCTGTGCACAGTGCCCCACTGGCTCCCCGGCCGCGATCTTCGGTAGCGCCCGCTTACTTACTTCTGGACACTATGTCCGACGGGGTCAGGGGGGCCTACCTGCAGCTGGTGCTGTTTAATTAATATTATTTAATTAATATCATAATTATTTAAAGGCGAGGTGCCGGGTGGCCATTTTTGTTGCTGGCTGCCTGCCAGCACCTGCCTTCGCTGCGGTCCCCGGCCTCCTGACCCACCCCCCTTCTCTTGAGTGCCAGGCTGTTTTGCTGGCACTCCGATCCCGGTGGCCCAGCTTTTAAGAAAGGGAGGAAGGACTGCAATACTCATGGTGCGATATTCCCTCGCAGCGCCCCAAGAAGGAGGCGGGGTGCTTCCAGTAGTGCCCCGCTTCCCTCTTGGAGTGCTACCACTCAATTTTGGCCACGGGGGCGCTAATTTTTCTGGGGCACTAAAAGTAGTTAGCACCCCAAAGGGGGCGTGACTCCATTTTTTCCCCAAGGACTATACAAATGCACATTTTTTCTTTTACTAAGGGTAATAGAAGATAAAAAATTGCAATGGCAAAGAAATAAAAGATTAAATATTGTTAAAAATAATTGTAATTAATTGCGAGTAACAGATTTGACTGATGTTTAGATTGAACCTGAGATTCCTTCATTGCCATGTATAATGCTCGCTGAATCCCTAAAAGTTTTTACTGCCTTTTGTCCTTTGCTACAAAATATCATAACTTCTCATGCTGGTTAATAAGAATAATATATATGGGGAACTGGATACTCAAAACCTTACCCCTCCCGAATGCAACAATTCATGTTGGGGTATGATGCAAGGATTGACTCATGGTGGGGTATGGTATTGCAAGTAACAATTCAGATGGGGTAATGATGCTGCAAGAAATGACTTATATTAAATCATAGAATCATAGAATGATACAGCACAGAAGGAGGCCATTCTGCCCATTGTGACTGTGCCTGCTCTTTGGTAGAGCTATCTAATTAACCCTCCTCCCCCTGCTCTTTCCCCATAGCTCTGTAATGTTTTCCCTTTCAAGCATTTATCCAATTTTCTTTTAAATCTGGTTCCACCACCCTTTCAGGCAGTGCATTCCAGATCATGTCGCCTCTGGTTCTTTTGTCAATCACTTTAAATCTGTGTCCTCTAGTTACCGACCCTCCTGCCACTGGAAGATTTTCTCCTCATTTACTCTATCAAAACCATTCATGGTCCTCCAATCACAAAGCAGAATTACATTTTAATCATTTCCGAAAGGAATCCCCTAATGAGATGCAATGGAATCCCCAAATCTAACCTAATTACAATTTACAGAATTGGAATTTTATTCATAATTACCTTCATTCCACCAACCTCACTAAAAATGTATTTTTTTGATAATTTAAGACATCATTAAAACTATAATTCAGACCAATATTTGCATAAACTTATTTCATACAGTGTATGTGCATAAATTACGATATGAAAATGTTTAATTAATGGCTTATAGCCCCTTACACTGATGCAAACAGGCCCTGTGCCTGTTTGCATCAACAGTAACACTTACAGCGCAATTGCTGGCCAGTCGGTGGACAAATAGCCCAACTCTGCACCAACGATTGTTTTTCGTGGCCCGTGCTAATGGCCTGTCAACGTATACAGGCCGCAAGTTCCGGATTTCTTGCATGCAAACACATACGGAAATCCCGAACTTGTGGTGGATTTCAAAGGGAATACGATGGCGTACACACCGCAATTTCAGGGCCATTATATTCACGGAGCTACATACCCATGTTTATTCTGAGATTCTGCAGAAATTATTTATATTCATGTTTAAATAATTGACAAGTATATTATTTGCAATTGCACGCTCCCAAAATCGTTATTTTGTATACCATGTCCAAGTCAAATTACATCTCCTTTTGTTTGGGATGGAACTGTTACTGTTAAACTCTTTGTACCCGGCAAAATAATAATTGAAGTTCAAGAACAGAGCATTTAAAAAAAGTAAATGTGCCCTATTGTCTTTGTTTAAATGACAGAAAGTAAACTACCTAATGCTAAGTGTCAGTTTGGCTCATTTGGTAGCACTCTCGCCTCTGAGTCAAAAGGTTGTGGATTCATAATCCCACTACAGACATTTGAGCACAAAATCTAGGCTGACATCTCAGTGCAGTACTGAGCAAATGTTGCATTGTTAGAGGTGCTATCTTTCAAATGAGACATTAAGCCGAGGCCCCGTTTGCCCGCTCCTGTGACTGTTAAAGATTGCATGGCACTATTTCAAAGAAGAGCAGGGAAGTTCTCTCTGGTGTCCTGGACAATATTTATCTCTCAGCCAACATCAAAAAAAGAACAGATCATCTCATTGCTGTTTGTGGGACCTTCTGTGTGCACGTTTCCTTCATTACAACACTGACTACACCCCAAAATTACTTCAGCGGCTGTAAAGCACTTTGGAACATCCGGAGGATATGAAAAACACTGTAGGAATTCAAGTTCTTTCTTATCTTTCTTAATTCAAAACAACAAATCTTTACAAACAGTCTACACCCCCAGGGCCGCAGTCCTCTCCGCCAATCATTTCACAGGTTTCTGTCTCGGTCACAGCACGTCTGCTGACACCTGACAGATTATTTCAGTAGAAAAAGTGATGGATGAAATCACGCAGAAATACATATATCTGTAAATCAAGAATTTGTTGATGTGTTTGATAAGGGAACCATGTGGCATTAGAGGTGTTGGCCCTTTTGGTAGCTAACCTTGGATCCTTAGGTGTTGAAATGGAAATGATGAAAATTTTGGCATCACAAAATAAATAAACTGTCGCTACACATCAGAATTCCACCCTTACAGCCAGCGGCGCTGTTAATGATTTTAGTCATCACATTTTGGATCACACCGACATGCAGCCAAGGTTAACCAAAGATTAAGAGACAACATTGAACTGATTTCCCCATAGTATGGCAAAGGTTCCATAAAGTCTGCACTTGCACTAAGTCTGAGTTCAGTGCTTGGTCAGCTCTGTTCTTATGTGCAATCAATGTAGGAGTCCCTGTTTATTTTGTGTTGAGTTAAACATAGAATATAATAGTGCCAAAACACAGTGAGTTACAGCATTGTTCAATCAAGTAGGTTAGTTGAGATCATAAGCCACACAAATAAAGCTCCCAGATAGTTTTTATTTTGTAAAATTCTACACTGAACCTTTTATTTCCTTCACCATTATCATTCAGACTAAGTATTGACTATGGTTAAAATTTTCAAAGAAAACAGATATTTGTAAGTGGTAGAATCTGTGTAGAGTGAAAACATGTATGTTTTTGGATATTGATAATCTATATTTACGTGACCGAGCAAATGTCAGACTCACTCCCAAATCTCTTTGGCTGGTCAATGGTTCTGTTCTTTTTCAGAACTGAATTCCACAGTATTTAGGTCAGTAATTTTCACAAGTATTAAAACAGTCCCTGAACTTTCAGCCATGGAATATCTGCCCTGAGAAACCTAACTGTTCTGCCCTGCAACAAGAAAATGACAAGGTTTCAATATTAAATATGAGGACTCAAACTATGTACTAGAAATTATAAAGGCATTTGAGAAAATCATTCGGACTATTTAGACTAATGAAGTGAGGTTTCATTCTTCTGGTCACTCTCGTCACAATACCATTGTATAATGAATGATCAGAGTTCACTGCAGAGGAGGCAAAGTCAACAACAAATCATTTTTACTTAAACACATAAGGTTGCAGCAAATGAGAATGTTGTGAAAGATTCTGAATTTAGTTTTTCAAGTTTAGAAATTGTGGTCTAGAAATTGGGCTACTTACCGCCACCTGTTTGTGCCGCTATCCTGGCGATAAATGGCCACTGTCACTCTAGTGCCCTTCTCTGGCACGGGACTTGACGGCCACCATTTTGCTGAGGGCCTTAGCGTTGTCAATAGCAGCGCTGGCCCTGGAGATACAAATGCGCAGAGAGTGATGTCATACGCCGACTTAACGTCACACTCTGCGAACTTCGACCTTAGAGCTGAGTTCAGCAGTGGGTCCTAAGCTCACTTTGAAAAGTGAGCATTCAGCAGACTGACAGAGATGCTGTCAGCACTTCTTAAAGGGACACACACATCTTTTAGGTAAGTTTGCATTTAAGCTTTTGGATTGGATTTTTAAAAATTTTATTGAAATAGTGGCTTGGTGCAATACATGTTAAAAGTTTTTGAAGTGTGTAGGGAGTTCTGCTGGATGCTTGCAAAGCCCCGGATGGTAAAGGAAGGCCTCTGAGAAGACAGAAGATGCAGGAAATACTCAACAGGTCAGGCATTATCCATGGAGAGATGCTACCTGGCCTGATGATTATTTCCAGCATTTTATGCTTTTATTTCAGATTTACGGCATCTGCTCGCAGAGGGAAGGGGAAGACGCAGAAGAGGAAGACGCAGAAGAGGAGGAAGCAGAAGTGGAGGAAGCAGAAGAGGAGGAAGCAGAAGGAAGGCTGCAACCTAGACAGCCTCTTTCTGGCTGCGATATCCGGGATAGAATTATCTGCCTGCGGTACCAGTGACCACAACCCCAATTTCCTTTTCAACATTTGTCCCACACCTTCCCTTCCCTCTGCTACTGACCATCACAGTGTCCTCTTGGCCACAGTGCCGAAATAAAAGCCACCACAAAGCAAACTTTCCAATCCAACTTTATCCATCTATCCATCCAATATGACATCAAGAAATCAACTAATCACCTTTATGCATTCCCTTAGTGACTGTCTTGTGTGTGTCTTTGCCTATTCTACTGATGTCCCGCAGTGCTACCCTAGTGGCTACAGCATGGCTGGTGCAAAGCTGCTGACTTTCAGTGGGGGACACTGCAGATGGCCTTGCTGGTTGACCTTGAGAAGCTGATGGTTAGGAGTGTGAAATCGAGTGATGGTGTTTCTTCTTCTTCCTTCTTCTTTCTTCTTCTTGCTCCTTCTCCCTCTTCTCTTTCCTCTCCCTCTTCTTGGTCAACAACTGTCTGGGCATGCTGCATTTCTGGGGTGTGTGAAATGAGGAAGGCACAAGGGTGGAGTTGTGGTGAGGGGAGTGTAATGTTCATTAATAACTAGTTGTTTTTATTAAGAACAGCTAGCTTTTGCTAGACACTTTATTGAGCACATGTGGACTAGGTACAGTATCTGTAGAGGCCTCCATCTTGACTGCTGCCTTGTGGGTAGCCTGGTGCATCATGGGTAGCCCGCTCTTATATACATACAGCACCACCTAGTGTACCATTCCAGAATGACAGGTTACTGATCATTACATCCCCCTTTATTTGAGGTTAAACAAAATCAGTATCAATCAATATCAATCAATAACAACATAAACATCTTCAACAGTCAATACATTTTCAATGTAGTTTTCTTTGTACTCAAAGATTAAATCTATCAGGCTTTTTTACTTCACGTGTGGATCTTCTCAGCACAGGTAAGTCTGATGTGTTTCCTTGAGAGTCTGTATGTGTATTTGTGTTAGATTGTTCTGGTGGTGAGTGACAAGATTCAGTTGCGGCATTGTCATCGATTTGCTCTTCGATAGTCTCTTGTGTTTTTAGGAGGGAACGGCGGTTCCTCCTGAGAATCTGTCCTTCCTCAGTTCTAACAGTGTATGACCTTGGTCCTACATCCTCAAGAACTGTAGCTTTCCTGTTCCATGCATCTGGATCCTCAATCCTGACAACATCATCCCTTGTCAATGGTTTCAGAGTTTTGGATGACTTGTCACAGTATGATTTCTGTTTCAGCTTTAACAGTTGAAGTCTCTGTCTCAGTTCATTACTCTGCTTTTCTTTTGCACAGCAGGGTAGTGTGGTACGCAACCTGCGACCCATTAGGAGTTCAGCAGGTGAAGAACCAGAGTCTAAAGGTGAGGCTCGGTAGCTCAGCAGGGCGAGATAAGGATCAGACTTGCTTTCTGTCGCTTTCTTCAGTAGCTGCTTGAGAACTTGAACACCTTTCTCTGCTTTACCATTCGACTGAGCATACAAAGGACTGGATGTGATGTGTTGAAAGTCATAATGTGCTGCAAACTGTTGCCACTCCTTACAGTTGAAGCACGGACCATTGTCGCTAATGGCAATCCTGGGAATTCCATGTCTGGCGAAGATGGATTTCACATGCATTATGACACTGCTTGCTGTGGTGCTTGAGAGCAGCGCCAACTCAGGATAGTTAGAATAGTAGTCAATCACTATTACATAGTTTTTACCATTTAAATGAAAAAGGTCCATACCAACCTTTTGCCATGGTGCTGTTCGGATGTCAGCTACTATCATTGGTTCCTTTGCTTGTTTGCTTTGGTGTTTCTGACATGTCTCACATTTGCCTATCATGTTCTCAATGTCCTTATTTATGCCAGGCCAATAAACAGTGTCTCTTGCTCTCCTTTTGCATTTTTCAATTCCGAGGTGTCCCTCATGAATCCTTTTGAGCATGTCTTGACGTAGAGCCTGTGGAATGACTATTCTGTTCTGTTTTAGTAATAGTCCACTTGCGACGCTCAATTCTGACCTTATGTGAAAATATTTTGGACAGGAACCTTTTGGCCAACCATGATGAATTTTCTCTATTACTGTTTGTAATACTGTTTCTTTTACTGTTTCTTCTGCTATTTGCTTTGATTTTGTGTCTGACATGGGCAGCGCAGCAGTGACCATACTCACATGAACATCCACGTCTTCTTCAGTAGAGCTCACATGACTCATTGTGGGTGCTCGGGATAGTGCATCTGCTAACACTATGTATTTGTCCGGTGTGTAGATCAGTTCAAAATCATATCTTTGCAGCTTCATCATGAGTTGTTGAATCCTTGGAAACATCTCATTCAGGTTCTTTTTTATGATGGCAACCAGTGGGCTGTGGTCTGTCTCAGCTGTGAAGGTGGGAAGTCCCTATATGTAGCCATGAAACTTTCCTAGTCCAACTACCAAGCCTAGACATTCCTTTTCAAACTGGGCGTATCGACACTCAGTATCAGTCATAGACCTGGAGGCATAGGCAACAGGCTTCCAATCTTCACCCTCTCCTTGTAGCAAGACCGCACCTAGGCCATCTTTTGATGCGTCCGTTGACACTTTGATTCTTTTTGTTGGGTCAAAGAAGGTGAGTACAGGTGTGGTTGTCAGCACTGTTTTGAGGTTTATCCACTCTTGTTCATGTCTTTCTGTCCATGCGAACTCATTTGTTTCACGTAGCAGGTCTCGCAGACAGGCTGTCTTGGCTGACAAGTTAGGAATGAACTTTCCAATGAAGTTTATCATCCCCATGATGCGTAGCGCTCCTTTTTTGTCAGTGGGTCGGGGCATTTTGTGTATGGCATTTACTTTTTCCATATCTGGCTCTATTCCTTTACCAGATAGATTATCTCCTAGGAAAGTGACTTCCTGGACGCCAAACTGACACTTGGCTTTGTTGAGCTTCAGTCCATTCCGGCGTATGCTCTGCAGCACTTTAGTCAGTCTCTCATTGTGTTCTTTCAATGTGGAGCCCCAGATAATGATGTCATCAACATAGACCCGAACTCCTTCCAGACCTTCAATTATGTGTTCCATCGCTCTATGAAAGATTTCAGATACAGATATTATCCGAAAAGGCATTCGGAGGAAACAATACCTGCCAAATGGTGTGTTGAAGGTACAGTATTTGGTGCTCTTTTCATCCAGTTTTAGTTGCCAAAATCCTTGTGAGGCACCGAGCTTTGTAAAGTATCTGGCACCTGACATTTCACTAGTGATTTCTTCTTGCTTGGGAATCTGGTAGTGTTCACATTTTATGTTTGCATTTAAGTCCTTTGGATCCATGCATATTCTTAGATCATTGTTCTTTTTCTTTACACATACCATAGAGTTAACCCAGTCTGTTGGCTCTTCGACTTTCCTGATGACTCCTAGTGTGGTCATTCTGTCCAGTTCTTTCTTGAGCCGGTCACGCAGGGGTGCTGGAACTCTTCGTGGAGCATGTACCACTGGCTGAGCATCCTCCTTTAGCTGGATCTTGTAAGTGAATGGAGAACTCCAAATCCTTTGAACACATCCTGGAAATTATTTACTACAGAATCCACTGAGTCATCTGGTCTGTTTATGGCACAGTTTATATGGTATACTCTCTTGATCAGTTCTAAGTCCTCACAAGCTTTGTCACCCAGTAGTGAATCAAGTCCTTCAGCAACAACAGAAAACATGAGATGATGCACTTTGTCTTTGACTGTCACTTTAAGTCTGCATACACCTAAGCTATCTATTTTCTGTCCATTATAGCACTTCAGTAGTACTGACTTTTTCTGTATTTTGGGCTTTTCTTTCATGTTTTTAATGTCACTCATACTGATTAAGTTTGCTTTTGCCCCAGTGTCTAGTTTCAATGTAACTAATGCTCCATTTACCTGCAGTGGGATCATCCATTTGTCCTCTTTTACTGCACTGACGTTATGTTCAGCATTGTTTATTCCTGAGAGCTGCACATTTTCTGTATCCTTTTCTATATTGTCACATGACACCATTCCTACAAAAAATGTCTCACTTAAATCAGTGTCCTCAATCACATTAACTCAGACTTGTTGCCCTTTCTTTGTTTTTACTTTTGAAAAGCATTGTTTGGCAAAGTGATTCTTTCCATGACATGTTGTGCACATTTTTCCAAATGCTGGGCATTGTTTTAACTGGTGTTTGTAACCACAGCATTTACAATTAAAAATTTCATCCTCCGATTGCTTTTCATTTCTATTCTGCCCACGTTCCTTTCCTTTGTAGGACACAGCACCGACAGCAGCACTGACTACAATCGCATCATTATTGATTTCACTGAAAGTCTTCGCATGCTGTCGAGCTAGCTCACTGGCTTGGCATATTTTCACAGCATTTTTCAATGTCAGTTTGGTTTCTCTCAACAGACGTTCCCTGACCTTTTTATCATGAATACCAAACACAATTTGGTCACGAATCATGGATGCTTTCAGCTCAGAGAAATTACATGTCTGTGCTTTCAGTTTCAGATCAGTCACAAAGCTATCAAAAGTCTCATTTTGCCGCTGTGTCCTTGAACAGAACACATACCTCTCATAGGTTTCATTCTTTTTGGGAGAACAATGTGTATCAAATTTCTTTAGCACATCGTCTAAATTTTCTCTGTTCTCCTCTGGATTAAATACAAATGTATTAAATACCTCTATCACCTGTGGGCCTGCAACCGTGAGCAGCAACGCTATTTTCCTTGCATCTGGCTTCGTACCGTACCCGATGGCAGCAATGTAGAGTTCAAATTGTTGTTTAAAAGTCTGCCAATTGTAGTCGACATTTCCTGTGAGTTTCAAATGCTCTGGTGGCCTCAAATTCTCCATGTCACGTTGCACAATATTCAGCAGATCTTACCAATCCTGGTAGCATGTTATGTTCATTAATAACTAGTAGTTTTTATTAAGAACAGTTAGCTTTTGCTAGACACTTATTGAGCACATGTGGACGAGGTACAGTATCTGTAGAGGCCTCCATCTTGACTGCTGCCTTGTGGGTAGCCTGGTGCATCATGGGTAGCCCACTCTTATATACATACAGCACCACCTAGTGTACCATTCCAGAATGACAGGTTACTGATCATTACAGGGAGGGTGGGAAAGCAAGAGGTGTATGCGAGAAGGAGGATAATGTAGGAAGATATTAGCATCTTGTATCCTTTCAGCCCCACCGCTGGCCAAGGGCTCAGTGATGCCCCTGCCAAGAATGGCCAGCACCGCATCCTCCAAGGGGGTGAGGTGAGGCTAGGAATGGGAGGTGTGCCTCGTACTTGGTACAGATTGTTGGTAGGTGAGTGATTGGGGGGAGGGGGAGTCGTGCATTGAGAAGTGCACTGAGAGGCTAGTGGTGCAATTGGTAGGAGATGACTTCTGAAGATGCATTCACTGACCTTGATCACTGGTCTGAGGTCATGAAGCTTCTTTGGGCACTGGAGCCAGGTCATGGGGGCGACACTGAAATGACAGCCTCGATTTAACAGAAGGCTGTTCGTGCTGCAATGACC
This sequence comes from Somniosus microcephalus, assembly GCF_052327205.1. Lineage (NCBI taxonomy): Eukaryota > Metazoa > Chordata > Chondrichthyes > Squaliformes > Somniosidae > Somniosus > Somniosus microcephalus. Next base: position 83,930,238 of record NC_140996.1, on the reverse strand, counting down.
CTCTGGCCACGTTATACTGGAGCCTCCTGCCGGGGTCAACACCACCAGAACGTCATTGCACAGTGAGTTTAGCGCTGAGTAAATGTTAATTAGTCCCCAGTGCAAATTTGCCGGTTCTGCCAGGGCCACCATTTTCGGCAACCGTTAACACCTGCCCGCAGTGGCACCGGCAGGTTTTTAAAGATATCGAATTTCCAGGCCAACTATGTTTTAATCTCCAACAATGCTACAGTATTACCATTACCAATGATATAACACACACCTGGAGGATTCATGTTGGGCCAGAAATTGGTGAACGGGGCTTGCCGCGCGTGCAAGTCCCGTATATGCACTTACCCCGCGCTACTGCCGATCAGCTCCAGGGACGCCTGGACTTGGTGTTTGAAAAAGAAGAATCCCGGGCAGCGTATGACATCACGCCGCCCAGGAGTGCAGCCAGCGTGAAGCCAGGAGCGTGCAGTGCAAGTGAGACACGCCCCTTGAGGTCTCAGTTTCACTGGACACGCCCCCAATGTTTCTGTCAAGCTGCTAAGCATTTTTACATGCAAAGCAGCAGTTTAAATAGGTTTTTGGAAGTTTTTTGAAGATTTTGGTAACTTTTATAAACTTTTTAAAATGTTTACATTATTTTGAGTAATCTGAAGTAGTTTTAAAGAGAATTAAAGCAATTTAAAGACTTTTAAAAGCCCTAAAAGAATGTTTTTAATTCCATTTATTTATTTAGCAATGTCGTCGTCATACGTGTCTTCACACTGTTCCCTTTGGGGAACTGTATGAAGTGGTGGAAGGATTTATGGCCATGATTAACGCTCATTCCGTGACCGTAACCATCTTTGAACCAGCCATTAAGGCGGTTAGTCCTATGGCGGGAGGGTTTTACGGGCTCCCACAAGCTATACAAGGAGGGGGGACCACCCACACCCACGGACGCAAATATCCCACTGGATGTCAACCCAGAATTTAGAGCCGGAGCTCCGACTCCACTTGCTGGGACTGTCTGGAGCGGGGTTCAAAACCCTACCCTGATCTGGCCCAGCGGCGGGGATCCTACCGCTATGACAAAGGCCCAATCCGATTAGCAACATGAAATGGCAGCATAGGGCTCCAGTCACGGAGAGGGAAAAGGCGCAGGAAACGTATGGGTGTCACCTTTTGTGCGGAGTGGGCCTTTTGCGTAGCAGTAAGCATCCCCGCCTCTGGGCCAGAAGGAGTAGGGTTTTGAACCCCACTCCAGACAGTCCCGGCAAGTGGAGTCGGAGCTCCAACTTTAAATTCTGGGTGGACATCCAGCGGGATACTTGCGTCCGTGGGTGTTGGTGGCCCCCCCCCCCTCAGATGGGTTGTGGGAGCCCGTAAAACCCTCCCGCCATAGGACTAACCACCCTAATGGCTGGTTCAAAGATGGTTACGGTCACGGAATGAGCGTTAATCACGGCCATAAATCCTTCCACCACTTCATACAGTTCCCCAAAGGGAACAGTGTGAGGATACGTACGATGATGACCTCTTGCGCAATGCACCTCCTTGGACCCTCAGTCGCAGATGCGAGGGGGCAAGTCGTGCAATTGTTAAATTTTTCATTTTATTGACATGTAAAATGTTGGCCCAGTAATTCCCTTCCAAATGCGCGAGTACGGTCGGGGTACTTACGCATCTGGCCAGATGAAATGCCGGTTTTCAGCATGCACAGTGCATGTGGAGAAAACCGGCATTTCCTGTCCTCTGAACGAAGGGGTTCAGAGGCAGAACGCGTGCGACTGCACAGACAGCGCGTGCGCAGTATAATTCGCCGCTTTCATTAATGCTTTCAGTGAGGTCAAGTCATTACAACTTACACATGAAAAAAGCATGGGTACAGTTCTTCCAGAGGCTGCGGAGGAAGATATTTATTATCGTGGAGCTTCTGAAAGTATGTATGTCTGTATATATTCCTTTGCGTGGTATGTATATATTCCTTTACTTATGTGTATGAATGTATTATTTAATTATGACTTTCAGAGAAAGTAACTTATTGGAAAATCATAATTAAAAACATACATTCATACACATTAGTAAAGGAATATAAAACATACATACATATACGTAAAGGAATATATGTGGACATACATACATAACTCATTCTCACATTCCATTCACACAGCCACAATTGCTCCTTCTACCTACCGTTCTGAAAACCCTTAAAAAAAAAAAAAATTTAACTTTAAAACTTACTTAAAATTTCTTAAAATAACTTCCCTCCCTTTCCCAAACAAAAATATTGCATTTCAGAAGCTCCACGATAAAATATATCTTCCTCCGCTGCCAATGAACAACTTTACACTTGCTTTTTTCAAATGTAACTTCTAAGGACTTACCCTCACTGAATCCATCATTGAAATCCACAAAGTTCACTGCGCAAGCGCTGCCTGTGCAGTCGCACGCGCTGTGAATAGACCTCGGGTCTGGAAATGCCAGCGTTCCCCGCATGCGCTGTTCCTGCTCAACGCCGGCATTTCCAACGGCCAAATGCGTGAGTACCCCGACCGTACTCACGCTTCTGGCTGCGAATTTCTGGCCCGTTATATTTTTACTTTGCTGGCAAATTAATTAATGCAAATTAAAATATTAAAATATAAAAGAAAATGCATTGCATAAATTCATAGTTTAATCAGCATTTTATGTAGAAATTGCTGCTAGTGTCAAAATTAATATCCACTCTCTCAGGTGGACGTAAAAGATCCCATGACACTATTTCGAAGAAGAGTAGGGGAGTTCACCCCGGTTTCCTAGCCAAAAGTTATCCCTCAACAAGCATCATCAAGAAACAGATTATCTGATCATTATCACTTTGTTGTTTGTGAGATCATGCTCTGTGCAAATTGGCTGCCGTGTTTCCTACATTACAACAGTACTTCATTGGCCATAAAGCACTTTGGCAAGACCTGAGGCCATGAAAGGTACTATATAAATGCAAGTTCTTTCTTTTATTGGTGCTAAACTTCGAAGCTTCCTCAAGGAGCAAATAAAGGGTGGGCGCCAAAAGTTTCAGCACATGTAATTCAGAAAGATTTCCAATTGGATGGCACTTTGAAGGGCTCAAAGTTGCCAGAGAACTAGCTTCAAAATATATCACCAAAATAAACACTATCTCATGCATTAAGTATGTATACGGGAGATTTATTACAGCCTTTTTTAGGTCCCAGACCAGCACCTGCTGAAAAAGTCCCTACCAACTCCCATACCTCCACTCCCTGCTCAATGGAGAACATATCACATGATCACACTTTCTCTGGTTTACCCTTGACCGGCTTTGTGGGTAAGTCAGGAGTTACATGCCAGCATGCAGACTTTTTCTACGACAGCTTTATACCATTAAGCACTTCCTTTTTTTTCATTAGAACAATGCTGATTATGAGGTGACATGTGACATCACCACTGTTTCTCAATTGTCAAACTACTTGTCTGATACCCAGTAACAGATGAGCAGAAATTTCCTCCAACTAAATATTGGGAACACCGAAGCCATTGCCACAAATTCTGTTCCCTAGCCACCGACTCCATCCCTTTCCTTGGCAACTGCCTGAGGCTGAACCAGACCGTTTGCAACCTTGGTGTCGTATATGACCCGAGATGAACTTCCGACCACATATCCACGCCATCACCAAGACTGCCTACTTCCACTTCCACACTATTGCCCGTCTCTGCCCTTGCCTCAGCTTATCTCCTGCTGAAACCCTCATCCATGCCTTTGTTACCTCTAGACTTGACTATTCCAACGTTCTCCCGGCCAGCCTCCCACCTTCCACCCTCCATAAACTTGAGCTCATCCAAAACTCTGCTGCCCGTGTCCTAACTCGCACCAAGTCCCGTTCACCCATCACCCCTGTGCTCACTGACCTACGTTGGCTCCCGGTCCGGTAATCCCTCAATTTTAAAATTCTCATCCTTGTTTTCAAATCCTTCCATGGCCTCATCCCTCTCTATCTCTGTAACCTCCTCCAGGCCTACCACCCTATGAGATCTCTGTGCTCCTGCAATTCTGGTCTCTTGCGCATCTCCGATTTTAATCGCTCCACCATTGGCGGCCGTGCTTTCAGCTGCCTGGGCCCTAAACTCTGGAATTCCTTCTCCGCCTCTCTATCTCTCTCCTCTTTTAAGAGGCTCCTTGAAACCTACCTCTTTGACCCAGTTTTTGGTCACCTGTCCTAATATCTCCTTCTGTGGCTCGGTGGTATCTTTTGTTTGATAATGCTCCTGTGAACCGCCTTGGGATGTCTTATTATGTTAAAGGCGTTATATAAATGCAAGTTGTTATTTTTGAGAGAAGGATTTTAAATTACGAAAGTGTGGGCAGAGTTTACAGAAATAGACTTGGTTCCAGTAGTTGAGGGATCTAGAATGAGGGGCCGTAGATACAAGATTAAATGTAGGAATTTTTAAAAATTCATTCTTGGGATATGGGCATCGCTAGCAAGGTAAGCATTTATTGCTCAATCGTCCTTGCTTTGAGAAGGTGGTATTGAGTCGCCGCCTTCTTGAATCGCTGCAGTTCATGTGGTGAAGCTACTCCCATATTGCTGTTAAGTAGGGAGTTCCAGGATTTTGACCCAGCAATGATGAAGGCATGGCAGCAGCCAAGTCAGAATGGTGTATAATTTGGAGGGGAACTTGGAGGTGATGGTGTTCCAATGCGCCTGCTGCTCTTTTCCTTCTAAGTGGTAGGGTTGAGAGTTTGGGACGTGCTGTGAAAGAAGCCTTGGCAAGTTGCTGCAGTGCATCTTGTAGATGATACACACTGCAGCCACGTTCTGTCAGTGGTGGAGGGAGTGGATGTTTAAGGTGGTGAATGGGCTGCCAATCAAGCAGACTGTTTTGTCCTGGTTGGTTTCAAACTTCTTGAGTGTTGATGGAGCTGCACTCATCCAGGCAAGGGGAGACTATTCCATCACACTCCTGACTTGTGCCTTGTAGGTAGTGAAAAGGAACTTGGGAACTTGGGGAATCAGGAGGTGAGCCACTTGCCACAGAATACCCAGCCTCTGACCTCTCTAGTAGCCATGGCATTTATGTGGCTGGTCCAGTTGAGTTTCTGGTCAATGGTAAATTTATTTCTCATCAATTTAGAAGAGCACAGGAGAAATTTCTGCACACAGAGAGTTGTGAGGCTGTGGAATTCACTTCCACTGTTAGTGGTTGAGGCAGAGTCTATGCCAACATTCAAGATTGGACTGGATAGATGGGTGAATGTATGTAAAGATGTAATTAGGCCTACAGTCAAGCCCAGTTAAATGAATACAAAAGCAAAATACACCGAATGCTGGAAATATGAAATAAAAACCGAAAATGCTGGAAATACTCAGTAGGTCAGGCAGCATCTGTGGAGAGAGAAACAGAGTTGACCTTTCAGGATCATAGAAATTTATGGCACAGAAGGAGGTCATTCGACCCAATCTTGTCTGTGTTGGTTGAAAAAGAGCTATCCAGCTTAATCCCACTTTCCAGCTCTTGGTCCGTAGCCTTGTAGGTTACGGCACTTCAAGTGCATATCCAAGTACTTTTTAAATGTGATGAGCATTTCTGCCTCTACCACCCTTTCAAGCAGTGTGTTCCAGACCCCCACCACCCTTTGAGTTAAAAAAGTTCTCTTCAACTCCCCTCTAATCCTTCTACCAATTACTTTAAATCTATGCCCCCCTGGTTATTGACCTCTCTGCTCAGGGAAATAGTTCCTTCCTATCCACTCTATCTGTGCTCCTCATAACCTCAATTAAGTCTCCCCTCAGCCTCCTCTGTTCCAAAGAAAACAACCCCAGTCTATCCAATCTGCCCTCATAGTTAAAATTCACTGGTCCTGGCAACATCCTCGCAAATTTCCTCTGTACCCTCTCTAGTGCAATCACATCTTTCCTTTAATGTGGTGACCAGAACTGTACACAATACTCTAGCTGTGGCCTAACTAGCGCTTTATACAGTTCAAGCATAACCTCTCTGCTCTTATATTCTATGCCTTGGCTAATAAAGAAAAGTATCCTGCATGCCTTCTTAACCACCTTATCTGCCAGTTCTGCTACCTTCAAGGATCTGTGGACATGCACGCCAAGGTCCCTCTGTTCTTCTACATTTCTCAGTATCCTACCATTTATTGTGTATTCCCTTGCCTTGTTAGCCCTCCCCAAATGCATTACCTCACACTTCTCTGGATTGAATTCCATTTGCCTCTTTTCTGCCTTATCGTCAGAACTGGAAAAGTTAGAGATGTAAGCAAATACATAGGCAGGGAAAGGAGAGAGGGGAGGAAAGAACAAAAGGAAAGGTCTGTGATAAGGTGGAAGGCAGGAGAGAATAAACGACAAAAGGGATTATGGTGCTAAAATAAGGCGCGTCACCTACCCCCTCTGATCCAGCAGGGTCCTTATTTAAATATGCATATTCGGTCTGATGATGTCATCAGGACACGATCTGCAATTACAACCTGAGGCCTGAGCTGGCGGGGGGTGGTGCAGTGTCGGTCCCTCATCAGGCAAACCTGTCGGGAGTCGGATCCTGGGCCAGAAGAGGCCCAGAAGGTAAGTTCTATGTTTTATTTTAGGTTGCATTGTGGCCAGCCATATGCACACCCCAGATCGCTGGCCAGGTAGTCAATGTGGCCGGTTGTTGGGTGGGAGTCTGCATAGATTTATTTAAATGAGGCCCTACTGTTAAGATCGGCAGGGTCTCCACATCCCTGGCCTTGCCAGGTTCATCGCCCACTACCTGGCTCCCCCACACCACTTCCACCTCCCCCTGCATCCTGCCCCCCTCCACCCCCGTGAAAATTGAGGTATCTGTCTCTGTGAATAATGGACCATTTGGGTGATATGTGCTGTTTCTTTGTTATAGATTCTATGTAATTCTTTATGATCACCCTCAGCAATGGCTTTAACTAAATTATATATCATCAGTATAAAACATACATGCAGATCCTGATAAACTCCTCAATTACACAGCTGTGGAAATCACCATGGAATTTCTTTCTCGGCATATTGTTCTCTTATTTCCTTTCTGATTTTTCCCCTTGTTTTTATTATATTGGAATGAATATTTGGTGAAACTTGACCTTGTGTGATAGTGTAAAATGGCTGATACTGAATCGACAGCACAAATGCCCAATTTACATCTCTCCCGAGTTTTATTTACATTGGCACTGAGATGTCCACAAATTTTTGATTCTCTACCAAAGAAATTGAAATGATGCAAAATTCTAGGGATTCGTCGTATAATTTATATTAGCATGAAATACAATGCTTGGATTGGAATTCTACACAACTGCAGGTAACAGCAGTCGGTTGACAAACCATTGCACCGCAACCTAATGAATTATTAATTTAGAAATTCACTGAGCAAAAACCACAGAAAACTTTACAAATAATACTTTACATTAAAATAATTGGTCTTCTTAAACTCTCTCTGACTCTGAAGGAAAGTTCTCAATGGTTGGAGCCATGTTCAACATGTTGAGCATTCAAGGTATATCATGTTGTGATGATGAATTCTGTACAATGGAAATAATGTGAAGTGGTTTGGTTCACTGAAGCTCTATGTTTAGGTCTGAATTATGTTTGGTTCTGGTGTTGATTGGAGTCCTGCTTTGTTGATAAACTGAGAGTGCTGTTTGAACTGACTGTGTGACACCATAGATGCTGTCACAAGATGCTATAGGTTTATTTTGATTTCAATGGAAATAAAAATCAGGAAAGATGTAAATCGGGCGGCCGATTTGCTATCACCAATTTTACACTACTGCACAAAGTCAAAATGACCCCAGGTCACGTCACAAGGAGCAGTGCGATCCCAGGCTCTATATATCACACAGCCTCAACCTGACTATTGTGGGTTTCCCAACACTGAACACAAAGGAACAAGACACTACATATAAAATCTAATTAGCATATATTGGCCCAGAACTTGGTGTCGGGGGCTTGCCGCACGTGCAAGCCCCCGATGTGCACTTACCCGGCGCGCCGACATCTGAAACCTGGCCCGCAGTGGATTTCCTGTCAGTGGCCCGGTTCTGATGTCGGCGCGCTGTGCTAACTTGACCCAGCAGCGTAGTTAGTGCGATGTGCCAGCTGGGATCAGGTGAGCACTGTTCAGCCAATCAGGGGAGGGGAAACTTCATTCATAAGTTTAAGAGTACGAACTGTCAAACTCATGAGAAGTACTGCACCCCAAAACACCACTTAAACTTTAAATAAAATTTCAAAAAACATCCCAATCATTAAATTAAGTATAAATAAGTTTAAAAAAATAATTTAAACAATAATTTTTTTTTTGAAAAAAATAAATTTTTAATAAAAAGGGTCTAAAACTAAACTTACCTTATTGTAGATTCTTTAAAATAATAAACCTGTGGAACAAAAATTTCTAAATTGCACTAAAACACCACTTACTTGTAAAAATAAATACTTACGTGTGCTTTTTACAAGCGTAAAGACCGGAGGCCTTTACACATGCGCAAATCCCCCAAAACAGAGGAAATCCAAGACGCACGTGCTGCCCCCTACAGCGCACGCGCTAGCCTCTTCAACTCTTGGGTTAGAGGAGAGGAAATGCCGGTTTTCAGCGCATGCGCTGTGCATGCTGAAAACCGGCATTTCCTCCGGCCAGACGCATGAGTACCCCTTCCGTACTCACGCGTTTGGGAAGGAATTACTGCCCCATTAGATGGAGTGAGTTCAAGTGTAGCTCAGTCTTGTGGCAGTGCTTTCATTGATCATGATGTCATCAATGGCTAGGCAGTATAGGAGCAGCATATTTTTCAAAATTATTTTTATTACATCATTAGAGATAATTTCTCACTTATGAAAACACTGGAATCTTTCAGTTATTGATTTGATGAGTGCCTCCCCACTCTTTTCCCTGTACAGACATATTTCATAAATACAATCTGCAAAACATGTGAAAGTTCAATATTACTTTATGTTGATGCCTTTCATGCCTAAATCAAACTAAGGTGATACCCCTGCTCAATTAAGTTACGCCAAAGCTTTGATGTCTATCCAATATTCTGTATAAATACTTCTATATAAATTCAATGAAACATAGAATTAAATAATTACAAACACTTTGAGCACAATAAAGTTTCATCCAATTCATCCACCAATATTTATACTACTGGGATCTTCTCCTTGCTCTTAAATTTTTTTTAAAATTATAGTTTTAAATAGACAAGCTCTGATTAGACTACACTTGAGTATTGTGTCCTGTTCCAGTTGCGGAGAAAGAAGAGAGACATTCAAGTGCTGGAGGCAGTGAGGGAAAAGCCACAAGACTGATTCCCAGGGTCAGGGGTCTGAGTTATGAAGAAAGACTGGAGAGATTTGGGCTTTTCAGCCTCGAAAGGAGGTAACTGAGAAGCGGTCTTATAGAGGCACACAAGATAGTAAATAGCACAGAAAAGGTTAATCCAGATTACTATTTTAAATTAAACAGTGGAAGTAGGACAAGAGGACACAAGCTCAAACTCACAAATGGCAACTTTAGCACTGATATCAGGTGGTTCTTCTTCACACACAGAGCAATCAACAATTGGAATAGACTCCAGACAGAGTAGTGGAGATGCATACCCTGAAATCATTCAAGAAACAACTAGATGCAGCAATGCGGGGAGTGTAGGGTTGTTCTGGATGGATGTAATAAGATGAGCCATGTAAGTATGTTGTGATTTCATGATATACACATTTGCAGCTAAGATAAAACAAAAGTATGAGGGTCTGTTATTTATTAATTAACTCCAGTTCTGCAATTTTTTCCACAGCATGCTATAGGGAGCAATTTATTAACCAGCTGATGAACTCATTCATAGTTCAATTATGATTATTCACTGTATTGCATTAAATATCCTTGCACACACTTTTCAAATTATAGTATTGATATTAAAATGAAGAAAACTTCTTATAAAACCAATCTTAGGTTAACATACCTCATTCAGCAATTGCAGTTACTCTTTTAAACTGGTTGGGCAGCCAGCTAGATAGAGTGCACAGTGTTCTTTTTGTTTTGATCTTCAAGGCAGTGTGATTGTTGTCTCTTATTATGCATTTTATGGTGTTAAAGAACCTTTGCTACTGAGGAGTGGGACCAGTCTCTGAATTGTGTAGATCCATGACTAGGAAATTTCTACATTTCCAGTACAATGTGTTATGTTCATAAATAAATAGACATTTTCATTATGAACAGCTAGCTTGAGCTAGTCATTTATTCAGCCATGTGGACTAGTTTACAGGCATCCATCTTGCCTACTGCCTTGTGGGTAGCCCACGACTAAACATACAGCTCCACCTAGTGTACCATTCTAGAATGACATGTTACTGATCATTACATCCCCCTTTCTTTGAGGTTAAACAAAATCAATATCAATCAATCATAACGACATAAACATCTTCATAACAGTCAACACATTTTCAAAGCTTTACTTTATGAACTCTAAGCTTTTCATTCTTTTATATAGCTTTCTTTGTACTCAAAGATTAAGTCTATCAGGCTTTTTTACTTCACGTGTGGATCTTCTCAGCACAGGTAAGTCTGATGTGTTTTCATGAGAGCCTGTATGTGTGTTTGTGTTAGATTGTTCTGGTGGTGAGTGACAAGATTCAGTTGCGGCATTGTCATCGATTTGCTCTTGGATAGTTTCTTGTGCTTTCAGGAGGGAACGACGGTTCCTCCTGAGAATCTGTCCTTCCTCAGTTCTAACAGTGTATGACCTTGGTCCTACTTCCTCAAGAACTGTAGCTTTCCTGTTCCATGCATCTGGATCCTCAATCCTGACAACATCATCCCTTGTCAATGGCTTCAGAGTTTTGGATGGTTTGTCATAGTGTGATTTCTGTTTCAGCTTTAACAGTTGAAGTCTCTGTCTCAGTTCCTTACTCTGCTTTTCTTTTGCACAGCAGGGTAGTGTGGTGCGCAACTTGCGACCCATTAGGAGTTCAGCAGGTGAAGAACCAGAGTCTAAAGGTGAGGCTCGGTAGCTCAGCAGGGCGAGATAAGGATCAGACTTGCTTTCTGTTGCTTTCTTCAGTAGCTGTTTGAGAACTTGAACACCTTTCTCTGCCTTACCATTCGACTGAGCATACAGAGGACTGGGTGTGATGTGTTGAAAGTCATAATGTGCTGCAAACTGTTGCCGCTCCTTACAGTTGAAGCACGGACCATTGTCGCTAACGGCAATCTTGGGAATTCCATGTTTGGCGAAGATGGATTTCACATGCATTATGACACTGCTTGCTGATGTGCTTGAGAGCAGCGCCATCTCAGAATAGTTAGAATAGTAGTCAATCACTATTAGATAGTCTTTACCATTCAAATGAAAGAGGTCCATACCAACCTTTTGCCATGGTGCTGTTGGTAAGTCAGCTACTATCATTGGTTCCTTTGCTTGTTTGTTTTGGTGTTTCTGACATGTCTCACATATGCCTATCATGTTCTCAATGTCCTTATTTATGCCAGGCCAATAAACAGTGTCTCTTGCTCTCCTTTTGCATTTTTCAATTCCGAGGTGTCCCTCATGAATCCTTTTGAGCATGTCTTGACATAGAGCCTGTGGAATGACTATTCTGTTCTGCTTTAGTAATAGTCCACTTGCGACACTTAACTCTGACCTGATGTGATAGTACTTTGGACAGGAACCTTTTGGCCAACCATGATGAATGTTCTCTAGTACTGTTTGTAACACTGTATCTTTTACTGTTTCTTCTGATATTTGCTTTGATTTTGTGTCTGACACGGGCAGCGCAGCAGAGACAATACTCACATGAACATCCACGTCTTCCTCAGTACAGCTCACATGACTCATTGTGGGTGCTCGGGATAGTGCATCTGCTAACACTATGGCCCCGATTTTCTGGCCGCCGTGAGGCGGCTTTTCATGCGGCCGGGGGCCGAAAATCGGCGAAAAAGTGGGTCGGGACCCCCCCCCCGCCTGATTCTCCACCCCGTCTGACTTTCGGTCTGCCGTTTCCGCGCGCCCCGCTTCAGTCCCGGCCGCCGCTGGTGGGACTGGTCGTCGGAGCACTAACAAGCAATTATCTGCTTGTTGAAGTGGATTTTCCTGTGCCGTTGCGACTTTGGGGCTTTCCCCACCTGAAGCCCGCCTGCGGGGAACCCCGCTGCTGAGAGCTAGCATGAAAACAGCTGGCTTGCTTGCTTGCAGCAGCAGGTCGCTGAGGACTGAAGAGATTTAAATCGGCAGCATTTGCAGGCTGCAGGAACTTGTTGATCAAGGCTTGGGGGAACTTTTTGAAGCCTTAGGAGCAGCTGCAGAAAGTTGGAGCCTCACACACTTCTCCAGTGTGAGCTCCTGGGAAGCCCCTCTCACCACCCTAACTCAGCGCCCCCTCAACGGAGGCATCTGCCAGAAGCATGGGAGGCCTTTGGGACGTTCCCTTCCTGGCATTAGAGAATCTCCAACAACAGAGGCGGCAGCAGCAGATCCAGGAACAGCAGGATGAGCACCAGGAGCACCAGGCTGCTGCTCACTCACCTGAAGCTGCATAGGCCAGAAGGGGCCAGCGCTTGGAAGTGGCTTGAGAGCACCTTGCTGCGCTTTAGGGGGCCAGTGGGAACCGTTACTGCACTGGCAGTCCTACTCAGAAGGACTTCCATGAAGATCTGGTTTCTCTGTGCAACAGATGGCCAACGCTCCTCAAGAGATGTCATTCTCTTATGAGCACTCACCATGTTTTCCGTACCCTGGCGAGTTATCTCCTGCATGGAGGTTGCCAATCTTTCCATGGTGATGCGTTCACGCGCCAATGACTCCACAAAGGCTCTGCTCAAGTTCGCTATGGACTCCTCCATTTGCTCAGCACTCGCAGCGACCCTGGAGACAAAACCTGCCAGAGACTCCTGCATCTGTGCATGGAGATCCATCACCTCTTATCTTGCGGATGGACCCAGAGGCAGAGGGTCATCATACAGCACAGCTGCGCTGAGCTGGCAGAGTCCTGCGCCCTCCGACGAGGACTCTCCACTGCTGTCCCTGTCTCGAGAATCTGCTGAGGCTCACTTGTGAGCTGTGAAACACCAGGTGACAACACTACTCTATGTCCCGAAGGTCCCCCCGAGGTGTGAGTGTCTGCGCTGGTGCTGGGTGCGCTTTCTTCTGCTGATGCTGCGCCCTCAGTGGTTGGAGCTTCCTCTGAGGAGTCTGACTGCACAGCCTCTTCCTCCTCCACAGTGAGGACGGGGGCTCTGGATGGTACTGTGAGGGAGTAAAGGAAGGAGATAGAGATATAATGCCAGGGTTCTTCTGGTGACTCCCAGCAAGTTGGAATCTGCTGACACCTGCATCCATGCAGCATTGGTCTCAGTGGGAGGCCTCTTCCTCCCTGACCTAGGGAAGAGGACCTCCCTGTGGGCCCTAACCCCATCCAATAATGCCTGCAGTGAAGCCTCATCGAATTTGAAGGCAGCTTGGCCTCTGCCGCTGGCAGCAGCTGGTGCAGGCTCCTCTGCCATTGTGCAAGAGTGGTTGAGAAGCCTGCAGAGATGGAGAAGCTTGCTGGACACTTTGAAAGCACCACGAATGATGACATCATAGTGTGGGGATTTCTGACTTGAATTGGACAATTAGCAAGGCTTCCCACATGCTGGGAATTAATTGGCCACTTGAGGGAGAATTGCATGGAGCTGGCTGACACTTTTTTACGTGTGTCAGAAACCCCACATTCGGGGAAATCCGACCATTCCCCACACAAGCCGAAAATCGGGGCCTATGTGTTTGCCTGGTGTGTAGATCAGTTCAAAGTCATACCTTTGCAGCTTCATCATGAGTTGTTGAATCCTTGGAGGCATCGCATTCAGATTTTTTTTACGATGGCAACCATTGGGCAGTGGTCTGTCTCAACTGTGAAGGTGGGAAGTCCATATATGTAGCCATGGAACTTTTCTAGTCCAACTACCAAGCCTAGACATTCCTTTTCAATCTGGGTGTATCGACACTCAGAATCAGTCATAGAGCTGGAGACATAGGCAACAGGCTTCCAATCTTCACCCTCTGCTTGTAGCAAGACCGCACCTAGGCCATCTTTTGATGCATCTGTTGACACTTTGATTCTCTTTGTTGGGTCAAAGAAGGTGAGTACAGGTGTGGTTGTCAGCACTGTTTTGTGGTTCATCAACTCTTGTGCATGTCTTTCTGTCCATGCAAACTCATTTGTTTTATGTAGCAGGTCTTGCAGACAGTCTGTCTTGGCTGACAAGTTAGCAATGAACTTTCCAATGAAGTTTATCATCCCCATGATGCGTAGCGCTCCTTTTTTGTCAGTGGGTCTGGGCATTTTGAGTATAGCGTTTACTTTTTCCATATCTAGCTCTATTCCTTTACCAGATAGATTATCTCCTAGGAAAGTGACTTCCTGGATGCCAAACTGACACTTGGCTTTGTTGAGCTTCAGTCCATTCCGGCGTATGCTCTGTAGCACTTTAGTCAGTCTCTCATTGTGTTCTTTCAGTGTGGAGCCCCAGACGATGATGTCATCAACATAGACCCGAACCCCTTCCAGATCTTCAATTATGTGATCCATCACTCTGTGAAAGATTTCAGATGCAGATATTATCCCGAAAGGCATTCTGAGAAAACAATACCTGCCAAATGATGTGTTGAAGGTACAGTATTTGGTGCTCTCTTTATCCAGTTTTAGTTGCCAGAATCCTTGTGAGGCATCGAGCTTTGTGAAGTATCTGGCACCTGACATTTCACTGGTGATTTCTTCTCACTTGGGAATCTGGTAGTGTTCACGTTTTATGTTTGCATTTAAGTCCTTTGCAGCCATGCATACTCTTAGATCATTGTTCTTTTTCTTTACACATACCATGGAGTTAATCCAGTTTGTTGGCTCTTTGACTTTCCTGATGACTCCTAGTGTGGTCATTCTGTCCAGTTCTTTCTTGAACCGGTCATGCAGGGGTGCTGGAACTCTCCGTGGAGCATGTACCACTGGCTGAGCATCCTCCTTTAGCTGGATCTTGTAAGTGAATGGTAGAACTCCAAATCCTTTGAACACATCCTGGAAATTATTCACTACAGAATCCACTGATTCATCTGGTCTGCTTATGGCACAGTTTATATGGTAGACTCTCTTGACCAGTTCTAAGTCCTCACAAGCTTTGTCACCTAATAGTGAATCAAGTCCTTCAGCCACAACAGAAAACATGATGATGCACTTTGTCTTTAACTGTCACTTTAAATGTGCATACGCCTAAGCTATCTATTTTCTGTCCATTATAGTTCTTCAGTGGTACTGACTTTTTCTGTATTTTGGGCTTTTCTTTCATATTGTTAATGTCACTCATACTGATTAAGTTTGCTTTTGCCCCAGTGTCTAGTTTCAATGTAACTAATGCTCCATTTACCTGCAGTGGCATCATCCATTTGTCCACTTTTACTGCATTAACTTTATGTTCAGCATTGTCCATTCCTGAGGGCTGCACATTTTCTGTCTCCTTTTCGATATTGTCCTACAAAACATGTCTCACTTAAATCAGTGTCCTCAATCACATTGACTTGTTGCCCTTGCTTTGTTTTTACTTTTGAAAAGCATTGTTTGGCAAAGTGATTCTTTCCATTACATTTTGTGCACATTTTTCCAAACACTGGGCATTGTCTTGACTGGTGCTGGTAACCACAGCGTTTACAATTAAAAATTCCTTTCTCCGATTGCTTTGCATTTCTGTTCTGCCCATGTTTCTTCCCCTCGTAGGACACAGCACCGACAGCAGCACTATCACTTACTACAGTCGCCTTATTATTAATTTCACTGAAAGTCTTTGTGTGCTGTTGAGCTAGCTCACTGGCATGGCATATTTTCACAGCATCCTCCAATGTTAGTTCAGTTTCTCTCAACAAACGTTCCCTGACCTTTTTATCATGAATACCAAACACAATCTGGTCACGAATCATGGATGATTTCAGTTCAGAGAAATTACATGTCTGTGCTTTCAGTTTCAGATCAGTAACAAAGCTATCAAAAGTTTCATTTTGCTGATGTGTCCGTGAATGGAACGCGTACCTCATAGGTCTCGTTCTTTTTGGGAGAACAATGTGTATCAAACTACTTTAGCACATCATCCATTTTTTCTCTGTCCTCCTCTTGATCAAATACAAATGTATTAAATACCTCTATCGCCTGTGGGCCTGCAACCATGAGCAGTAACGCTATTTTCCTTGTGTCTGGCATCGTACCAAACCCGATGGCAGCAATGTAGAGTTCGAATTGTTGTTTGAAAGTCCACCAATGGCAGTCGACATTCCCCATGAGTTTCAAACCCTCCGGTGGCTTCAAATTCTCCATGTCGCGTTTCACAATATTCAGCAGATATTACCAATCCTGGTACCATGTTATGTTCATAAATAAAAAGACGTTTTCATTATGAACAGCTAGCTTGAGCTAGTCATTTATTCAGCCATGTGGACTAGTGTACAGGCATCTATCTTGACTACTGCCTTGTGGGTAGCCCACTACTGAACATACAGCTCCACCTAGTGTACCATTCTAGAATGACATGTTACTGATCATTACACAATGCACTTGCAATCTAGTCATTTACTAGTGACAGGCTGAGGCAGCAACACTCATCTGCAGTGGAGTTCAGTTGACGGCACATGTTGGAAGGGGAAATTATACACTTTGTTATGTACTTAGAATCCCTGATGGCTCCGTGAGTAAATGCAATGTTCAGTGTGGTATTGAGCCATACAGACCAGGGAGATCCCAGGTTTAATCCTTGGTCAGTTTTGTGTTATTGATCTCAGCTCGAGTCAGTAGGGACTCTATGATTTACTTCAGGTCCTCTGTGCTGGGGGGAGGGGAGGAGGAGTTGGGGGAAACATCTGTTAACTAGTCAATGACGGCTGCTGAAAATGTCATCTGTATGGACGTAGAATAAGGACAAGATCAGGTGCAGCCTTGATGGCCAAAACAGTTGAATAACCTGACAATTCTGTCGAGGTTCACACATAAATGCTGGCCCTTTAGACAAGGCATCAGGGTCTGGAGTTTCCTCGAGGTTGTTCTGGTACTTCCAGTGCAATTTGCCCGAAATCCGCCAACCAGCACAAAAGATCGAGGAATTTGAAGCGCAAATTACATCCAGCACAAACCGTTTTTCCACACTGGTTTAAAAAGAATCATGTTGGTCACGCCACCAGATCGAATTAATCACCAAGGCGAGTTTCCACTAATTGCGCCCATTTGCGGCCCTTGAAGAGGCTCTTAAAATTAAGGGTTTTTTGTAGGCGCAAGTGAACTAATAAGGCACCTTCTAAAAGCTTTTAAATATTTTTTTTGAATTTACTAAGAAACTGACTACTGTACACCAAT
Organism: Somniosus microcephalus; assembly: GCF_052327205.1. NCBI lineage: Eukaryota > Metazoa > Chordata > Chondrichthyes > Squaliformes > Somniosidae > Somniosus > Somniosus microcephalus. The sequence goes on along the minus strand of NC_140996.1, from coordinate 83,912,899 downwards.
GTAACTAGTAAACGGTACTGTACACCAATGTAACTAGTAAACGGTTCTGTATAGTCTTTTAAAGTCATTTTCAGTTATTTAAAACTGGGTTACTCACAGGTGGTGGACTGGACACTCTGATTGAAAATGCTTATTTTTGTGATAAACCCATTTTCAGCTGTATTAACAAAACTGCACCAAGTAACCACTCTTCAATATATCAAGGAATAACTTTCAATACAATTTTCTTTAAATTACCTTCTGAAGTGCTGCCTAATTGTGCTGGTTCCTGGAAGATTTTACATTTGCCGACAAGCAAATGAGTTTGAGCGAAACTAGAGCAAAAAATTCACTTCTCTAAACTGGCGCAATTTTGAGTGCAATCTGCAACCAAACCGCCGATTGTGCCTAAAGCGGAAACTGTTGACCCAGATGCCATAGCCCTCCCCCAGCATGAGTCACTGCCTGCAGGAGAGGAGCAGAGGAAGTAGGTTTGGAGTTAATGAAGCGAGATTTTCTAAGATTCGGAGAGGCACTAGCAGGGCCTCCCATGCAGCAGGCGACTTATAAGCTAATGGCGGATAATGTACTCGTGATTTTCCAGTAAGCCATCCATTGCCTGTGAGGCCCCGCCAGCTGTCACGGGCACTGGAAAAATGTCACACATAGTCGCTGCAAACCCCCACCGAAATAGTGCTGCGCTAGAGTAACACACGGAGAGTAATGTCAAGAGTATGTACTTAGCAGACTCAGAATGAGAGGGTAATTTCACTAACTCTTCAGTCGCAGCACTCAGCCTCAGTCGGCGGGAGCCTGGGTCTAAAGCGCTGTAGCCCTACCTCCAACCTGTGCTCCCATTTACCGAACATCAGGACTGGGAGCATAGGGTCACGAAGTAAACCCACATGATACCCACTCCCGCCTCATCAATGCACATATATCATTTTGTTTGTAACTGAATTTGATGTGTTATAATATACCATTTAGATTGATTTTAATTTGGTTGTCATCAAGGTAAGTAACAGCAAAAATAAATTTAGAACTTCAGACAATTTAATATCAGGAATAGTTAAAAAAAATTACATCTCATTTTGTTTTACATGCTGCTTCAGTGATTCCCACTCTGTTATGAACTCATCAGTATCAAAGTCAAATCAAGTTCAAAGTGCAAGTCCAGTAACATCATTAATTTAATAATGGAATGAACAATTACAGCATCCTTTGCTCAGGAAGCAGAATAGCCCACTATGACATTGTAACTTAGTAACCAATTATGGCATGTTGTGACATTCTTTGCTTAGGATGCGTACAGGTTTTTGCGATAAACTAACATTAGACCAGCTTGCCGTTACATTCATCCTTTAACTGAAGGCAGATTTCAAACAAAATGACTGTCAGGATTAGTTGAAAGTGCTCAAGTAAATAAAAGCATTACTCCTCCATAAATCATGCTCCATTCAATATTATTTTGACAATGTAGAGGAGTTTTTATTCAGGGGTTGGTTGATCACCTGTATGCAACAAAGTGGAACTTTGTTTTGAGTACTACCTGTATGTATTGGAGCTGATTAAAGGGACTGTTGGTGTTTAAAGGCAATAAGGTGGCTGGAAAGGGCATTAAAAATGATGGAAAACCACGAGATGAGCTAAAACCTCTTTTTCCTGTGCTACTCCCATGTTTAATGCCCTCCAAAAAAGGAAGCAAAATTGATAGCTACAATTGTTTGCAACAGCTGTGGTTGTTTGTTGAGGCCTGTTAATGCCTCATTAATGAGTTTCCAGAGAAGGAGGTGGCAGTTTTCTGCTGGGGGGGAAGTTAAAATGACTAGGTAGTAATTAGGTCACCCACTCAGCTGGAGTTAATTCTGCAATGGAACAGCTAAACTATTTGGCAGACTGTCTATTTAACATAGACTTTGCTGCAATTGTCACATTAACTGTCTCAGCATTGCCCATTGATGGGAGAAGGCTGGGGAGAGCAGGGATCCATCGGAGACAAAGGACCCATCCCACCAACAGCCATGGAAATTTCCAATTGTACTGCTCACTGGCACTTTAAAAGCAGAGAAGCAAACCCTTGAAAACACCCCATGTGCTGCCCAGCTGTACATTTCATTTGTCCACAAGGGAAATAAAAAATCTTCCTTAATGACATTTTCACAACAATAACTTGCATTTGTGTAATGCCTTAAATGTAGAAAAAAACATTCTGAGGCGTAATCATAAAAATGGATGGCGAGCCAAAGAAGGGGTGAGGAGGTGGGTTTTAAGGAAAGTTTCAATGGATGAGATGGAGAGGCGGAAGGGTTTAGGGAGGGAATTCCAGAGCACGGGGCCGAGGCAACTGAAGTCATGGCTGACAATAGTGGGGTGTAGGCGGGGATGCATGAGAGGCCAGAGTCAGAGAATGGAGAGCTTTGAGGAGGGGGAGTGATATAGACTTAATGTCCTTGGTTGTTACTTGATTTATTAAGAGACTGTTTAGCCACTTAAGAGGCATGAAATGTGCAACATTGCATGCTTCTCCCAACTGAGTAGGTTACAGCCCCAAGGCTAACAAAATCCAATAGAGAGAAGTTATTAGGCAGAAAACTGAAAGAATTAGCATTTCTAATCACTACCATTAAAAGAAGCAAAAAAAAATGGTGAGATTAACAGCCCAATTTCTAAAAGTGGAAAATACCCCTCAAGGGTAGCAAATTAGCATGGGGAGGCAAGTGGGGAGCAGCTGAATGTTGCTGCTTCCACCTGTCACTGTGTAGCAATATTATGAATACATTTGTGAGGATGTCTTGTTTGGTATTTTCAGCAAAATTGTAAATGAATTATTTTAGAATTTCACCCCCACAGCATTTCGGTACTAAATCAAAAATGAGGTTACAGTCACAGCAGGTTACTGGATCAATTCAGGTTAGGTATACCGAGGTACTCAAGCAAACCCATCTGCCGAAGATGTAAAAAGCGACCAACAATTGATGTTTACTGGGGGACACTTCAATATGCAGTACCTTTAGCACAAATATTCACTCCCAAAGAGCACCAGAGATCTTGGAAGGATACACAACCATGAAACTCTCAGCAATATACAACATGCAGAAGTGAACAGGTAACAGCCACGGTACTATAAAATATTTTGGCTTCTGTTTTAATCAAACAAAAATCTACTTGCTCTGAGTCATTTTATCTGCCAATTCTGGCTTCAGATTATCAAACACAGAGAGGTAACCCAGAAAATAATATCCTGCTCCATGTGCATTAAGGGCACAAATTATTAAGTTGTCTTCCTGTACAAAGCCTATGTCATTTTCTTAGTGACAGATATGGGGGCTTAAGTAGAGCAATGACTGAGTACTCTGTCCTTTTGCCTTTGGTATTCAGGTTTCAATCCCGTCCAGATTAATGGGATGAATCGTTTCTCTATCTGTCAGTTGTAGGATTCTTAAGTTATATGTCATTCTATGGCCTCTATACAGATAAGACTGGACATTACACAATAGCAAAATACTGTGGATGCTGGAAACCTGAAATAACAACAGAGACGGTTGGGGCCAGGAAACTGGAAACTGTTAAAGTGGCGGGGGGCGTCAGAAGAGTCGCAAATGTAGGTGGGAAGAGACTGGACAAGGGGAGAAAAAATAGTGTCGAGACAGGAAGAAATCAGTTCCGTGGGGCAAGAACAGGCTGAAACGATGGGTCTACCAGGGCAGCCCTGTTTGTGGATCTTGGGAAGGAGGTAGAAGCGGGCTGTGTGGGGTTTGGGGACTATGAAGTTGACAGTCATGGAGAGAAGATCTCCCGAGGTCTGTGCCTTTAGTTCCTTCCTCCCCCCCCCCTTTCCCTGCCTCTGCACCTGCTTAAAACCTGCTACATCTCCAACTTTTTCCAGTTCTGATGAAGGATCATCGACCTGAAAAGTTAACTTTGTTTCTCTCTCCACGGATGCTGCCTCGCCTGCTGAGTGTTTCCAGCACTTTCTGTTGTTATTTAAGACTGGATATTAGTTCGGAACACAAAACCACTGCTAATTCAGCACAACCAGCAGTCAATTATAGTCACAGAGTTGACAAGGATGGTTCTGACCCAATATCCACTCCATCACCAAGATTGCCTACATCCACCTCTAACATCGCCCGCCTCCACCCCTGCCTCAGCGTATCTGCTGCTGAAACCCTCATCCGTGGCCTTGTTACCTCTAGACTTGACTATTCCAGTGCTCTCCTGGCCGGCCTCCCATCTTCCACCCTTCATAAACTTGAGCTCATCCAAATCTCTGCTGCCCGTGTCCTAACTCGCACCGAGTCCCGTTCACCCATCGCTCCTGTGCTTGCTGACCTACACTGGTTCCCGGTCCGGCAAGTCTTTATCTTAAAATTCTCATCCTTGTTTTCAAATCCCTCCATGGACTCGCCCCTCCCTATCTCTGTAACCTCCTCCAGCCCTACAAACCCCTGAGATCTCTGCACTCCTCAAATTCTGGCCCCTTGCGCATCCTCGATTTTAATCGTTCCACCATTGGTGGCCGTGCCTTCAGCTGCCTAGGTCCTAAGCTCTGGAATTCCCTCCCTAAACCTCTCTACCTCTTTCTCCCCCTTTACGAGAGTCCTTAAAACCTACCTCTATGACCAAGCATTTGGTCATCTATCCTAATATCTCCTGATGTGGCTTGGTGTCAAATTTTGTTTGATAATGCTCCTATGACGCACCTTGGAATATAAAGGCGCTATATAAAAACTGGTTTTTGTTGTAGGACACAGAAAGAACACACTAGTACTGGAGAGAGGTGGTATTTTGAAGTTGGTATTAAGACACAGTGCGGAAGATTTCTCTCTCCTAAGAGTATTGAAATCTTAAACTCATTCTAGTTATATATTCTTGTCAATTTATGATTTTGCCACACCTAATACGCAGAGAAAATCTTCTGCCAGTTTTTGGGCAGAGGTGGCAAAAGGTTTACTCTGGATTTGGCAGTGACTGTAACTTTCTGGATTCACTTGCACTGTTGAACACACGCAACAATAAAAAAAAAACTTGCAGTTATAGCGCCTTTCACGACCTAAGGACGTCTCAAAACGCTTAACAGCCAATGAAGTACCTTTGAAGTGTAGTCACTGTTGTAATGTAGGAAAAGTGGCAGCCAATGTCGCACAGCAAGCTCTCACAAACAGCAATGTGATGTTGGCCCAGATATTCCGATCGCAGGCCTCCCGTGGGTGAAGGGCTGCGATCTGTAAAAATCTGCGCCAAGACCGGAGTTCCGCTGCTGGGCCTCTCCAAACTGTCGGTGCGCAGGGCCCACGTCTTCCAGAGGCGCAGGTATTTCGCAGCATCCCTGGGATCACGTGGGCCATGGGAAGCCAATCAGAGAAGGGAATCTCCCTTCATACATTTGACAGGAAGACCTGTCAAATATATGAATAGCGATCACCCCCAAAACATGGTAAAACTTTAAATAAATTTTTAAAAAATCACCTTTTAAAAATGACTTGAAATTACATAAATTAACTACTTTTAGCAAAAATTTAAATTTTTGAAAAAAATAATTAAAGGTTTTAACAGGGCTAAAAATAAACATACCTTCCTTTAAAGTATTTTTAAATGAGAAATCAGTGGAATTTAAAAAAAAACTTTTTTCAACTCTTATCCTGGTAAAAGCAGGCCTTATGCCTGCTTTTACCAGGCGCAAGAATTGTAAGTGTTTTCTGCGGGCGGAGGGTCTCCAAAAAGCGGAACTATCCGCCCGCACAGGCGCTTCTCCCAGGCAGGCGGAGGATCTGTCAAGAGCTTTCTTGACAGATTGGAAATGCTGGTTTCCAGCGCACGCGTAGTGCATGCCTAAAACCGGCATTTCCAATGTCCCTACGGGTGGGTACACAGTGCGTACCCACCCGTAGGGATCGGAACATCTGGCCCAATGACCAGATAATCTGTTTTATTTTGTGACCCAAGCATAAGCCTAAATAATCTGAATAGAGTCCTTCCTTTTACTTTATTGGGCATTCTTTATCCATTTAGACTTTGTCCTCACTCTGGATACAGCAGTGAAACTATTATAAAGTCAATAAATAATAGTTAAAACATTAAATACAGTTTACATTACCTTATATGATAGAAACATAGAAACATAGAAGATAGGAGCAGGAGTAGGCCATTGGGCCCCTCGAGCCTGCTCCACCATTCAATGAGATCATGGCTGATCATCCAAATTCAGTACCCTGTCCCTGCCTTCTCCCCATATCCCTTGATCCCTTTAGCCTTAAGAAATATATCCAACTCCTTCTTGAATATATTTAATGAACTGGCCTCCACCGCCCTCTGTGGCAGAGAATTCCACAGGTTCACCACTCTCTGGGTGAAGAAATTCCTCCTCATCTCAGTCCTAAATGGCTTACCCCTTATCCTTAGACTATGACCCCTGGTTCTGGACTCCCTGGCCAGAAACATCCTTCCTGCATCTAGTCTGTCCAGGCCTGACACAATTTTATACGTTTCGAAGAGATCCCCTCTCAATCTTCTAAACTCCAGTGAGTATAAGCCCAATCGACACAATCTCTCCTCATACGTCATTCCTGCCATCCCAGGTATCAGCCTGGTGAATCTTCGCTGCACTCCTTCCATGGCAAGAACGTCCTTCCTTAGATAAGGCGACCAAAACTGCACACAATACTCAAGGTGTGGTCTCACCAAGGCCCTGTACAATTGCAGCAAGACATCCTTGTTCCTGTACTCGAACCCTCTTGCTACGAAGGCCAACATACCATTTGCCTTCTTAACCGCCTGCTGCACCTGCATGCTTACCTTCAGCGACTGGTGCACAAGAACACCCAGGTCTCTTTGCACATCCCCTTCTCCCAATCTATTGCCATTCAAATAATCTGCCTTCCTGTTTTTGCCACCAAAGTGGATAACCTCACATTTATCCACATTCTAGTGCATTTGCCATGTTTCTGCCCAATCACCCAACCTGTCCAAATCGTACTGGAGTTTCATGACATCTTCCTCACAGCATACCCTCCCACCCAGCTTTGTGTCATCTGCAAATTTGGAGATATTACATCCAATTCCCTCATCCAGATCATTAGTATATATTGTGAACAGCTGGGGTCCTAGGACCGATCCTTGCGGTACCCCACTATGTATGTATCCTTAAGAATCCCTGAATCATTCCACATCACAGAGATGGTAATCCTTACTGATTTGATCTTTTTGAGTGGTTAAGAACCACTTTCAGAAACAGGGTTAATTTAAGCATAGATTTTGAGAGGGAACGGAAGTAAAAACAAAAAGGAACAAAAGACTTCTTGATACCACAAATGCCCCAAACAAAATATTCAATTTTCGGCAGACTATGGGGCTCATCTAGTGAAGATTCCTAATGCTTTATAAGACCTGTTTTTCTTGTCTTTTTAAAATCTATTTGTCAAATACAATCCATGCTTTTCCATTTTTGGGAGAGACCTTTTCTTCTCCCCTGTCATAAAGTGTAAGATGTAATTCAGCATGACAAAATTTGATCCTGCCTCGAATATTAGAATGGGTATTTATTTTGACATTACTGTGAGTAGTAACTTGTTCACTTGCTGAAGGATTTGTACTTCGAAGACTTGCCCTATTAAAGTTCAAATGTGACAGCTCTCGGCATCTTTGGCAAAGAGAACTCATGTTGGCAATAACATAGGCCATCAAGCAGGCATCACAGTAAAGATGCGATGGGCATGCAAAGATTTCCAAATTATACGCACCTCTGTTAAAGTGGGCAATTGCGGCTCAGTAAAACCAGATTTTGTAGAAACTGTTCGATATGCTCCACATACAAGAGCTAAATGACTGTGCACATGTGTCTATTAAGGAAGAGGAGAATCAACTGTAAAGGCTTCCACTCAGTGAACTGGAAAATTGTATATAAACCCAAGGGTGACCTGCTCAGTGGTATGGCAAAAGTGGCCTAACAGCGCATACAATCTTTTCATTTGGCAACAGGGCACTTTACAGGAAAATTTACTATTAGTGACTACTTGGGGAAAGCTCTTTTCATTGTAATTAATTGATGTTAAAGATAAATATGAATAGACCAAATAGCTCAGAATATTCTATTAACAGGCATTTATTGATATTCATAGATGTTTAGAAAACAAATTGAACTATTAATGTTCTTGCTAGTTCTGGAGATTTTTCACACGGATATGGAAAATTCTGAGTTAGAAGCATAGAATCAAATAAGCAGAAGGAGGCCATTCCGCCCATCGTGCCTATGCCTGCTCTTTGAAAGAGCTATTCAATTCGACCCACTCCCCTGCTTTTTCCCCATAGCCCTAAACATTTTAATTTTCAAGTACAGCCCCCAGCCCATGTCGTGGCGCGCTCGTGTGAACACGGGCTACCCGCTATACGCGGTGGCCAGTGTATCCGGAAAGATCAATTTCAAGCAGACTTTTGACTAAACTTTAGAAATTAAAACTTAATTGTTGTTTAGGTACTGTCAATTTTGGACTTGAATTCAGATCCCACCTCCTCTTCTCTTTCTCATGGAGTTGATTCTGCGACAGTGATCAGGAAGTGACCACTGGCAAGCAGTCTCTCCATTTCTCTCCTGCTCCGTTGGAATTCGGTAATCTAAAAAGGATTTCTGGGCTTCAATATTGTTAAATTTCCTATAATTATTTTTGTGGGAAGTATTCCTGGCTACAGACAAGCTATGCAAGGTGGAAGTTTTTGCCTTCTTCAGCTATGAAGAGCTGACCAGGGCTGAAGTACTGGCGGTCTTGTCAGTTTCACCACTATAGCAGGTACTGTAAATGCAGCTTGAGTTTCAGCAGGCTTTGTCACTTGGGCTGCCTGAAAGGACTTAACGTTAATTGCACTTTAACGGGGTTCGAATCACTGCTTCAACTGCCCGAAATAGTCGGCGCACTTAATATGCCTTTGTAATTGATGCCTATGGTAAACGGCAAATGGTTAGCACCATTTGTCCGATAAAGGCGGCTGTCATAGGTTAGCTTGGACAGTGTAAGTGGTGGGGACTGTATGGGGCAGTAATTGGGCTGTGTAGCACCTGTTTTTTAGATGCTATGCGGCCTCCTAATGCTCAAAAATGGCGGCTGAGATGGGCGCGCGCACTTCCGATGGGAAGTGCGCCAGACGCCTTCTTGGTGAAGGTGTTTGTGCACGCACTGGCAGCATGCAGAGCAAGCAGGTTAGGATGTCAATCAGTGTGTAACTCTGATTTGATGCCAGCGCTGCCATTTTCGAACACCACACTCCAGCCTATGCCCTGTCTTAACCTCGCAAATGACAATTCAATGAATGAAGGACCCACTGCCAGCACCACTTTAAGGGATCAAGAACTATTTACAGGTTGGTTACTGGATTATTTCTTCTGGGTACTGACGCAATTGCCCACGATTTTGGAGCTTACCTGTTGTTGCCTAAAGTTTCAATAGTCCACAGAGAGTGGTCTGGCTGGTGTTGATTTAAAATCTTGTGCTGAAACAAGTTGCTTCCAGACAGGGGTGGTCTTGATAGGACTTCCTCTTGAATTGAGCATGACTGGGAGAATGAAGAGAGGCCACACAGAGCAGGACAAGCTGCTAGAAGAGGGAGGAGGAGCAGTGGGAGAAGGGCTCTCAGCAGAAGGCCATATCCATCGTGGGTCTTCAGGGAACAATTTTCTTAACTCAAGTCCAGCGACAAACGATGCATGAGATGTCTTCACTTCACTAAAGAGGTTGTAACTGAAATCTGCCAACTGCTGCAGCCACAACTGCAACCTCAAAATAGGACAAGGACCACATTGCCTGTGGCTGACAAGGTGCCTGTGGCTCTGAACATGTATGCATCTGGCTCCCTCCAAGTTGCTGCTGGAGATATAAGCAACATCTTGCAGTTTGCAGTACACTGCTGCATAAGGGAGGTCACTGAGGTTCTCTATACAAAGAGAGACAGCTACATCTCATTTCCTCTTGTCAGAGACAAGCAGGCAGTGCGAGCACAAGGGTTTGCACGGATTACAGGATTTTTCATGGTGCAGGGTTCCATTGACTGCAAGCATATTGCCTTACATGTGCCTCATTTCAACTTTTCATGAACCAAAAGGGATTCCACTCCCTCACTGTGCAGCTGGTGTGTGAATAACAGGCAGCGCATCACACAGGCGTATGCCCGCTATCCTGGCAGTAGACATGATTCTTTCATTCTGCGGCAGTCCTCTGTGCTAGCTGTATTTAACTCATCATGGCAAGTCAAAGGCTGGCTGCTGGGCGACATGGATTATCCACTCATGACAAGGTTCATGACTCAGGTCCAGAACCCACACACACGTGCACAGCATGCCTACAATGAGAGCCATGCCGCCACAAGGAACATTATAGAGCACAGCATCTGCAAATTCAAGCAATGCTTCTGCTGCCTGGACTGTTCTGGAGGAGACCTGCAGTACTCAGAAGAGTGGGTATCAAGATTCATGGTAGGCTGCTGCATGCTGCACAACCTCGCCATTATGAGGGAACAGAGCTTACCACCACCAACAGGCGAGAAGCTGAGGAACACGAGGAGGAGGAGGAGGAGGAAGAAGTGCAACAGGAGGTGGAGGAAAAGGAAGAGGAAGGGAGGCTACAACATGGACAGCCCCTTTCTGCCTGGGCTCTACATGATGAAATATTTAATGTACGATACCGATAGCCTCAACCACACCTCCCCATTCAAAAACAGTCCCACGCTCCTTACTTTTCCTCTATGACTGACCATCACATCGTCCTTTGCGACAACACGAAAATAAAACCCACCAGAAAATACACACTCCAATCCAAATTTATAAATTTAGTTGACATAATGCATACAAAAATAAACAAATCACCCTTGTGCATTCCTTACTGCCTGTCTTCCATGTGCCTTTGCCTCTCCTAGTGCCCCTATGAGGTGCTTCCCCAAAGGCTTCAGCATAGCTGGTGGAAGGCTGCTGACCTCCAATTGAGGAGTATGCAGCTGGACTTGGAGGGTGACCTCGAGCAGCTCTGGGCCTAGAAAGCCCGACTTCAGACTGCACCACTGTAGTGTGGCCTGCAGCAGTCAGGGATGGCTGGCTGACGGGCAACAGCAAGGGCACTGGTGGACTGGCAGGGGTGGGAGCAGGACTGCTGTCATCCTGAGAGAGGAAAGCAGGTTCATACTCAATAGAGCCACTGCCACTCTCCCCTGGTCTGCCTCAGTGATCCTACCGGTCTGTTGAAGAATAGACTAATGAACTGCTGAGGGGTCCTGGAAGTCCCTTTGAACAGTGGTATCCAGACCCAGTATGAGCTTCCACTGCAGCACTCAGATCTTTGATGGAAGATGCTTGTGCTGCAATGGAAGCTGTGACATCGGCCATCAGACGCTGCATCATGGTGGGTTCCACAGGTGTGCTGATGGAGGTTGTAATGTATATACCTTTGAGGGGGGTGTTGTGTATGTACCTTTAAGAGAATAACTGGTCTCAGACTGCAGTACCAGCAGTGACCACCCCTGTATAAAAGGCGCTAGTGAGCCTCTGTGTTTTTAGTTTCACTATTGACTTCCACCAGTAAAGACTTATTTTGTTCCACTCCTGCAGTCCGTGTCTCAATTATTCACGAACGTAATACTGGCGACGGGTAAGAAATGAACTTACCTGCAACTCGGCAGCACCTCAGACGACGTTTTTGAAGGTCGAAGCCAGAAGAGAGAAAAAAAATAGAATCCAAAGAAACTCGAGAAACGGGCGTCGACCGTGGGCAACCGCCTTCCAAATCGTCGGATTGAAAACTTGCAGGAGAGAGACTGTCAAGAGCCAGGCTTGGTTCCCCCAGTCTGTGGTTTCCCAGCTAATCGGGCTGGTGGCAGGTAGTGCACTGATCCTTCCTGGGCTGCGGCGGGCTAGAGCTAGATCGGGTGGCTCTGTAACAGGGCCGGGCAGCGAGTCGGGAAGCAAAGAGAGAGAGCGAGGGTGGAGCACACAGGGCGCAGCCGGTGCTTTGAAGCCGGGCAGCGTTCGGACCCAAGAAGAGGGAGGGAAGTGTCCCAGAGGGTCCGCTCCATGACAGGAAAATAATTTTTAAAAAAAATATTAAACGCGCAAGAAACCATGGAAAGCAGCGCTAACAACAGCGGGGAAGAAGGCAAAGCGCGGGAGGCGCCATTTTGTTAAATCGGGGAAGAAGGCAAAGCGCGGGAGGCGTCATTTTAAATTTGCAAGATGCCGAAGACTGGCTGTATCACTGCTTTTGATAATACAATAGAGGACTGGACCACGTATGTGGAAAGAGTCGAGGTACATTTCGAGGCAAACAAAATAGCGGAGGAGAAAAAGGCATCGATATTGCTAAACTTAATGGGCGCTAGAACGTAAGGCCTATTGCAGGACCTGATTACTCCAGCCAAACCGAAGGCGAAGAGTTTTAACGAAATTGTTGCTGTCCTACAGGAACACCTAAACCCTGCACCGCTGTTGATAGCAGAAACATTTAAATTCCACAGGAGTACTCAGCACAAAGATGAGAGCAATGCTGAGTATCTTACGGAACTACGCAAGCTATCAAAGCACTGCTAGTTCGGAGCAGGACTGGCAGCTACCCTACGGGACAAATTTGTCTGTGGACTCCTGAGTGAAGGAACACAGAAGAAGTTACTCGCAGAGAAAGAGCTGACGCTAGATAAGGCTTTCAGTGTGGCAGTATCGTATGAAGCAGCAGCCAGGGGAGCTGCAGAAATTCAACAAAAACCACAGGAATACGGCACCAACGAAATGACACGGGGGTTTGCAAAATGTTATCGCTGCGGCAGAACTAACCATGACCAGAAGGACTGCTGGTCCAAAGACAAAATATGCAGGCAATGCGGGAAGATGGGACACATTGCACGAGTTTGCCGGTCTGGGAAGAAGACCAACGACAACAAAAAGGCTACTAAGGAATCGTACAAGAAAGTACAAAAGATGACGGACAGTAGTTCCGAAGACCAGATGAGCGATAGTGAATCCGGGAACAGGAGACTAAGCTGTCTCAAACTTCACAATGTAATTGCAAAAGAGGATCACCGAACCATTTGAGTCACCCTCACGATAGCAGGGTCCCAAGTTAAAATGGAATTGGATACAGGATCAGCGCTAACCGTCATGAATCGACGAGACTACGAGTGGCTATTTTCACACATACCCTTGAGAGAGACATCCATCATCTTGACGATGTATACGGGGCAAAAAGTATACCCCAGAGGAAAAATAAGGGTGCCTGTCGAATACAACGGCAAGAAAATACGGAAATTGTATCTCTACATACTGCCAAATGGTGGACCACCGTTATTGGGACAGGAATGGATCAGGAAAATAAACTTAGATTGGCACTCCATTCATGCAATGATGGTGGACGGTAAAAAAGATGAAGACGTCACTCCTGGACGATTGTCAACAATCTTAGCTAACGCCAAGGAGGTATTTCAACAAGAACTGGGCACGCTTAAAGGCGTAACCGCCTCGATAAAAATAGAAGAGAATGCAGTTCCCAAGTTTTTCAAAGCAAGACCGGTACCATATGCAATTCGCCCAGCCGTCGAGGCAGAGCTGGAGAATCTGGAGAAGGCGGGCGTGTTGTCTAAGGTTGACTGGAGCGAGTGGGTGACACCCATCGTTCCTGTCATGAAGAAAACGTTAAGCAATAAGTCCGGGGAGCCAAGGAAGATTCGCATCTGTGGGGATTTCAAGGTGACGGTGAACCCAGTCCTTCACACAGTACAATATCCTCTTCCAAGGATAGAAGACATCTTCGCCTCACTGTCTGGAGGGAAGCGTTTTACAAAAATTGACCTAGCACAAGCATATTTGCAGATGGAGGTTGAAGACTCCTCTAGGAAGTATCTCACGATAAACACTCACAAAGGTCTTTACCAGTATCATCGATTGGTATTTGGAGTAGCATCGGCTCCGGCGATATGGCAAAGAGCGATGGAACAAGTCTTGCAAGGGATTCCGGGGACTCAGTGTTACTTGGACGAAATCCTTGTGACAGGTGAAGATGACAATGAACACCTTAACAACCTAGAACAGGTGCTCACTAGACTACGGGAACATGGGCTGCGAGCCAACCACCCCAAGTGCGAATTTTTTAAGAAACAGATATCGTATTGTGGCCACGTGATTGAAGAAGAGGGGTTACATAAGTCCCCTGACAAAATTGAAGTGGTTGTTAAGGCCCCAGCACCTGAAAATGTGTCGCAACTGAGGTCATTTCTCAGATTGGTGAATTACTATCATAAGTTTTTGCCGAAGTTGTCGACAATTCTGCACCCACTGAACGCCCTGCTACGAACGGGGGTAGCATGGAAATGGAGCGATGATTGTAAGCGTGCTTTTCAGAAGAGTAAGGACTTAATCACTTCAAGGGAAGTATTGGCTCACTACAACCAAGCACTGCCGATCAGACTGGCGTGTGATGCATCTCCCTATGGCATTGGGGCGGTACTGTCACATAAATTCCTTGATGGTTTAGAGAGGCCGATAGCTTTTGCGTCACGCTCGTTAACTTCTGCTGAGCGTAACTACGCCCAGATTGACAGAGAGGCCCTCAGCCTAGTGTGGGGGGTGAAGAAGTTCAATCACTACCTGCACGGTCAAAAATTTACTCTACTAACCGATCATCAACCTCTTGTCTCCATTTTCAACCCTCAGAAGGGCGTACCGATAATGACAGCACAATGGCTGCAGAGATGGTCCCTTTTCCTCGGGGCACACCAATATGACATCGAGTACAAAGGAACTAAACAGCATGGAAATGCTGATGGATTGTCACATCTACCGTTGCCGACGGTGGAAGAAGAAGACCTTGCAGTGGATCCAATGGAGTTATTCCACTCAACCATAGTCGAATGTCTCCCTGTGATGAATGCAAACATAGAAAAGGAAACACGGAATGACCCGACACTATCACGGGTCTATGATTTAATGGTGAAGGGATGGCCAGCACATGGCGAACCACTGCTGCCAGCATTCTCGCCGAGAAGAGAACAGTTGTCAGTGTGCAGAGGAACCTTGATGTGTGGATCCAGAGTAGTAATTCCACCTAAGTTGTTGGATAGAGTGCTCAATGAGCTTCATGAGGGTCATCTGGGTGGGGTAAAAATGAAGAACTTAGCCAGAGCATTTGTGTGGTGGCCGGGAATCGATAGAGAAATCGAAGAGATGACCAAGAGCTGTGCAGGATGCCAGAAGGTCCAAAACGCCCCACCACAAGCTCCTCTGCATCCATGGGAGTGGCCCTCATCTCCATGGCAAAGGGTGCACATTGATTTTGCTGGTCCCTTCATGGACTCGATGTTTTTAATTGCGGTGGATGCACATTCAAAGTGGCCAGAGGTAATTAAAATGTTCTCAACCACGACGGAAAAAACTATCACAGTTTTACAAACCATATTTGCCAGGAATGGGCTGCCTGAACAGATTTGCTCTGACAATGGACCACAGTTTGTGTCTGAAGAGTTCCGGAGGTTCTTAAAGAACAATGGTGTTAAGCATTACACATCTGCCCCATGTCATCCAGCCACTAATGGATTGGCCGAGAGGTTTGTCCAAACATTCAAGAAGGCTATCAAGGCAATGTGTAATGAAGATATACCCCTACAACACAAGGTGGACAACTTCTTGTTTGCCTACCGGAATGCGACACATGCGGTTACCAACCAAACTCCAGCCATGATGTTCTTCAATCGAAGACTACGATGCCGCTTGGATTTGGTTAAGCCAAACGTCCGAAGAGATGTGGAGAACAGGCAGTTTCAGAATATGAATGAAAGGCCGACCAGGAGTTTTAAGATAGGTCAACCAGTTTTGGCCCGGGACTACCGCACTGAGAAATGGCAGCCAGGAACGATTTGTACATGACAAGGACCTCTCATGTATAATGTGGACGTTGGGGAGAGCATTGTAAGACGCCATGTTGACCAGATTCTAGAGTCACTGGAAAACGTCAACTCCACACCACGATCTGATACACCTGGTAATGAAATCGACGTTCCAATTGCAGCTACCGCAGAACCGGTAATATTGGAAGCAGATGAACCAAACAACGACATTGATCCCGACTCAACATTGCCAGAAGAACCTGATACCCCAAAGAAGCGTTATCCAGACAGAATCAGGAAGCCTCCTCAATGACTGAACTTATAATTGCTTAAACTTAACCAATGTATCTAGTAACCGTAATTGTGATTGTAATTAGTTATCATTTAGTTGTTAAATGAATGTTATGTACTGTTTATCTAAAAGGGGAGGAATTGTTGTGTATGTACATTTAAGAGAATAACTGGTCTCAGACTGCAGTACCGGCAGTGACCACCCCTGTATAAAAGGCGCTAGTGAGCCTCTGTGTTTTTAGTTTCACTATTGACTTCCACCAGTAAAGACTTATTTTGTTCCACTCCTGCAGTCCGTGTCTCAATTATTCACGGACGTAATAGGGGGAACTACTTTTTACAGCTCATGTATACTGTAGTACCGGCAGTGACCACACCTCTATATAGCACTGAGTAGTAATCTGTACAGTCAGTTCCACTGTGAGCCACGTTGAGTAAACACCTGTTGTTACCGTTCTCCTGCAATCTGTGTCTTATTATACATGGACACAACATTGGCGACAAGGCAAGTTCGAACCTACCTGCAACTCTGCATCACCTCCTGGGGATTCGTTCCTGGAGATCAGTGGATTGGAGGTCAAGGCCAGAGACTCGGGCATCGACCACGGGCAACCGCCCAGTCATCCAGCAGAGACTCGAGAATTGCGGGGGAGGCTGTCGAGAGCCAGGCTTGGCTTTCCAGTCGAGGTGGTCCAGCGAAAAGGGCTGGCAACAGGCAGTGCGCAGACCCTTCCCGGACAGCGGCAGGCTAGAGCCCGACCGAGCGGCACAGCAAAGGGCTGAGCAGCGTCGACGGGGGAGAGAGAGAGAGGGCAGAGCGTACAGGGCGCAGCCGGTGTTCAGGGGCCGAGCAGCGTTGAAGAGAGGGAGAGAGAGACGTGCAGAAACCCACGAGGCGCCGCCATTGCCATGAGGATCGCCGAGAGTGGCGTTGGCAGCAGCGCAGGAGAAGCGCGCGAAACCTACAGGGTGTCGCCATTGCCACGAGAACCGCCGGGAGCAGCGTTGGCAGCAGCGGGGGAGGAAGGAAAGCGCAGGAGATGCCATTTTAAGCCATTGGGAGATGCCATTTTAAACCACACCCAAAATGCCGAAGAGTGGCAATATCACCGCATTTGACAATGAAGTCGAAGATTGGACTAAATATGTCGAACGAATAGAGGTGTACTGCAAGGCAAATGAGGTGTCAGATGACAAGAAAATGTCGGTATTGTTAAATTTAATGGGTGCAAAGACGTATGGTTTATTACGCAATCTAGTAACCCCAACGAAGCCAATGGAAAAGAGTTTTGAAGACATTGTAACGATACTACAGGGACATTTAAACCCCACACCGCTGCTGATAGCAGAAAGATTCCAGTTTCACAAATGGAACCAGCATAAGGATGAAAGCAATGCTGATTATTTGACAGAACTGCACAAACTATCGAAGCAGTGCCAGTTTGGAGCGGGACTGGCAGATACCTTAAGGGACAAGTTTGTGTGTGGGCTTCAAAGTGAAGGAACCCAGAAACGGCTTTTATCTGAAAAGGACCTTACGCTGAAAAAGGCTTTCAGCATTGCGGTATCATATGAAGCAGCAGCACGGGGCGCTGCAGAGATACAACCGCAAGAGTATGGCACAAACGAAATGTCATATGGAACAGAGAAGTGCTATCGCTGCGGCAGAACAACATACGACCAGAATGATTGCTGGTTCAAAGACAAAGTGTGCAGACAGCGTGGAAAAGTGGGACACAGCACGAGTCTGCAGGTCGGGAAAGAAAACCAGCAATAAGAAACCTACCAAAGGAAAGTACAAGAAGGTACATAAGATGATGGAGAATAGTTCAGACGAACAAAAGAGTGATAATGACGCCGAAAGCAGGGAACTGAGTTGTCTGAAACTACATAATGTGATCACAACGGAGGACCAGCGAACCATTTGGGTCACTCTCAAGATAGCAGGAGTCCAGGTAAAGATGGAATTGGACACAGGATCAGCCCTAACAGTCATAAGCCGACGGGTCTACGAGCGGCTATTCTCACACATACCCTTGAGAGACACAAAAATTATTTTGAAGACGTACATGGGGCAAAATGTCTGCCCCAAAGGAAAAATAAGGGTGACCGTTATATATAACGGTAAGGAAACACCAAAACTAGACCTGTATGTATTGCAAGATGGAGGACCACCATTACTGGGACGTGAATGGATCCGGAAAATACAGCTGGATTGGCATTCCATACAGGCACTGACTGTGGCTGACAAAAAGGATGATGACGTCACACCTGGGCGACTGTCAAAGATCCTAACTGACGCGAAAGAAGTGTTCCAGCAAGGACTCGGAACACTAAAAGGCATGACAGCGATGATTAAAATTGAAGAAAACGCAAGTCCTGTCGAAGCAGAGCTGGAGAGTCTGGAACATTCAGGTGTACTGTCCAAGGTAGACTGGAGCGAGTGGGCTACACTCATCGTCCCTGTGATGAAAAAGTCATTGAGCAGCACGCCTGGGGAACCAAGGAAGGTTTGCATCCGTGGGGACTTTAAGGTAACAGTGAACCCGGTCCTTCACACCGTACAATATCCACTTCCGGGGATTGAATATATTTTTGCCTCGCTATCTGGAGGGAAACGCTTCACTAAGATTGACCTGGCCCAGGCGTATCTGCAAATGGAGGTAGAAGAAGCATCAAAAAAATACCTCACAATCAACACCCATAAAGGTCTCTACCAATACAACGGGCTGGTATTCGGGGTAGCATCAGCTCCGGCTATTTGGCAGAGGGCAATGGAACAAGTCCTGCAAGGGATCCCAGGGACCCAGTGTTATTTGGACGACATCCTGGTCACGGGCGAAAATGACAGTGATCACCTTGCCAACCTGGAGCAGGTGCTCACTAGATTGCAGGAATATGGGCTCCGGGCTAACCGCCCCAAATGCGAGTTTTTTAGAAAACAGATCTCGTATTGTGGCCACGTTATTGATAAAGAGGGGTTACATAAGTCCCCAGAGAAGATTGAGGCAGTAGTCAAGGCTCCAGCACCGGAAAATGTGTCACAACTGAGATCCTTCCTCGGGCTGGTAAACTACTACCATAAGTTCTTGCCAAATTTGTCTACAATACTACACCCACTGAACACCCTACTGCAAACTGGGGTGTCATGGAAGTGGAGTGACGAATGTAGACGAGCTTTCCAGAAGAGCAAAACACTAATCACATCGAAAGAGGTATTGGCCCATTACAACCCAGCATTACCAATTCGGTTGGCATGTGATGCGTCACCCTACGGCATTGGAGCGGTGCTGTCGCACAAATTCTCGGACGGCTCAGAGAGGCCAATAGCCTTTGCGTCATGATCACTAACCTCAGCCGAGCGTAACTACACCCAGATTGACAGGGAGGCCCTCAACCTAGTGTGGGGAGTGAAAAAGTTGAATCACTATCTGCATGGGCAGAAATTCACCTTGCTGACTGATCACCAGCCTCTTGTCTCCATTTTTAATCCAAAGAAGGGCGTTCCGGTGATGACTGCACAACGACTACAAAGATGGTCACTCTTTCTAGGGGTGCACCACTATGAGATTGAATATAAGGGCACGAAACAGCATGGAAATGCTGATGGGCTATCACGCCTGCCACTGCCTACTGCAGAGGAAGCACCAGCAGTGGATCCTGTCGAAATATTCCATTTGACTATAGTTGAATACCTACCGGTAACTAACGCTAGTATCGAAAAGGAAACCCGAAATGACCCGACGCTGTCTCGGGTATATGATTTGATGGTGAAGGGATGGCCAGCACATGGCGACTCACTGTTGCCAGCATTCTCGACAAGGAGAGAACAGCTTTCAGTGTGCCGGGGGACCTTGATGTGTGGATCCCGAGTGGTAATTCCACCCAAGCTAAGGGATAGAGTGCTCAATGAGCTTCATGAGGATCATCTGGGAGAGGTAAAAATGAAAAGCCTAGCCAGGGCTTATGTGTGGTGGCCGGGAATCGATAAACAAATCGAGGACCTGACCAAGAGCTGCTCAGGATGCCAGAAAGTCCAAAATGCACCACCACAGGCCCCTCTACACCTATGGGAGTGGCCCTCATCTCCATGGCAACGGGTGCATATTGATTTTGCTGGTCCATTCATGGACTCAATGTTTTTAATAGCCGTGGATGCGCACTCAAAATGGCCTGAGGTCATCAAAATGTCCTCCAACACCACGGAGAAAACGATTGCAGTCCTACGGACCATTTTTGCCAGGAATGGCTTGCCAGAACAGATTTGCTCCGACAACGGACCACAGTTTGTGGCCGAAGAGTTCCGGAGGTTCTTGAAAAAGAATGGGGTAAGGCATTACACATCTGCCCCGTATCATCTAGCCACAAATGGATTGGCTGAGAGGTTCGTACATACCTTTAAGTAGGCAATAAAGGCTATGTACAATGACAGCATTCCACTGCTGCACAAGGTGGACAATTTCCTGTTTGCCTCCCGGAATGCGACACATGCAGTCACCAACCAGGCCCCAGCCATGATGTTCTTTAACCGAAGGTTAAGATCTCGCCTGGATTTGCTCAGACCAAATGTACGAAGAGATGTTGAGAGTAAGCAATTCCAGCACATCCATGAGAAGCCAACAAGGAGCTTCAATGTAGGGCAACCAGTCTTGGCCCGCAACTACCGAACAGAAAAATGGCAACCAGGAACGATATGCACACAGCAGGGCCCACTAATGTAGACAGTGGACGTTGGGGAGAGCATCGTGAGACGCCATGCTGACCAGATCCTAGAATCACAGGAACAAGTCAACCCCATGCCTCGCCCATACGTACCTGGTGATGAACCCGACGTACAGGTCGCATCTACCCCAGAAACAGTAGCATCGGAAGCTGATGAACCAACCGACGACAGGGGGCCAGAACCGCCTCCGCACCAAGAGCAAGACACTCAGGAAAAGCGCTATGCAGAAAGGATCAGGAAGGCTCCCCAAAGACTGAATATATAAATAGACTATTTTCAGCTAATGTTGCATGTTAAAAGTGTTAATTGTAATTAGTTTGATATTTAAATGTTAAATGAGTGTTATGGTACTGTTAATCTAAAAGGGGAGGAATTGTAATGTATATACCTTTCAGGGGGGAACTACTTTTTACAGCTCATGTATACTGTAGTACCGGCAGTGACCATGTCTGTATATAGCACTGAGTAGTAATCTGTACAGTCAGTTCCACTGTGAGCCACATTGAGTAAACATCTGTTGTTACCGTTCTCCTGCAGTCTGTGTCTTATTATAGATGGACACAACAGAGGTGACCACCCATTCCATGTTTGAAAGGATGGGCTCCAAGCTCTGCACAAAGCACTGTGCCAAGTTGGTGCTGGACTCCTCCATGCTCCTTGATACTGAGCGCAAGCTTTCTGGTAGGCTTTCCAGTGCACCAAGCATTTGGGTGTGTACACTAATCAGACTTCTTCTGTCGCCTGGCCCTTCAAAATCTTCATTGGAGTCCTCTGCAGCAGAACTACAGTATTGTGTAACCTCGCCCTCCAGCGAGCTGCCACCTGCGCTATCCTCTCCCTGCATCCCCTCCCCTCCCCTTCCCACCCTGACTCCTGTGCACTTGTTCCCTGTGTCTCACCACGTGCTGATTCCTCCTCTTTCCTAGCCTCTAAATTATGCGCAGTGTCAGTACCTAAACTGGTAGATGCGCCTGTAAGATCGAATGACGGTGTCTCTTCATCTTCACTTTGTTATTCCTCTTCCTCCACTGACTGGGCAGGTTACAGTTCTTGTATATCTGAAATGAAAAAGGGACAAGGTTTGTGTTGTGGTGAGGGGAGAGGAGAAAGTAAGAAGTGTGTGCTTACACCCTCTGCAGCTTCTCAGTCAGAAGAGAATGAGGGATGAGAGAAAAGCAGGAAGAGAGAAGGAGGATTAGGTATGCTGATGCCTTCACCATTGATCTTTTCAGCGCCGCCAGTGGCCATGGCTTCAGTGATGCCCCTTCCCATGATGGCCAGCACTGTCTCCTCCATAGGTGCTAAAACATGCAGGGGTGCCTGTCCTCCTGCCATTCATTGCTGCTGCCTGCTGTTACACGAGGGATGTGTATCAGTGAATGTCCTGCAATATATTTGGGTGATATGGCTGTCGTGATTGAATAGCTGCCAGTGTGTGCGAGCTATGAGGCGTGGGTGCGAGGCTTGCAACAGTGCTAAGTGTGCGAGGGTGAGGTAAAGCATATGAATTGTAGGGTTGAGTTCTGATTGATAGTGATTGTTCTGGGACCATCTTTGTGGCAGGAGGGACTTGTTCAAGGTGGACTGGTTGCATCCAATGTTTCCTCTAATTTTTTTTGTACTGAGCGGGCCACAAACTCCTTTGAGCGCAACCTTTTCATCCGTTGGCAAATTTTACATCAACAACATCAAATTTTACAACAATGGCAGCAACAGCAAGCACTTAAAAGCATATATACAGTAATGCCATATTGCCACCCCACCATCTCAAATCATGAGACAATCAGACAAAGTTCTATACATGTTTAACATAACTTCTCTGCTTTTGAATTCTATTCTTCTAGAAATGAACCCCAGTGCTTTATTTGTAATTTTATGGCTTTTTTAACCTGCATTGCTACTTTTAATGATTTGTGAATCTATACCCACTGGACCCCTTTGCACCTCTACTCCATTTAGATTCTTATTTTCATGGAAGTAGGTAGCCTCCTTATTCCTCCTACCAAAATGCACCACCTCACACGTATCTATATTGAAATTCATTTTGTCATTTACATGCCCATTCTGTAAATTTGTTTATGGTAGAATTAATTAAAAGCTTTTACAAACATGTACCAACTCTATTTTTAAAAAATTACTTGTCAGAAATGACTGGGGTATAAAAGAACTGCATAATAATGCATTAACACTTCAGAAACGTCACTCAGTTACACGGTTATGCATCGACAAACAATCCAAAAGTCCAAGGTGAGCTGAATGAAGCATATTTATTCATGCAATTTGTATTAATTTTAAAGTTTTCAATGTATTAGCCCATCACTCATGTCACTATAGCAATGGCTGCACAAGCAGCAGGAGCAGCGGCTTTCCTATGGCGCTGACGTGTTGTTCATCCACTTAAGTCATTAGAATATTATTCACAATGTAACCAGACACCAAACAAATTTAATGTGCTGTAATTCTTTGGTTCACAGTATTAAAAAGAATTGAACAAAAATGGGTATTTTTAACTTCAATCATTTTCATTAATAAACATTGTCTTGTTGAACCAGCACACCCACCATGTAACATGTCAGAAATGCAGCACTTACTCACAAGTGCAGAAAAACACATACACAATTTGTGTCACCGAATTAAAAACAAAAAGCAGGAAAAGCTATGATTTAACAGAAATATACATTCATCTTTCTTCCTGGACAGGAGAACCAATCAGACTGACTTGGAAATGTTTACTAGCAAGGTGATATAAAGATATTAATTTACAAATTTTGCTTCTAACGACTGAAGATGTTACCATCCTCCAGATAGCACTTTTACTAAGTTTAACTAGACTGTAACATTCTGGATATTATGAGGATCCGGAATACACCCCAGAATTCTGTAACTCCTTACAAAAGAGTGCACAGAAATTGGGTTTGCGAGTTTATACAGAAATACTCTTTGAGACAATTCTAAAAATATAGGGGGAAAGATTCAGTTGTTAGCGCCACCCGTTAGCGCCTTAAGGGGGCACTAAGTGGGGCGCAAAGCAACTAGCGCCCGGGCACGGCGATATCTGCGCCTCTCATGAAATTGACCGGACATTTTGCGGCGGCGCTAAACAATACCGCCCGATCTCCTGCGCACACAGATCTTGACGTCATTCGAGAGTGCAACGCCCTTGGGGCTCCACAGACCGGAAATTGAGTGGCGCCCCCTCCTTTCCGCCTGGCGCAACCAACGACAGGTTGACTGGAACGCTTCCCAGTCACTGTGGGGCTGGGGGGGCGCTATTTAAAGGGGGCCTCTTCCTGGCTTTTGTGTGGTAGCCATTTTTGCACCACTCATTCTGAGAGAGAGAGAGAGATTTTGAGAGAGACAAAGAGAGAAAGAGAGACTTCTACATTGAGTCAACACTGTCTGAGGTAGTTTTGGCTTCTGACCATAACTTTGCAGGTACTTTGCTTTTTGACCTTCATAACTTTGATTGCCTAGATACTATGGGGGCTGCAATGGATGGGAACGTCATCCTTCTCGATCACATTCAGAGGGCACAGAGACGCAGAGAGAGAGTGGCAATCATGGCCAGACGGAGGAGGTCAACAGGCCTCTATACAGGAGACCTTACCCTCCCAGGATTTTTCACCAACAGTTCTCCTACACTAATATGTTTGCGAAGGCTGCGCTTCAGCAAGGAGGTGGTCACTGAGCTCTGCCACCTGCTTCAGCCAGATCTGCAGCCTCACTGAGGAGCAGGACGTCTCTATCAGTGGCAGTGAAGATAACAGTGGTTCTCAAATGTTATGCCACCGGCTCATTTCAATCAGCTACTGGGGACATCGCCAATATCTCCCAGTTTGCGGTGCATTGCTGCATCCGTCAGGTAACAAATGCCCTCTTTAAAAGGAGACGAGAATACATCTCTTTCCCCATGACCCCGGACAAGCAGCAAGAACGGGCAACAGGCTTTGCAATGATAGCAGGCTTCCCCATGGTGCAGGGCGCCATTAACTGCATGTATGTGACTTTGCGTGCGTCACAAGAGAATGCCAAGGATTTCCACAACCGAAAGGGCTTTCATTCCTTAAATGTCCAGTTGTTCTGTGACCACAGACAGCTGATACTCGCTGTCAATGCCCACTTTCCTGGCAGCAGCCACGATGCCTTCATCCTGCGCCAGACTTCTGTGGCAGACCTTTTCCAGGCACCGCATCACCCAGGAGGTTGGCTTCTCAGGGACAAGGGATATCCTGTTAATGACCCCGCTCCATACGCCCAGCAGCCCTGCTAAGCTACGATACAACGAGTGCCATCAAGCTACCAGGAACATCGTTGAGCACACAATCGGCATGCTCAAGCAACGGTTCCGCTGTCTGGACCATTCTGGAGGAGCCCTTCAGTACTCGCCTGAGCGAGTCTCCCACTTCGTTGTTGCATAACCTTGCAATCCTCAGGACCCAGCCAATGCCACCAGGCATTGAAGCACCAGTAGAGGAGGAGGAGGAAGAGGAGGAGGAAGATGAGGAGGATGATCATCAGCAGCACCAAGGCGGGAGGGAGGCACACAATATACCAAGTGGAAGGGCCGTCCGTCAAAGGCTCATAGCAAGTTGCTTCTAGGCCCCCTCGGAGGAAATGGCAACTGCCATTCAAACAACCTGAATGAAACCATCCCGCAACCCATAAGCCGGTCAAGGCAACAATGATTGCAAAGACCAAACATGTACATTTTGAACACAGACACTTCTTGATTTGACAAACTCTGTGTGTCTCATTTCTGCATGATAAGCTAATAGAAAGAAACACAAAAAAAAGCAGTCATTCACATAACTGGCACTCACAACCTGGAGTCAATGACAAAAACTGTTCCAAAAATTTGACCACGAACCTCGGCCTTCAATAAAACAATGAAAAACATTTTGCCACTCCTCCTACTTTTTGCCCTTCGAGGGTGATCTCATTCCCTTGCGAAATTCCCCCCTTCCCACCCTGCAGCTCCTCCGTAATGGGACCCCAGTGGCTGGAGCAAGGCTGGGGGAAGGCTGCTGAGTGTTGTAGGGGGTTTGGTGGCATGTGGTGTGTGCGCTCAGTCAGCTTCGCCTCTGAATGTCCATTTGAGCGGTTCGAATCGCTCCCACACCCCTGGGTTCTAGACACCGGACTTAGGTATAGGCGGCGATACAGAAAATCGAGTAGACAAGTGGTTTGCTATAAGAAAACCAAGATTTTATTAAAAGCAGAATACAACAATCTTATGAAAGTTACTGGTATGAAAATACAGGCATAAAACAATTATACTTATATGGGAATGGGGAACACATGGCACAGCGAGGGAAAACAACTACATTAACAGTCCCCTTATCCGTATCCCACCTGTAGGGGTTCGCAAAATCCCCTCAGCCCCCGAAGATCGGGAAATATTAATCCACATCGTGGACAAAGACTTTGTGTGATTTAAATTGTCTCTGGGTTGGACAATGTTTTAAAACCTGCCCAGAACCGCAAAAGGCTGCGTTAAGGAGCCTGTGAGCTAAGCAGCACTTGGACAACACTGGAATCAAAGAACTTTGTAAAAAATCGCACACTGTAAGACAGTACGGGGGAGAAATTCGGTTGTTAGCGCCACCGATTAACGCCTAAAGAGGCCGAGAAGTGGGGCGCTAGCCAATTTCCGGGCGGGCGCAAGGTGGTCAGCATGACGTCATATTATGTTTTCACCAATATCTACCGTGTACATCAGGGGTCCTTGTCTGGCACGAATTTTTCCAGATTGCCATTTCTCATTCTTATAGTCCCGGGCTAACACTGGTTGTCCTATTTCGAAACTCCGAGTGGTCTTGTTATTTATATGCTGGAACTGTTTGTTTTCTACTTCCCTCCGCACATTTGGTTTTAACAAGTCCAATCTGGACCGCAACCTCCTGTTATAGAACATCATGGCAGGGCTTTGATTTGTCACTGCATGAGTGGCGTTTCGATATGCCATTAGGAAATTGTCCACCTTGTGTTGTAGTGGAATCTGGTCTTCACTCATGGCCTTTATCGCCTTTTTGAACGTTTGTACAAATCTCTCGGCCCACCCATTTGTAGCCGGATGATATGGGGCAGAGGTATAATGTTTCACCCCATTCTTCTTCATGAATTTCTGGAATTCATCTGACACGAACTGCGGTCCGTTGTCTGAACATATTTGTTCTGGCAATCCATTTCTTGCGAATATCGTTCTTAGCACTGCGATCATCTTTTCCGAGGTAGTGGTCACCATCTTAATCACTTCTGGCCATTTAGAATGTGCGTCTACCACAATTAAAAACATGGAGTCCATGAATGGACCTGCGAAGTCAATATGTACACGTTGCCATGGGGTTGAAGGCCATTCCCATGGATGCAGCGGTGCAATTGGAGGTGCATTTTGAACTTTTTGGCACCCTGAGCAGCTTTTAGTCAGATCCTCTATTTGTTGGTCGATGCCTGGCCACCAAACTTGTAGAATCGAGAACAAGGGTCGAACCCATGACTACGACAGAGACACCAGTGGAAGAAGTTAGTGAACCTGAAGCATCTACCTCAGACGCCAATGTATCTGATGATGTCCAATCCATAAGAGATCAACTAAATGAGTCACCCCAGCAATGAGAACCGGAGACCCCTGAAAGGCGTTATCCAACTCGGATCAGGAGGCCTCCTCAGAGACTGAATCTTTGAACAGATTTGCATGAAGTTGTATATATGTTATCCGTCTCCTCAGAGACTGAATCTTTGAACAGATTTGCATGAAGTTGTATATATGTTATCCATGTTATGTTTAAATTGGGATGTATACTGTTAAGCTAAAAAGGGAGGAATTGTTGTGTATGTAACCTGTACCACCTTAAGAGACTACCTTAAGAGATGGACTACTTTCTCTTGGCTACTGTATATTGTAGTACTGGTGGTGACCACACCGGTACATAAACTCTGTGTAGTAATTTGCTAAGCAGTTCAGCCCTGACCTTCGATTAGTAAAGACCTGTTTTAGTTATTCTTGTTGTCTGTGTCCAGTGATTTATATTAAGCATATCTGGAACACTCAGACTCAACACCGTTCCTGGGCCCTCATGGGCCAGTTGAAGGGATTCCCTCCGGTGCTGCTGCGGCACAACCCATTATTTCCCCCGGAACAGCATGCCCTCTTTCACGGAGAGGGCTGCTGCACCGTAAGTACCCTCTAACCTTTTTCCCTCAGCCACTGCACTGAGGACTGATTTGAGGACGGGGTCTTGGACTTGGACCGTCTTACGGTCCGGGGCTAAAGCTACCCCTGCACTCCCTTGGGTCCCGTCCCCATCTCTGACTGCCGCCATGGGTCTGGACCTATAGGGGTCCCAGAAAGTGCCTGTGCGGGCACCCTGCTTGGCGAGCATGTCAGCCTGCTGGTTGCCTTGACTGCGGGGTTCTGTGGAGGAATGGGCTTGACCTTGTGGATAAAAACCTCACATTCCTCCCCCACTGCTGCCAGGATCTTTTCCAGCAGGGGTTTACTGTGAGGGGTCTCCCGTCGGCAGAGGTGTATCCACGGCGGGACCAGATGGTCAGGTACTTCCTACACGAATTGCACGTAAACATGCTGTCCGAGCAAATCGTGTATGGGGTAGGGAAGATTTTGGGGTGTGTAACGACGCACACCACCGCGGACAGTTCAGCCTGCTGGGCGCTCATGGTGCTGGGGAGCTTAATCGCCAGGGCAATGTTTGCCGCTGGGTCATAAACTCCACACCCCGTGAGACGCTCACCAGCAGATACCGTGCTGGAACCGTCTACATAGGTCTCGCGGCCTGTGGGTGTATCCCGGCCTGTAAACCTATGTTCACTTCCCAAACCACTTCTCTGGAACACCGGTGGGCTGTTCCAGGATATATCAGGTTGGCTGCGAGCTTTGGCTCACAGAGACCCTTCACCTTGAGATCCATCTGTGAGAGGAGCAGGTTCCAGCGAGTAATGCGGGCACTGCTCACTGTTCCACCCTTGATCCTCCAGTCCAGAAGCATCTGGGTGGGTGTGTGATGGGTGAGGAGGGTGATGGGAGGGTTGCCTGTGAAGATCAGCAATCTTTTCACAGCCCAATGTGTGGTCAAGAGGTGCCGCTCACAGTTGGATTAGCTCCTCTCCACATCCGTGAGTATCCTGGAGGAGTAGACCTCCGGCCTTAGCCGGCCGTGCTGCTCTTGGAGCAGCACAGCACGAAGGCTGTCCCCGCTGGCTGCTACCTCTAGGAAAAACTCTTTCACCCCATCTATAGCCCCTAGAGCTGGTGCGGTCTGCAAGTCTTTCTTAAGCCTGACAAATGCTGCCTGGCAGCACTCATCCCAAGCCCACTCCACTCCCTTGTGTAGGAGTCAGAGCAGAAGGGCTGCTGTGGCTGCATAGTCTTCAATGAAGCCTCTACAGTACCCGGTTAGCCCTAGAAACGACCTCACACCTGTTACTGTGTTGGGGACCGGTAACTCTTGTACTGCTTCTCTCCTAGACTTATCTATGGCCCTTTCTCCAGCGCGCATGGTCAGGCCTAGGAATTTCACCTCCTGCTGGCCGATCTGCGCTTTCTTGGGGTTTACCTTGTTGAATCCGTGATTCTTAAAGTATGATGTTTTCCAATAACTAGATGGAGGCTGTAACTTAACAATCAATAGGTGTTTACTGGAGGAGGGTAGTCTAAAGACTAACAGTACAGAGGCATCCTCAAGGCTTATATACAGGTGTGGTCACTGCCGGTACTACAGTATACAGGAGCTGTAAAAGTAGTTCTCTCTTAAAGGTACATACACTACATACCTTAAAACCCTTTTGCCCAAGCATCTCCAGCAGTTCGGCCAATAGTGGGCCATGCTCCTCTCCTGAATCGGTGAACAGGAGCAGGTCATCCACATACTGCACTACTGTCTGGGCTGACTGAAATCCTTTAAACTGTTTGTCATGCACTGATGGAAAATGCTGGGGCTGTTGTGGAAGCCCTGAGGCAAGCAGTTCCACATGTACTGTTGCCCTTTAAACGTAAAGGCAAACTTGTACTGATCCTCCCTACATAAAGGGATGGACCAAAACCCGTTGGAAATATCCAGCACCATGTAAGTGGTCGCGAATGCTGGGATACTTCCTATCAGGACGGCAACTGCTGCTACCGTATGTGCACAGGCTGGGATGTTACTATTGAGCACCCGATAGTCCACCGTGGCCCTCCAAGAATTGTCTGGCTTTCTAACCGGCAACAGTGGAGAGTTTACGTGTGTGGCTATCGGTCACAGAACTCCCTGCTGCACTAAGGAGGACATGGCTGCTTCCATGTCTGGCTCCACTTCCCTGGGGAAGTTATACTGTTTCTGTGGTCGGGCCATGGGGTCCCCGTCTACACTGACCTGAAACCCGTTGACCCTCCCGCAGTCGTGTTTGTGTGTGTCAAATGTGGCCAGGTGGGCCTGCAGAAATGCCTGGAACTCCTGTGGGGTGATACTGACCATAAGCTCGAGGTTATAACCCTCTTTGGGCTTCATGGTGCATAGGGTCCCCTTCCCTTCTTTCCCTGGGATTACTACTACCTCACCGTCCTTTCCTTTACTTGCGCCCCATAGGCAATGATTCCTCAAATCTACTAGGATCCCGTGGCCTACAATTAAGTCGGCTCACAGGACCCCTCTTCCACCCTCCACTTCCCACTTCATCAGGACACAGGTCCACTTAGAGCGGAGCGTTCCTAACCGAATGGCGAGCGGGATAGAAAATGAGCCGGCCTGTTCTTTGCCTGTGAATCCCGACAGACTGTATGGGACCCCGTTAGATAGAGGCGAGGTGGTGGGGTTAGCTGAAAGGACCACGGTGCATGATGCCCCCGTGTCCAGCAGATAGGTCCCCGTCACCTTCTCCACCTCCATCTCCACGAGGGGACCTTTCCATTCATCGTACCGGAGAGAACACAGGTAAACAGGCTGCGCTGGCTCTAGTCAGGGCTGTAGGTTGGATGGGGCTGACGGGGTCAGAGCACCGGTAGCGGCTGCTACTCTCCCGTGGCCAGTCAATAAGGACCTCATGGTGTCCAAAAATGACTCGACCGCTGCGGGAGGGATTCCTGCCTCTGCCTTTTGGGCTGGGGATGTGGAATTATTTCCCTTGTTATCTTTTCAAGGGTTTTTGCACTCCTTCCACCAGTGATCGTCCTTCCCACACCTGTAACAATTCGTCTTTGTGTTTGAGGGGTTATTCCCTTCCTGATGCCACTCTTTCCTACCCTGTCTGGGTTTTACCTCATGCACCTTCCCCTTAGGTGGGTGTGCATCGTTTCCCCTACCGTTCTTATAGGCTAGGGTCAACTGTCTGATCACCGTAAGTTCGGTGGTCTGGGGATTCTTGGGGTCGAACCAGACTTCCGCCTTGGCCCGGACCTGTGGCAAGCTGTTCACCACCAGGCAATGGAGCCAATGGGCCAGTGGATCCCCATTCAGGAACGCCCCGTTAGGTGTCCCCGGACAGGCACCCCGGTACACTGGCCATAACCGGTCCACGGAAGCCTGCGGGGTTTCCGCTGTAAGCTGGACCGTCTTCTCCACACGGGAGAAAGGACTTCCCTCATTTAACCCCATGGCCTCCAGAACTTAGTCCCTGAGCTCCTCATACCCGCTCTGCCCCTTCTTACACTCGTCAGAGAGGGATTGGAGGAGCCTACTCTCCAGGGAGAATAGCAGCATTTTGGCCTGCTCAGCGCCATCGCAGTCGTTGACGCTGGCTGCCCGCTCTACTTCCCTGAAGTGGATCGAGGGGTCTCCCTTTTTCGGAGAGCTTTGGGATATGTCTCACCATAGCCCTAAGCTGTTGGGTGCTATAGGGTAATACGAACTGGTTTTGGAGGGGACCCTCATCGTCGCCATTAATGGGTGGGCCGAACCTCTGATGCCGTGCATGGCACATCGGTCCCGGCTCCGACCTCTCTGGCGGGGGTTGCTCCACATCCGCTCCCACCTCTGGCTCCAGCCCCCCTTGCTGCCAGACCTCACTGAACCCTGGCGCTACGGGTGGTGGTCGTGAGACCTCCTGTTTCTCAACCGGGTCATCCCTGGGCACTACCAGTGATGTTTGAACTGCCCTCCCCTCGTTCCCCATAAAATCTGCCTGACCTGCCTTTCGGCTTATGAGGCACACCATGCCTTTTGCCTTCCTCAGGGCCAGGCTCAGATTTTCTATCCGCTCCTTGCAGGGGCCATGATCTGCACCTTCAAACCCCTGTTCGCTCGCTAACTTGTAAGCTGCCTTTACCTCCTGTGCTTTCATCTCCTGTTCGCTAACTTGCCTTGCCAAGTGGGCGTTCTTTTCCTGCAACCTTAACTCATCACCTTTAGCTTCGGTGACTTGGCACTGTAGGTATTCCAACTAGCCTTGTGTTCTCCCATTAAATACAACCTCTCCTGATTCAGGGCCTGCAGTGCTACCATTAACTTCTCCCATGCTAGAGCCTTATCCTGGATCTCCAGGGCTGACTCCTTTAACTCGGCTGCCTGTGCTGCAACGAGCCTGCCCAAAAGCTGGACCTGCTTTTTGAAACACGTCAACCAGATTGCCTTCAGTAAAGACTTCTTGTGTTCCTTTCCCTCTGTCCACTTAGCAACTGCATCTACCGGATGCCCAGCCCTTAACAGAGTGGTGATCCACTTCTTTGTGATATTCACCTTGCTAAACACATAATCAGAAGTCTTTTCCTCCATCATGGTTAGCTCATCCGAACCATTGTCTACTGCATCGCACCCCTGTTGCCGGTGTCCTGTCATGGTCGCCATTTTCTGTCGGGGGTTTGGTGGCATGTGGCGTGTGTGCCCAGTCAGCTTCGCCTCTGACTGTCCCTTTGAGCGGTTCGAATCGCTCCCACACCCCTGGGTTCTAGACACCGGACTTAGGTACAGGCGGCAATACAGAAAATTGAGTAGACAAGTGATTTGGTATAAGAAAGCCAACATTTTATTAAAAGCAGAATACAACAATCTTATGAAAGTTACTGGTATGAAAATACAGGCATAAAACAATTATGCTTATATGGGAATGGGGAACACATGACATATCGAGGGAAAACAACTACATTAACAATCCCCTTATCCTTATCGCACCCCCTATACCTAACTAGATTAAGCTATGAGGGGCCAGGAATTCATGCTCACCAATCCAAAACCTGTTGCTTTAACGGTTGTGACTTTTGAGGTTTTGTCTTGCTGTCCTTTGGGGTACCCGTCGCCACGTGGTCTCAGGGCACGGTGCTGAATTTGTTGTTGCGAAGCACCCTCCTTTCCTCAGCTACCGTCATCGTCTCGTTGCGATGGGTTTTCTTCTTCTTCTCCCTCGGGCGGTCGTCGGCGGTAATGTTGCGGTTGTGGGTCGGTTGGCGGTTTTCACTGCTTATTTGATTTTACTACCCAAGCTTTGAGCGCCGGTTTATTCGTCGCGGGCATGGACACCCGCGTCTAATGCCAGCTTATTCGCAGTGTGCAAACGCCAACTTATTCTCACTGTCCATACATACACTCCCACTTTCATCACCAAATGCCAGCTTATAACTAGGCAATTGGTTTTTACCAATGCATCTTTCACTGCTCTTCTTTGCTGTTATCGGTTTACCTTCTTTTTCGTCTCATCTCGTCTCGTCTCGTCTCTTTCGCCCCTTTGTGGCCTGTGCGTCCAGTGTGGTATTGAACTCGGGTCTCATTCTCCTCCCGCGTTTGGCCCCGGTGTAATGGGCGTCCTTGGTTGTTGAGTGGTGCGGGGAGCGAGAAGTGAACCCGCCATGAGGCCAGGGCGTGAGTATGAGTGGCAGCAGGCCAAGGCCACCGGCAAGCGGTCAGAGTCAAGAGTCAAGGGTAAGAGTCAAGAGAGCGATTGCTGCTGATGGGCCTACTATTATACCCGTATCTTCAACTCCTTATCTGCACGCCAAATCAGGTCAGTCCATTGTTTGACTTTTGGCAGGCTTGTTTAAATGATTACAACTATTTATTTTAATGACTTTTGGAGTGGTTGTCTCTGGGTCTAATGGCCCCGATGTCCTGGTTGTTTGTCATGGCTAAGACCTAATTGTCCCCATCCTGACTTGATGGCTACTGTGAGCTGTTATCCATTAAACAAGCAGAAACCTAATGGTCATGATTAAAGGCACATTCCAACTTGATTTGATTCAAGTCGAATAAATGTGTATTCTGTGTTTACTTTGTCTGGCTGGCTCCAAAGAGTCCCTGTTCACAGATTCCTGCATTTTAATGTTTCATCTCCGGGCCTGCTTGTTGGCAGAGCCCTGGTTTTAAAAATCCTGTCAGTATTGGTCACGAGGTTTACAGAAGCCATTTTGGGTACCCTGTTTTCAATAACTTGTCCAAAACGGGGCCCCTTGATCCATAACTTGGGGAGTGCAAGAATTCTGAGAACCCTGCAGCTGACAGTGTCATAAACTGAGACTGCAGATGCCCTTGAAGGACGGCCTGGACCAGCTCTGTGCCTGGAGGGCCCAGCTGCTGACTGCACAAACTCTGCATGGGTGGCAGCAGTCTGTCCTACAGGTGGGGGCAACTGCAGTGGAGAAGTGCCAATGGTAGCAGCAGGAATGCTGTCCTCTTGAGAGAGGACAGCAACTTCCTGCTTGACTGACACACTGGCACTCCCACGGGGCAGCACTTCAGCATCCGGAACAATCTGATGGAGCACAGATTGCTGGCCTGCTGTGGTGCGGTGAGAGCCCCAGGGAAATGTGCCCGATCCAGTGAGGGTGGCAGCAGTCAGTGCTCGCATGGCCTCAATCTGCGTCTGCATGAGACCAGCCACTGACTGCATTGCAGTACTAAGCATTTCCGTGGCAGCCGCCAGTGCTACACCGAAGTGTTCCACACTCCTTGCCAGTGATTCAATGGATTCGGGCACCCTTGCCACTGCAGCCATGAGCTTAGTGTGCCTGCGCTCCACCTGGGTGCTCATTTCAGCGAGGTCCCGCTCCTCCTCTGCGTCCAGTGCAGCAGGACTCGAAGCCATACTCTCCCTCCTGGGAGAAGGCCCGTGAGCTTTCCTACCCCCCTCACGTTGCTGCAGCCCACTGGGTCCTGGAGCTTCACCCTCATCAGACCATTCCCCCTTGCTCCCCTCCAGGGAAGGCATATTCCCAGTGTGGTCATGGGCTGCCTCGGTAGAGGGTGGCGCTGATGCTCCGGCTTCCTCTTCCTCCTCGCCTTCAGCTTCACTCCCACTGGCAGCTTGAGGGCCCATCTCCTCACCTGGTGAATCACCATCTGAAAGCAGGGAGGTACATAGTGGCTTTAGCGTGATGACAGGGTAGCAGCAAGGGAGGCATGAGTGCAGCGATTTAGTGATTTGGATTGAAAGTGTCAAAGGCTGCTGTTGTGAGGAACAAGTGGAAGGAGAGAGGACAAAAAGGTGATGACCTTACCATTGCTGCCCAGAACGGGGTCGGCATCTCCAGTGGCGATGGGATCAATCACCCGGCTTGCCACAATCCTGTGGACGCGCTCCTCAAGTTCGCTGAGGGGTTGCAGCTGCGGCCGCCCTCCACCGGCCCATTGCTGCTGTCTCCTATTATGAGACAGCTTGGCCTGCAAGAAAAAGGATGGCGCCTGAGTAAATATGCAGCCATGCTCTTGCCTGAAATGCCTCCCATGGTTGAATAGCCCTTACTGTATGCAGCCATGGTCTTGCCTGAAATGCCTCCCATTGTTGAATAGCCCTTACTGTATGTAGCCATGGTCTTGCCTGAAATGCCTCCCATGGTTGAATAGTCCTTACTGTATGCAGCCATGGTCTTGTCTGAAATACCTCCCATGGTAGAATAGCCCTTACTGTATGCAAAGTGTGGAATGTGCGTGTGTGTTTGATGAAAGCACCATAGGTGTTGGATGAGGCACGGTGGCATAGTGGTTAGCATTGTTGCCTCACAGCGCCAGAGACCCGGGTTCAAATCCGGCCTTGGGCGACTGTCTGTGTGGAGTTTGCACATTCTCCCTGTGTCTGCGTGGGTTTCCTCCGGGTGCTCCGGTTTCCTCCCACAGTCCAAAGATGTGCGGGTTAGGTTGATTTGGCTATGATAAATTGACCCTTAGTGTTAGGGGATTAAATACGTGGGGATAGGGTGGGATATGTGTCGGTGCAGGCTCGATGGGCCGAAATGGCGTCTATCTGCACTGTGGGGATTCTGTGATTCTGTGAGTGTTGGGCATTGCGGCTTTCAAGACCCTCTGGCCATAAAGTGAGGTTGAGATGGAGGTATGGAGAGGTTTTGGAAAAAAGGCACTCACCCTGATGACCCGAGTGAGGTCGTTGAACTTTTTCCTACATTGGATATGGGTCCTAGGCACCATGCTGCTTGAGGAGCCACTCTGAGCCACCTCCCTGCACACTCTTCTGTACTCATGTGGCAAAGGCCTCCTGCCACTCTCTGGGTACAGAATGGATCTTCTGCGCGCCACTGCATCAACCAGAGCCTCTAAGGCCCGCTCGCAGAAGCGCTGTGCTCGCTCCCTGGCCCTCTCCATAGAGTTTGGCTGCTAGATTTAGCCACAGGTCTGCCCAGGCCGAGATTCAAGGCTCCAATGTGCAGGGTGTGGCTGCAGAGCAAGATCGACCCTCCCCTTTAAGAACTGACCGGCGCCAGAGTGTCTGTTTTCAATCGCTAACTTACAGCACCTGCACCCGCCCTTTGAGGTAGCGCCTTGCTCCTCGGCCTTAGCGCCTTAAGAGTGGTGTGTAGCACCTGATTTAGCGCTCCAATCACCTCCAGGGGTGATAAAAAGCCAAATTTGCTGTTGGAGGCAATAATTAGCGCCAGGTGCTAAACTTTGCACACCACCAATAATGGCGCCCCAAATGGGGCGATACCGAATTTTTCCCCCATATAGTTTTATTTAAGAGCCGACATTCATTTAACAGCTGTTGAGTCAGTCACAACATTAACAATTCAAAATACAAACAGCATACATTTCTTATTTCTCAGAGATCCTTATTCTCAAATCTTTACTTCATTACATTTCTACATTTCTTACTTATCTCTAAATCCAGAACATCCACCAAAATCAAATTATAGTACCGTTTGATCCCCGAGACGCAAAGTTAAAAACTTACAGATGGTGCCTGTAAAGTTGAGAAACGCTTGGCCCGTTCAGCGACTTCTGACTTTCTGTTTGAAAAGCTCTTATTTTTATACCCTTTTTGAATGGTATTTTCTTTGAAGTTTCCTGCTGATGTAAGTTACTTGTCTTATTCATTCTCTCTGTTGAATGCTTTATATTCTTACTGTCATTTCAGCTGCTGCATGCATAATTATGTCTCTACCTTTACGTGTTCAATCGTTATCATAAAAACAACGACAGCAATGGTTTCTGTTTGATGCCATTTTTACAAAATACTTTCATTCAATCCTTAATATTGGCTTAACTGGTTTTTAGCAGATATTGTGACTCCGTGGTATTCCAAGTTCAATACAAAATGATGTAATTGTTTGGTGCATCTATTGAAGTGTGCGGCAGGTATCATATTTACTATATGTAAATTAAAACCACTTTCACCAGAGTGTTTAATGCATTTCTAGCTATCTTAATTGGTTGCATATTTAATCTTATGTTTCCTGTCTTCCAAGTTTAACATAAAAACTATTTGACCAGAAGGTGTTTCTTTTACTTGATGTTAGCTTTTCAAAGGCACATGGTTTTTTAATATTTGTGTTTCTGTTTCATGTGTTAGTTCTTTAACACTTTAAACTGGGCATTTCATTGTGTTCCATCCAAACTCCAGACATTTTGGAAGCAGCAAACTGCCATTTCAATAGGATCATTGTTTTAGTATATTTAACCAATTCCCATTTCAAAGTATGTTTCCAACTTTGTTAACAACTGATCTTTATCTCAGAAGCCTGTTTTCTGTTTGCAGCCTGTGTCTCCGAGGATTTAGATTTTTAAACGCAGTATATCATGTATTAATAAATAATCAGAATTCTGTTCATATTATGGTGTATCTTTCTGAAATATGGCTTATTCCTTCACACCCCCTTCTTAACCAAAAGATGAGCTCATAACATCAGGGCAGAGTTTGGTCAATGATACTCATGAGGTTACAATAGCATATTAATTTCACGAGATGTACAATCATGTGCTGCATGAAAATTCATTTGGAGTCATCCTAGGACAATATTTTGTCTTATTTTAAATTGTACACAATTTAAAAGAATGATAAGTACATAGTCATGCAATTAGCAAAACAACAATGTCCAATTGGCAGATGTAGATTCCGTAGAGATGAATTATTTATACGAGTCAAGAAAACGTCAGTTGAAACTAGTTGAAGCTTGACACGCTGTTCTTTCAACCTGACGTGTGTTTCGATGTGTGTTTTCGTTAAGGCCCTACCAGGCACTTAGTTGATTCTTTCTTTTATCCACGGTGTCTTCCTCCTTCGCTGAAGTAACTCATTGATCTTTCCTTGTTTCGGTTGTTGCTTTTCGCAAATCCAATCCCTGATGCATTTCCAAGCAACGTGTAGAAGACTGTCTGACTTCCCGTCATCAGTAATTCGATCACATCCATTTCCTGTGTCGTGCTCCAAGCTGGGTCTTTAAAGACAGTGTACAACTGCACCTTATATTGTTCCTCCTTTTCCCTATCCCACAGGACATTGTTTGATATTGTCTATGGAGACAATTTAAAAAATATGCTTGCCATTCAGCTGGTTAATATGTATTTGAACTGTTCTTTCATTAATAACAGATTGTATTTGAACAGTTTTTTTCCACTTCGATCTTAAACCAGGTTTCTGCTTGAACTTCTTTTCCTGTACCCATTCTCCTACTATGGGTTGATGTAAGGTTCGAAAATTTCTGCACAACCCCAGAACAGAAGGAAACATTTATTTTCAAATGATTTTGGAACATTACAGAAGAAATCTGTAAAAAGGATAAAAGTGTGGTTGGGCCAAACAGAAGAATTTCAAAGAGTTAAATTAAGGAAGAGATTTTGGACTGTTTTAAGTTATTGGGCCAAAGTGATTTAAAATAAAAATCCCAGGAAGATTTGGCTAGTTTAAAAGGACATGTTCAGGCTTGCAAAATGCTGGGACAAAGGGGAGGAGAGTGGGCACCCCAAGTTTGGATATTGGGCTGTCTAGGAATGTCCTGGGCTACTCCAGTTATACATAAGGACAATGAAGCCTGTTTCCCGCCGAAAATTCGCAGAGCCAGGTATCGAATAAACAGGACATGTCCCCAGCAACACAAAGGAAGGAACATTAGCCCTACAGGGTACAACAAACAAACCACAGTCCAAAACTGATTAAAGAGCTTGACAAACATTTTGCATTTTTAAAACTGGTTTCACGGCAATCCCGAAACCAGTTAAAGGCCGATTAAGTTTAGATGAGGCATCCCATAAACTTGTTAAGTTTGGATGGGCCATCCCCAAAGCTTGTTAAAGTTTTAAAACACATTAAAAATAACGAACCCACCAAATTTAACAAAGAAACCCGAGATTTCGCGGTCAGATAAGCCAGGCCCCAAATTAGTATAATTGAGGCCTGCCTTTGTTCAGCTCAACAGCAGTTCATTACCAGTTCGAGTTTAAGTTCGAGTCAGTTCAAGTTCAGCCAACCAGCTCAAGCGAGAGATCATCATCGGAGACTTGAAGGAAGAAAGAAGAAACCGAGATCGCGGCAACCAAAGGCCTACAGAAACCAACAACCGCTAATATTACCACCAACCAGGTAATATTGGGCCACCGCGACCAACAAGAAACCAACCGCTGAAAAACTCATGAACCAAAGATTTGTTTCCACTCTACAGGCTAGTCTGACTTACCCCTGGGTAAGATTTGGACACAAAACACCCTAAAACTAGCCCAAACCAAAGAAAATTGGGTACTTACCCGATAGATCCAACAGCGCGACTAACCACATCAGCGGACCAACCCAAACTGAAGACCCAACGCAGGTGCAGTCTTCTACCACGTCTGAGGTACGGCAGGCCCCAACTGCCACAACTAAAGAGAACCCCGAAATCGCGAACCTCTACAGTCTGACAAGAAAGTCGTTTTGGTGAGCATTTCCTGGTCCTCTGGATTCCAGCCTAGCTAGTGTAGTGGGGTTGGGAGGATGAGGGATTTTATGTATTTGTAATTCTCCCTCACTTATTCTGTGTGTTCCCCACCCTTTTAAAGTATAAGTTTTACGGTATTGTATATTTTCCTTTCTCAAAATAAAGATCTGAATTCTTTTGACTAACCCAGGTGTCTGTTGCAAGTTTATTACAACCCCCAAATAAGTCCAAAGTCTTAAACAAAAGGGAGTGGGAGCAATTTGAACCACTCAAAGGAGTCAGAGGTGAAGCTGACAAACAACCCACACACCACCTCTTACAGTTGATATACTTTATTTATCAACTTTTTCTGCCTATTTGCTTCCCTTATCCTCAGATCAATTCGATGAATCTCCTCTGTTACTTTTTAAAAATCTAACTGTCACTGTCGGGTCAAGGACTCAGAGTGTGTAGAGGCAATAAAAGAACTATGGGTAAGCAGTGTATGCATCTCAACCCCATACATCAGATAATATGGAGTTTCTTAGGGGACACTGTCCCTGATGCAAATGTGGGAACATTATTGAGTGATAGCTGTACTTCTAGAATGATGGCAGTCCACTTATTTCCCCTGATTCCCAACAGTTTGACCAATAACTTTATTACTTCCCGATTTTTACATTCCACCAGCCCCGCTGATTGCGGATGACGTGGCGTGCTGTGCTCTAACCCATCCCCCTTTGTTCGCAATAGTCTTTGAGGTCCTTAGATACAAAGGCTCCACCTTAATCGGAGTGTAAGATTTTGGGTGCAACAGCTACCGTAATTATATCAGAAATAGCCCTGGCAAGTGCGTTTTCCGAAACAGTTTTTGTGAGGACCAGACAGCAGAAGGAAGTGCATCCATCCACACAAATGAGAACCTGTCTATATCCCAAAAATGGGGGAAGTGGTCCAATAAAGTCAATAAAGAATTTTCCCATTTACATATCAGCTTTCACAGGAGCCAATGATGGTGACTTAATTTAGTGATGACTTATTGGT
This sequence comes from Somniosus microcephalus, assembly GCF_052327205.1. Classification (NCBI taxonomy): domain Eukaryota; kingdom Metazoa; phylum Chordata; class Chondrichthyes; order Squaliformes; family Somniosidae; genus Somniosus; species Somniosus microcephalus. The sequence continues at coordinate 83,871,986 of NC_140996.1, read as the reverse complement.
CGAATAGCATGGCTCACAATGTGCCACCTATGTATTACAGGCTTTAAGCATGCCTGGCCAACAATATAAAGGGGTCAATTTGCAGAATGTTACTCTGGCACTAAAATGTGATTGACTTATGCCCTTGTGAGCTTCTTTTACAAGCTGTTCTCGTTTGTGGCTCGGGGGTACTTCTCGGTTTCCTTTGGGCAACTTAACTAGTACAATACCCATAGGGGTTTCCAAGTAAATGTACCTTTGTAGGGGGCATCTATTAACTGGTTTATGGTAACATACCTGGCCAGCAGCCTTTTTGCCTGCTGCACTGCAAACCAATTTTAACAGCGGTTCTGAATTGCTACCCCACCTTTCAGTTCTGACTGGAGGACTTATAATTAATGATATTAAAGCGGACAATTGATTTGGATGTGAGAAAAGTCAAAATTTATTAAACTAAAGAAACCATAATCAAATATAAACTATACCACACGAACACAGTAAATGCAACGGGGGTGGGGGGGATGGCGAAAATGAGGGATACAATGGCTACAATGTTATTTAAACAATCTTAGCAATTCCCTTAAATCACCACCCCAAACTCCTTGCTAGGTTGTCTTGTTGAGGAGTCAGAACACCCTGCTCACCTGTGGTCCAGCGAAGTAAAAAAGAGAGAGATAGCTTCTCAGCAGCTATCTATATACCTGTGTGCTCCTGCAATTCTGTCTGGAAAATTCCCGCCTAAAGTTCCAGTACACAAAAAAAAGGACTGTGATTGGTTGCTGAATTGCTTGTTTAAACATAGCCAGCCATAATAACCTGTCTCTGCGGCCTCGGGTCAAGTGGGTAACTCCTGACCTCCCTGGTTTGAGTGACAGGTCTTTCACACAGACACATTACAAGCTGCCTAGCTGCTTTTGCCATGCTTTTTGCCGATGGCCATTTTAAAACCTTTGTGATTGACCGGGCTCAAAAGCACAAATTTTAATCAAGATGTACTGTCTCAATGTGTATGAATATTTCCACGAATTTCCTCGATCCCGTTGTAGTCCAGCTCAGCCCAGCTCAGCAGTCTTTCGTGGTTCTGAGTATGCTTTAAAACATTGATCTGACCCAGAGGCAATTCAAAACACATAAATCTTCATCCACGATGTGGACCAATGTTTCTTTTATCTTCAGGGAAATTAGGGGAATTTTGTGAAACCCCTACATTCCCCCCTTTTGATACTTCAAACTTGATTGTAGTATTGACTCAAAGGAGTGAGCAAAATTCTCTGACCCCCTCACAAACAACCATCCCCTGTATTTACCTAATAGCTATCTGCCACTGATCCCCATCCCGTCTATTCCCCTCAAAATTCGAGAAAAACAAAACCATGGTACGGTAGGCATCTTACAGATACATCAATTTACAATAAGGTGTCTCATACCCCTGCACCATTTGTTACATTATCAATCAAAATTTACAATTGCTGGTTACATTACAACTTATGCATCATTTGTTACATTATCAATCAAAATTTACAATCGCTGGTTACATTACAACTTATTACACAATGTTGCTATAATCAAAATGATCCCAAGCACGGAGAGGATCCTACGCCTCTGCTCAACTTGGGGCTGTAACACAAAATACAGAAAAAAACAACTCCATTAAACATTTTAAACAAAATGCTGAAATAGAACCACGACCATCCCGCGCCAATGATCGGTCGCGAAACTCGAGTGGGTAATGCTCCTCCCACCCGGGCAGTAAATATTCCTTCCACCCCCCCTATAATGGTCTTAAACTTTAAAAACAGACAGAATGGATTTTCCCGACCAGTCCGCTCCACCAGCCCCGAGCCGTTCCTTTGTCCCTTTGTGGAGGCGGGGTACCCCCTCATGTTTAAAATATATCTTAGCACAGACCGAGAGCAGGGAGCATGGGATCTCAACTCCCAGTCTTTCCCCCTCCCATCTACCCTCGACTGGCTGTAGAAAATGATGGGTGCCTGTGTGGCGGCTCTCCCTGGCCCCGCACTCAAACTTGGATCCCAGATCCGGCCACCCACTCATCCTCCCCAGCCACACTTACACTCTAAATTTGCCCGTGGGCCCTCGGGTGAGTTCCTCCCTCCCCTGAATGCACCCATGTGACTCTTGGGTCTCCCCCTCCCCTGTCCAATCTTTCACAGGCCATCACCACCCACTCCCGGGGAACGCGTCCTTATCTGACCAGGCGCCCATGCTTCCTCACCATGACTCCTCAACAGCGAGGTCTCCCGCAAGTGAACTTCAATCAGGATAGTGCTGGGTTGGGGGCCATGCCCCACCCAGCTGGAGCCATCTCCTCCCCGTAGGAGGAGTAGACAAGTTCCTCCGGACCCTGTCCGGTTTTTCCCGAAGATTGCTGCGGGGTCTCCTGGATTCGTCCAGTGGCGAGGTGATCTCCAACACTCTGTCTCCATATCTTCATTCGATGCCCAGCTCGGGCTGGGTGAACAGGGCTGCTCCTTGGTTTTCATCCATTCTCCTGCAAAACATAAAAGGACATGCAGCCAGGTCTCTCCCTGACCTGCTGCTTTAGGTGAAGGCGTGGTCGGGTCCCTCAACCTCGGACCAAAACACAAACATTTGGCACACTTGTAAACTTAAACTTACACTTAAACTCAAAACATTTGAAAACATTCTAAATTAAAATACATCTTAAAAGCATGCTACGATCAAAACGCAACCAATACAAAGCTATAATACAAATGCCGCCCGTCTCCGGGCAGCCAGGCTAATCTCTGACCCCATCACAGATTGCTGCTGGCTGCAGCGATGCTGGACTGCCTCCTGCTGGGTCCCTCGCAGCTTCTGGCTGCTGGTTTGGGACCTCTGTTCTTTGCCTTTCCCTGGTTCGGGAGACAGCCCTACTCCACTGTAAAGTGGGTGACCATGCTTTCTTGGGCTGGGGCACCCAAAGAGAGCTTCTGAGGGGCGTCTCTATGGGGGAAACTTTGGCTGGCGGACCCTGAGCTTGGGTCACAGCCCTAGCTGGCTGGGAACCTTCTCCCCCATGTCCAAATAGCCTGCACTGTATAATATATCTGGCAGCCTGCCGGTACAAATCTCTCTCTCCTGATCCAAAACCTGGTGTCAGCTCCCTCCCTATGTCTCCTGCAAGAGGGATTGCTATCCCTGCCCCCCCCCAAGGCCCCACATCATAGGGGGAACCCCCCTAGAGGCTGGCTGAGAAACTGGTCGCTTTAAACAGGCGAGTGCGCCTGCGTGAATCTCCTCCCCGGAGTCCCACGGCAGAGGTTGTGAAGCCTCTGTCTTCACACAGGCGGTTGTGCCTGCGCGAACCCGGTGTTCAGAAGACTGGGGATTTCCTGTCTCCAGACCAGCGACTGCGCATGCGCGGGCAGTCTCCAAGCGATCTTCTGTGAATGAATGGGCAGCAGCCTGCTGATTTCTAATCCCAGGCTGCTGTTTCTCCATCTCTGAGCCACATAATCCTTTTAAATTTGAACTTTGGGCAAAACTAGTGTCCCACTGGGGTAGGGAAGTGTTCCAATTGGTGGTCTGGACAACTTTTCCCTGGTTGGTCAGGAGAAACTGCATTGCCTCCAGTGGCGACTCGACTGAGGCGGGGGAAATTCCTGTCTCTACTCTTTGGGCAGGGGCTGTGGGATTCCTGGCTGTATCATTTCTCCAAGGCTTTTTACAATCCCTGAACCAGTGGCCCTCCTCCCAGCACTTGTAACAAGTGACCCTGTTCTGGGAGGGATGGCTCCCCTCCTGGTGCCATTCTTTCCTATATCGATCCCCAGGTTTAACCTCGTGGACCTTACCCTTTTGCTGGGGGCTCTCCCCATTCCTCCTGTTCCTAAATGCTACCGTTAGCTGCCAGATTACAGTCCCTTCAGTAGCTAGGGGGTCTTGGGAGTCAAACCAAGCATCAGCTTTTGCTGTTCCCCGGGGCAGGCAATTGTACAACAGGCAACGAAGCCATTGGGTCCACTACCGCTGGTTCAGCTGTGCACTATCTTGCCCCCCTTTACATGCACTGTTGTAGACTGGCCACAGCCTATCTGCAAATGCCTGTGGAGTCTCCCCTTCCTGCTGCAGTGTTTTTCTTACGCAATTGATTGGATTGCCGTCGTTCGCATCCATGGCTTCCAGTATTTCCTCCTTCATGTCCTCAAAACCCTTCTGCCCTCTCTTGGTCTCATCTGAAAGGGTCTGATAGAGCCTGCTATCCACAGAGAAAAGCAACATTCTGGCTTTCTCTTCATCATCACAGCCGTTAACACCGGCTGCCTGGTCTACTTGTTGGAAGTGCAGTGAGGGGTCTCCCTTTTCAGAGAGCATGGGAATGTGTTTCATCATACCTCTGAGCTGTGGGGTATCATAAGGCACAAGGAAGGTATTCTGAACAGCCCCTGGCTCATTAGCATTTACGGGCTGACCGTACCTCAGTTGTCGGAGGGGGTACACTGGTCCTGGTCCCTGCCTGCCTAGCGGGACCTGCTGGTGTCCTCCTACCGCCCCATTGTCCACCCCGCCTTGCCACCAGAGCCCCTGGAGACTCGGTGCTGTGGGCTGCTGTCTTGGAATCTCTAATTCCCTATCCAGCCCCGTTCTGGCTGCTGCCTGTGGGGTGGTTTCACTTGGGCTGCCAGTAAAATCCGGCTGACCTGCCTTCGGGCTGATCATGCAAATCATCCCCTTTGTTTTTAAAGCCATGTTAAGGCTTTCGATCTCTGCCCTAAAGGGGCACTGATCTGCTTGACTAAACCTTTCCTCCTGCTCTTTTACTTCTGAGATGAGGTGGACATTCTCTTCCCGCAGTCTCATCTCACTATCTCTGGCCTCAGTGACTTACTGCACAAGGCGCTCTATAAATGCCTGGCATTTTTCAAACTGGGACTCCTGACTCTTGGCCTCTTTAACCTCCTCCTGCTCTCTCCTCTCACCCTTCCTAACCCAGCCACCTATACCCCGATAGGTCAGCCTACATGCTGCCACTATCTTCCACAGGACTGCCCACAGACTGAAAGCAAGAAAGAGAAGAGCTGATGTTTGCTGCAGATCCAAATCACTCATCAAATCAAGAACTGCCTCCAGTCCCATCTGGGTCGCCATTTTGTAGGGGGGCATCTATTAACTGGTTTATGGTAACATAGTTGGCCAGCAGCCTTTTTGCCTACTGCACTGCAAACCAATTTTAACAGCAGGTCCGAATCGCTACCCCAACTTTCAGTTCTGACTGGAGGACTTATAATTAATAATATTAAAGCGGACAATTGATTTGGATGTGAGAAAAGTCAAAATTTATTAAACTAAAGAAACCATAATCAAATATAAACTATACCACACAAACACAGAAAATGCAATGGGGGGGGGGTACAGATGGCGAAAACGAGGGATACAATGGCTACAATGTTATTTAGACAATCTTAGTAATTCCCTTAAATCACCACCCCAAACTCCTTGCTAGGTTGTCTTGTTGAGGAGTCAGAACACCCTGCTCACCTGTGGTCCAGCGAAGTGAAAAAGAGAGAGATAGCTTCTCAGCAGCTATCTTTATACCTGTGTGCTCCTGCCATTCTATCTGGAAAATTCCCGCCTAAAGTTCCAGTACACAAAAAAAAGGACTGTGATTGGTTGCTGAATTGCTTGTTTAAGCATAGCCAGCCATAATAACCTGTCTCTGCGGCCTCGGGTCAAGTGGGCAACTCCTGACCTCCCTGGTTTGATTGACAGGTCTTTCACACAGACACATTACAAGCTGCCTAGCTGCTTTTGCCATGCTTTTTGCTGATGGCCACTTTAAAACCTTTGTGATTGACCGGGCTCAAAAGCACAAATTTTAATCAAGATGTACTGTCTCAATGTGTGTGAATATTTCCACGAATTTCCTCGATTCCGTTGTAGTCCAGCTCAGCCCAGCTCAGCAGTCTTTCGTGGTTCTGAGTATGCTTTAAAACATTGATCTGACCCAGAGGCAATTCAAAACACATAAATCTTCATCCACGATGTGGACCAATGTTTCTTTTATCTTCAGGGAAATTAGGGGAATTTTGCGAAACCCCTACATTCCCCCCTTTTGTAACTTCAAACATGATTGTAGTATTGACTCGAAGGTGTGAGCAAAATTCTCTGACCCCCTCACAAACAACCATCCCCTGTATTTACCTAATAGCTATCTGCCACTGATCCCCGTCCCGTCTATTCCCCTCAAAATTCGAGAAAAACAAAACCGTGGTATGGTAGGCATCTTACAGATACATCAATTTACAGTAAGGTGTCTCATACCCCTGCATCATTTGTTACATTATCAATCAAAATTTACAATTGCTGGTTACATTACAACTTATGCATCATTTGTTACATTATCAATCAAAATTTACAATCGCTGGTTACATTACAACTTATTACACAATGTTGCTATAATCAAAATGATCCCAAGCACGGAGAGGATCCAACGCCTCTGCTCAACTTGGGGCTGTAACACAAAATACAAAAAAAAACAACTCCATTAAACATTTTAAACAAAATGCTGAAATAGAACCACGACCATCCTGTGCCAATGATGGGTCGCGAAACTCGAGTGGGTAATGCTCCTCCCACCCGGGCAGTAAATATTCCTTCCACCCCCCCTATAATGGTCTTAAACTTTAAAAACAGACAGAATGGATTTTCCCAAACAGTCCACTCCACCAGCCCCGAGCCGTTCCCTTGTCCCTTTGTGGAGGCGGGGTACCCCCTCATGTTTAAAATATATCTTAGCACAGACTGAGACCGGGGAGCATGGGATCTCAACTCCCAGTCTTTCCCCCTCCCATCTACCCTCAACTGGCTGTAGAAAATGATGGGTGCCTGTGTGGCGGCTCTCCCTGGCCCCGCACTCAACCTTGGATCCCAGATCCGGCCACCCACTCATCCTCCCCAGCCACACTTACACTCTAATTTTACCCGTGGGCCCCCGGGTGAGTTCCTCCCTCCCCTGAATGCACCCATGTGACTCTTGGGTCTCCCCCTCCCCTATCCAATCTTTCCCAGGCCATCACCACCCACTCCCGGGGAACGCGTCCTTATCTGACCAGGCGCCCATGCTTCCTCACCATGACTCCTCAACAGCGAGGTCTCCCGCAAGTGAACTTCAATCAGGATAGTGCTGGGTTGGGGGCCATGCCCCACCCAGCTGGGGCCATCTGCTCCCCATAGGAGGAGTAGGCAAGTTCCTCTGGACCCTGTCCGTTTTTTCCCGAAGATCGCTGCGGGGTCTCCTGGATTCGTCCCGTGGTGAGGTGATCCCCAACACTCTGTCTCCATATCTTCTTTCGATGCCCAGCTTGGGCTGGGCGAACAGGACTGCTCCTTGGTTTTCATCCATTCTCCTGCAAAACATAAAAGGTCATGCAGCCAGGTCTCTCCCTGACCTGCTGCTTTAGGTGGAGGCGTGGTCGCATCCCTCGACCTCGGACCAAAACACAAACATTTGGCACACTTGTAAACTTAAACTTACACTTAGAATCAAAACATTTGAAAACATTGTAAACTTAAAATACATCTTAAAAGCATGCTACGATCAAAACGCAACCAATACAAAGCTATAATACAAATGCCGCCCGTGTCCGGGTGGCCAGGCTAATCTCTGGCCCCATTGCAGATTGCTGCTGGCTGCAGCGAAGCTGGACTGCCTCCTGCTGCTGGTCCCTCGCAGCTTCTGGCTGCTGGTTTGGGACCTCTGTTCTTTGGCTTCTCCCTGGTTCGGGAGCCCGCCCTACTCCACTGTAAAGTGGGTGACCATGCTTTCTTGGGCTGGGGCATGCGAAGAGACCTTCTGAGGGGCATCTCTATGGGGGAAACTTTGGCTGGCGGACCCTGAGCTTGGGTCACAGCCCTAGCTGGCTGGGAACCTTCTCCCCCATGTCCAAATAGCCTGCACTGTATAATATATCTGGCAGCCTGCCGGTATAAAACTCTCTCTCCTGATCCAAAACCTGGTGTCAGCTCCCTCCCTATGTCTCCTGAAAGAGGGATTGCTATCCCTGCCCCCCCAGGGTCCCACATCATAGGTGGAACCCCCCTAGAGGCTGGCTGAGAAACTGGTCGCTTTAAACAGGCGAGTGCGCCTGCGCGAATCTCCTCCCCGGAGTTCCACGGCAGAGGCTGTGAAGCCTCTGTCTTCACACAGGCAGTTGCGCCTGCGCGAACCCGGTGTTCAGAAGACTGGGGAATTCCTGTCTCCAGACCAGCGACTGCGCATGCGCGGGCAGTCTCCAAGCGATCTTCTGTGAATGAATGGGCAGCAGCCTGCTGATTTCTAATCCCAGGCTGCTGTTTCTCCATTTCTGAGCCACATAATCCTTTTAAATTTGAACTTTGGGCAAAACTAGAGTCCCACTGGGGTAGGGAAGTGTTCCAATTGGTGGGCTGGACAACTTTTCCCTGGTTGGTCAGGAGAAACTGCATTGCCTCCAGTAGCGACTCGACTGAGGCGGGGGAAATTCCTGTCTCTACCCTTTGGGCAGGGGCTGTGGGATTCCTGGCTGTATCATTTCTCCCAGGCTTTTTACAATCCCTGCACCAGAGGCCCTCCTCCCCGCACTTGTAACAAGTGACCCTGTTCTGGGAGGGATGGCTCCCCTCCTGGCACCATTCTTTCCTATATCGATCCCCAGGTTTAACCTCGTGGACCTTACCCTTTTGCTGGGGGCTCTCCCCATTCTTCCTGTTCCTAAATGCTACCGTTAGCTGCCGGATTACAGTCCCTTTGGTAGCTAGGGGGTCTCGGGAGTCAAACCAAGCATCAGCTTTTGCTGTTCCCCGGGGCAGGCAATTGTACACCAGGCAACGAAGCCATTGGGTCCACTACCGCTGGTTCAGCTGTGCTCTATCTTGCCCCCCTGTACATGCTGTAGACTGGCCACAGCCTATCTGCAAATGCCTGTGGAGTCTCCCCTTCCTGCTGCCGTGTTTTTCTTATGCAATCGATCGGATTGCCATCGTTCGCACCCATGGCTTCCAGTATTTCCTCCTTCATGTCCTCAAAACCCTTCTGCCCTCTCTTGGCCTCATCTGAGAGGGTCTGATAGAGCCTGCTATCCACAGAGAAAAGCAACATTCTGGCTTTCTCTTCATCATCACAGCCGTTAACACCGGCTGCCTGGTCTACTTGTTGGAAGTGCAGTGAATGGCCTCCCTTTTCAGAGAGCATGGGAATGTGCTTCACCATACCTCTGAGCTGTGGGGTATCATAAGGCACGAGGAAGGTATTCTGAACAGCCCCTGGGTCATTAGCATTCACGGGCTGACCGTACCTCAGTTGTCGGAGGGGGTACACTGGTCCTGGTCCCTGCCTGCCTAGCGGGACCTGCTGGCATCCTCCTCCCACCCCATTGTCCACCCCGCCTTGCCACCAGAGCCCCTGGAGACTTGGAGCTGTGGGCTGCTGTCTTGGAATCTCTAATTCCCTATCCAGCCCCGTTCTGGGTGCTGCCTGCGGGATGTTTCCACTTGGGCTGCCAGTAAAATCCGGCTGACCTGCCTTCGGTCTGATCATGCAAATCATCCCCTTATTTTTAAAGCCATGTTAAGGCTTTCGATCTCTGCCCTACAGGAGCCCTGATCTGCTTGACTAAACCTTTCCTCCTGCTCTTTTACTTCTGAGATGAGGTGGACATTCTCTTCCCGCAGTCTCATCTCACTATCTCTGGCCTCAGTGACGTCCTGCACAAGGCGCTCTATAAATGCCTGGCATTTTTCAAACTGGGACTCCTGACTCTTGGCCTCTTTAATCTCCTCCTGCTCTCTCCTCTCACCCTTCCTAACCCAGCCACCTATACCCCGATAGGTCAGCCTACATGCTGCCACTACCTTCCACAAGACTGCCCACAGACTGAAAGCAAGAAAGAGAAGAGCTGATGCTTGCTGCAGATCCAAATCACTCATCAAATCAAGAACTGCCTCCAGTCCCATCTGGGTCACCATTTTGTAGGGGGGCATCTATTAACTGGTTTATGGTAACATAGTTGGCCAGCAGCCTTTTTGCCTACTGCACTGCAAACCAATTTTAACAGCAGTTCCGAATCGCTACCCCAACTTTCAGTTCTGACTGGAGGACTTATAATTAATAATATTAAAGCGGACAATTGATTTGGATGTGAGAAAAGTCAAAATTTATTAAACTAAAGAAACCATAATCAAATATAAACTATACCACACGAACACAGTAAATGCAACGGGTGTGGGGGGGCGGGGTACAGATGGCGAAAACGAGGGATACAATGGCTACAATGTTATTTAAACAATCTTAGCAATTCCCTTAAATCACCACCCCAAACTCCTTGCTAGGTTGTCTTGTTGAGGAGTCAGAACACCCTGCTCACCTGTGGTCCAGTGAAGTAAAAAAGAGAGAGATAGCTTCTCAGCAGCTATCTATATACCTGTGTGCTCCTGCTATTCTGACTGGAAAATTCCCGCCTAACGTTCCAGTACACAAAAAAAGGACTGTGATTGGTTGCTGAATTGCTTGTTTAAACATAGCCAGCCATAATAACCTGTCTCTGCGGCCTCAAGTCAAGTGGGCAACTCCTGCCCTCCCTGGTTTGATTAACAGGTCTTTCACACAGACACATTACAAGCTGCCTAGCTACTTTTGCCATGCTTTTTGCTGATGGCCATTTTCGAACCTTTGTGATTGACCGGGCTCAAAAGCACAAATTTTAATCAAGATGTACTGTCTCAATGTGTGTGAATATTTCCACAAATTTCCTCGATTCCATTGTAGACCAGCTCAGCCCAGCTCAGCAGTCTTTCGTGGTTCTGAGTATGCTTTAATACATTGATCTGACCCAGAGGCAATTCAAAACACCTAAATCTTCATCCATGATGTGGACCAATGTTTCTTTTATCTTCAGGGTAATTAGGTGAATTTTGCGAATCCCCTATACCTTGGTAGACATTCTGCTGGATTCTCTGTTATTGGGTCTAATAGCTGAATCAGTTCCTCATTCTGATTAGCTGCCCTTTCTGCCCTAGTGATTACACTAACATTGGCAGGCCCCTCTCGAGGTTGTGTCATGTGCAGACCGAACGTTTTGCTTGTTTGTCTGTAAGGCTGTTTCCTTTTGTTTGTACTGTTCCAGTAGTATGCCCGTTTATATGAATCACCTGACACTTCTTTTTCTCCTTTCTCGAATGGAGAATTTCTTCCCGCTGTGTGGGTTTAATAAGGTCTGCTTTCTTTAAAACATACCGTAATGCTGCGACTTCCTATGGCCAAGGGGTATAGATGGTAATTCTTCTGGATAAAAAGAATAGGAATCTCGAAAAGTCCCTACTACTATCCCCATCCCAGCTGAAGATTGTTTGGATGTCTATTTTTTAACCGTCATTGACGTTCCATCAGAGTAAATAATTTGATGGTATTCTGTAAGCGGTCTCATAGATATTTGTTTGATTCCCTCCTCCGTATCATCATCCTCCATGATGGGGAGATATTCTATCTTTCCACATTAATTTTGGATGGCTTTGTAGATAAAGATTGTATTTATTAATGAGTTGCTCGAGGAGTTCTTTGCCTCCCCCTTCTGGGCAAGTTTAATCAAGCTGTGTTCATTTGTGGGCAAGGTTGCCAAGGCATAGGGGAATTCAAGAGGCCCTGGCTGGGTGCCAGGCCTTCAATCCTGGGGTTGTTCATCCCCAGAACCATGAGCTTCATTTGCTGCTTTATCTTTAATTATTTTAACTGATTTTTGTTCCTCCCTCTTGGGGATTTCATGTTTTCCAGATCCCTGATGTGGTTTATTGGACCATTTACTTTCTTAACGATCCTCCTGTTGAGGTGAACGTTGGTTCTGCCAGGAATCTTTTTGATCCCAATTTAGGTTTTCTCAGTACCCTCCCATGGCTCTTTGATAGTTTTGTCCAGTGTAAAGGCTGTCCCCATAGGGTGTCCACTGTCCTTTGCTTTCCTTTCGAGGTCTATCCCCTCATCTATCCCATCTTTCTGGGGAGAAATCTGTCTCATATTGTGGGTGGGTTGGGGGTGTAAACCTTTTGGAATACCCTCTTGGGGGTCCTGAGCCAAGAGTTTGTGTCTGGGCAGGGTGGACTTGAGACTTGGGTCTATACAGTCCTTCTTTCTGAGTACCAAAGGTACCTTCTCCGTTTTTTTTATCCCTAGTTTCTGATCTCATTATAGGTTTAGTTTGGGGTAGACCTAAGAGGTCATGATTTAAGTGGATAATGCGATTGACATTATCCCATCTTTGTTGGTTATCTCGATAATCATTTAGAGCACCCTCACAGGCAAGTTTGAGGGCTGTATTTTGATATTGATTGGCCAGGCAACCATGAACAATGTCCCAATTATCCTGTGTAAGTACTTTGCCTAATCTGTAGGCAGCTACCAGCCCTTTAGTTGTGGCTGTATTAGTGAGTATTTCCTTGATTGAACCCATTACATGCCCGCCCTGAGTTGCCATGAGAACATAAGTGTATATTTGAACCCAGTTGTTGGACTGGTTTAATGGGGGAATTAAGATTGAACTTAGTATCATTTGCAATAGTTGCCTCAGGTGTTGAGCATTCCAATCTTGGCAACAGGTTTCCAATTTATCAAGGTTAGTTAGAATCCAGCAGGTTTATTCCTGGCTGGTGTTTCCCGGTCTAACACACATTGTGTAGATAGAGAAATAACAACAGAAAATGCTGGAAAAACTCAGCAGGCCAGGCAACATCCGTGGAGAGAAGTTAGAGTCAACATTTCGGGTCAAAACCCTTTGTCAAGATTAAAGAGGAACAGGGAATGAAATAGATTAAGAGGCCAGGCTGGGACAGAACAAAAGAGAAGAGACATTAAGAGGCATTCAAAATGAGACGAGATGGTGATAGGACTAGTGGAGACAAAAGACAGCTCTAGATTAGTTGTGAAATGTGCTGGCAGAATGGGAGACAGCTGCCATGTGGGAGAGAGAAAAAAAAAGAAAAGGGCTGGGGGAAAGGCCAAAACAAAGGTGTGGATAAAAAATATTAGTAAAAATGTAATAGGGGCCAAGGTTATGATCTGAAATTGTTGAACTCGATATTGAGTCTGGAAGACTGTAAAGTGCCTAATCGGAAGATGAGGTGCTGTTCCTCGAGTTTACGTTGAGCTTCCGTGGAACAATGCAAGAGGCCGAGGACGGTGAGGTTTGAGTGGGAATAGGGGAGTGAATTAAAATGACAGGCGACCAGAAGCTCGGGGTCCCCCTTATGGACTGAACGGAGGTGTTCCGCAAAGCGGTCAGCCAATCTGCGTTTGGTCTCCCCAATGTAGAGGAGACCGCATCGTGAGCAGTGAATACAGTATACTAGATTGCAAGAAGTACAAGTAAATCACTGTTTCACCTGGAGGGGGTGTTTGGGGCCCTGGACAGTAGGAAGGGGGGAGGTATAAGGGCAGGTGTTACATCTCCTGTGCTTGCACGGGAAGGTGCCAGGCGAAGGGGACGGGATGCTGGGGGTGATAGAGGAGTGGACTAGGGTATCTCGGAGGGAGCAGTCCCTACGGAATGCTGAAAGGGGAGGGGAGGGGAAAATATGTTTGGTGGTGGGATCACTTTGGAGGTGGCGGAAATGGCGGAGGATGATCCGTTGAATGTGGAGGCTGGTGGGGTGAAAGGTGAAGACAAGGGGAACCCTATCGTGGTTCCGGGAGGGAGGGGCAGGGGTGAGGGCAGAAGTGCGGGAGATAGAAAGGACACGGTCGAGGGCCGTGTCAACCACGTTAGAAGGGAATCCTCGGTTGAGGGAAAAAGAAGACATGTCGGAAGCACTGGTGTGGAAAGTGGCATCGTCGGAGCAGATGCGGCTGAGACGGAGACACTGGGCGAATGGAATAGAGTCCTTACAGGAGGCGGGGTGGGAGGAAGTGTAGTCCAGGTAGCTGTGGGAGTCAGTGGGCTTGTCGTGAATGTTGGTCTATAACCTATCCCCAGAGATGGAGAAGGAGAAGTCGAGGAAGGGAAGGGAAGAGTCAGAGATGGACCATGTGAATGTGAGGGAAGGGTGGAAATTGGAGGCAAAGTGAATGAAATTATCTAGTTCAGGGTGAGAGCAGGAAGTGGCACCGACACAGTCATCAATGTATCGGAAAAAGAGGTGAGGGAGGGGACCCGAGTAGGGCTGGAACAAAGAGTGTTCCACATATCCCAGGTAAAGGCAGGCATAGCTAGGACCCATGCAGGTACCCATAGCAACACCTTTGATTTGGAGGAAATGAGTGGAGTCAAAGGAGAAGTTGTTCAATGTGAGAACAAGTTCAGCCAGGCGGAGGAGGGTAGTGGTGGATGGGGACTGGTCGGACCTCTATTCAAGGAAGAAGCGGAGCGCCCTCAGGCCATCCTGGTGGGGGATGGAGGTGTAGAGGGATTGTACGTCCATGGTGAAAAGGAAGCAGTTGCGACCAGGAAACTGGAAACTGTTAAAGTGACGGAGGGCGTCCGAAGAGTCGCGGATGTACGTGGGAAGGGACTGGACAAGGGGAGAAAAGATAGAGTCGAGATAGGAAGAGATAAGTTCCGTGGGGCAAGAACAGGCTGAAATGATGGATCTACCAGTACAGTCCTGTTTGTGGATCTTGGGAAGGAGGTAGAAGCGGGCTGTGCGAGGTTGGGGAACTGTGAGGTTGGTGGCCATGGGGGGAAGATCTCCAGAGGAGATGAGGTCAGTGACAGTCTTGGAAACGGTGGTTTGATGTTCGGTAGTGGAGCCATGGTCCAGGTGGAGGTAGGAGGAGGTGTTGGAGAGTTGGCGTTCAGCTTCCGCTAGGTAGAGGTCAGTTCGCCAAACAACAACAGCACCACCCTTGTCAGCGGGTTTAATGACAATGTCAGATAGAGCTCAGGTTTACCTGACCTAGGGGCGCAATTTGTGGTTGCTGGGGTTGGTTTACTGGACCATTAATCATTGCACCTCCAGCATTTAGAGAAGATTGAGCTAGTGCCTGTCGGCATTGATTATAATGGATTCTAAGCTGTCTATAGTTTTCTCGAAGATTGTTGTCATTTATTTCATCATGAATTTGCCACCTTAACCCGAATCCATGGCCCCCAGGAGCATAGGCAGCTCCGGGTCCTGCTATTCGGTCATGGTTGCCGCCACCTTGTTGGGCACCATTCATTCAGCCTCCCAATTGTGCAGGTGTGCACCTCATTGTGGTGTATGTGCCTTTAAGAGCAATTATGGTGTATGTGCCTTTAAGAGCCCCAGGTGAGCGTAATGCCGGTAATTGCCACTTGGGCTATATAAGCCTGTGTATTGTGTATATCCTTTAGAAACACCCCCCCCCCAGACTTGCTTAGTAAATACCTATGAACCAACTCCTGTCTTCAGTGTCTTTATCTACACACGGACACTACAGTGGCGACGAAGTGGAAACGGACTAACCTGCAATTCGGCAGCACCTCAAGGACGTCGATTCCTCCAGCGTCCAGAAGACTAAAGGAAGTAAGAGAAACTGTGGTTTCACCAGCTGGCCAAGCTGGTGACAGGTACTGCGCTAATCCTTCCTGGGCGTCAGGCTGGAGCTCCAGCGGCGGGCTCTACAGCTGAGACAGGCAGCGAAATCGGAGGCAAGCAATAACGGACTGGGAGGGTGTACTCGAGAGACGGCCGGCGCGGCAAGCAGGTCAGCGTTTAGACCTCTGTCGGGAACGAGTCTCCAACAGTGAATAAACGGAAACCACAGTAAAACAGCGTTGTTATCGGTAGCAGCGGCGGGAAAGCGCGGGAAGCGCCATATCGTTGCTACAGAGAGAAAAAAAAAGCGCGGGAAGCGCCATATCTTTTCTGAAATGCCTAAATCTGGTAATATTGAGGCTTTTGATGGCGAAATAGAAGATTGGACCACATACGTGGAAAGAGTAGAGGTTTATTGCACTGCAAATGGAATAACAGATGAAAAAAAAGCTTCAGTACTTCTGAACTTAATGGGCGCGAAGACATACGGGCTGTTACGAAATTTAATCACTCCAGCCAAACCAAAGGACAAGACTTTTAAAGAAATTGTTGATACCCTGCAGGAGCATTTAAACCCAACACCGCTGCTGATAGCGGAACGATTCAAGTTCTTCAAGAGAAATCAACACAAGAATGAAAGTAATGCTGATTACCTAACCGAATTAAGAAAGCTATCAAAGTACTGCCAATTTGGAGCAGGACTATCGGATTATCTTCGAGACAAATTTGTATGCGGTCTCTTAAGTGAAGGAACACAAAAAAGACTGCTTTCTGAAAAAGATTTAACATTGGACAAAGCTTTCAGTATGGCTGTATCATACGAAGCAGCAGCAAAAGGAGCTGCAGAGATACAACAAGAGACACAAGACTTCGGCACCCATAAAATGACACAGGAGTTCGGAAGATGTTATCGCTGTGGCAGATCCACCCATAACCAGAGGGACTGCTGGTTCAAGGGCAAAGCATGCAGGCAATGTGGTAAGATTGGACACATTGCACGGGTATGCCAATCTGGACAAAATAAATCCACTGACAGAAAACACAAAATCAATAAAGAAAAGTACAGAAAGGTACAAATGATGACGGACAATAGCTCCGAAGACCAGAATAGCGATAGCGACTCCGGAAACAAGAGACTAAGCTGTCTCAAATTACATAATGTACTTGCCAAAGAGGATTACCAAACCATTTGGGTTACCCTCACAATAGCAGGGTCCCCAGTTAAAATGCAGCTAGATACAGGATCAGCTCTAACCGTAATAAATCGACGAGATTACGAGAGGCTATTTTCGCATATACCTCTAAAAGACACATCCATTATCTTAAAAACATATACGGGGTAGAAAGTCTACCCCAAAGGAAAAATAAGGGTGCCTGTGGTATACAACGGCAAAGAAATACAAAAGTTGTATTTATACATTCTACAAGATGGTGGTCCACCGTTGTTGGGACGTGAATGGATAAGGAAGATACGTTTAGACTGGCACTCCATTCAGGCACTGACGGTGACCAGTAAGGAAAAAAACAATGATGACATCATACCTGAACGATTAAAAGACATCTTGGCCAACGCCAAAGAAGTGTTTCAAGAGAAACTAGGAACCTTGAAAGGCATCACCGCCTCAATAAAAGTGGAAGATACAGCAATTCCAAAATTTTTTAAGGCAAGACCGGTGCCATACGCAATACGTTCGGCAGTCGAGGCAGAGCTGAAGAATTTGGAAAAGGCAGGCGTATTATCCAAAATAGATTGGAGCGAATGGGCAACACCCATCGTTCCAGTCATGAAAAAAACATTGAAAAATAACTCTGAGGAACAGAAAAAAATTTGCATCTGTGGGGACTTTAAGGTGACTGTAAACCCGGTCCTTCACATGGTACAGTATCCTTTTCCGAGGATAGAAGATATTTTCGCCTCACTGTCCGGAGGGAAACGTTTCACAAAAATTGACTTGGCACAGGCATATCTACAGATGGAGGTTGAGGAGACCTCTAAAAAGTATCTCACAATAAACACACACAAAGGCCTGTACCAGTACAATCGACTGGTTTTTGGAATAGCATCAGCTCCAGCTATCTGGCAAAGAGCTATACATAGATACATAGATACATAGAAGATAGGAGCAGGAGTAGGCCATTCGGCCCTTCGTGCCTGCTCCGCCATTTAATGAGATCATGGCTGATCCTTTAATTCAGTATCCCGTCCCCGCCTTCTCTCCGTAACCCTTAACCCCTTTTGCCCGTAGAAATATATCTAATTCCCTCTTAAATATATTTAATGAGCTGGCGTACACTGCCCTCTGTGGCAATGAGTTCCACAGGTTCACCACTCTCTGAGTGAAGAAATTCCCCCTCATCTCTGTCCTAAATGGTTTAGCCCTTATCCTTAAATTATGTCCTCTAGTTCTGTTCTCACCCGCCAAGGGAAACATTCCTTCTGCATCCAGTCTGTCTAGACCTGTCAGAATTTTATACACTTCTATGAGGTCCCCTCTCAATCTTCTAAACTCCAGTGTGTACATCCCTAAACTACATAGTCTCTCCTCATAGGTCATTCCCGCCATTCCTGGTATCAGCCTGGTGAATCGCCGCTGCACCCCCTCCATGGCAAGAACATCCTTCCTCAGATGAGGCGACCAAAACTGTACACAGTACTCGAGGTGTGGTCTCACCAGTGCCCTGTACAGCTGCAGCAAGGTATCCCTGTTCCTGTATTCTAACCCTTTTGCTATGAAGGCCAGCATACCGTTTGCCTTCTTGACCGCCTGTTGCACCTGCATGCTCGCCTTCAGTGACTGGTGTACAAGAACACCCAGGTCTCTCTGTACTTCCCCCTCTCCCAATCTATTGCCATTTAAATAATAATTTGCCCTCCCGTTCCTGCACCCAAGGTGGATAACTTCGCACTTGTCCACATTATAGTGCATCTGCCATTTATCCGCCCAATCGCCCAGTCTGTCCAAATCGCTCTGGAGCTTCCTGGTCTCTTCCTCTGAGCCCACCCCACCTCCTAGTTTAGTGTCGTCTGCAAATTTGGAAATGCTGCATCCGACTCCCTGATCCAGGTCATTAATGTAAATTGTGAACAGCTGGGGGCCCAGGACAGATCCCTGTGGTACCCCACTTGTTACTGCCTGCCATTCAGAAAATGAGCCGTTTATTCCAACTCTCTGTTTTCTATCTGACAGCCAGTTCCCTATCCACGCCAAAACTTTCCCCTTTATCCCATGAGCCTCAATTTTCCATGCTAATCTTTTATGTGGGACCTTATCGAAGGCCTTTTGGAAGTCCAGGTACACCACATCTACTGGCTCTCCCCCATCTATTCTACCAGTTACTCCCTCAAAAAATTCCAATAGATTAGTCAAGCACGATTTACCCTTTGTAAATCCATGTTGACTCTGTCCTATCCTGTCCCCATTTGCTAAGTGCTCCGCTATTTCATCCTTAATGATGGACTCCAGCATTTTGCCCACAACTGATGTAAGGCTTACAGGTCTGTAATTACCTGCTTTTTCCCTACCCCCCTTTTTGAATAGTGGGGTAACGTTAGCTACCCTCCAATCCATCGGCACTGTTCCCGAGTCTAATGAATTCTGAAAAATCATCCTTAGTGCATCCGCTATCTCTAGGGCCACCTCCTTCAGTACCCTAGGATGCATGTTATCAGGCCCTGGGGATTTGTCCACCTTCAATCCCTTTAGCTTCCTTAACACCATATCCTTAGAGATATTGATTTGCGTCAGTTCCTCCTTTGCCAATGTCCCTATTTTTCCCGATATCCCAGGGAGGTTTTTTGTGTCTTCCTTCGTAAAGACTGACCCAAAGTATGCATTTAGTTGATCTGCCATTTCCTTATTTCCCATTATATATTCCCCCGTATCTGACTGCAATGGACCAACTTTGGTTTTCACCAGTCTTTTCCTTTTGATATATTTATAAAAGCTTTTGGAGTTAGTTTTTATATTTTCCGCCAGCTTGTTTTCGTAAGCTATTTTGCCCCTCTTGATCATGCCCTTTGCCCTCCTTTGCTCTATCTTAAACTGTTCCCAATCTTCCGCTCTGGCGCTTTTTTTGGCTATTTTATACGCCCTATCTTTGGATTTTATGCTGTCTCTAATTTCCCCTGTTATCCACGGTTGAGTCACCTTTTTAGATTTCCTTTTATGCCAGATTGGTATAAACAATTTTTGCAATTTTGTCATTCTATCTTTAAATGTTTGCCATTGTTTATCTACCTCCAGTCCTCTCAGGAACGTTGTCCAATCAGACCTACTCAGTTCCCGTCTCATGGCATCATAATTCCCCTTGTTTAAATTCAGGACCTTAGTCTCTGAGTCAATTTCTTCGCTCTCCATTTCGAGTGAGAAATCGATCATGTTATGATCGCTCTGACCCAAGGGTCCCCGTACAACAAGATTACTGATTAGTCCCTTCTCATTGCACAGTACCCAGTCCAATATAGCCTGTTCCCGAGTTGGTTCCTCGACATATTGATCCAGATAACCATCCCTTAAACACTCAAGGAATTCCTCCTCCTCATTATTTTTACTGATTAGGCTAGTCCAATCTATATGTAAGTTAAAGTCACCTATGATGACAGCTGTGCTCTTATTGCACGCTTCTCTAATTTCCCTCGTGATGCCCTCCCTAACCTCTATTTTACTATTTGGAGGCCTATATACCACTCCTATTAATGTTTTTCGCCCCTCGCTATTTCTTAGCTCCACCCATATAGATTCTGTATTAACTGAGTTAATATCCTTCCTTTCAATTGCATTTATCCCCTCTTTTACTAGCAATGCTACCCCTCCTCCCTTTCTTTTTTGTCGATCCTTCCTAAATACTGAATACCCCTGTATGTTAAGCTCCCAGCCCTGCTCACCCTGCAACCATGTTTCCGTAATCCCAATTAGATCATAATTATTAACCTCTATTTCCACAGCTAATTCATCTACCTTGTTCCTGATGCTTCTCGCATTAAGGTATAAAACCCTCAGGCTTTTTTTATGCTCACATTTTTTATGAATTAGTTTGGCCCTTTGTTTTTTGTTCCTCACCCTTTTACCATTTATTTCTGTCTGCCTTTCACTTTCCTCTATTTCACTACATAGGTTTCTAGCCCCCTGCCATACTAGTTTAAATGCTCCCGAACTGCTTTATCAAAAATTACCCCGAGAACATCAGTTCCATCTCTGCACAGGTGTAGACCGTCCCTTTTGTATAGGTCACACCTACCACAAAACTGGTTCCAATGCCTCAAAAATTTAAAACCCTCCCTCTTACACCACTGCTCAAGCCACGTATTTAGCCTAACTATCCTGTTCTCTGTACTCTTACTAGCACGTGGCACTGGTAGTAATCCAGAGATTACTACCTTCGAGGTCCTACTTTTTAGCTTGGCTCCTAACTCCCTAAATTCTACTTGTAGGACCTCTTCCCTTTTTTTAGCTACGTCGTTGGTACCAACATGTATCACGACAACTGGCTGTTCCCCCTCCCCCTCCAGAATGTTCTGCACCCGCGCCGAGACATCCTTGACCCTTGCACCAGTGAGGCAACATACCATCCTGGAGTCTCGGTCGCGACCACAGAAACCCCTATCTATTCCCCTTACAATCGAATCCCCTATTACTATAGCCCTGCCACTCTTTTTCCCTCCCTTCTTTGCAACAGAGCCAGTCATGGTGCCATGAGCCTGGCTGCTGGTGCCTTCCCCCGATGCGTCACCCCCCCCGACAACAGTACCTAAGACGGTGAACCTGTTGCTAAGGGAGACAACCCCAGGGGATTTCTGCACTACCTTCCTGCCCTTGCTCTGCCTTTTGGTCACCCATGTACTGTCTACGCTGGCCTTAACCTGCGGTGTGACCAACTCACTAAATGTGCTATCCACACCCCTCTCAGAATCGTGGATGCTCCAAAGTGAGTCCATCTGCAGCTCAAGGGCCGTCATGCGGTCCCACATGAGCTATGGAGCAAGTCCTGCAAGGGATTCCGGGGACTCAATGCTACCTAGACGACATCCTTATAACAGGAGAAAACGACAACGAGCACCTTGCCAATTTGGAGCAGGTGCTCACTAGGCTGAAAGAACGGGGCCTATGAGCAAATCGCCCCAAGTGTGAATTTTTCCAAAATCAGATATCATATTGTGGCCACATAATTAATAAGGAAGGGTTGCATAAGTCACCTGAAAAAATTGAAGCAGTTATAAAAGCCCCAGCACCTGAAAATGTTTCACAATTAAGGTCATTCCTGGGATTAATAAATTACTATCATAAATTTTTACCGAACTTATCAACTATCCTACACCCTCTTAATGATCTTCTACAGACAGGAGTGATTTGGAAATGGAACAAAGACTGTAAACGTGCCTTCCATAAATGTAAAGACTTAATCACATCCGAGAAAATTTTGGTTCATTACAACCCATCATTACCAATCAGACTGGCATGCGATGCATCCCCTTACGGCATAGGAGCGGTATTATCCCATAGATTCCCTGATGGCTCGGAACGGCCGATAGCTTTTGCATCACGCTCATTGAACTCAGCTGAGCGTAACTATGCCCAGATAGACAGGGAAGCACTCAGCCTGGTATGGGGAGTGAAGAAATTCAACCATTACCTACATGGACAAAAATTTACCTTGCTGACTGACCATCAACCCCTCATCTCCATACTCAACCCTAAAAAAGGTGTCCCCATTATGACGGCACAAAGACTACAGAGGTGGTCCCTTTTTCTAGGGGCACACCAATACAACATTGAATACAAAGGGTCAAAACAGCATGGGAATGCTGACGGTTTATCACGCCTACCGTTGCCAACGATAGAAGAGGCACCTACAGTAGACCCAGTAGAGATATTCCACTCTACCATAGTGGAATGTCTACCGGTGACAAATTCTGCCATTGAAAGGGAGACAAGAAATGACCCTACTCTCTCACGGGTCTATGATTTAACAGTGAAGGGATGGCCAGCACATGGCGAACCACTGTTGCCAGCATTCTCGCAAAGAAGAGAACAGCTGTCAGTGTGCCGAGGAACCTTGATGTGTGGATCCAGAGTGGTGATTCCACCCAAACTCCAGGATAAAGTGCTAAAGGATCTTCACGAGGGGCATCTGGGTGGAGTGAAAATGAAGAACCTAGCCAGGGCGTTTGTATGGTGGCCAGGTATCGATGGAGACATCGAAGACATGACCAAGAGCTGCCTAGGATGCCAGAAGGTCCAAAATGCTCCGCCACAGGCCCCTCTACATCCATGGGAGTGGCCCTCATCTCCCTGGCAAAGGGTGCACATCGACTTTGCTGGTCCATTTATGGACTCAATGTTCTTAATCGCAGTTGATGCACACTCCAAGTGGCCGGAGGTAATAAAGATGTCCTCCACCACCACGGAAAAAACCATCACAGTATTAAGGACCATATTTGCCAGGAATGGGCTGCCGGAGCAGATATGTTCTGATAATGGACCGCAATTTGTGTCCGAAGAATTCAGAAAGTTCTTAAAGAACAATGGGGTAAAGCACTACACGTCCGCCCCATACCATCCCGCCACCAATGGATTGGCTGAAAGGTTTGTCCAGACCTTCAAGAAGGCCATAAAGGCCATGGGTAATGAAGACATAAAACTTCAGCACAAGGTGGATAACTTCTTATTTGCATATAGGAATGCAACGCATATGGTTACTAACCAAACTCCCGCCATGATGTTCTACAATAGAAACCTAAGATGCCGGCTGGATTTGGTCAAGCCCAACATCCGAAGGGACGTGGAGAACCGGCAGTTTCAGGGCATGAATGAAAGGCCAACTAGGGCCTTCCAGATAGGCCAACCGGTTTTGGCCCGGGACTACCGTACCGAGAAATGGCAGCCTGGAAATATCTGCACATGATTAGGACCACTGATGTATACCGTGGACATCGGAGGCAGCATAATAAGGCGCCATGCTGACCAAATCATCAAGTCATCCGAAAAGGGACAACCTACACCACCACTCTATACATCTAACGATGAAGTAGAGATACCCATATCTACCTCCGATCCGGTGATACTGGAGCCCGATGAACCCGACACTGGCCTTCAAGCCGAATCAGCCTTGCCAGAAGAACCTACTACACCACCAGAAACTACTACACCCCCGAGGCGTTATCCGGACCGAGTCAGGAAGCCTCCTGAGAGACTAACTTATAATTAATTAATACAGCAATGTATATTATTTTGCATATAACATGTAATTAATAATTACTTAAAATATGATGTACTAGTTAGCTAGAAGGGGAGGAATTGTGGTGTATGTGCCTTTAAGAGCAATTATGGTGTATGTGCCTTTAAGAGCCCCAGGTGTGCGTAATGCCGGTAATTGCCACTTGGGCTATATAAGCCTGTGTATTGTGTATATCCTTTAGAACCCCCCCCCCCCCCCCCCCCAGACTTGCTTAGTAAATACCTATGAACCAACTCCTGTCTTCAGTGTCTTTATCTACACACGGACACTACACTCATCATTAAGGCATTTAGTGGATTTGGAGTATTCATTTGATTATCTCACAGGATATTCTGCATCCCCTGGTTCTGGGGATCAACATTAATCATGCCATGAGTTCTAACAGCTCCTTCGGCATCAAAGCCTTCTATTTCACAAATTATCACTTGGTTTTGTGGAGGTACAGGGATAGGATTATCTCCCCTAATAAAGCAATCGTTTAAATTTTCCAATAAAAAAATGTGGCCAATTCCGTCAGGGTTTGCCATTTCTTCAGGACCTAACCTCAGTTAGGGTTTAATATGAACTTTATAAGAAATGTTTAGACCTCAATGGTATATTGAGGGAGTTCTGATTTAAGTTCTACACGGCATGATCAGGGTCTTGTCATCGCTAGAGACTTAAACCTGGGTCTTAGAACCACTGTCAGTAAACATTCCTTCTATACTTAACAATCTACAACATGCATATAGATATAAATATAAGTATAGGTTCTGTATCAACTCGTTAACACACTCATTGGGCACCAGATGAAGGGATAATTACAAGTTCTAGCCCTTTTCGGGCTACCCCAGATCAGGCGTATTCCCCAGACGTTCACCTTCAACTAAAGTTAGATATAGCCGAATTCTATAAGACGCTTAAATAGTTCTCAAGGTTCAGGCTATCTCGCCCGAAAGGAAAGGAATGACTGAAGATGTTACCGTCTTCCAGATAGCACTTTTAATAAGTTTAACTAGACTGTAACCTTCTGGATATTATGAGGGTTCGGAATGCCCCCCAGAATTCTGTAGCTCCTTACAAAAGAGTGTACAGAAATTGGGTTTGTGAGTTTATACAGAAATACTCTGTGAGACAATTCTAAAAATATAGGGAGAAATTCGGTATTGCCCCATATGGGGCGGCATTACTGGAGGTGCGCAAAGTTTAGCGCCTGGCACTAATTATCACCTCTGACAGCAAACTTGGCTTTTATCGCCCCTAGAGGTGATTGAAGCGCTAAATCAGGTGCTACACACCTCTCTTAAGGCGCTAAGGCCAAGGAGCGAGGCGCTACCTCAGAGGGCGGGTGCAGCACAGGTGCTGTCAGTTTCCGATTGAACACAGACACACTGGCGCCAGTCAGTTCTTAAAGGGGAGGGTCGATCTTGCTCTGCAGCGACACCCTGCTCATTGGAGCCTTGAATCTTGGCCTGGGCAGAACTGTGGCTAAATCTAGCAGCCAGACACTATGGAGAGGGCCAGGGAGCGAGCACAGTGCTTCTTGAAATGAGCCGGTGGCATAAAAGTTGTGAGCCACTGTTATCTTCACTGCAACCGACAGAGACGTCCTGCTCCTCAGTTGAGGCTGCAGATCTGGCTGAAGCAGGTGGCAGAGCTCAGTTACCACCTCCTTGCTGAAGCGCAGCCTTCACAAACACTGCTCCTCAGACATATTAATGTAGGAGAACTATTGGTGAAAAACCCTGGAAGGGTAAGGTCTCCTGTACCGAGGTCTGTTGGCCCTCCTCCGTCTGGCCATGATTGCCACTCTCTCTCTGCATCTCTGTGCCCTCTGAATGTGATGGAGAAGGATGGTGTTCCCATCCATTGCAGCCCCCATAGTATCTGGGCAATCAAAGATATGAAGGTCAAAAAGCAAAGTACCTGCAAAGTTATGGTCAGAAGCCAAAACTACCTCAGACAGCGTTGACTCAATGCAGAAGTCTCTCTTTCTCTCTTTGTCTCTCTCAAAATCTCTCTCTCTCGCTCAGAACGAGTGGTGGAAAAATGGCTACCACACAAAAGCCAGGAAGAGGCCCCCTTTAAAGAACATTTCTTATTTCTCAGAGATCCTTATTCTCAAATCTTTACTTCATTACATTTCTACATTCCTTACTTATCTCCAAATCCAGAACATCCACCAAAATCAAATTATAGTACCATTTGATCCCCGGGACTCAAAGTTAAAAACTTACAGATGGTGCCTGTAAAGTTGAGAAACGCTTGGCCCGTTCAGCGACTTCTGACTTTCTGTTTGAAGAGCTCTTATTTTTATACACTTTTTGAATGTATTTTCTTTGAAGTTTCCTGCTGATGTAAGCTAATTGTCTTATTCATTCTCTCTGTTGAATGCTTTCTATTCTTACTGTCATTTCAGCTGCTGCATGCATAATTATGTCTCTACCTTTAGGTGTTCAATAGTTATCATAAAAACAATATGACAGCAAAGGTTTCTGTTTGATGCCATTTTTACAAAATACTTTCATTCAGTTCTTAATATTGGCTTAACTGGTTTTTAGCAGATATTGTGACTCCGTGGTATTCCAAGTTCAATACAAAAGCAATGTAATTGCTTGGTGCATCTTTTGAAGTCATATCTTCAAAGTGCGCTGCAGATATCATATTTACTAAATGTAAATTAAAACCACTTTCACCAGAGTGTTTCATGCATTTCTAGCTATCTTAATTGGTTGCATATTTAATCTTAAGTTTCCTGTCTTCCAAGTTTAACATAAATCTATTTGACCAGCAAGTGTTTCTTTTTCTTGATGTCATCTTTTCAAAGGCACATGGTTTTTTAATATTTGTGTTTCTGTTTCACGTGTTAGTTCTTTAACACTTTAAACTGGGCATTTCATTGTGTTCCTTCCAAACTCCAGACCTTTCGGAAGCGCCAAACTGCCATTTCAATAGGATCATTGGCCCAGAAATTCGGGTCGGAGGCTTCCTGCGGGTGCAAGCCTCCGACCTGCACTTACCTAGCACGCCAGCCATTGTGCTGTGGGCCCGCGTGGGATTCCGATCCTGGGCCTCCTCCAACTGCCAGCGTGCAGTGCTTGCGTATCCCGGGGCGCAGTTAGTTCAAAGCGTCCCCTGGGATCACGTGGGCCATGGAGAGCCAATGGTAGCAGGGAAATGCCCATTCATAAAATTGACAGGAAGAGTTGTCAAAACTATAAATACTATAAGCCCCAAAACATCACTAAAACTTCAAACAATTTTTTTAAAAATCATATTTTTTAAATAACTATAAATTACATAAAATAACTATTTTAAACAATAATTTAAATTTTGAAAAAATGAATTACATTTTCTAACGGGGCTAAAAATAAACTTACCTTTCTTTAAAGTATTTAAAAATAATAAACCTGTGGAAAAATTTTCAAATTTTTATTAATTCACCACTTACCTTGTTAAAAGCAGGCCTTGCGCCTGCTTCTTAAAAGTGTAACTGCTGGAGACTTACCCTCCCGGAGAAAGCTGCAAGAAAAACATAAGTTCCAGGCGCACGCGCTGCCTCTCCAGCGTACGTGTTCAACCTTCAATTCCCTTCCTTTAAGGGAACGGAAGTTCCGGTTTCCCGCGCATGCGCAGTGCATGCACGAAACCGGCACTTTCGTTGGGCCTACGGGTGAGTACCCAGCGCGTACTCACCTGTGGAGACCCGAATTTCTGGGCCATTGTTTTAGTATGTTTAACCAATTCCCATTTCAAAGCTTGTTTGGTTTTTACAACTTTGTTAACAACTGATCTTTATCTCAGAAGCCTGTTTTCTGTTTGCAGCCTGTGCCTCTGAGCCTTTAGATTTTTAAACCCAGTATATCATGTATTAATAAATATCAGAATTCTGTTCATATTATGGTGTATCTTTCTGAAATATGGCTTATTCCATCACAAGGGAGGGGATCTCTACCTAGTGGAGGCTGAACATCAACTGTCTGACACCTCCTCCTACCTCCGCCTGGACCATGACCCCACTACCAAACATCAATCCATTGTTTCCAAGACCGTCACTGACCTCATCTCCTCTGGAAATCTTCCCTCCACGGCCGCCAACCTCATAATTCCCCAACCCTGCACAGCCCGCTTCTACCTCCTTCCCAAGATCCACAAACAGGACTGTCCTGGTAGAGTCATCGTTTCAGCCTGTTCTTGCTCCACGGAACTTATGTCTTCCTATCTCAACTCTACTTTTTTCTCCCCTTGTCCGGTCTCTTCCCACCTACATCTGCAACTCTACCGACACCCTCCGCCACTTTAACAGTTTCCAGTTACCTGGCCCCAACCGTCTCCTTTTCACTATGGACATCCAATCCCTCTACACCGCCATTCCCCACCAGGATGGCCTGAGGGCACGCCGCTTCTTCCTTGAACAGAGGCCCAACCAGTCCCCATCCACCGCCACCCTCCTTCGCCTAGCTGAACTTGTTCTCACATTGAACAACTTCTCCTTTGACTCCACTCACTTCTGTATTGATTTCTTTGTGGATTCAATGACGAGACATTTATGAAAGAGAATGTCTTTTAATCTAAAGTCTGTTCAACTCTTCATACAGCATTTCAGGAGACACCATGCTGTAATCCATCTAGAACGAAACTGAAACTGAACTAATCTGCCTTGCTCCTCTCGGTCACATGCCCTCTGCTGGTCAGGCACAAGCAATCAATACATGCAATCATGCTGGTAAGGCATCATAATCGAACAGGCAAATACCATCTCTATTTGCTGATATCATTACATCTCCTTTTCTTAAAACAAAAGTATTTTACTTTTAACTAACAACATGTTTTCTTTGTATTAATCTGCATTTTAACTGTAACACTTAATGAACTTACATTATCATTATCATGATCAAGGTTTTTTAACCTTGCTTTGTGTGTTCACATGAAATATGTCAATACACTAGAACTTGAAGAAAGAATAAGATAACATTACTTCCTTCTATAACAATAGTCCTTAAATTTGCTCAATGAGTCTCAGGAGGCTTCATGTGTCTTGAGGATTTTCTGATTGATTGTCCTTGAATCTGAGTTGTTGCCTCAGATGATGGTTTCTCAGCTGTGTGATCAGGTTGTTCAACAGTATCAGTCTCTTGACCTGCTGTGGCTGGTCCCATGAGAAGATCTTGATGATTTCTTCTCAGAACAGCACCCTCATCTGTCTGAATGGTGTATGATCTTGGTTGAACTTCACTCAGGACAGTTCCCTTCTGAGTCCATGTGTTTGTTTTGTCTTTGAACCTTACTTGGTCACCAGTGTGGAGTTCAGGTAGGTTTTGTGTTCCTCTGTCATAGTAATACTTTTGCTTTTCTTTCTGTTGCTCTTTGAACTTCCTCACTTTCTCCCCCTCTTTTGTTTTCAGGAGGTTCTCCGGGATGGGTAGGTTTGACCTTAGCCGACGTCCCATCAGGAGTTGGGCTGGTGACTTACCACACTCGAGCGGCGTTGTGCGGTATACAAGCATGCTCTGGTAGAAGTCAGTTCCACTGTCTTTTGCCTTGTACATCAGTCTTTTCACTGTCTGGACCGATTTTTCCACTAAACCATTGGACTGTGGAAAGTGAGGACTTGACGTTGTGTGGACAAAGTCCCACTCTTTGGCAAAGTGTCGGAAACTTGCATTGTAAAACTGAGGTCCGTTGTCTGTGAAGACCTCGCTTGCCACGCCATGTCTGGAGAATATGGCTTTCATACATGTTATCACAGCATCTGCAGTGGCGTTTGCGGGCTCACTTGGGTCAACAGCTCTGGACAATGTGTCTGCTGTATACATCAGTTTACCCGGTGTGTACGCAACATTCAGTGTATAGCGTTGCAGCCTGATCATCATTCTTTGTATTCTAAGCAGACAGCTATTTAGTGGCTTTTGGAACAATGCAATCAAGGGCTTATGGTCAGTCTCTACACTGATTGCTTGTCCTGCCACAAACTGGTGAAATCTTTCACAGGCGTATGTGATGCTGAGCAGCTCCTTTTCTATTTGAGCATATCGTGTCTCCGCGTCTGTCATTGAGCGCGATGCATATGCAATAGGTTGCCAGTAATCATATTTTTGCAGAAGAACGGCACCGAGCCCACTCTGTGATGCATCTGATGATATCTTGATGGGCCTCGCTGGGTCATAAAACCTCAGAACTGGTTCCTCTGTGAGCAGTTTCTTTAGATCGCTCCATGACTTCTCATGCTCATGATTCCATTCCCATTCTATGTTCTTTTCAATTAGTCTTCTCAGTGGCGCCATCTTTTCTGAGAGGTTGGATATGAATTTACCCATTGATATACCTATCAATTCAGTTCATGAAAAGCGACGAGTTAAGTTAGTAACTATAGGTTTTTATTGGCTAAATAACAGAGCCCACCCTCGTGGGTGATCGGATCCAACAAGGAGGAATACCAGCCAGTCGACCACCTTTATACCTGGGCAAGCAGGCGGAGCCATGGGCGGAGTCAGCTGTGGTCAGCCCAGGTATAACAGTGTGGCAAGAGGTAACCTTGTGTAGTGATACAACAGTGTAAACAGTGATAACCATAGTGTAACGATATAAACAGTGATAACCATAGTGTAACGATAGTGAACGATAAAAGTGGTTTACCACATTCACCCCTTGTTTAAATTTGAGTCCGGCGGGGTGAAGTGTACTACCAGTTCGGGTATGTCAGTCTATCCGGAGGCCTCGTAAGCCTTTCTGACCGGCGCAGCAGTGGCGGCGGAGGTGTAGTATTCGAAGTTAAGGCTGGTGTCTGCGTGGTCGGCGAAGGCTCATGGGGTTCTGGCATGCCGTCTACCGGGGCTGGATTTGGGGGAGTGGTGGGGGGTAACGGTGGTGTCTCAGGGGTGCCCGAGGGCGCGAGGTCTCGTAAGGAGACTGTGTCCTCCCACCCGTCTGGGTATGCCACATAGGCGTACTGGGGGTTGGCGTGCAGGAGGTCCACCCTCTCGACCAGGGGGTCCATTTTATGGGCCCTCACGTGCTTCCGCAGCAAGACGGGCCCCGGAGAAGTCAGCCATGTTGGTAGCGAGGTTCCCGTAGTCGACTTCCTGGGGAAAACAAACATTCGTTCATGGGGGGTGGCGTTAATGGCAGTTCAAAGCAGTGACCGGATGGAATGCAGCGCTGCCGGGAGGACTTCCTGCCAGCGAGAGGTTGGGAGGCCCTTAGACTTTAAGGCTAAGAGAACGGCCTTCCAGACTGTCGCGTTCTCTCTTTCTACCTGGCCGTTCCCTCGGGGGTTGTAGCTGGTGGTCCTGCTTGCAGCAATACCTCTCGCTAGTAGGAACTGGCGAAGTTCCTCGCTCATGAAGGATGAGCCCCGGTCGCTATGTATATAGTTCGGGAACCCGAACAAGGCGAAAAGGTCGTTCAGGCATTTGATGACTGTGGTACTGGTCATGTCTGGGCAGGGGAAGGCAAAGGGGAAACGGGAGTACTCGTCAATAATGTTGGGGAAGTACACATTACGGTCAGAGGACGGGAGGGGCCCCTTAAAATCGATGCTCAAGCACTCGAAGGGGCGGGTGGCCTTGCTCAGGCTTGCTCTGTCCGGCCTATAGAAATGCGGTTTGCATTCGGCACAGGTTTGGCAGTTCCTGGTCATGGTCCTGACCTCCTCGATGGAGTAGGGCAGGTTGCGGGCCTTAATGAAGTGGTAAAGTCTGGTGACCCCGGGGTGGCAGAGGTCGTTGTGGAGGGTCTGCAGTCTATCAATTTGCGCGTTGGCGCATGTACTTCGCGTAGAGCATCTGGGGGTTCGTTCAGTTTACCAGGCCGGTACAAGATATCGTAATCGTAGGTGGAGAGCTCAATTCTCCACCTCAAGATCTTGTCGTTCTTGATTTTGCCCCTCAGCTTGTTATTAAACATAAAAGCGACCGAACGCTGGTCGGTGAGGAGGGTAAACCGTTTGCCTGCCAGGTAATGCCTCCAGCGTCGTACTGCCTCCACGATCGCCTGGGCCTCCTTCTCGACAGAAGAGTGTCGGATCTCAGGGCCCTGGAGGGTCCTTGAGAAGAAGGCCACAGGTCTCCCCGCCTGGTTAAGGGTTGCAGCTAGGGCGAAGTCGGATGCATCGCTCTCCACTTGGAAAGGGATAGACTCATCCACCGCGTGCATTGTGGCCTTAGCAATGTCTCCTTTTATGAGGGAGAAGGCTGCGCATGCTTCTGCTGTCAGGGGGAAGGAGGTGGACTTCATGAGGGGTCTGGCTTTGTCCGCATAATTGGGCACCCATTGGGCATAGTAAGCGAAGAGCCCCAGGGTTCTCTTCAGTGCCTTTGGACAGTGGGGGAGGGGAAGATCCATGAGGGGGCGCATTCTTTCGGGGTCAGGGCCGATGACTCCGTTCTCTACTACGCAGCCGAGGATGGCAAGGCGCGAGGTGTTAAACACACATTTCTCCTTATTGTAGGTGAGGTTCAGCCGTTGGGCCGTACGGAGGAATTTCTCCAGATTAACATCATGGTCCTGCCGGTCGCGGCCGCAGATGGTGACGTTATCTAGATAAGGGAACGTGGCATGCAGCCCGTTCTGGTCAACCATCCGGTCCATCTCCCTTTGGAAGACCGAAACCCCGTTGGTGACGCCGAAGGGAACCCTAAGGAAGTGGTAGAGGTGGCCATTCGCCTCGAAGGCGGTATACTGGCGGTCCTCAGGGCGGATAGGGAGTTGGTGATAGGCCGACTTAAGGTCGATGGTAGAGAATACCCGGTACTGTGCAATCTGATTGACCATATCAGATATGCGGGGAAGGGGGTATGCGTCCAGCTGGGTGTACCGGTTTATGGTTTGGCTGTAGCCGATGACCAGGCGGTGTTTATCACCGGTCTTAACGACTACGACCTGGGCACGCCAGGGGCTGTTGCTTCCCTCGATGATGCCCTCCTTCTGGAGTCGCTGTACGTCGGAGCTAATAAAAGCTCTGTCCCCGGCATTGTACCGCCTGCTCTTGGTAGCGACGGGTTTACAGTCGCGGGTGAGGTTAGCGAACAGGGAGGGGGGTGGGACTTTGAGGGTGGAAAGGCCGCAGGTGGTACGCGGTGGGCGGTTTAGGGATTGCTGGTTGTAGACTGTGAGGGGGGGGAGGGATCCACCGTATGCCAAGGTGACACTTTGGAGGTGGCATTGGAAATCCAGCCCTAGTAGGACGGCAGTGCAGAGCTGGGGCAGGACGAGAAGTTTAAAATTTTTATACTCCGTGCCCCTAACCGACAGGGTCACAACACAGTAGCCACTGATGTCTGTTGAATGGGACGTCGCCGCCATCGAGATCCGGTTGCGCGTTGGCCGGACAGTGAGGGAGTAGCGGCTCACCGTGTCTGGATGGATGAAACTCTCCGTGCTTCCGCTGTCGAACAGGCAGGTCGTGGCGTGGCCGTTTACTTTGATGTCCATCATGGACTTGGACAGGTGATGTGGGCGAGCTTGGTCCAGTGTGACGGAGGCTAGTGTATGGCTGAGCGAGCTGCTGTAGTCTGCGGGTGAGGCGGTGGTCGGGTCTGGAGACAAGGTGGCGGTCGAGTGTAGTGAACAAAATGGCGGCGCCCACGACGTTGAACAAAATGGCGGAGAAGATAGCCGCCCCCACAACTCACATGAGGCACTGCCGGCGTCGGTGGCCTTGATCAAAGATGGCCGCCCCCACGAGGTGATGCTGGCATCTGTGGCCTTGATGAAAGATGGCCGCCCCCACAACTCGCACGAGGCACTGCTGGCGTCTGTGGCTTTCCCCCTGCAGGCCTTCGCGAAGTGGCCTTTCTTGTGGCAGTCGGAGCAGGTTGCGTTTCTTGCAGGGCAGCGCGCCCTCGGGTGTTTCGCCTGGCCACAGAAGAAGCAGCTGGCGGCCCGATCGCGGGGCTCCGATGTCGCAGCCGGTACCGGGGGTGGCGATCCCGATCGGTTCCGGGACATTGACGCTGTGGTAGGCCCCAGGGGCGGCGGTGCGAGGGGTATTGCGGCCGGAGTCGGGCCCGAGTCCCAGGGTCGCGCAGCACAGTACCTGGAGTACGCCTCGAGGTCCCGATGGGCCACTTCCATGGAGCGAGCGAGGATAGCAGCTGTTTTCAGGTCGAGGTCCTTTGATTCCAGCAGTCTTTGCCGTGAGTTGTCTGACCGAAGGCCTTTCACGAAGGCATCGCGGATATTTCCATCGGTATGTTCTGCAGCTGTTACGGCTTTAAAGTCACAGTCCCTGCCAAGTATTTGCAGCGCCCGTAAGAAATCATCAACCGACTCTCCTGGCTGTTGTGAGCGGGATCTTAGGAGATGCCTGGCGTACATTGAGTTTACAGGGCTCCGGTACTGCTCTTTTAGCAGGTTGAGGGCGTCCTCGTATGTAGCAATGTCCCGGATGAGTGCAAATACTTTAGGGCTCACCTGGGCGGTCAGAATTCTTAGTTTGGATACCGGAGGCACGCCGGATTCTCCCAGGTAGGCTTCGAAGCAGCTCAGCCAGTGTTCGAAGTCGAGGGCTGAATTCGCAGCCTGTGGGTTTAGATCCAGGTACGGCGGTCGGAGGGCTCGCAGCCAGGCCAGCTGCTGGGGCTGTTGTAGCTGGCCGTTTGGCTGCTCCGGTACAGACATTTCAAAATTTAGCCATAATAATTGATATACCTATCAATTCAGTTCATGAAAAGCGACGAGTTAAGTTAGTAACTACAGGTTTTTATTGGCTAAATAACAGAGCCCGCCCTCGTGGGTGATCGGATCCAACAAGGAGGAATACCAGCCAGTCGACCACCTTTATACCTGGGCAAGCAGGCGGAGCCATGGGCGGAGTCAGCTGTGGTCAGCCCAGGTATAACAGCGTGGCAAGAGGTAACCTTGTGTAGTGATACAACAGTGTAAACAGTGATAACCATAGTGTAACGATATAAACAGTGATAACCATAGTGTAACGATAGTGAACGATTAAAGTGGTTTACCACACCCATATAGTTGATCATTCCATTAAACCTCTGCACGTCCTTTTTGCATTGTGGCTTTGGCATATTCTCAATGGCGGACACCTTTCTGGGATCTGGTCTGATGCCCTCACTGCTAAGGATATCTCCCACGAATGTCAGTTCTGTCACCCCGAGCTGGCATTTCTCTCTATTCAGCTTCAGGTTTGTTTTCCTTGTTGCTTCCAGCACTTTTTTCAGTCTCTCGTCATGCTCAGTTCTCGTGGTTCCCCATACTATGATGTCATCCATTGATGTATCAACTCCCTCCAGGTGCTCATAGATCATATGGATAGTTTTGTGATACACTTCAGGAGCTGAGGCAATGCCAAATGGTAACCTTAGGAATCTGTATCTGCCAAATGGACTGTTGAACGTGCACAGTCTTGAACTTGCTTCGTCCAATTTCATCTGCCAAAATCCTGATGATGCATCTAACTTGCTGAAATACTTTGCATTTGCAAACTGTGCCATGATTTCCTCACGTGTAGGAAGCTTGAAGTGCTCTCTCTTTATTGCTCTGTATAGATCTCTTGGATCCAGGCAAATTCTGAGCTTTCCATTCTTTTTGTCCACTACGACGAGGGAACTCACCCACTCAGTTGGCTCATCTATCTTCCGAATCACGTTCAGGCTTTCCATCCTGTCCAACTCTGCCTTCAGTTGCTTTTGAAGAGCAAACAAAACTTTTCTGCATGGATGTATGACCGGTGTCATACTTTTATCTACTCTGATCGTGTGTTCTCCTGGAATGCAGCCTAGACCCTTAAATAGGTCTTTGTACTCTTTCATGAGTTCATCATAGACTGTCTCTCCTTCGCTTTCCACAACGAGGACTCTCTTTACCAGGTTCAGTCTCTCACAGGCTTTTAAACCTGGTATGGCCTGCACATCCTTTGGCACCACGATTAATGCTAGCGTGTGCTCTCTGTCCTTGTGTGTCACTTTGACAATGCATCTTCCTTTCACTGGTATATCAGTACCTGTGTATCCTGTCACTTTCACTTTGATTCTATGTATCTTTGGTCTGGGTCTAATTTTCTTAAAATCAGTCTCTGATATCACATTAACTTGTGCTCCAGTATCCAATTTAAATGGAATGTGTATGTCATTCACTTTTAGTGTCAACATCCAGTCTGTTTTTTCTTCTTTGTTTTCAGACACAACATCTACATAGAACTCCTCTATGTCGCTTTCATCGACTGCATGGACCTTGCTTTGTTGCATTTGGTTCTTACAGCAACGGGCATAATGGTTGTTCTTGTTGCAACTATTGCATGTTTTACCATATGCTGGACACTTTCTTGGTGGATGCTGTGTACCGCATCGACTACATGACTTTTGATTGTCCCTTTCATTTTCGTTTGCTGGCCATGCCTCTTTTTTCACATTGGCGCTCTTTTTGTTAAACGGTTTGTGTCCGTTCTTACTCACTGCATCCACGTTGCAGCTACTGTCACTGAACAGCTCCTTTGCCTGCAACTTCACAGTCTCTGTAGCCCTACACAGTGCTATGGCTTTTCCCAGGTCTAGATCTTGCTCTCTTAGCAGTCTTTCCCTTAGACCATTATCTGGAATACCACACACCAGTCTCTCTTTTATCAGCGAGTCTGTCAGTCCCCCAAATTCACATGTTTTGCTTCGGTTTCTCAGTTCAGTCACATACTGATCAATAGTTTCACCCGTTTTCTGTACACATGTGAAAAATCTGTGCCTCTCAAATGTCACGTTACGTTTAGGTATGCAGTCGGCCTCAAACTGTTCCATTATTTTATCTAGCTTCATTTTGTCTCCATCAGCAGTGAATGTGAAATTATTATACACCTCCAGCGCTTCATCACCCACGACATGTAAGAACAGTGACGATTTCTTTTTATCACTTTTCTCGTCAGCTCCGATTGCTGCTAAATACAACCCCACACGTTGTTTGAACCTCCTCCAATTTTCAGCCACATTACCTGTCAACTGAAGCGTCGCCGGTGGGTGTAAACCTTCCATTTTTTCACTTCGTTAGCTATTCTCCAATGGTAAGCAACAATGTTCTCTTTTGGCTTGCTAATTTGTGGAGAGCTGATTTAACTTCGGATATTTTCTCTTCATCTCTTTCAATCACTTCTGACACCATGTATTGATTTCTTTGTGGGTTCAATGACGAGACATTTATGAAAGAGAATGTCTTTTAATCTAAAGTCTGTTCAACTCTTTATACAGCATTTCAGGAGACACCATGCTGTAATCCATCTAGAACGAAACTGAAACTGAACTAAACTGCCTTGCTTGTCTCAGTCACATGCCCTCTGCTGGTCAGGCACAAGCAATCAATACATGCAATCATGCTGGTAAGGCATCATAATCGAACAGGCAACTACCATCTCTATTTGCTGATATCATTACAACTTCCTCCAAATTAAAGGTGTTGCTATGGGAACCCGCATGGGACCCAGCTATGCCTGCCTTTTCATGGGATATGTGGAACATTCTTTGTTCCAGTCCTACTCAGGTCCCCTCCCTCACCTCTTTTTCTGGTACATTGATGACTGTATCAGTGCTGTTTCCTGCTATTGCCCTGAACTAGAAAATTTAATTCACTTTGCTTCCAATTTCCATCCTTCCCTCACCTTCATATGGTCCATCTCTGACTCTTCCCTTCCATTCCTCGACTTCTCTGTTTCCATTTCTGTGAATAGGCTATTGACAAGCATTCACTACAAACCCACTGACTCCCACAGCTACCTGGACTACACTTCTTCCCACCCCACTTCCTGTAAGGACTCTATTCCATTCTCCCAGTTTCTCCTTCTCCGCCGCATCTGCTCTGACAATACCACCTTCCATACCAATGCTTCCGACATGTCTTCCTTTTTCCTCAACCGAGGATTCGCCTCTACTGTGGTTGACTCGGCCCTTGACCATGTCTGTTCTATTTCCCGCATTTCTGCTCTCACCCCTTCCCCTCCCTCCCGGAACCATGATAGGGTTCCCCTTCTCCTCACCTTTCACCCCACCAGCCTCCACATTTAACGGATCATCCTCCCCCATTTCTGCAACCTCCAGCGTGATCCCACCACCAAGCACATCTTCCCCTCCCCTCCCCTTTCAGCATTCCGAAGGCACCGGTCCCTCCACAACACCCTGGTCCACTCCTCTATCACCCCCAACACCCCTTCCCCTTCGCCCGGCACCTTCCCATGCAAGCGCAGGAGATGCAACATATGCCCTTTTACCTCCACCCTTCCCTCTGTCCAGGGTCCCAAACAATCCTTCCAGGTGAAACAGCGATTAACTTGTACTTCTTGCAATTTAGACTACTGTATTCGCTGCTCACGATGCATTCTCCCCTACATTGGGGAGAACAAATGCAGATCGGGCGACCGCTTTGCGGAGCATCTGCGTTCAGTCCGTAAGGGTGACCCCAAGCTTCCGGTCGCCTGTCACGTTAATTCTCCGCTCCACTCCCACTCAGACATCACCGTCCTAGGCCTCTTACACTATTCCATTGAAGCTCAATGTAAGCGCGAGGAACAGCACCTCATCTTTCGATTAGGCACTTTACCACCTTCTGGACTCAACATAGAGTTCAACAATTTCAGACCAGAACCTCTGCCCCTATCCTTTTTTTTCCATTTATTTTATTTCTTATTTATTTTTTTCTCTCTCTCTTTCATTCTGCCAGCGCCATTTACACTTCATCTAGAGCTGTCTTTTGTTTCTTAACTTGTCCCATTACCATCTCCTTTTGCCTTACGCCATCTCTGAATGTTTCTTAATGTCTCTTAATCTCTCCTGCCTTCCATCCTATCACAGACCTTCCTTTTTTTGTTCTTTCCACCCCTCCCTGCATTCCCTGCACTTGCTTAAAAACCTGTTCGATCTCCAGCTTTTGCCAGTTCTGATGAAGGGTCATTGACCTGAAACATTGGCCCAGAAATTCGGGTCGGGTGCTTCCCGCGGGTGCAAGCCCCCAATCTGCACTTACCTTGCGCGCTGGCCGTTGAGCTGTGGGGCCCCGTGGAATTCCGATCCGGGGCCTGGTCTAGCTGCCGGCGTGCAGTGCTTGCGTACCCAGGGGTGCAGTTAGTTCGATGCGTCCCCTGGGATCACGTGGGCCATGGGGAGCCAATCGGAGCAGGGAATGATCCATTCATAAGATTGACAGGAAGAGCTGTCAAGACTTATAAATACAATGGCCCCAAAACAGCACTAAATCTTCAAATAATTCTTTTTTTTAAATCACATTTTTTAAATAAACTATAAATTACATGAAATAACTATTTTAAACAATAATTTAAATTTTTGAAAAAATAATTTTATTTTCTAACGGGGCTAAAAATAAACTTACCTTGCTTTAAAGTATTTAAAAATAATAAACCTGTGGAAAAAATGTTTTAATTTTAATTAATTCACCACTTACCTTGTAAAAAGTAGGCCTTACGCCTGCTTTTTACATTTCTAACTTCTGGAGACTTACCCTCCCGGGAAAACCTGTAGAAAAAACCTAAGTTCGATGCGCACGCGCAGCCTCTCCTGCGCACGCATTTGACCTCTGAATCCCTTCGTTCAGGGGATCGGAAGTGCCGGTTTCCCACGCATTCGCAGTGCATGCAGGAAACCGGCACTTCCATTGGGCTTACGGGTGAGTACCCCGTGCGTACTCACCCGTGGAGACCCGAATCCCTGGGCCATTAATAACTCTGTGGCCTCGATTTTCATTGGGCCGTGAGGCGGGCTTTTAGGTGTGTGGGGGGTTAAAATCGCAAAACCTGCGGGTCGCGAACCCCCTGCCTGGTTCCCGCCTCC
Source organism: Somniosus microcephalus (assembly GCF_052327205.1). NCBI lineage: Eukaryota > Metazoa > Chordata > Chondrichthyes > Squaliformes > Somniosidae > Somniosus > Somniosus microcephalus. The sequence goes on along the minus strand of NC_140996.1, from coordinate 83,832,537 downwards.
ACGCCATTTTAACCTTGGTGTGTCTGATTGACCCGAATCAGCCCAGCCTGCAACAGGCGATATTGGTCTTTAGGACCTTTAAACAGCACGGATTGGCCTTTAGAATCCCATTTTAACAGGCCCTTCCCTGTTTAACCCTTTTCCCACGTAAAACGCACCTGGTGGGGATCATGCCTGTGAAACCTGGCGTGAACACTGTTGGCTTGCTTACTATCAGCTGCAGGTCCAACATTAAAGAGGACATCGGCCCAGAAATTCAGGTCGGGTGTTTCCCACGGGTGTAAGCCCCCGATCTGCAGTTACCTTGCGCGCCGGCCGTTGAGCTGTGGACCCCCGTGGAATTTTGATCCGGGGCCTGCTCCAGCTGCCGGCACGCAGTGCTTGCGTATCCCAGGGGCACAGTTAGTTCAATGCGTCCCCTGGGATCACGTGGGCCGTGGGGAGCCAATTGGAGCAGGGAATGCTCCATTCATAAGTCTGACAGGAAGTGCTGTCAAGACTTATAAATACTACAGCCCCAAAATAGCACTAAATCTTCAAATAAATTTTTAAAAAGCATCACATTTTTTAAAATAAACTATAAATTACATGAAATAAATATGTTAAACAATAACTTACATGTTTGAGAAACATAATTTTATTTTCTAACGGGGCTAAAAATAAACTTACCTTGCTTTAAAGTATTTAAAAATAATAAACCTGTGGAAAAAATGTTTTAATTTTAATTAATTCACGACTTACCTTGTAAAAAGCAGGCCTTGTGCCTGCTTTTTACATTTCTAACTCCTGGAGACTTACCTTCCCGGGAAAACCTGTAAAAAAGACCGAAGTTCGATGCGCACGCGCAGCCCCACCTGCGCACGCATTCGACCTCTGAACCCCTTCGTTCAGAGGAACGGAAGTGCCGGTTTCCCGCGCAGTGCATGCAGGAAACCGGCACTTCCATTGGGCCTACGGGTGAGTACCCCGTACGTACTCACCCGTGGAGACCCGAATTTCTGGCCCAGCGCTTTCTCAACTGAGGGGATGCACCTGCCTTTCCTACCCAACGTCCACATCTCGGTCAGCCCCGGCAATCTCCAGGACGCCTTCCTCCCAGGGGGTGAGCTGGGCTAATGAGGGCGGCCCTCTTCCTGTCCTGGCTCGCTCTCTCCTGTTGTGAGCTCTCTTTTCCTGCAACGAGGGAGGGAAGTGGAGGTTGAGTGAGAATGAAGGAGTGAGTGCAGAGATTGCACAGCATAGATACTTAGAAGGAGACAAAGATGGAGTGAGGTTGCAATACCAAGGGCCCTCCCTGTGTGTTGTCAGTTGTGCCCAAAGCATCAGAGTGAGAGGGAGTGTGAGGGCTGCATGATGGCATAGTTCTGTGAATGTGAGCATAGAGAGAGAGGGAATGGATAAGGGTGCATGGATGTGTGTGTCTAGTGGGATGTGCAGGAAGAGATTGCTAAAGCTGAGTGCTGGTGAGGAAAGGCAATGGGGATCAGATTGAGGGTGATGGAAACATCATACAGTACTTACTTTTCCAGTGCGAAGAAGGTCATGGAATCTTTTCCTGCACTGCAACCACGTTCTTCGTGTAAGCCCCAAGGAGTTGACTTGACCTGCCACCTCTAGCCACACAGCCTTGGTCTGACTGGGAGGCCTCTTCCTCCCTGAAGAAGGGAAGGGGACCTGCCTGTGGGCCCTAGCACCATCCAGTAATGCCTGTAGTGAAGCCTCATCAAATTTGGGTGCAGATCTGGCCCTCCCACTGGCCGTTGCTCCTGCAGGCTCCTGTGCCATCTTAATGTTGAAGGTTGGAAGCCTGCAGAGGAAGCAAGGCTTGCTGTGGACCTTAAAAGCAGCAGCAATGATGACGTCATATTCTGCGACTTTCTGACTGGAAATACTCAATTGCCAAGGCTTCCCACATGCTGGAAATCAATTGGCCAATTGTGTTAAATTTGCATCAATCTCACAGACCCATTTACAATCGTGTCAGAATCACTAAATTTGGGAAAACCGCCAATTCCCCGCACCTGAACTAAAATCGACCCATTTCTCTCTCCACAGATGCTGCCTGTCCTGCTGAGTATTTCCAGCATTTTCTGATTTTATTTCTCTTTGCACTGATTGGCCAGGGAACCCTGGTTGAGAAAGCCTGCAAACACATGTCAGTGGCTGGACACTGGGACAGGCCTGATAATCACACGGATGCCAATCACACAGCTGCCATTGAGGTGCGGTGCCCACGCAGCTGCCTGCCTCGAGTCAGCGATCCTGGCGCAATGCTTCAGTGTGCCGCGGGAGCACGAGTGCGTGGCCCCATCAAGAGTGCTGCATGGCCACGCACATGCGCAGCTTAGTGGGAACAGTGGTTGCATCTGAACAGAGCTGGAACCAATATCCTTGCGGGTAAGTTAATTAGTGCGGTGGGGGAGGGTTTAAACTAATTGGGCGGGGCATTGGGCACCAAGATGTAGTATTAAAAAGAAGAAAACAGGTGCACAGAGGCCTGGGAGAGACAGTTCAGGCTCGATTTTAATAACGGACGCGGGATGAGGGCGGGCCCGCTGCTGGGCAGCTTTCAGACCCGCACCTGGCTGCCGCCTCCCAGCACTTCTGATTTTGGCTTTATTGGCCTTGTTTTGGCTGACGTGTAGGTCCCTCCAGGCAATTGCTTAGAGGATGTCAGTTTCTCGTGTCTGATAACGCGTTGTTTGTTTGAAAATTTAAAGGGGCCATTTCCCCTTTGCATACAAATGTCATTGGGATGGCTTGGTGTTTTATTATCTGGAAAGGGAAGTTGACAGTGTCTGTTCTGAGCAAAATTTAATGAATGATATTGCTGGTCATATTATTCCAGAAAGAGATTCATGATTTTTTGATATATGACTTTATTATCTGACTATGAAATGAAAAAATGCCAGATGTGTTCCAATCATTGGCTTAGTAATATTAATCCTTTTTTCTCTTAAAGGTGCTGGGAGCTGCAGGAATGGCAGCCCCAAAAACTAAGGCTGCAGCCAGGTTCAATGAGGGCTCCCTCCATGCTCTTGTGGAGGAAGTTAGAGGATGTCAGGAGCTCCTCTTCCCTGAAAATGGAAGGAGGAGGCCTCCTCAGCAAACCAAGGCAACTTGGCTGCAAATTGCTGAGGAGGTGAGCTCGAGGTCTGTGTGTAGATGCAAATGGGTTTATTGTCGAATAATGTTTAATGATCTTCTGAGATCACCTAAAGTGTGGCCTCTGTGTTCTGGGAAATGGAAGTTCAAGAGTGAGGGCTCAGGATGAATTCCATGTACAATGATGGTGGTGACACTGAGTGCAAACCACCATTGATTGGACAGATGATGGCTGGGATTTTGAGGATGTCGGACTTTTATTCATCTCCATGTGCCAGCCACCTGTGGTTGAAACATTAGCTTATGCTAATCTGGCATGGCTGAGTGCATCTCTTGCCTGACGGCCAGCAATGTGGTCGCCTGCTGCTGGATTGGCCACATCCAGCCCCGCAAGGCGTCACTCCCCATCCTCTTCTTCCTCCTCTTCATCGTCCTCCAAGGAGGCTGTGTGCTGAGCCACTTGTTCATCCGGCAGCACTAAGCTGCGCTGCTCTTCCTCTGAATCTGACGACCAGGATGCGAGGATGTAAATGGTTCCCACCTTGTTGTTATAGATTTCAGTTGAGGCAAGAAGCTTGCAAGTGCACACTCAAAGTGGCCTGAAATTATTCCAATCGGATCAAACAGCAGATGTGTGTCAGCTTGACCAGTCACAAGGTCAGTAGATTTGCAAAATCTTATCCCAAACCTCCAACAACAAAGTTATTGCATTTGTATGCCAGCCATGTTACAGGAGTGCTTTTAAAGTTCTGCACCAATAATGACTACAGATCATGTCCTCGAGAAACTCATTTCCTTGCAGCTGGACTGTTTCTGACAAGACGGGAAACAGGAGCCAGAGGGACGAAAATGGGAAAATCCTATCAAAATAGAATTAACAAGGCAGTTAACAGGCTCTAACCTGCCTTAATTACCTGTCCCACCGGTTGGAGTCGGGTCAGTTTGGGAGCAGCTGACCCGACACTCATGAAAATCGCAGGGGGGTGGGTTGGGTGTCTGAAGCCATTTTTCTGATTTTTGCAGCTGCCCTGCCACCAAACCCGCCTCGTCAGGGCTATTAGAGTTGGAAATAATATAGAATTAGGTGGGATCATAAAAATACAACGAGGTCTATTACGATGCTTGGTGTATTTTATAGGCCACCATAGGGGATGGGAGAGCATATTTGCAAAGAAATTACCGAGGTGCAAAAACTATAGAGTTGTGATAATCGGAGACTTTAACTACCCCAGCATTGAATGGGGCAATGACTGTGTTCAGGGCAGAGAAGAGGAGGAATTTCTGAAGTGTGTTCAGGAGAATTTTCTTGATCAGTATGTTTCCTGCCCAATGAGGATAGAGGCATTGCTAGATCTAGTTCTGGGGAATTAAATGGAGAATGTCACAGTCAAGGAGCACCTCGAGAATAGTGATCATAGTATCGTAAGGTATAGATTAGTTATGGAGAAGGACAAGAAGCAATCTAGAATAAAAATACTTAACTGGAGGAGGGATCTGACCCTCCTCTGATGGGTAAATTGGAGTCAAAGACTGGCAGGCAGAAATGTAATGGAGCAACGAGCGGCCTTTAAAGAGGAGATGGTTCAGGTACAGCCTAGGTACAAGGGAAAAAGGGAGGGCAACCAAAGCCAGAGCTCCCTGGATGACGCAAGAGTTGGAGAGTAGGATGAAGCAGAAAAAGGGGGCATATGGCAGATGTCAGGTTGAGAATACAAGGGAAAATCAGGCTGGATATAAAAAGTATGAGAATAGATTGACGGCTAACATAAAAGGGAATCCAAAGATCTTCTATAGGCATAGTAACAGTAAATAGGTTGTCAGAGGAGCGGTGGGGCCGATTAGGAGCAAAAATGAAGATCTATTGGTGAAGGCAGAAGGCATGGCTGAGGTACCAAATGGATATTTTGCATCGGTTTTTACCAAGGAAGAGGACTTTGCCGAAGCTATGGTAAACAAGGAGGTTGCTGGGATACTGGATCAGATAAAAATAGATAAACAGGGAGTACCAGAAGGGCTGGCAGTACCTAAAGTAGATGATTCACCAGGTCCGGATGGGATGCACCCTAGGTTGCTGAGGGAAGTAAGGTTAGAAATTGCGGAGATGCTGACCACAATCTTCCAATCCTCTTTAGATACAGGGGTGGTGCCAGAGGACTGGAGGATTACAAATTTTCACTCCTGTTCAAAAAAGGAAAGAATGATAAACCCAACAACTACAGGCCAGTCAGTTTAACCTCTGTGGTGGGGAAGCTTTTAGAAACAATAATCTGGGAGGAAATTAACAGCCACTTGGACAAACATGGACTAATAAAGGAGAACCAGCATGGATTTGTTAAGGGCAAATCGTGTTTGACTAACTTGATTGAATTTTTTGATGAGGTAACAGAGAGTGTGGATGAGGGCAGTGCAGTTGATGCTGTGTATATGTGTAAAGTACTACATATTAGGCTTGTTAGAAAAATTGAAGCCCATGGGATAAAAGAGGCATAGCAGCATAGATACAAAATTGGCTAAGGGATAGAAAACAGAGAGTTGTGGTGAATGGCAGTTCTTAGGAATGGAGAGAGGTAAACAGTGGCGTTCCCCAAGATTCAGTACGAAGACCACTACTGTATTTGATATACATTAATGAGTTGGTCTTGGGGGTAAAGGGCATAATTTCAAAATTTAAAGATGCCACGAAACTTGGAAGTGTAGTAAAAACTGAAGAAGATAGTAATAGACTTCAAGAGAACATAGACAGGCTGGTGGAATGGGCGGACACATGTCAGATAAAATTCAACACAGAAAAGTGTGAGGTGATACATTTTGGTTGGAAGAATGAGGAGTGACAATTCATGCTAAATGGTACAATTTTAAAAGGGGTGCAAGAAGAGAGAGACCTGGGGGTACTTGTGCACAAATCTTTGACGGTGAAAAGATAGGTTAGCAAGGCAGTTAATAAAGCTTATGGGATCCTGGGCTTTACAAATAGAGGCATAGGGCTCAATCCATGGAGTCGGGCTTGGAGGCGTGCGGGGGGTTAAAATTGCAAAAACTGGCGGGTGGGGGGGGGGATTGGGAACCAGCCCCCCCCCCCGCCTGGTTCCCGACTCCGAGCAATTTTAACTCAGGCGTGTCTGATAGTCCCGACTCCGTCCCGTATCCAACAGGCAGGACTGGTCGTTAAGGCCCTTAACAACCACTAAATGGCCTCTATAATCCTATTTTGAAAGGCCCTTGCGAATTTAACCCTTTTCCCACATGAAACACGCCTGGTGGGAAACACAAACGTGAAACCTGGTGGGAGCACAATTTGATTGCTGACTATCAACCGCAGGTCAACCATTAAAGAGGAGATTTGATCAGCTATGATTTGCAGGTGGTAGGACTTAGTGGTCTCAGGTCTGGGGCAAATTTTAGAAGGCTTAACCACACCTGTGGAAGGTTGGAGCCTCACACCCATCTCCAGTGTGATCTCCTGGGAAACCCCTCTCGCCACCTTCACTCAGCGCTTCCTCAACGGAGGCATATACCAGAAGCATGGGAGCCATTTATTTCCTTCCCATCTGGGCATTAGAGGAGGTCGACCACTAGCCGCGGTAGCAGCAGAACCATGAGCAACAGCAGCACCAACAGCAGGAGCATCAGCAGGAGCGGCAAGCTGCTAGTCACCCACCTGAAGATGCACAGGCCAGAAGGCGCCAGCGCGCGAAAACATTGCTGCCCGGGATACAAGGGACACGCTCATCCTGGCCAGAATTGCTTAGCCTAATCAAACAAACACTTTTGCCTCACAGATTCTTACCAGAGCATTGACAATGGCCAAGAGCCAGAGGATTCCTAGCAATCTGACCACCATACTGACAGTTGCAAGTATGCCTAAGGCCTCAATGTGGACGTCCCAATAGCGAAATGACAGACGATACAACTGTAACATTTGCCATCAGAAATTTTATGTACATTAACGAAGTGATGGCATTTTTGCAGTAAACACAAATTGCACCCAAGTGACTACCCTTGTGACTATTTGTGCAGAATTTTCTTCTTACGCGTGCTCCTATGTGGTGCCTCCCCTGTGGCTTCAGCAGATGTGGAGGCCCCTTGCTCACTTTGCTGCTGCTCTTATCTCAACATCTTTGGCAGGCGTCCTCTGGGATGGCGAGCCTGTGAGGGCTCATCAACATTCTGCTGCTCCTGCGGCTGTGCAGGGGTTGAGGCGCCTATCTCACTTGGGTGTGGACTCCGGTGGAGCTCTGACCGAGGGCTCTGCAGTGGCATGGAAAAGTGAGCGCTTGGAGAGGAGCCCCTACTTCCTTGAGGTCTGCCACCAACCTCCCTCTCATGGGTCAGATCCCCCTCAGCACCTGCAAGTGGCTGGAGAGCACCTTGTTGCACATCAGGGGGCCCATGGGGACCCGTATCTGCAATGGCAGTCCTACTTAGAAGGACTTCCATGAAGGTCTGGTTTCTCTGTTCAATAGATGCCCATCGCTCCTCAAGAGATATCATTCTATTCTGAAAAATTACCATGTTTTCCATACCCTGGCGACTAAGCTCCTCCATGGCCATAGTGATCCTCTCCTCTAGCGTAGCCATCCTCTCCTCTACGGTAGCCATCCTTTCCACGGAGGTTGCCATCCTTTCCGTGGTGATGCGTTCATGCGCCAAAGACTCCACAAACGCTCTGGTCATGGTCGCTATGGACTCCTCCATTCGCTCCACACTCGCTGCGACCCTAGAGACAAAACCTGCCAGAGACTCCTGCATCTGTCCTGGAGTTCCATCACCGCTGATCTCATGGATGGACCCAGAGACAGAGGGTCGACATGCTGCTGAGCCGAGCTGGCAGAGTCCTGCGCCCTCCAACTAGGACTCTCCACTGCTGTCCCTGTCTCCAGAATCTGCTGATGCTCACTTGTGAGCTGTGACACACCAGGTGACAACACTACACTATGTCCCGAAGGTCCCACTGAGGTGTGAGTGTCTGCGCTGGTGCTGGGTATGCAGATTTCTGGTGACGCTGTGCCCTCAGAGGTTGCAGCTTCCTCTGAGGAGTCTGGCTGCTCAGCCTCTTCTTCCTGGCTAGGTGGGATGGATGCTTGTGATGGTCCTGTGGGGGAGTAAAGGAAAGAGTCAGAGATGTGATGCCAAGGCTACATGCACATTGCTTTTTGCAGATGCTCATAAGTGAATCTGCTACAGCTTCACAATCATTATCAGCGACTCATGCAATGTCAAAGAGAGAGATGGTAAACTTTTCTGTCACCAGCTTGCTGTGTTGCACCCGTCTGTCCGTCCCCCACGCGCGAATCACCCTCAATGCCCATAATTTCCAGGACGGCCTCCTGCCAGGGTGTCAGGTGGGCTATTGAGGCTGTCCCTCCTCCTGTCCTGGCTCGCTCTCTTTTGTTGTGAGCTCTCTTTTCCTGCAATGAGGGAGACAAGTGGAGGTTGAGTGAGAATGAAGGAGTATAGAGATTGCATAGCATAGATAATTAGAAGGAGACAAAGATGGAGTGAGGTTGCAAGACCAAGTGTGTTGTCAGTTGTGTTCAAAGCATCAGAGTGGTATGTTGGCCTTCGTAGCAAGAGGGTTCGTGTACAAGAACAAGGATGCAGTTGTACAGGGCCTTGGTGAGACCGCACCTTGAGTATTGTGTACAGTTTTGGTCACCTTACCTGAGGAAGGACGTTCTTGCCATGGAGGGAGTGCAACGAAGATTCACCAGGCTGATACCTGGGATGGCAGGAATGACGTACGAGGAGAGATTGTGTCGATTGGGCTTATACTCACTGGAGTTTAGAAGATTGAGAGGGGATCTCATCGAAACCTATAAAATTCTGTCAGGTCTGGACAGACTAGATGCAGAAAGGATGTTTCTGATGGCCGGGGAGTCCAGAACTAGGGGTCATAGTCTAAGGATAAGGGGTAAGCCATTTAGGACTGAAATGAGGAGGAATTTCTTCACCCAGAGAGCGGTGAACCTGTGGAATTCTCTGCCACAGAGGGCGGTGGAGGCCAGTTCATTAAATATATTCAAGAAAGAGTTGGATATATTTCTTGAGGCTAAAGGGATCAAGGGATATGGGGAGAAGGCAGGGACAGAGTACTGAATTTGGATGATCAGCCATGAACTCATTGAATGGCAGAGCAGGCTGGAAGGGCCGAATGGCCTACTCCTGCTCCTATCTTCTATGTTTCTATGTTTCTATGATAGGGAGTGTGAGGACTGCATGGTCAAATAGTTATGTGAATGTGAGCATAGAGAGAGAGGGAGTGGGTAAGGGTGCATGGATGTTAGTGTCAAGTGGGATGTGGAGGAAGAGATTGCTATAGCTGAGTGCTGGTGAGGAAATGCTGTGAAGGAATAGCCATGATTCAAAGAAATACACGATACTATGAAAGATTTCTAATATTTATTAATAAAAGACATACTGGGTTTAAAAGACACAAGTCTCAGCAGAAAGGCTGTAAACAGAAATACAGGCTTCTGAGAAAAGATCAGTTGATAACAAAGTTGTAAACAAGCTTTGAAATGGGAATTAGTTAAATATTCTAAAACAATGAAGCAAACCATTGGTGGTTCCGAAAGGCCTATGGTTTGCAACGAACACAATGAGAGACACAGTTTCACAGAATCACAGAAACCCCACAGTGCAGATAGAGGCCATTTCGGCCCATCGAGCCTGCACCGACACATATCCCACCTGATCCCTGTAACCCCACGTATTTAATCCCCCTAACACTAAGGGTCAATTTATCATAGCCAATCATCCTAACCCGCACATCTTTGGACTGTGGGAGGAAACCAGAGTACCCGGAGAAAACCCACGCAAACACGGGGAGAATGTGCAAACTCCTCACAGACAGCCACCCGAGGCCGGATTCGAACCCAGGTCCCTGGTGCTGTGAGGCAACAGTGCTAACCACTATGCCACCGTGCTGCCCTTTAAAGTGTGAAAAACTAACAAGATAAAACAGAAATACAAACATTAAAAGAGGCATGTGCCTTTGAAAAAATGACATCAAGTAAAGAATCAAATCAAATCAAATCAAATCATCTTTTATTGTCATTGTTAGTGCACAAGTGCAGTACAACGAAATGTAGGCTTGCGGCTCCCGAGAGATTAAGACATTTAAACATTCAACATACATTTGGCTTGTAATACATTAACATAAACATAACCATAATAAAGTGCATTGGCAGATGTGCAGGCTTTAGAGTTTATTTGTGGAGTTCAGTAGGATGACAGCCCTGGGAAAGAAGCTGTTCCTAAATCTGGTCGTACGTGTGCGACTGCATCTGTAGCGTCTCCCAGATGGCAGGAGGGCGAACAGACTGTGGCTGGGGTGGGTAGGGTCTTTGATGATGGACCATGACCTCCGTAAACAGCGTTTCTGGTATATGTGCTCTATGGTCGGTAGCCGGGTGCCGGTAATGCGTTGGGCAGTTTTGACTACCCGCTGCAGGGCTTTCCGGTCATAGTAGCTACAGCTGCCATACCATACTGTGATACAGTTTGTCAGGGTGCTCTCTATTGTGCAGCGGTAAAAGTTAGAGAGGATCAGGGGTGACAGGTTACATCCCTTCAGCCTCCTTAGGAAATATAGGCGCTGCTGGGCCTTCTTCACCAGAGAGGAGGTATTGAGGGAACCTAAAGATGGCGGCGCGCACAGACGCAGCAGCTTTGTCTCTCCCGAGACTGAGCGTTTTTTTAAAGAAACCTGCTGGTCAAATAGTTTTATGTTAAACTTGGATGACAGGAAACACGATTAAATATGCAACCAATTGAGGTAGCTAGAAAACAAGTAAACACAGAGTTAAAGTGGTTTTGATTTACATATAGTAAAAACCATACCAACAAGACTTTGAAGATTTAACTTCAATAGATGACACCAAGCAATTGCATTGTGTTTGTATTAAACTTGAAGCAGAACGGAGTAAAATGTCTGCAAAAAGCAGTTAAGCCAATATTAAGAAATGAATGAAGAATCTTCGGTAAGAAAGACATCAAACAAAAACCATAGCTGTCATTTTTTTCATGGTAGTTTTTGGAACACCTACAAGTAGAGAAATAATTATGCATGCAATAGTTGAATTGATGGTAACATACAAACCATTCAGAGGTATCAATAAAGACAATTAGCTGACATCAGCAGAGAACATCAAAGAAGAAACCAATGCCAAATAAGAGCTTTTTAACAGAACGTCAGAATTTGCTGAACGGGCAGGGCGATTCTCAACTTTCCAGAGGCATCTCTGTAAGTTTTTAACTATGAGTCAAAGGGTATATCAAAGTGATTGATTTTTGGTGGAGCTCCTGGATTTAGAAATAAGAAATAAGAAATGTTCTGGATTTAGAAATAAGTAAGAAATAAGAAATATAAAGAAGTAAAGATTTGAGAATAAGGATCTCTGAGAAATAAGAAATGTAAGCTAATTGTACTTTGAATTGTTAATGTTGCGACTGATTCAACAGATGTTAACGGAATGCCGGCTCTTAAATAAAACTATATGGCCTAGAAATTGGCCTGAGGCGCCCAAGCAGCGCAAAGTTCACCTGGGCGATGGAATTTGCGCCGCGATCGCCGCAAATTCAGTTGAAGTGCCCCTAGAGGGAGACGGGGCACGGCTCGAGGCACTCCGCATCCCTCTTAGGGCGCTGAAAGTGAATTTTGCAGCGCTACGTGCCGCAGCGCCACACGCTGTGGCACGGCTCGCTGCGGTACTGCAGGCCTTCCTCCCATTGTTAAGGGGGAGGGGCCTGCAACAGTGCGAGCCCCGATCGCGAGTGCCGGCAAAAGAGCCCGGCACCAAGGAGAAGTGCAGGGTTCTCGGGAAACAGCCGGCAATGCCGCGGGGGGGGGACCAGGAGGCCGAGGACGGAGATGCTGCAGGTGGCCACCGAAAAAGCGGCCGCCCCGCACCTCCGCCTTAACTTGCACCTCTGCCGGTGCAGCAAGGCCCCGTGAACCAGGCGCGGGTAGCGAACGGCGCTACAGCGCCGTTCGCTACCAAATATCGTGATCGGGGCGTGAATGGGGTGCTGTGCACACCGATGACGTCATCGGTGGTGGAGCAGCGCAAAAGGCTAATGCCACGATTAGCGCCCCTGCTGAATATCGTGGGAGGAGCAGCCAGTGGCGCTACAGCCACTGACTGCCTCTGTAGGCGCTAACAGGTGGCGCTACTCACCCAATTTTTCCCCCTATATTTTTAGATAGTCTCAAAGAGTGAATCTGTATAGACTCGCGAACCCACAAATTCTGTACACACTTTTTTAAGGAGTTGCAGAAATCTGGGGGGTATTCTGGACCCTCATAATATCCGGAAGGTTACAGTCTAGTTCAACTTATTAAAAGTACTATTCGGAGGATGGTAACATCTTTAGTCGTTCCGTTCCTTTAGGGAGAGATAGCCTGATCCTTTAGACCCATTTAAGCGTCTTATGGAATTTGGCTATCTTTAACTTAAGTTGAGAGTGAACGTCTGGAGAATACGTCTGATCTGGAATAGCCCAAAAGGGCTAGGACTGTAATTAACCCTTCAACGCAATGGGGATCAGATTAAGGGTGATGGGAAATTCATACTCACTTTTCCAGTACGCTGAAGGTCATGAAATCTTTTCCTGCTCTGTATCCAGGTTCTGCGGGTGACTCCCAAGGAGTTGACCTCCTCAGCCACCTGCATCCACACTGCCTTGGTCTGAGTGGGAGACCTCTTCCTCCCTGATGAAGGGAAGAGCACCTCCCTGTTGGCCCTAGCCCCATCCACTAATGCCTGCAGTGCCACCTCGTCAAAGCGAGGAGCTGATCTGGCCCTCCCGCTTGTCATTTTTGCTGCAGATCCCTCACACTGCACAGTCAAGAAGCTTGGCAGTCTGCAGAAGAAGCAAGGCTTGCTGTGGACCTTAAATGCAGCAGCAATTATGATTTCATCGGAGGGGACTTTCAGTCATGAAAAACCCATTTGCAAAGGCTTCCCACACACTGGAAATCAATTGGCCACTTAAGTTAAAATTGCATCAATCTCCCACATCCATTTAGATTCGTGTGGGAAACACGAAAATCGGATAACACGACACCATCCCGCACCTGAGTTAAAATCCCCCCCATAGAGTACAAAATCCAGCAAGTAATGCTAAACCTATATAAAACTCTAGTTCATACCCAGCTGGAGTATTGTGTCCAATTCTGGGCACCACACTTTAGGAAGGACGTGAAGGCTTTGGAGAAAGTACAGAAGAGATTTACTAGAATGGTTCCAGGGATGAGGGATTACAGTTACGTGGATAGACTGGAGAAGCTGGGGTTGTTCTCCTTGGATCAGAGAAGACTAAGAGGAGATTTGATAGAGGTGTTTAAAATCATGAAGGGTTTAGATAGGGTAAATAAAGAGAAACTGTTTCCAATAGCTGATGGGTCGATAACGAGAGGGCACAAATTTAAGGTGATTGGCAAAAGAACCAGAGGTGACATGAGGAAAAACTTTTTATGCAACGAGCGGTTAGGATTTGGAAATACTGCCTGATAGGGTGGTAGATACAGGTTCAATAGTAGCCTTCAAAAGCAAATTGAAGGAGAAAAAATTGCAGGGGTATGCAGAAGAAGCGGGGGAGTGGGATTAACTGGATTGCTCTTCAAAAGGGCTGGCGCAGACTCTGTGGGCTGAATGGCCTTCTTCTGTGCTGTGCTATTCTATGGTTCTATGTTGGTAGGTATTGTGGTGTATGTAACCGTTCCACCTTTAAGAGAACTATTTTAAGAGATGCACTACTTTATCTTGGCTGCTGTATACTGTAATACCGGTGGTGACCACACCGGTATATAAGTGCTGTGTAATGATTTATTGGGCAGTTCAGCCTGACCTCCGACTAGTAAAGACCTGTTGAATTTACTCTTGTGGTCTGTGTGCAGTGATTCTTATTAACAATAACTAGAACACACAGACTTAACAGTGGCGACGATGACGATCTTACCCTGCGGCAGAGATATATCCAAGGCAGTTTAACGGGCGTCGAGAAGAGGCATCCGCCCTCATCATCCTGCTGAGAAAAGACTCGGGTCTGAATAGCAAGGAAGAATCCTGACACGAAGCCTTCCATCAGCAACAGGAAGTGATCATCCCTTCTATCACGGTGGTGGGTAAGCCGATCAGCGACGAGCAGCAAGTCGGCCACGTTGGCTGTGAAGTAGGGGAGGGAAAAACGGAGGATATAAGAGCGGAGAACTCGACCACGGCCGGGGAAAAGAGCCGGACAGAAGTCGGGGCCACAGGCGCTGAGACTGGGGCAGTGTAAGGCACGGGAGCCGCGGTGAATGCAAACGCAGCCGGTGTAAAAGATCGGGCTGCAAGCGGGCTGGGAGACGCAACAGCGTCGAGAGAGAGCTCGACCGCGACCGGGGAAAAAGGCCGGGCAGCTACCGAGGCCGCGAGGCGTGGGATAAAATTTAAAAAAAACGCGGAGAACTCAGCCGCAGCTGGGGGAAAGGATCGGACTGCAAGAGGGGCTGGGAGGCACGATTTGAGAACCGCTGGGGAGGGCGAACGCAGCAATACGGCAATCGCCATTACAGCCAGTGGGGGAGAAAGGCAAACGCGGGAAGCCACCATTTTCGTAGGCGGGGGAAGAAGACAAGCGCGGGAAACCGCCATTTTGAAAAAAAATAAAAGAAAAATGTCTTTTTCTTTCTCAAGAAGATTGCGAGGATGCCTAAGCATGGTAACATCAACGATTTCGATCCCAATGTTGAAGATTGGGCCACGTATGTAGAACGCATAGAGATTTATTGTAAGGCAAATAAAATATCAGATGAAGATAAAGCACTAACCTTACTAAACTCAATGGGTGCGAAGACATACGGGCTATTGAAGCATCTTCTATCACCAGCTAAACCGGCGGATCAGGCTTTCGCTAATATTGTTGCTGTCCTGAGAAATCATTTGAACTCCACACCGCTGATGTTAGCGGAGCGATTTAAATTTTATGCGAGAACGCAACTGAAAGAGGAAAGCAACGCGGAGTATTTAATTGAACTGCGTAAGCTAGCGAAATACTGTCAGTTTGGGGAAAGACTGACATAGGCACTGAGAGACAAATTCGTGTGTGGATTGTCGAAAGAAGGAACACAAAAGCGGCTGCTTGAAGAGAATGATCTTACACTTGCTAAGGCTGTCACTATTGCAGCATCGCACGAAGCCGCAGCGAGAGGCACTGCAGAAATGCAGCTGAAGGCAGCGGTACTCAGCGTAGATCAAATGGTCTTGGGTACAGCGAAATGTTATCGTTGTGGAAAGACAACACACGATCAGAACCAATGCTGGTTTAAAAATCAGGAATGTAGAAAATGTGGCAAGCTTGGTCACATAGCTAAAGTATGCCGGTCAGGAAAGAAGACCAGCAACAAAAAGTCACCGCAGGAAAAGTGCAGTAAGGTACATAAGGTGGCTGAGAAGAGTTCGGATGAACAGAATTCGGATTCAGACTCCAACAGCCAGGAACTGGGTAGTCTGAGAATTCACAATGTGAGTAAGGAAGCTGACCTACAAACTATCTGGGTCACACTTCAGATAGCAGGAGTCCAAGTGAAGATGGAATTGGACACCGGATCGGCGTTGACGGTCATGAATAAGCAAGATTACAAAAGGTTATTCACACATATTCCCCTACGGGATACGGAGATAGTATTGCAGACATACACGGGGCAAAGAGTATACCCCATCGGAAAGATAAAAGTCAAGGTGGTGCACAAGGGCAAAGAACACCAAGGAATGGACTTTTATGTACTACCTGAGGGAGGTCCACCACTTCTGGGATGGGAGTGGATCAGGAAAATAAATATGGACTGGCACTCCCTAAAAGCAATAACGGTAGATTCTGGAAAAAAAGATGTCAAACCTGAACGATTGTCCAGAATATTGGATGAGGCTAAAGAGGTATTCCAACAGGGACTGGGAACACTGAGAGGAATTACGGCAAAAATCAAGATTGCAGAACATGCAAACCCAAAATTTTTCAAAGCCAGACCGGTACCTTATGCGATACGACCTGCTGTGGAAGCTGAGCTGGAAGGGCTAGAACGTTCAGGAGTACTGTCTAAGGTGGACTGGAGTGAGTGGGCCACGCCCATTGTTCCCGTCATGAAGCGTTCATCGAGTAACAAGCCAGGGGAACCGGGGAAGGTCCGCATCTGTGGGGACTTCAAGATCACGGTTAATCCGGTGCTTCACACGGTGCAATATCCACTTCCGCGGATTGAGGATATCTTTGCTTCATTGTCTGGTGGGAAACACTTCACCAAGATAGACCTGGCGCAAGCGTACTTACAGATGGAAGTTGAGGAAGAGTCGCGCCAGTATCTCACAATCAACACGCACAGAGGCTTGTATCGATATAATAGACTGGTTTTTGGCTTTTTGGCAGAGGGCCATGGAGCAGGTATTACAGGGAATTCCAAGCACTCAATGTTACTTGGACGATATCCTGATTACAGGAGATGACGATGAGGAACACCTTGCAAATTTGAAACTGGTGCTCACCAGATTGAAGGAATATGGACTTCGAGTTAATCGCTAGAAATGTGAGTTCTTTCAGAAACGGATCTCGTACTGTGGTCATGTCATTGACCAGGAGGGGCTGCACAAGTCACCTGACAAGATCGAAGCTGTTGTGAAGGCTCCCGCTCCGGAAAGTGTATCCCAGTTGAGGTCGTTCCTAGGGTTGATTAACTATTACCATAAGTTTCTGCCAAATCTATCCACGGTGCTGCACCCGCTGAATGCTCTTTTGCAAAAAGAAGTACCATGGAAGTGGAGCGAGGACTGTAAGAAGGCCTTTCGCAAAAGCAAGGCATTGATCACCTCAGAGGAAGTGCTGGCTCACTTCAACCCAACGCTACCTATTCGTTTAGCTTGTGATGCTTCTCCTTATGGTATTGGAGCAGTACTCTCACACAAGTTGCCAAATGGCTTGGAAAGGCCAGTCGCATTTGCATCCAGATCATTGACCTCTGCTGAGCGCAACTATGCTCAGATAGATAGGGAGGCTCTCAGCCTTGTGTGGGGAGTAAAGAAGTTTAATCATTACCTGCAGGGCCAGAAGCTTACACTGCTGACAGACCACCAGCCGTTGGTATCCATTTTTAACCCTAAGAAGGGTGTTTCGGTGATGACAGCACAGAGGCTCCAGAGATGGTCCCTTTTCCTAGGGGCACATCAATATCAGATAGAATTCAAAGGTACAAAGCAGCATGGTAATGCTGATGGGCTGTCGTGCCTGCCACTACCTACTGAGGAAGAGGCACCGACGGTTGACCCGGTGGAGTTATTTCACTCGACCATCAACGAATGTTTACCTGTCACCAATGCAAATATTGAAAGGGAGACGAGGAATGACCCGACACTGTCCCGGGTCTACGAATTGACAGTAAAGGGATGGCCAGCCCATGGTGATCCACTGTTACCGGCATTCTCAGCAAGACGAGAACAGCTGTCCATCTGTCAGGGAACATTGATGTATGGAACAAGGGTGATTATCCCTCCTAAGTTAAGAGAGAGAGTTCTAAAAGAACTACATGAAGGTCATCTGGGGGGAGTCAAGATGAAAAGCCTTGCTAGGGCTTATGTGTGGTGGCCGGGTATCGACCAACAGATAGAGGATCTGACGAAAAGCTGCTCAGGGTGCCAAAAAGTCCAAAATGCACCTCCAATTGCACCGCTGCATCCATGGGAATGGCCTTCAACCCCATGGCAACGTGTACATATTGACTTTGCTGGTCCATTCATGGATTCCATGTTTTTAATTGCAGTGGACGCACATTCTAAATGGCCAGAAGTGATTAAAATCACTACCACTACCTCGGAGAAGGCGATCGCGGTGCTAAGAACGATATTTGCAAGAAATGGATTGCCAGAGCAAATATGTTCAGACAACGGACCACAGTTCGTGTCAGAGGAATTCCAGAAATTCCTGAAGAAGAATGGGGTGAAACATTATACCTCTGCCCCATATCATCCAGCTACGAATGGGCTGGCCGAGAGGTTTGTACAGACGTTCAAAAAGGCAATAAATGCCATGAGCGAAGATCAGATTCCACTGCAACACAAGGTGGACAATTTCCTACTGGCATATCGAAACGCCACCCATGCAACAACAAACCAAAGTCCTGCCATGATGTTCTATAACAGGAGGTTGCGGTCCAGGTTGGACTTGTTAAAACCAAATGTGCGGAGGGAAGTCGAAAACAAACAGTTCCAGCATATCAATAACAAGCCCACTCGGAGTTATGAAATAGGACAGCCGGTGTTAGCCAGGGACTATAAAAACGAGAAATGGCAATCTGGAACAATTCGGGCCAGACAAGGACCCCTGATGTACATGGTAGATGTTGGTGAAAATGTAATGCGACGTCATGCTGACCAACTGGTGGGATCGAGAACAAGGGTCGAGCCCATGGTTACGACAGAGACAACCATGGAGGAAGTTAGTGAACCTGAACTAGATGAGTCACCCCAGCAACGAGAACCAGAGACCCCTGAAAGGCGTTATCCATCTCGGATCAGGAGGCCTCCTCAGAGACTGAATCTGTGAACTGTTTTTACATGAAGTTGTGTATATATGTTATTATGTTATGTTTAATGGGGAATATATACTGTTAAGCTAAAAAGGGAGGTTTGTGGTGTATGTAACCGTTCCACCTTTAAGAGAACTATTTTAAGAGATGCACTACTTTATCTTGGCTGCTGTATACTGTAATACCGGTGGTGACCACACCGGTATATAAGTGCTGTGTAATGATTTATTGGGCAGTTCAGCCTGACCTCCGACTAGTAAAGACCTGTTGAATTTACTCTTGTGGTCTGTGTGCAGTGATTCTTATTAACAATAACTAGAACACACAGACTTAACAGGTATGTGATTGGGGTTGTAGTGAATTGAGCAGTGGATGAGGCTAGTGGTGCAGTTGGTAGGATATGCCATTTGAAGATGAGCTCACTGACTGTGACAACTCATGTGAGATCGTTAAACCTCTTCCTGCACTGCATTCATGTACTTGGAGAAACACTCCTGGTATGGATACAGGATGTCTCGCCTTCTTTCCATCTCTTCCATCACTACCTCCAGTGCAGTATCTGAAAACCTTGGTGCACACTCTCTCGCATGTTACATAGAAACATAGAAACATAGAAGATAGGAGCAGGAGTAGGCCATTTGGCCCCTCGAGCCTGCTCCGCCATTCAATCAGATCATGGCTGATCATCCAAATTCAGTACCCTGTCCCTGCCTTCTCCCCATATCCCTTGATCCCTTTAACCTTAAGAAATATATCCAACTCCTTCTTGAATATATTTAATGAATTGGCCTCCACTGCCTTCTGTGGTAGAGAATTCCACAGGTTCACCACTCTCTGGGTGAAGAAATTCCTCCTCCTCTCTGTCCTAAATGGCTTACCCCTTATCCTTAGATTGTGACTCCTGGTTCTGGACTCCCTGGCCATCGGGAACATCCTTCCTGCATCTAGTCTGTCTAGTCCTGTTAGAATTTTATAAGTTTCAATGAGATCCCCTCTCATTCTCCTAAACTGTTCAGTTATTGCTCAAAGTATCAGAGTAGTGATTCAGTTTTCAAATGACTCCCAACCCCTCTTGCAGCCACAATGCACCTCCCCTTTAAGAGGCTTAGGCTGCATTTAGGTAGCACTAGCCACTCGCTATATTGGGGCCCCTGCTGATAAGTGCAGCCAATGAACAGCACGGGTAGTGCTGGCTGCACGCAGCAATCATCTAAAGCAGCAGGGAGCACAAATTTTACATGCTGCCTGCAATGCAATTAATGGCATGGGTTAATCACGTACCATAATCATGGGTTAGCTAAATTCTCCCCCTATACATATAATCCCCTTTTGAAAATTACTATTGAATCTGATCCTACCACCCTTTTAGGCCATGCATTCCAGATTTTAACAACTCGATTTGTAAAAAAATTTCTCCTCAACTCCCCTGTTTTTTTTTCCGATTATCTTAAATCTGCATTCCCTGGTTAATGACCCTCCTGCCAGTTGAAACAGTTTCTCCTTATTTACTCTATCAAAACTACTCATAATTTTGAGTACCGCTATTAAATCTCCCCTTATCCTTCTCTGCTTTAAGGAGAATATAGTAATCTGGAATGTTATGATTAAGGTTATCCACCAGGTGGTGCTGTAGCCAATGCTGCTACAAAGGTCAGAGGTTTGCTTCCTGTTAAGGTCAGAGGTTTGCTTCCTGTATAGGTCAGCACAAGGTGGAATGCCAGGATGCTGATGCAGGCTGTCTGTAAACGTGTTTCCCAGTTGTTAATAAAATACTCATGTTAATTCTACGATATCGCCTCTTTGAGTCCTTGTTCCACTTAATGGATTTATCACATTTGGCGATGAGGCAATTTAAGGACCCTGCATAAAGAAGAAAAGTCTGCCGGGATGTTTAAATGACAAAATCACGAGCTAAAGTTAGCTACAAGCTGGAAGAGAGCATGGCTGCCACGGTAGGAACGGTTTCCGCTTTTGATATTCAAGCACAAACCTGGGAAGAATACTGTGAAGTGTTGGGTTATTTTTTCGAAGCAAATGAAATAAATGATGCCGGAAAAAGGAAAGCCATTCTGCTTAGTTCAGTGGGAAACCAAACCGACAGTTTGATGAAAAATCTGCTCAGTCCTGAAAAGCCTGGAGACAAATCATTTGTTGAATTAGTGGCTTTGCTAAAAGAACATTTCAACCCTAAGCCTAGTGAGATTGTACAGCGGTTCAAGTTTAATTCAAGGAACAGGAAAGAGGAAGAGAGCGTAATGGACTATGTAGCGGTGTTGCATAAATTAGCACAAGATTGCAATTATGGGAACAACCTGAAGGAAATGCTGCGAGATAGGCTAGTTTGCAGAACTATGGACGACCGAATGCAGCGTAGATTATTATCCGAGACTGGGCTTACTTATGAAAAAGCATTGGAACTTGCTCAAGCCATAGAGACAGCGAACCGAGATGTAAAAGAAATACAGGGTTCAGACAGGGCTAATGCTACGCAAGTTGCAGGTCAGTTTGTTGTGCACAAGTTGAACATGCGACAGAAACCACAACGTGAGCATGTGAAGGCATGTTATAGATGCAAGGGCGATCACCTGGCGAGTGAATGCCGGTTTCTGGAGCAAAAGTGCTACAAGTGTGGGAAACAAGGACACATAAAACGAGCTTGCAGGGCGAAATCACCTGTGGAGGAATCCAAAGCAAACGGGCTTGGGTTTGGGCTGGTGCTGGGGCGGCGGTCTGGGCTTGGGCTTGGGCTGCGGGAAATCTCCCTTTACTATCCTTCCACAGATTTCTACAGTCCTTGCGCCAATGTCCATCCTTCCCACACCCGTAGCAATTGAGCTTGGCTTGGACAGGGCGATTCCCCTCCTGACACCACTCCTGCTTGCTTGGGGCTGCGGGTTTTGCCTCATGCACCTTTCCCTTCTGGGGAGGTGTTTCCTGACCTCTGCAATTCTTATACGCTACATTAAGCTGACGGAGTACTGTCACTTCCATGACGCCGGGACCTTGGGGATCAAACCATGACCTGGCTAGGGCCCGTATCTCTGGCAAGCTGTTGGTAACCAAACAATGGAGCCAATGAACCTGCTGTTCTTCGCTCATTAAAGCCCGTTCAGGCATACCCGGACAGCTGCGTCCATATACTGGCCACAGCCGTTCTGCGAAAACCCGTGGGGGTTCTCCAGATAGCTGCACGGTCCCTTCTACACGGTCGAACGGACTACCGTCGTCCACTCCCATTACTTCTAAAACTTCCTCCCTGAGATCCGCATACCCTTTCCGTCCCCTTTTACCATCCTCTGAGAGGCACTGAAGGATTGTGGGATCCAGGGAGAAAAGCAACAGTTTGACCTGTTCCTGTTCATCGCTGTCATTAATGGCTGCTGTTTCCTCTATCTCCCTGAAGTGAATCGAGGGATCTCCCTTTACTGTGAGTCGTGTGAGGTGGCTCACCATGGACCTTAATTGTGGGCCAGCGTAGGGCACCACGAGTTGGTTCTGGTGGGGTCCGACACTGCCATCGGCAGCGTTGGGACCGAACCTCTGGTGCCGAGCGGGACACATCGGTGCCGGTCCCAGCTTCGCTACCAGTGGCTCTTCCTCACACTCCACCTCGACTACCTCCTCTTTCGCTACCCCCCCCTTTTCTGACCAAGTCTCACTATAACTCGGCGGTGCTGAGGGCTCGGTGGCTGGTACCACAATTACCTCAGCTGGAATTGGCTGTTTTGATTCCTTTAAAAAGTACAAGTGACTGGCTTTCGGGCTGACGAGACACACCATGCCTCTTGCCTTAACCAGGGCCGTTCTTAGGTCCTCTATGGTCTTTTGGCAGGGGCCGTGGTCTGTGCTCTCAAACCCGTGCTAGAGGGCTAGCTTGTAAGCTGCCTTAACCTCCACTACTCTCTCCTCCTGCGCTCTTAGCTGTTGTGCGAGGCGGGCGCTTTTCTCCCGTATCCTCATTTCATTAATCTTTGCCTCAGTAACCTAGCACTCCAGGTACTCTATCCAAGCCTGATGTTGACTAGCTACTGTAGTGTATATGCTTTAAGTTAGAACTACTTTTTACAGCTCCTGTATACTGTATAGTACCGGCAGTGACCACACCGGTATATAAGCTGTGCGCATGCCTCTGTACCCCAGTCTAGAGATTACCCTCCTCCAGTAAAGACCTGTTATTTGTTTATGTACAGCATCCGTGTAATTATTTATCCACTGAACCATGGATCTAACAGTGGTGACGAGTGTTGATGCAAATCTACCTGCAACATAAAAAAAAAATAGTCGAGTCCAGGAACACGGGCGTCGACCGCGAGCAACCGCCCAGCAGTCAGGCAGAGATCCAACTTCGCTGGGGAGGCTGTGGAGAGCCGGGCTTGGTTCCCCAGCCACAACGAGCAGTAAGAGACCGACGACAGGTCCAGAGCAGACCCTTCCCAAGCAGCGGTGGCTGGAGCCGACCGACGGCAGAGAGAGAGAGCCGGGCAGCGTCGACGGGGTAAGAAAGAGGTTGAAGAGAGCAGGGTGCAGCCGGTGGTTGATCACCGAGCGGCGTCGAGGAAAAATACTGCAAACCGGAGAGAGAGAGGGTAAGAAACAGCCGGGTTCTAGATTAAGCAGCGTTGACAAATATCAAGAGAAGAACACGCAGAGCACAGCCAGGGATCACGGGCTGATCAGGGTCCGCGGGGCGAAGCAAGGGGAGACGCCATTGAGCCACGGAGAAGCAGGGAGAGCGCGGGAGATGCCATTGAGCCGCGGAGAAGCAGGGAGAGCGTGGGAGGCGCCATTGAGCCAAGGCGAAGAAGGAAGAGCGCGGGAGACGCCATTTTGCGAAGCCGCAGCGGAGAAGACGGGCAAGCGCGGGAAGGAAGGAAAGCACGGGAGACGCCATTTTGTGCCAGCGGAGAAGAAGGGGAAGCGTGGGAGGCGCCATTGGTGATAGTTAACGCACAACCAAGGATGCCGAAGAGTGGCAATATCTCTACGTTCGACAATGAAGTCGAAGATTGGGCGACATATGTGGAACGTATTGAACTGTACTGCAGGGCGAATGAAGTGCCAGATGCTAATAAAGCACTGGTTCTGTTAAATTCCATGGGTGCAAAAACTTATGGGTTATTGCGAAATCTAATAACTCCAGAGAAGCCGGTAAACAAGAATTTTGAAAGCATAGTAGAAATCCTACAGGACCATTTAAACCCCACACCGCTGCTGATAGCAGAACGATTTAAGTTCCATAAAAGGAACCAACACAAAGACGAAAGCAATGCTGAGTACCTAACGGAACTGCGCAAGCTATCGAAATACTGCCAGTTTGGAGCGGGACTAGCAGACACGTTAAGGGACAAGTTTGTGTGTGGGCTACAAAGTGAAGGAACCCAGAAACGGCTTCTATCAGAAAAGGACCTTACGCTGGACAAAGCTTTCAGTATGGCAGTATCACACGAAGCAGCCGCAAGGGATGCTGCAGAGATACAACGGAGACCGCAAGAATATGGCACCAATGAAATGACCTATGGAACAGGGAAGTGCTATCGCTGCGGCAGAACAACACATGACCAGATAGATTGTTGGTTCAAGGACCAAGTGTGCAGACAGTGTGGGAAAGCAGGACACATAGCAAGAGTCTGCAGGTCTGGGAAGAAAACCAACAGTAAGAAATCTCCACAGGAGAAGTACAAAAAGGTACACCAGGTGATGGACAGTGGTTCAGACGAACAGAAAAGTGACACAGACTCCGGAAGCAAGGAGCTGGGTTGTCTGAAACTACATAATGTAACCAAAATGGAGGAGCACCAGACTATCTGGGTTACACTCAAGATAGACAGAGTCCAAGTGGAAATGGAATTGGATACAGGGTCAGCTCTAAAAGTCATAAATCAAAGAGACTACAAGCGGCTATTTTCACACATACCCTTGAAAGCTACAGAGATTGTCTTGAAGACGTATATGGGGCAAAAAGTCTACCCCAAAGGAAAAATAAGGGTGAAAGTGACATATAAAGGTCAGGAAATACCTAAAATGGATATATATGTATTGCCAAATGGAGGACCACCACTGCTAGGACGTGAATGGATCCGGAAGATACATTTAGATTGGCATTCCATACAGGCACTGAAGGTGGAGGCCAAAAAGGATGACGACGCCACACCTGGACGACTGTCAAAAATGCTAACTGGCGCAAAAGAAGTGTTCCAGGAGGGACTAGGAACACTAAAAGGAATAACAGCAACAATTAAAATAGAGGATAATGCAAGCCCAAAGTTTCTGAAGGCCAGACCAGTGCCTTATGCGATCAGACCAGCGGTTGAAGCAGAGCTGGAAGGGTTGGAACGTTCGGGAGTACTGTCCAAAGTGGACTGGAGCGAGTGGGCTACACCCATCGTTCCTGTAATGAAGAGGTCATTGAGTAATACGCCTGGGGAACCAAAGAAGGTCTGCATCTGTGGGGATTTTAAGGTGACAGTGAACCATGTCCTTCACACGGTGCAATATCCGCTTCCACGAATTGAGGATATTTTCACCTCGCTATCTGGTGGTAAACGCTTCACCAAAATTGATCTAGCCCAGGCGTACTTGCAAATGGAGTTAGAAGAAGCTTCGAAACATTACCTTACGATCAACACCCATAAAGGTCTCTATCAATACAACTGGCTGGTGTTTGGAGTAGTCTCGGGCCCGGCTATCTGGCAAAGTGCGATGGATCAGGTCCTGCAAGGGATTCCAGGGACCCAGTGTTATTTGGACAACATCTTGGTCACGGGCGAAAATGACGGTGATCACCTCGCTAACTTGGAGAAGGTGCTCGCCAGATTAAAGGAATATGGGCTACGAGCTAATCGCCACAAGTGCGAGTTTTTCCAGAAACAGATCTCGTATTGCGGCCACGTCATCGATGAAGAGGGGTTACATAAGTCCCCTGACAAAATTGAGGCAGTAGTCAAGGCTCCAGCACTGGAAAATGTGTCACAACTGAGGTCGTTCCTCGGGCTGGTAAACTATTACCACACGTTCTTACCAAATTTGTCTACGGTATTACACCCGCTGAACACCCTTCTGCAAACAGGGGTACCATGGAAGTGGGATGACGAACGTAGACGAGCTTTCCAGAAGTGTAAAGAATTGATCACAGCGAAAGTGGTGTTGGCCCATTTCAACCTAGCACTACCAATTCATTTGGCATGTGATGTATCACCCTACGGCATTGGAGCGGTGCTGTCGCACAGATTACCAGACGGGTTGGAGAGGCCAGTAGCCTTTGCGTCTCGGTCACTAACCTCAGCCAAGCGCAACTACACCCAGATTGACAGGGAGGACCTCAGCCTAGTATGGGGAGTAAAAAAATTCAACCACTATCTGCATGGACAGAAGTTCACCTTGCTGACTGACCACCAACCACTTGTCTCCATCTTTAATCCTAAGAAGGGTGTGCCAGTAATGACTGCACAGCGGTTTCAAAGATGTTCCCTGTTTCTAGGGGCAAATCAATATGAAATAGAATATAAAGGCACGAGACAGCATAGGAACGCTGATGGGCTATCGCGCCTGCCACTGCCTACTGTGGAGGAAGCACCAGCAGCGGACCCTATCGAGATATTTTATTCGTCAATAATTGAACGATTGCCAGTAACAAACGCGAATATAGAGAAGGAGACCCGCAATGACCCGATGCTGTCATGGGTATATGAATTGACGATGAGGGGATGGCCAACACATGGCGACTCACTGTTGCCAGCATTCTCATCCAGAAGAGAACAGCTGTCAGTATGCCAGGGGACAGTGATGTGTGGATCCAGAGTGGTGATTCGACCCAAGTTAAGGGAGAGAGTGCTAAATGAGCTACATGAAGGTCATCTGGGGGGAGTGAAAATGAAAAGCCTTGCTAGGGCTTATGTGTGGTGGCCGGGAATCGATCAACAAATCAAAGACCTAACTAAGAGCTGCTTAGGATGCCAGAAGGTCCAAAATGCACCACCACATGCCCCTCTATACCCATGGAAGTGGCCCTCCTCTCCATGGCAACGGGTGCACATTGATTTGGCTGGTCCATTCATGGACTCAATGGGGGAGAAATTGGGTGAGTAGCGCCACCTGTTAGTGCCTAAAGAGGCAGTCAGTGGCTGTAGCGCCACTGGCTGCATCTCCGGCGATATTCAGTAGGGGCGCTAATGGTGGCGTTAGGCATTTGCGCTGCGCCGCCACCGATGACGTCATCGGTGTGCGCAGCGCCCCATTCGTGCGGCGTTCGCGATATTTGGTAGCGAACGCCGCAGTTGCGCTGCTCGCTACCCGCGCCCGGTTCACGGGGCCTTACTGTGCCGGCAGCGGCGCAAGTTAAGGTGGAGGTGCGGCCGCTTTTTCGGCGGCCGCCTGCCAGCACCTCCGTCCCCGGCCTCCTAACACCCCCCCTGCGGCATTGCCGGCTGTTTCCCGAGAGCGCGGCACTTCTCCTTGGTGCCGGGCTCATTTGCCAGCACTCGCGATCGGGGATCGCGCTGTTGCAGGCACCTCCCCCTTAACAGTGGGAGGAAGGCCTGCAGTACCGCAGCATGCCGTGCCACAGCGTGTGGCACTGCGGCACGTTGCGCTGCGATATTCAGTTTCAGCGCCCTAAGAGGGATGCGGAGAGCCTCGAGTCTCGCCCCATGTCCCTCGAGCAGCAATGAAACTGAATATCTGGCGATCGGTATCACTCCGATCGCTGCGCTAAATCCTGCGCTCCGCCGACTTTTGCGCCACTTTGGCGCCCCAACCCAATTTCTAGGCCAATGTTCTTAATAGCAGTGGATGCTCATTCAAAGTGGCCTGAGGTGATAAAGATGTCTTCAACCACTACAGAGAAAACAATTGCAGTCCTACGGACCATATTTGCCAGAAACGGGTTGCCAGAGCAGATCTGCTCTGATAATGGACCACAGTTTGTGTCCGACGAGTTCCAAAAATTCATGAAAAGGAATGTGGTAAGGCATTACACATCCGCCCCGCATCATCCAGCCACCAATGGATTGGCTGAGACGTTTGTACAAACCTTTAAGAAGGCGATAAATGCCATGTGCGACGAGGAAATTCCACTACAGCATAAGATGGACAATTTCTTATTAGCCTACCAAATCGCGACACATGCAGTTACCAACCAGACCCCGGCCATGATGTTCTTTAACCGAAGGTTGAGATCTCGTCTGGACTTGCTCAGACCAAATGTGCGAAGAAATGTTGAGGACATACAATTCCAGCACATCAACGAGAGGCCGACAAGGAGCTTCAATGTCGGGCAACCAGTCTTGGCACGGGACTATCGAACAGAAAAGTGGCAACCTGGAACGATATATACAAGGCAGTGGCCATTAATGTACACAGTGGATGTCGGGGAGAACATTGTGAGACGCCACATCGATCAGATCTTAGCATCACAGGAATGCGTCAACCCCATGTCTCGAGTACCTGGGGATGAACCCGACATAACGGCAGTACAGGTAGACTATCCTTTATCCGAAAACCTCGGGACCAGCCGAGTTTCGGATAAAGGAGAATTTCGGATTTCGGAAGGTGGGTCGGCGGGGGTCCGCGGGGGGGTCGGCGGGGGGTCATGCGCACGACTTACGCTGACGCTCAGCGTAAGTCAGTCGGGGTCGGCGGGGGTCGGGGCCGGCGGGGTACGCGGGGGGGGGGTCGGCGGTTGTCGTGGCTGGCGGGGTCCGCGGGGGGGGGTCGGCGGTTGTCGGGGCTGGCGGGGTCCGCGGGGGGGTCGGTGGTTGTCGGGGCTGGCGGGGTCGGCGGTTGTCGGGGCTGGCGGGGTCCGCGGGGGGGTCGGCGGTTGTCGGGGCCGGCGGGGTCCGCGGGGGGGGTCGGTGGTTGTCGGGGCTGGCGGGGTCCGCGGGGGGGTCGGCGGTTGGCGGGGTCAGCGGTTGGCGGGGCCGGCGGGGTCTGCGGGGGGGTCGGTGGCTGGCGGGGTCGGCGGTTGTCGGGGTCCGCGGGGGGGCCGGCGGTTGTCGGGGCTGGCGGGGTCCGCGGGGGGGTCGGCGGTTGTCGGGGCTGGCGGGGTCGGCGGTTGTCAGGGCTGGCGGGGTCCGCGAGAGGGTCGGCGGTTGTCGGGGCTGGCGGGGTCGGCGGGGGGTCGTGCGCACGACTTACCCTTTACCCGAACCGCCGCAACCGGAACCCTCTAAAAACCGAAGGTTTTTTCGTTCAGCGTAAGTCGTACGCACGACTTACGCTGAACGAAAAAACCTTCGGTTTTTAGAGGGTTTCGGTTTTCGGAAGTCCGGATAAAGGGTAGTCTACCTGTATCTACTTCAGTCCCAGTAGCAGTGGAACCCGATGAACTACCCGATGAAAGGGGGTCAGAATCGCCTCTGCACCAAGAACAAGAACCTCCGGAAAGGCGCTATCCCGAAAGGGTCAGGAAGCCGCCCCAAAGACTGAATCTATAAATGGACTTTTGTTATTGAATGTACATGTAAAAATGTAATTGTTATTTGAATATTAAGGGGGTATTATTAATCTAAAAAGGGAGGAATTGTAGTGTATGTGCTTTAAGTTAGAACTACTTTTTACAGCTCCTATATACTGTAGTACCGGCAGTGACCACACCGGTATATAAGCTGTGCGCACGCCTCTGTACCCCAGTCTAGAGATTACCCTCCTCCAGTAAAGACCTGTTATTTGTTTATGTACAGCATCCGTGTAATTATTTATCCACTGAACCACGGATATACCAGCTACCACTTGGCGTTCCTGATTCAGCGCGTAAAGCGCTGTGATGAGTTTTTCCCCACCCATGGCCTTTTCCTCTATCACTGCTGCCTGGCTTGTGATCTTGGCTGCCTGTGCTGCAACGACCC
Organism: Somniosus microcephalus; assembly: GCF_052327205.1. Classification (NCBI taxonomy): domain Eukaryota; kingdom Metazoa; phylum Chordata; class Chondrichthyes; order Squaliformes; family Somniosidae; genus Somniosus; species Somniosus microcephalus. Next base: position 83,803,035 of record NC_140996.1, on the reverse strand, counting down.
GGTCCAAATTCTGGACCTGCTTCTTGTAACACATCAGCCATACTGCCTTTTCCACTGACTTCTTATGCTCTTTGCTCTCTGTCCACCTGATGGCTGTGTCTACCAGACGCCCATCCAGCAAGAGATCGGAAATCCACTGTTTAGTGAGATTTACCTTGCCAAAGACATAATCCACTATCCTCTCATCCATTGCATTTCGACCATTCAAACTCGGATCTACTATATTGCAATCCTGCTGCAGGAGTCCTGCCGCGGTCGCCATTTTCTGTAAGGGGTTTTCCTCGAGTGGTTTCCCTGAGGTTTCTCTCTCTAGAGGCCTCTCTCTCTTGCACAGTAAACCTTGAATGGTTCGACCTACTCGCCCCTTAGATTCTATACTCTGGACTTAGGCGCAGGAACTACAATGTAGAGAAAACTCTTGTATACCAAGTTTGATGAAACAAAATGAAATGTTATTGCATAAGGAAAAATATCAAATCAAATGCAAGCAGATAAGGGAGTACATGGGAGGGAAAAACACACAAACAAATCATAACGACACAGTACTAACTAAAGCAAATACAGGCATCTTATACTCTACAAAGATCATTATGAAATAAGGAAACACACCGAACATCGAGGGACAACGACTCTTGTTAATTGTACCCTTAAATCCACCCCCTTATTAAACCTATCCAAATCTGATTGTGAAGGGCCAGAAGCATGCTCACCAATCCCATAGGAAGTGCAAGGTTTTGAAATCGAGTCTGTGTTTGGTCCTTTCAGGCGTTTCGTCTCCACGTGGATCGTGGAGCCCCTGTGAGCAGCGCCACACCTCTCTCCTGAGGTGGGGATCGGGGGCGGCTGGACACCGGCAGGCCTGGATGTTGGCGGGGTCGTGGATCAGCGGCTTGACCCTGGTTAGAGGAGCCTTGGGCTGGCTCCATTGCTTCTTCAGTTTCTTTTCTCTTCTCCCGAGCCAGGGTGGCTGGAAGGTTTCTCCTCTTGGGACCTTTATTTTTTTGCTTCTTCTCCCAAGTTGGGTCGATGGCCTCTCGTTCCGGCAATGGCCCGGGGATGGTCGATGATCTCCCGATGTGCTTCCCCGGGGCGGAACGCCGGTTTCGAGACGGCCTTCTTGATGTTGGCTTTCTTCTTCCTCCTGCAAGTGCCTCTTTCTTCTTCTGGGTGTCCGGATTCAAGCTGTGTGTCTGAGCTCAAGCTGTAGGCTTGCAACTGTCTGCGTTCCAACTCGCTTGCCCCAACTGCCGAAAAGTCTCTCCAGATATACCTTTCTTCCAGAGGCTTCACTTCCCGCCCAAAATCAGGTTAATCTTTGTTTTATTTTTGGTGGGCTGGGAGCACAGTGGGGTAGTCATTATATTTTAAAATGTCTTGAACGGCTGGTAACAGGCCCATCTCTGGTCTGGCATTACCTTCATTGTTTTTAATGTCCTGCTGATCTCGTTATCTAGTCCTGGGTGTTGTTCTCATGAATATGAAATTGTCCCCTTTTGTCTGGGGCAACATTTTGATGGCCTCTGTCTCCAGGCCAATCTTGACTAGATCTGCATCTAATCCATATGCATATGTGTGGGTCTGGTTTCGTTCTCTCAGAAACGGCTTTCAGAACTTGCTGTGGGTTGAATCCACAAATCTGTCTGAGGTTGCGCAGGAACCATTTTAAAGTGTCCCAATAAGCAGGTCACATGTTATGGCGGCCATTTTGTATGCCCCTTTTTCTGGGCTTCTTTTAAAACAGTCTTTAAAATCATGGCCTCTTCTGCCATTTGACCCTTATTAATATAAAGTCCAATTTTGCGAATCCTACAAGACCAATAGGGTTTATGTCCCGAACTCTAACACCAGTGGGAAAAAACTATTCCCAGTTAGACAAAGAAGGGTTAGCAGTAATGTTTGGGTTATAGAGGTTCCACAAGTATATATATGGCAGGAAGTTCACCATATGCACCGATCATAAACCTCTTCTCTCTCTTTTCAATGAAATGAAAGCAGCTCCACAGATGGTGTCACCCCGGATCCAGAGGTGGGCATTTACATTGAGGGCATATGAGTATGTCATCGTCTACAAGGCGGGCAAGTACCATGGGAACGCAGATGCCTTGAGCCATCTTCCACTGCCAGGCACACCTATCCATGCAGCTCCAGAGGACAGAATTTTGATGTTGGAGAACACTGACACGGCACTTGTGACTGCAGAGCAAGTAAGAACATGGACAGGTAAAGATCCAGTACTGTCTAGAGTTCGAGAATATGGGCACAGCATCCGGAAGGGGCTGACTTCACACCCAACAGTGTCAAGAAAACAGAGCTGAGTGTGCAGGATGGTTGCATGTTGTGGGGAGCACGACTGATTATTCCACGGCCAGCACGACTGTCTATCCTAGAGCAACTACATCAGTGTCATCCTGGGGTCTCGCGTATGAAAGCCTTGGCTAGGAGTTACTTGTGGTGGCCAAAGCTAGATGAGGAGATAGAAAATCTAGACAAGACATGCATCACTTGTCAGGAACACCGGAAGGCACCAGCAGCGGCTACTCTCCACCCCTGGGAGTGACCGGATAAACCATGGAGAAGATTGCACTTAGATTATGTGGGTCCATTCATTGGGAAGATGTTCCTCATAATCATTGATGCACATTCCAAATGGATGGATGTTTATCCTGTAAATTCTGCTTCTGCCACTACTACTATCGACTGCCTGCATCGGAGCTTCAGTAATCAAGGGCTACCGGAGATCGTGGTGAGTGACAATGCCACTTGTTTTGTGAGTACAGAGACAAAAGAGTTCTTGAGAAAAAATGGCATAGTGCAGGTGACCTCGGCTCCATATCATCCATCCTCGAATGGACTTGCAGAGAGAGCTGTACAAACATTTAAGGAGATGATGAAAAAAAGTGCAGAAGGGAGTTTAGCAGCCAAAGTGTCACGGGTTCTGTTCAGCTACAGAATAACACCTCAATCCACCACAGGACTCTCTCCTGCTGAGATGTTATTAGGTCATAGACTACGCTCCACTCTTGACCTTTTCCACCGCGACCTAAAAAGGATAATGGAAAACAGACAAAACAAACAAAAAGAGAAGCATGACAAAAGAACAAAGAGCCGAAGTTTTGGAGAAGGAGGTGCGATCCTTACCAGGAATTTCAGTTATGGACCAAAGTGGATTCCTGGCTTCATAGACTCAATGAAAGGTCCAGTATCATACAAGGTCATGTTGGGAGATGGTAGGGTAGTACGCAGACATGTAGATCAGATACTTCCCAGGCAAGGGGAAATTGAAATGAAAGTTCCAGATGCAATGACTGAAGACAGGGTTGCCCCCAGTTATCCAAGTGAATCTGTGGTGCCACCACCAGGGACTGAGATAATTCCACAGGAACCTATCCGTCAAGAGGAAATCATCATTGCAGAGTCAGATACTCTGAGCACTGCTCAGGAGCAGCTGGTGGCTTCACCACAAACAATCAGGGACTTTACTGTTAGACGTTCACAAAGGCCTCGCAAGCCACCAGAGAGATTGATACTGAACTGTTAGATTCATCAAGTATGGATGATGAATGGAGACTCCTTATGTGACCCTCAGGAATGGTTGTTTGTTAAGAAATTCATACTGAAATCTTAAGTGGGGAGGGATATAGTAATCTGGGATGTTATGATTAAGGTTATCCACCAGGTGGTGCTGTAGCCAATGCTGCTACTAAGGTCAGAGGTTTGCTTCCTGTTAAGGTCAGAGGTTTGCTTCCTGAATAGGTCAGCACAAGGTGGAATGCCAGGATGCTGATGCAGGCTTTCTGTAAACGTGTTCCCCAGTTGTTAATAAAGTACTCGTGTTAATTCTACGATATCTCCTCTTTGAGTCCTTGTTCCACTTAATGGATTTATCACAGAGAACAATCCCAGCTTCTCCAGTCTCTTCACAGTTCTAGTGATGAACACTTGTTTCAGCATTCCTACAAGTAACATAATAACACCTGGCCATACTAGACACTAAACCCACCAGCACGACACAATTTCCTGGCAACTACATAAAGCCTCAGTCCAGCTCTGGAAGGGGGGCTAAGGGATAGTAATATATGAACATTGACATTGTAGTGAAAAACTGGTTAAATGGCTGGAAAGAAGGAGAAGGTCCCCATCACCCCGCCATCCCCAAACCATTCTCTGATGCTTCCCTGGAGGTCTTGCTGGATGCAGTGAGGGTAAGGAGGGATGTGCTGTTCCCCACAAGTGGGAAGAAGAAACCTGCTGCCACCATGAAGAAGGTCTGGATTGAGGTGGCCGAGGAAGTGAGCAGCAGCAGCATCACATGTGAGTGCAGCAGCTTTAATCAGATCGTGGCCCCTTTACTTTCAACACACTGATCAGTCGGGACAAACCCTGCCAGGGATCCCCTGGCAAATTTGCCGACCTGCATGAAACCCGTGCTGCAGCAGTTCAAATAATATCAAGCTTCTAATTGCATCATAGGGAACCGATTTCCACATATCCATGAGCTTTCCGCCTTTCCATAGCAGGAGATTCGTCAACCCTGATACTCACAGGCATTAATATGACAGTGTTGAGATACCGCGGCAAACGTGGGAGTCGAGACCAGAGTTGGTGAAACACAACTGCTTTAATCAACCTCATGGCAAAGAGAAACTGGAAAAGCCCGCGCAACCACTTAAATACTCCCCAGACAGGAAGTGCTCCCGGCAGCCTGTCCCTGCGGGAAACAAGTTGCTGGAGTCAAGGGCCCCCGGCTGGGGGCGTCTGCTTAAACTGTCCGTGCCACCGTGAGCGGATTATGTCCAGTGGTGGCATGTCGCCACAGAGCTCCCCCCAGAATCCGCTTAGGAGGAGTGGATGAGTCGTGACGGTGGTCTAATGGTTCTGCTGGAGCGGCTCTGAGTGGTCGCCGGTCTAGTTGGTGGGGCCGGGCGGTTCGCCGCCGGCTGTGCTGGCCTGCTGGCGGGACGGCCTCTAGTTGGAGGTCGGGCCACGGGGACCTGTTCCCCTGGTTCTGTGTGTGCTGGTTTGAGCCGGTCGATGGAGACTGTGTCGACCCTGTCGCCGAATCACAGCTTGAAGACCTTGTCCCCGGTTTGTAGTACCTCGTACGGTCTGTCGTACGGGGGTCGCAGGGGTCCGCGGTGCGTGTCGTGTTGCACGAAGACGAAGCGTGCCTGCTGTAAGTTTGGCGGGACGTGAGGTGCGAGTTCGCCGTGTTGGTTGACCGGAAGTGGGGCGAACTGTTGAGCGGAATAGAAAGAGTTGAGCCGCTGCTGTTCGGCCGACCAAGGCGTGGTAGCCTCCAGGAGGAATTCGCCTGTTACGCACAGCGGTTGTCCGTAGACTAACTCCGCTGCCGAGGACTGGAGGTCTTCCTTGACCGCGGTGCGTAGGCCTAGTAGCACCCACGGTAGGCGGTCAGTCCAGGTACTGTCCTGCAGGCCGGCGTGGAGTGAGGCCTTGAGTGACCTGTGGAAGCGATCACACAGCCCATTGGCCTGCGGGTGGTACGCTGTGGTTCGGTGGAGCATCACCCCGAGGTTGCGTGCTGTGGCCGTCCAGAGTTCGGAGGTGAACTGGGCGCCTCTGTTGGAGGTTATGGCGGCTGGTACGCCGAACCTTGCGACCCAGGTGTTAACGAATGCCCTGGCGATATCGGCTGTGGTGGTGGAGGTCAGCGGCACTGCCTCAGGCCAGCGTGTGTAGCGGTCGACCATCGTGAGGAGATGAGTTTGGCCTTGCGATGGCGGCAGAGGACCGACGATGTCGACGTGTACGTGGTTGAAGCGACGGCTGGGTACCTCGAAGTCTCCCGGGGTGCTTTTGTGTGCAGCTGTACCTTAGCCCGTTGGCAGGCGAGGCAGGAGGTGGCCCAAGTCTGAACATCTTTGCTGAGGCCGCGCCAGACGAAGCGCTGGGAGAGGAGTTTGACGGATGCGTGGGAACCCGGATGGGAGTGCCCGTGTAGCGCGTCGAAGATGCGGCGGCGCCAGGTTGCAGGGACGACCGGCCTGCGTTCGCCAAGTGAGACGTCGCAAGTGACTGCCGTGGCTTCGGGCCCGTGCGCGACCTTGGCTAGGCGTAGCCCTGGCAGGCTGGTAGCCACCGAGAGGAGGTCTGGGTCCGTGAGCTGGGCCACTGCTAGTTGCGCATAGTCAACCGCGAGGTGATTCGCGCAGATGGTGGGACGGGAAAGGCAGTTGGCGACAATGTTGTCTCTACCGGAGACGTGCTGGATGTCCGTAGTAAACTCGGACACGGCCGCGAGCTGGCGTTGCTGCCTAGCGGACCAGGGTTCGGTGTGCTTGGTCATCGCGTATGTGAGCAGCTTGTGGTCCACGTACGCGGTGAAGGGGCGGCCCTCCAGGAGGAACCTGAAATGGCGGACCGACAGGTGGAACGCGAGGAGCTCGCGGTCGAAAGTAGAGTATTTGACCTCCGGGGGGCGCAGTTGGCGGCTGTAGAAGGCAAGTGGCTGCCACGCGCCATTGACCCACTGCTCGAACACGGCTCCGACCGCGTGGTCGGAGGCGTCAGTGGTGAGCGCGACCCGGGCATCGGCCCTCGGGTGCGCAAGCAGGGTGGCGTCGGCGAGCGCGTTTTTGGTGGCGTCGAAGGCGGCTGACGTATCAGAGGTCCAGGCTACGGCCATCTTGCCGGATTTACCTCGGAGGGAGTCGTATAGGGGCTTCATGAGGGCTGCAGCTCTGGGAATGAACCTGTTGTAGAAGTTCACCATCCCGAAGAACTCCTGGAGGCCCTTGATGGCTTTGGGGCGGGGGAATTGCTGGACGGCCTGCACCTTGTTGGGCAGGGGGACGGCCCCAGCAGGGGTGATGTGGTGACCGAGAAAATCGATCTCGGCTAGGCCGAATTGGCACTTCGCCGGGCTGAGGATGTGCCCGTGTTGGGCTAGGCGCCCGAACAGGATGCGAATGTGTTCGAGGTGTTCCTGTTGGGAGGAGCTGGCCATGAGAATGTCATCTAGATAGACGAATAGGAAGTTCAGGTCCCGGAGGACTGAGTCCATAAGGCGCTGGAAAGCCTGGGCTGCATTCTTGAGGCCGAAGGGCATCCTCAGGAACTCGAACAGGCCGAATGGGGTGATGACGGCCGTTTTGGGGATGTCCGTGGGGTGTACGGGGACTTGGTGGTAACCGCGCACCAGGTCTACCTTGGAAAAGACGGTTCGTCCGGCCAGTCGGGCCGAGAAGTCCTGGATGTGCGGCACCGGGTATCGGTCGGGGGTGGTGGTGTCCTTGAGGTGGCGGTAGTCCCTGCAGGGGCGCCAGCCTCCGCTGGGCTTGGGGGCGATGTGGAGGGGTGAGGCCCAAGGGCTGCTGGAGCGGTGGATGATGCCGAGTTGCTCCATGGTGGTGAACTCGGCCCGCGTGATTTCCAGCTTGGCCGGGTTGAGTCTGCTGGCGTGGGCAGAAACCGGGGGGCCGGTGGTGGGGATATAGTGCTCCACACCGTGTTTGGCGGCTTTGGCCGAAAAGGTCGGGTTACTGAAGGCGGGAAACTCGGCTAGAAGTGCCGAGTAGTCGTCCGTGGCACTGGCGAGGCAGTAGGTCGTCAGGCCGGCCGAACAGGCCAGGGTGAATGCGCCAGGGATGGGTGCCAAAGTATTGATGTCGATGAGGCGGTGCCTCGGAATGTCGACAATGAGGCCGTGGGCACGTAGGAAGTCGGCGCCGAAGAGTGGGCAGAGGACCCTGGCTGTGAGGAACTCCCAGCGGTAGCGGCGGCCTGCGAGGTCGAGCGTGGCCATGCGGGTGCTGTATGTGCAGATGTCAGAGCCATTGGCTGCAGCCAGCGTGATACCCCGTGCGCCGTGTTGGATTTTGACGGCGGAGGCGGGGGTGATGCTGTGCTGGGCCCCTGTGTCGCACAGAAAGCAGCGGTTGGTGCTGTCGTCGGTGACGTACAGTAGAGGCCCCTTTTGCCCCGCGGCCATCGTGGGGGCCGGTGCGGGGGGGTGTTTGAAAGTGCACGGCGGCGTGCAGCGTTGGGTCCTAGTGGCAAAACGGGTGTGGTAGTAGCAGTGACCCGGAGTGGTAGGGCGGTCGGGCCTAGTGGGCCGGGGAGACCGCGTGGTCGTTGCCGTGAGGTCGGGCGCGACGTCGCGGGCGGTCTGCGCAGAGAGCAGCTGGTTGGCCTTTGCGACTATCTCATTCAGGTCCGTGGAGCCAGACTCCACAATGAGCGGGCGGATGCTGGCGGGGAGCTGCCGAATGAAAAGCGTGCGAAAGAGGTTTTTGTTGACCGAGAGGGACAGCATGTGGGAAAGCAGATCCGACGGTGAAGCATCACCAAGGCCGGGGAGGTCGAGGAGTTGGCAGTTGCGCTGGTAAGAGGACGCTTGAAATTTTTTAAGGAGCGCGGCCTTCAGATGTTCGTACTTGCCTTCCACTGGTGGATCCTGCATCGCTGCCCAAACCTTGGGGACTGTGGCGTAGGTGAGAGAGGCGACGAGGTAGTCGTACTTCGTGGCGTCGACTGTAATGTTTTTCAGCCGGAATCTGGACTCGGCTTGAACGAACCAGGCCTCGGCCAGGTTCTCCCAAAAGTCTGGTAGTTTAACCGTGACTGCGTTTGTATCCGCCATGCTAGCTTAGGATTCGTCCTGAGCGTCGGGGTCACCAGTGTTGAGATACCGCGGCAAACGTGGGAGTCGAGACCAGAGTTGGTGAAACACAACTGCTTTAATCAACCTCATGGCAAAGAGAAACTGGAAAAGCCCGCGCAACCATTTAAATATTCCCCAGACAGGAAGTGCTCCCGGCAGCCTGTCCCTGCGGGAAACAAGTTGCTGGAGGAAAGGGCCCCCAGCTGGGGGCGTCTGCTTAAACTGTCCGTGCCGCCGTGAGCGGATTATGTCCAGTGGTGGCGTGTCGCCACAACAGCGTCCGGGAACGTAGTGGGCTGGGGCGGGATTTCTGTTTCTGTCCTTTTAACCACTCACCCGAACCTTTCCTGCCCATTGCGGGGGGTGGGTTAAAATCTAGGCCTTAGAGTTAGATCATTCTAATCTAATTGAATTTTTTGATGAATTAACAGGGAGGATCAATGAAGGGAATGCAATTGATGTTGTCTACATGGATTTTAGGAAGGCGTTTGACAAAGTATGACACAGAGGCTGGTTAACAAAATTGAGTCTCACGGAATAGGTGGATCAGTGGCAGCTTGGATAAGGAATTGGCTTAAGAACATAATGTGGTAAACCACTGTTGTTAGTATTGTTGTTCACTGTTGTTCACTGTTGTTCACTCTTGCACATTGTTGTACTTGTCTGTGCATGCCTCAGCTGACTCCGCCCCTGGCTCCACCCTCATGGCCCGGTATAAAGGTGACTGCTCGGCAGCCCCCTGCCCTTTTGGATACCAGGCAACCACGAGAGGCATGCTCTGTTCTTTGGTAATAAAAGCCTGTTTGTTACTCTCAGTCTTTTGTAGTAATAGATAGCGCATCAATTTTATTACCAAAGTTAAATGTTGGCTCCGAATGCTGATCAACCGATGGCGCAAAACGCTGAGCAGCAGGCGCTGCTGCAAGCCCTCAGACCAACATGCCTGGACCTAAACCCCAAAGAAGTGGGTTCATCGACTAAATTCGCACAATGGCTGCGTTGCTTTGAGGCGTATCTGGAAGCCTCAACCGTGACTCTCGATGAAAATAAGCTGAAAATCCTGGCCTCGAAGGTGAGCCACCAAGTCTATACTTTAATCCAAGATGCGACGACCTACGCGACGGCTATCGACCTACTGAAAGGGCAGTATGCACGCCCGGTTAACACGGTCTATGCCAGGCACCTTTTAAGATCTCGCAGACAGCAGCCCGGGGAATCAGTGGAGGCCCTCCTACGGGCACTGTGGGTACTCGTACGCGGCTGCGACTGCAAGGAAGTATCGGCCGCGGCACATGCGGAGGGACTCATACGAGACGCTTTTGTTGCGGATCTAAGGTCTGACTACTCCCGGCAGAGGCTGCTGGAGAAGGGTGAAATAGACCTGACAAAGGCAGTGTCCCTCGCGCTCTCGCTCGACGCGGCCCACAGAAATATGGACGCTTTCTCCCCTAATCGCCCCGCGCCGTGGACGCTGCAATCTTGGGCCATGGGACCGCCACCTCCGACTGCTGCAGCGATGTCCAAGGCACAAAAATGCTATTTTTGTGGCCAAGCTAAACACCCTAGAGCACGCTGCCCCGCGAAGAATTCTACCTGCTCCGGCTGCGGGAAGAAAGGTCACTACATTAGCGCCTGCAAAGGGAAGACCGCTAACGCCAGCAGCGCCGCGTGCGAACCGTGGGCGCAGCCATCTTGTCCGCCATCTTGGGCTCCCCCAGCCGCGTGGGGATCGGGACCGTGGGCACCGCCATTTTGTCCGCCATCTTGGACGCCTCCGACTTTGGTTACGGGGGACCTGGACTCCACCACCGCCTCATCGGATGACCGCATCGATGCGCTTGAACATACGCTGGCTTCCGTGACGCTGGATCAATCTCTCCCGCATCAACTGTCCAGGTCCATGATGGACATTACGGTAAACGGCCGCGCCACTACCTGCCTTTTTGACAGCGGGAGCGCGGAGAGTTTTATACACCCCGACACGGTGCGCAGTTACTCTCTCCCGGTCCTGCCGACGCGTCATCGCATCTCTATGGCTTCCAAAGCCCAGTCAGCGGACGTCGGTGGCTACTGTATGGTGACTCTTTCAGTGCGGGGTACTGAATACAAAAATTTTAAACTTCTAGTCCTGCTCCATCTCTGTGCTGCCGTCCTACTGGGGTTGGATTTTCAGTGCCACCTTAAGAGTGTCACTTTAGCGTACGGTGGACCCCTCCCCCCTCTCACAGTCTGCAGCCAGCAGTTTTTAAATCGCCCGCCGCGCACCATTTGCAGCCTCTCCACCCTTAAAGTCTCCCCCCCCTCCTTGTTCGCTAACCTCACCCGCGACTGTAAGCCCATCGCTACCAAAAGTAGGCGTTACAGTGCCGGGGATAGAGGTTTCATTAAATCCGAGGTAGCGAGACTCCTGAAGGAAGGGATTATCGAGAGCAGCAATAGCCCATGGCGAGCACAAGTGGTGGTGGTGAAGGCTGGCGGCAAACAGCGCCTAGTTATTGACTACAGCCAGGCGATCAACCGCTACACCCAGCTGGATGCATATCCACTCCCCCGCATATCTGACATGGTCAATCAGATAGCACAATACCAGGTGTTCTCGACGATTGATCTGAAGTCGGCATACCACCAGCTCCCCATCAGGGCTGAGGACCACCAGTACACAGCTTTTGAAGCTGACGGTCGGCTCTATCACTTTCTCAGAGTTCCCTTCGGCGTCACCAATGGAGTTTCTGTCTTCCAACGGGAGATGGACCGGATGGTTGACCAGAACGCGCTCCAGGCCACTTTCCCATATCTGGACAACGTCACCATCTGTGGCCACGACCAGCAGGACCATGACGTTAATCTAGAGAAATTCCTCCGGACGGCCCAGCGGCTGAATCTCACATACAACAAAGACAAATGTATGTTTCGTACTACACGCCTTGCTATTCTTGGCTGCGTAGTGGAGAACGGAGTCATCGGCCCAGACCCCGATAGAATGCGCCCCCTTATGGAGCTCCCCCTCCCCCACTGCCAGAAAGCACTGAAGAGATGCCTGGGGTTTTTCTCTTACTATGCTCAGTGGGTGCCCAACTATGCGGATAAAGCCCGACCCCTCATCAAGTCCGCCTCCTTCCCCCTGACAGCAGAGGCCTGTGCAGCCTTCACTCTCATAAAAGGAGACATTGCGAAGACCACAATGCACGCTGTGGATGAGTCCCTCCCTTTTCAAGTGGAGAGCGACGCATCCGACTTTGCTCTAGCTGCAACCCTTAACCAGGCGGGGAGACCCGTGGCCTTTTTCTCAAGAACCCTCCAGGGCCCCGAGATTCGACACTCCTCTGTCGAAAAGGAGGCCCAGGCCATTGTGGAAGCCGTGCGACATTGGCGGCATTACCTGGCCGGAAAACGATTTACCCTGCTCACTGACCAGCGTTCAGTGGCTTTTATGTTTCATAATAAGCAGCGGGGCAAAATCAAGAATGACAAGGTCTTAAGGTGGAGAATCGAACTCTCCACCTACAATTACGATATCTTGTACCGGCCCGGGAAACTCAATGAGCCCCCAGATGCCCTATCACGTGGTACGTGCGCCAACGCACAGGTTGATAGACTACAGACCCTCCACAATTACCTCTGCCACCCGGGGGTCACCAGGTTCTTCCATTTTATCAAATCCCGTAACCTGCCCTACTCCATCGAGGAGGTCAGGACCATGACCAGGAACTGCCAGATCTGTGCCGAGTGCAAGCCGCATTTTTATAGGCCAGACAGAGCGAGCCTGATCAAAGCCATGCGCCCCTTCGAGCGGCTGAGCATCGATTTTAAAGGGCCCCTCCCCTCCTCTGACCGCAATGTGTACTTCCTCAATATAATTGATGAGTACTCCCATTTCCCGTTTGCCATCCCTTGCTCGGACATGACCAGTACCACGGTCATTAAATGTCTGAATGACCTCTTCGCCTTGTTCGGTTTCCCTAGCTATATCCATAGCGACAGGGGCTCATCCTTTATGAGCGACGAACTTCGGTAGTACCTGCTCGCGAGAGGCATTGCTACAAGCAGGACCACCAGCTACAACCCCCGGGGGAACGGCCAGGTGGAAAGGGAGAATGCGACGGTCTGGAAGGCAGTCCTTTTAAACTTAAAATCTAAGGGCCTTCTGACCTCCCGCTGGCAGGAGGTCCTCCCTGCGGCGCTCCATTCCATTCGGTCGCTGCTCTGTACAGCCACCAATGCCACTCCTCACGAGAGAATGTTCTCCTTCCCCAGGAAGTCCACGTCGGGGATTTCGCTACCAACATGGCTGACTTCTCCAGGACCCGTCCTACTGCGGAAGCACGTGAGGACCCATAAGGCGGAACCCCTGGTCGAGAGGGTGAGCCACCTCCACGCCAACCCGCAGTATGCTTACGTGGTGTACCCGGGCGGGCGGGAGGACACAGTCTCCATTCGAGACCTCGCACCTGCGGGTGCTCCTGAAACACCCTCTTCGCCACCCACCGCTACTCATGCCTATCCCCAGGACACAGTCCCCGCACGAGACCTCGCACCTTCAGGTGCCTCTGAGAGACCACCATCGCTACCTCCCATTACCCGTGCTCCGACCCCTGTAGATGGCATGCAGCAGCCCCAGGGCCCGCCACCGGCTACACCTCCTCTAAACGAGACACCGTGTTCAACGTTGGATGCTGCACCATCACCGCCGCTGCTGCGACGCTCAGGACGGCTTACAAGGCCTCCTGATAGACTTCAGTGCACGAACTTTTAGTGCACTTCACCCCGCCGGACTCAGTTCTAAACAAGGGGTGAATGTGGTAAACCACTGTTGTTAGTATTCTTGTTCACTGTTGTTCACTCTTGCACATTGTTGTACTTGTCTGTGCATGCCTCTGCTGACTCCGCCCCTGGCTCCACCCTCATGGCCGGGTATAAAGGTGACTGCTCGGCAGCCCCCTGCCCTTTTGGATACCAGGCAACCACGAGAGGCATGCTCTGTTCTTTGGTAATAAAAGCCTGTTTGTTACTCTCAGTCTTTTGTAGTAATAGATAGCGCATCACATAAGAACATAAGAAATAGGAGCAGGAGTAGGCCAATCGGCCCCTCGAGCCTGCTCCGCCATTCAATAAGATCATGGCTGATCTGATCCTAACCTCAAATCTACTTCCACTCTCCATCCCACCTGAACACATGTGATCTCCCGGGAGAGGCGAAAAACAAGATAAAAACCCAATGGCCAATTTGGGAGAAAAAATCTGGGAAATTCCTCTCCGACCCATCTAGGCGATCAAAACTCGTCCAGGAGATCACTCTGTCCCTGTATTTCCTGCAGTACTTACCTTCTGTAAAAGATGATCTCCACCCCAGCCAGGAACAGGCCCAATTTACTCTTGAAGGACTCCTAGCTGGCAGCCTGTTCCCGAGGTCTCCACTAATCCCTGTGAATAGAACCATCTCCTGAAATCTAACACAGAATTAGAACACAAGAAGTAGGAGCAGGACCAGGCTACACGGCCCCTGGGTCTGCTCCACCACCCACAGGGCCATGATCGATCTGAACCTAGACTCATGTCCAATTTCCTGCCCGCTCCCCGTAACCCCTAATTCCCTTTACTTCTAGGAAACTGTCTATTTCTGTTTTAAATTTATTTAATGATGTAGCTTCCACAGCTTTCTGGGGCAGCAAATTCCACAGACCTACTACCCTCTGAGTGAAGAAGTTTCTCCTCATCTCAGTTTTGAAAGAGCAGCCCCGTATTTTAAGATTATGCCCCCTAGTTCTAGTTTCACCCATCATTGGGAACATCCTCACCGCATCCACCCGATCAAGCCCCTTCACAATCTTATATGTTTCAATAAGATCGCCTCTCATTCTTCTGAACTCCAATGAGTAGAGTCCCGATCTACTCAACCTCTCCTCATATGTCCACCCCCTCATCCCCGGGATTAACCGAGTGAACCTTCTTTGTACTGCCTCGAGAGCAAGTATGTCTTTTCTTAAGTATGGACACCAAAACTGTATGCAATATTCCAGGTGTGGTCTCACCAATACCTTGTATAAATGCAGCAATACCTCCCTGTTTTTATATTCTATCCCCCCAACAATAAAAGCCAACATTCCATTGGCCTTCTTGATCACCTGCTGCACCTGCATACTAACTTTTTGAGTTTCATGCACCAAGACCCCCAGATCCCTTTGTACTGCAGTACTTTCCAGTTTCTTGCCATTAAGATAATAGCTTGCTCTATGATTTTTCCTGCCAAAGTGCATAACCTCACACTTTCCAGTATTGTATTCCATCTGCCAAATCTCTGCCCACTTACTTAGCCTGTCTGTGTCCCTTTGCAGGTTTTTTATGTCCTCCTCACTCACTACTTTCCCTCCCATCTTTGTATCATCTGCAAACTTTGATATGTTACACTTGGTCCCCTCCTCCAAATCGTTAATATAGATTGTAAAGAGTTGGGGTCCCAGCACTGACCCCTGCGGAACACCACTAGTTACTGATTGCCAGTCTGAGAATGAACCATTTATCCCAACTCTCTGCTTTCTGTTAGATAACCAATCCTCCACCCATGCCAGAACATTACCTCCAATCCCGTGATTTTTTATCTTGAACAATAATCTTTTGTGTGGCACCTTGTCAAATGCCTTTTGGAAGTCTAAATACACTACGTCCACTGGTTCCCCTTTATCCACCCTGTATGTTACATCCTCAAAGAACTCAAGCAAATTTGTCAAACATGACTTCCCCTTCATAAAACCATGCTGACTTTGTCCAATTAAATTAAGTTTATCCAAATGTCCCGTTACTGTCTCCTTAATAATGGACTCCAAAATTTTACCAACCACAGATGTTAGGCTAACTGGTCTATAGTTTCCAGCCTTCTGCCTACTGCCCATTTTAAATAAGGATGTTACATTAGCAGTTTTCCAATCTGTCGGGACCTTTGCTGAGCCCAGGGAGTTTTGGAAAATAATTTAGCCACCCTTTTTCTTTTTATATAACTATAGAAACTCTTGCTATCTGTTTTTATATTTTTGGCTAATTTACTTTCATAATCTATCTTCCCTTTCTTAATCAATCTTTTAGTTATTTTTTGCCATTTTTTGAAGACTTCCCAATCTTCTATCCTCCCACTAGATTTGGCTACCTTATATGCCGTTGTTTTTAGTCAGATACTATCCTTAATTACTTTACTTAGCCACAGTTGGCTGCCATTTCTTTTACACCCTTTTTTCCTCAGTGGAATATATATTTTTTGAAAGTTGTAAAATAACTGCTTAAATGTACACCACTGCTCATGTACCATCTTACCCTTTAATCTATTTTCCCAGTCCACTCTAATCAATTCTGCTCTCATACCTTCATAGTCTCCTTTATTCAAGCTCAGTACGCTTGTTTGAGATCCAACCTTCTCACCCTCTAATTGAATATGGAATTCAACCATGTTATGGTCACTCATTCCAAGGGGGTCCTTTACTAGGACATTTTTAATTAATCCTGACTCATTACACAGGACCAGATCTAAGGTTGCTTGCCCCCTGGTCGGTTCAGTTACATCCCTAATACACTCAATGAACTCTTCCTCAAGGCTGCTCTGCCCAATTTAATTTGTCCAGTTAATATGATAGTTAAAATCCCCCATAATTATAGCTGTTCCCTTATTACAAGCCCCAACTATTTCCTGATTAATACTCCGTCTAACAGAGTTACAACTGTTAGGAGGCCTATAGACTACGCCCACTAGTGTTTTTTTCCCCTTATTATTCCTTATCTCCACCCAAACTGTTTCACTATCCTGATCCTTTGACCCAATATCATTTCTCTGTATTACAGTGATTCCTTCCTTTATTAACATAGCCACCCCACTTCCCCTTCCTTCCTGCCTGTCCTTCCTGATTGTTAAATACCCTGGTATGTTTAATTCCCAGTCATGGTCACCCTGCAGCCATGTTTCTGTAATGGCGACAAGATCATACCCATATGTAGTTATTTGTGCCGTTAACTCGTCCATTTTGTTATGAATGCTATGTGCATTCAGATAAAGAACTTTCAAATATGTTTTGTGACAATTTATTCCTACTTTTTCCCTTTTTACTACTTTACCTTTTACTCCATACCTTCTGTCCCTTCCTGACACACTCTGGTTTTTAATTCCCCTACTGCTACCTAGGTCTATGACATTCTCCGTTGTCATTTTTATTATTTGCTCTCTAGAAACCTCCCCCCCACTAATTAGTTTAAAGCCCTCTCTACAGCCCTAGTTATATGATTCGCCAGGATTCTAGTCCCAGCACTGGCCAAGTGAAGTCCGTCCCAACGGAACAGCTCTCTCTTGCCCCAGTACTGATGCCAGTGTCCCAAGAAGCAAAACCATTTCTCCCACACCAGTCTTTGAGCCACGCATTTAACTCTTTAATTTTATTTATCCTAGCCAAGTTTGCTCGTGGCTCAGGTAATAATCCAGAGATTATTACCCTTGAGGTTTTGTTTTTTAATTTGCCCCCTAGCTGCTCATACTCCTTTAACAGAACGTTCTTCCTTGTCCTATCTACGTCATTTGTACCAACATGGACCACGAGAACTGGATCCTCCCCCTCCCACTCCAAGTTTCTTTCCAGCCCAGAAGAGATGTCCTTAACCCTGGCACCGGGCAGGCAACACAGCCTTCGGGACTGCCTCTCTCGACTGCAGAGAATCCTATCTATCCCCTTAATGATACTATCCCCTACCACTACAACATTTCTTTTTACTCCCCCCTCTTGAATGGCCCCCCATTCCACAGTGCTGTGGCCAGGGTGCTCATCCCCCCTGCAGTCCCCGCTCCCGCCCTCACAGGGAGTAAGAACCTCGAACCTGTTTGACAAGAGCAAGGGCTGCGGCTCCTCCAACACTACCTCCTGGATCCCCGTACCTGCCTCACTCATAGTCACACCCTCCTGTCCCTGACCACGGGCTACATCTGAATTAATTAATTTCATAGGTGTGACTACCTCCTGAAACATAGAGTCCAGGTACTTCTCCCCCTCCCTGATGTGTCGCAGTGTCTGAAGCTCGGTCTCAAGCTCTTTAACACAGAGCCCGAGTTCCTCTAGCAGCAAACACTTATCGCAAATGTAATCACCGTGAGCCTCAATGGGGTCCACCGGCTCCCACATTTCACAACAGTAACACATCACCTGTTTACCCATTTCTATGTAATTATTTAAAGTTCTTATTATTAGTTATGAAGGTCCTATGCCCCGATATAGATGATGAATATCACACCACTATTTAATTGGACTTACCAACTTATATAAGGTACAACAGAGAAGGAAGAGGACCTACCAACCAGCTGATCACCTCCCTCCCTTTTGAATGTTGTCTGTGGGGCCTGTTTGGTTGAGTCGTCTCGCTGCTCCGCTTCCGCAGTGCTGGCTAAGTCTGAGAGTGGGAAACAAAACAGGACAGAAACACCCCCTCACCTCCCACTTGCCCGAACTCTCTCACTTACCAAACTCTCACTTCACTCAACGCTGTCCGCACTTGCGCTGCCGCACTCGGCCCGCCCCTTTTTATACCCAGATTCTACTTTCGGTTTAAACTCTCCAGCAGTTTAATTTACTTTAATAAATTTAACTTCCTTCAGAAAATTAAATTTTCCCTTCACTTAAACCCTCTAAATAAACTTAAATAACTTTTCTCTCACTTACCAAACTCTCGCTTCACTCAACGCCGTCCGCACTCGCGCTGCCGCACTTGGCCCGCCCCTTTTTATACCCGGATTCTACTTCCGGTTTAGACTCCCCAGCAGTTTAATTTACTTTAATAAATTAAACTTACTTCAGAAAATTAAGGACAGAAAACAGCGAGTTATGGTAAATGGCTGTTTTTCAGACTGGAGGATGGTAGACAGTCGTGTTCCCCAAGGGTCACTGCTGGGGCTACTGCATTTTTTGATATATATAAATGACCTGGATATTGGAATACAGAGTAGAATTTCTAAATTTGCCAATTACACCAAAATGGGGGTGCAGCAAACAGTGAGGATGATACCAATCGATTGCAACAGGACATAGAAAAGCTAGCAGAATGGGCAGACAAATGGCAGATGGAATTTAATACAGAGAAGTGTGAGGTGATGCATTTTGGGCAGAAGGAACAGGGAGAGGCTTTATACACTTAATGGCACAGTTTTAAGGAATGTGCAGGGAGAGAGGGACCTGGGAATTAATGTGCATAGGTCCCTGAAGGTGGCAGGACATATTGAGAGACTGGTTAGCAAAGCATATGGGATCTTGGGCTTCATAAATAGAGGTATTGAGTACAAAAGTATGCTGAACCTTTATAAAGTGCTGGTTCGGCCACAACTGGAGTATTGTGTCCAATTCTGGTCACCACACTTTAGGAAGGATATGAAGGCCCTGGAGAGGGCGCAGAGGAGATTTACCAGAATGGTTCTGGGAATGGGGGATCTGTAAGGGGTGGTGTGTGGTTTATTTGTCAGCTTCACCTCTGACTCCTTTGAGCGGTTTGAATCGCTCCCACTCCCTTTTGTTCTAGACTTTGGACTTATTTGGGGGTTGTAATGAACTTGCAACAGACACCTGGGTTAGTCAAAAGAATTCAGATCTTTATTTTGAGACAGGAAAATATACAATACAATAAAACTTATACTCTAAAAGGGTGGGGAATACACGGAATAAGCGAGGGAGAATTACAATACACAAAATCCCTTACCCTCCCAACCCCACTACACTAGCTAGGCTGGAATCCAGAGGACCAGGAAATGCTCACCAAAATGACTTTCTGGACAGTTGTAGAGGTTCGCGATTTCGGGGTTCTCTTTAGTAGTGGCGACTGGGGCCTGCCGTACCTTGGACGTGGTAGAAGATTGCACCTGTGCTGGGTCTTCAGTTTGGGTTGGTCCATAGATGCGGTTAGTCGTGCTGTTGGATCTATCGGGTAAGTACCCAGTTTCCTTTGGTTATGGCATTTTTTAGAGTTTTTTGTGTCCAAATCTTACCCAGTGGTAAGTCAGACTAGCCTGTAGAGTGGAAACAAGTCTTTGGTTCATGAGTTTTTTGGCGGTTGCTTTCTTGTTAGTCGCGGTGGCCCAATATTACCTGGTTGGTGGTAATATTGGCGGTTGTTGGTTTCTGTAGGCCTTCGGTTGCCGCAATCTCTGTTTCTTCTTTCTTCCTTCGAGTCTCCGATGAAGATCTCCCTCTTGAGCTGGTTGGCTGAACTTGAACTTCTGTGTTCTGAGCTGACTCAAACCGGTGACGAACTGCACTGTACTGTCGAACTGAAAAGGCAGGCCTCAATTATACTAATTTGGGGCCTGGCTTATCTGACCACCAAATCTCGGTTTTCTTTGTTAAATTTGGTGGGCCCATTATTTTTAATGTGTTTTAAAACTTTAACGAGCTTCGGGGATGGCCCACCCAAACTTAACAAGTTTAGGGGATGGCTCATCTAAACTTAATCGGCCTTTAACTGGTTTCGGGATTGCCTTGAAACCAGTTTTAAAACGCAAAACGTTTGTCAAACTCTTTAATTGATTTTGGACTGTGGTTTGTTTGTGGTAACCTGTGGGGCTAATGTTCCCTCCTTTGTATTGCTGGGGACATGTCCTGCTTATTCGATACCTGGCTCTGCGACTTCTCGGCAGGAAAACAGGCTTCATTATCCTTATGTAACACTGGGGCGGCCCTGGACATTCCTTAGACAGTCCAATATCCAAACTCGGGTGGGGGGGCCCACTCTCCTCCCCTTTGTCCCAGCCTTTTGCAAGCCTGAACATGTCTTTTTAAACCAACCAAAACTTCCTGGGATTTTTATTTTAAATCCCTTTTGCACAATAACACTTTAAAACAGTCCAAAAATCTCTTCCTTAATTTAACTCTTTGAAATTCTTCTGTTTGGCCCAACCACACTTTTATCCTTTTTGCAGATTTCTTCTGTAATGTTCCAAAACCATTTCAAAATGACTTTCCTTCTGTTCTGGGATTGTGCAGAAGTTTTCGAACATTACAGATCTTACCTACAAGGACCGGTTGGAGAAGCTGGATTTGTTTTCATTAGAGCAAACGAGGTTGAGGGGTGATTTGATGGAGGTGTACAAGATTATGACGGGTTTGGATAGGCTAAACGGGGAAAGGCTATTCCCACTAGTTGATGGTACAAGATTTAGGGGACACAGATTTAAGGTTTTGAGCAAGAGATGGTGGGGACCTGGAACTTGCTGCCAATGGACCTGGTGGAAGCAGAAACACTCAATGTTTTCAAGGGGAGACTGGATAGGCACTTGAGGGAAATAAACTTGCAGGGCTATGGGGATAGAGCGGGGGAATGGGACTGACTGGATTGCTCTACAGAGAGCCAGCACAGATTCTATGGGCCCAATGGCCTCCTTCTGTGCCGTTATGACTCTATTTAGTTTCCATCATTTAAACAAATACAATAGAGCACATTTACTTTCCAAAATAGTCTTCTGTGCTAATTCTTCAGTTATTATTCTGCAAGTTAGAAAAAGTTTTGCAGTAAGTGCTTAAGCCTCTGGAGTAGGACTTGAACCCATGACCTTTGTGACTCAAAGTTGGCAGTGGTACCAGTAAGTCAAGGCTGACACCCTTACAAGTTGCACCTCAAGGTTATAAAATGCCACATGAAGATGCAATTGCTGAATTTCATGCCCAATAGTGTTGTATCCGTGTGTTAATGAAGACACGGAATGCAGGAGTTGGTTTACAGGTGTTTACTGAACAAAGTCTGGAGGTGAACTAACAGATACAAGACACTATACAGGCTTATATAGCCCGAGTGGTCATTACCAGCATTACAGTACACAGGGGCTCTTAAAGGCACATACACCACAATTCCTCCCCTTTTAGACAACCAATACATAACATTTTAAGTAATCATTAATTAACATGTTACAAGAACACGAATCTACACATTTGCGGCAGTTAATCACGTATAGGTCAGTCTCTCTGGAGGCTTCCTGACTCCGTCTGGATAACGCCTCGGTGGTGTAGTAATTTTTGGTGGTGTAGTAGGTTCTTTTGGCAAGGTCGATTCGGCTTGAATGCCAGTGTCGGGTTCATCTGGTTCCAGTATCACCGGATCGGAGGTAGATACCATGGGTATCTCTGCTTCATCATTAGGCATATAGAGTAGTGGTGTAGGGTGTCTATTTTTGGATGACTCTATGATCTGGTCAGCATGGCGCCTTATTATGCTTTCTCCAATGTCTACGGTATACATCAACGGTCCTAGTCTTGTGCAAATAGTTCCAGGCTGCCATTTCTCGGTACGGTAGTCCCGGGCCAAAACTTGTTGACCTATCTGGAAGGTTCTAGTTGGCCTTTCATTCATGCCTTGAAATTGCCGGTTCTCCACGTCCCTTCTGATGTTTGGCTTGACCAAATCGAGCCGACATCTTAGGCTTCTATTGAAGAACATCATGGCGGGAGTTTGGTTTGTAACCACATGTGTTGCATTCTTGTATGCAAACAAGAAGTTATCTACCTTATGCTGTAGATTTGTGTCTTCATTACCCATGGCCTTTATGGCCTTCTTGAAGGCCTGGACAAACCTTTCAGCCAATCCATTGGTGGCGGGATGGTATGCGGCGGATGTGTAGCTTAACCCCATTGTTTTTTAAGAACTTCCTGAATTCTTCGGACACAAATTGCGGTCCATTATCAGAACAGATCTGTTCAGGCAGCTCATTCCTGGCAAATATGGTCCTTAATACTGTAGTGTATGTGCCTATAAGAGCCCACTGTGTACTGTAATGCCGGTAATGGCCACTTGGGCTATATAAGCCGGTATATTGTGTTGTATCAGTTAGTTCCCCTCCAGACTTTGTTCAGGAAACACCTGTGAAACCAACTCCTGTCTTCAGTGTCTCTATTAACACACGGATACAACAGTGGCGACGAATTGGAAATGGACTTACCTGCAATTCGGCAGCACCTCAAGGACATCGATTCCTCTGGCATCCAAAGTCAAAGAAAATCAAGAAAAAGAAAAAGCTGTGGTTTCACCAGCTAGCCGAGCTGGTGGCAGGTACTGCAATAATCCTTCCTAGGCGTCGGGCTGGGGCTTCAGCGGCTGGCTCTGCAGCTAGACCAAGCAGCGAAGGCGGAGGCAAGCAGTAACAGACGGGGAGGGAGCACTTGGGAGATGGCCGGCGCTGCAAGCAGGTCAGCGTTCATACCTAGCAGAGAGAGTCCGGCGGGAACGAGTCTCCACCTGTAAATAAATCAATAAAAAGAAGGGAAACCTGCAGGAAACAGCATTGTCATCGGCAGCAGCGGCGGGGAAGCGCGGGAAGTGCCATATCTTTTCTACAGAAAAGAAAGAAAGCACGGGGAGCGCCATTTTTTTTCTAGGATGCCTAAGTCTGGCAATATGGATACTTTTGATAACGAGATAGAGGATTGGACCACATATGTGGAAAGAGTGGAGGTATATTGCACCGCAAATGGAATAGAAAATGAAAAAAAAGCGTCAGTACTTCTAAATCTAATGGGCGCAAAGACATACGGGCTGTTACGAAACTTAATCACTCCAGCCAAACCAAAGGACAAATTTTTTAAACAGGAGCACTTAAACCCAACACCGCTGCTGATAGCGGAATGATTCAAATTCTTCAAGAGGAATCAACACAAGAATGAAAGTAACGCTGATTACCTCACCGAATTAAGAAAGCTATCAAAGCACTGCCAATTTGGGGCAGGACTAGCAGATTATCTTCGAGACAAATTCGTCTGCGGTCTCCTAAGTGAAGGAACACAGAAAAGGCTGCTTTCTGAAAAAGATTTAACACTGGACAAGGCTTTCAGTATGGCTGTATCATACGAAGCAGCCGCAAGAGGAGCTGCAGAGATACAACAAAAGACACAGGACTTCGGCACCCATGAAATGACACAGGGTTTCGAGAGATGTTATCACTACAGCAGATCCACCCATGACCAGAGGGACTGCTGGTTCAAGGACAAAGCATGCAGGCAATGCGGAAAGATTGGACACATTGCACGTGTATGCCGATCTGGACAAAAAGAATCCACGGACAGGAAAAAAAAAATCAATAAAGAAAAGTACAGAAAGGTACAAATGATGATGGACAGTAGCTCCGAAGAACAGAAGAGCAATAGCGACTCCGAAAACAAGAGACTAAGCTGTCTCAAATTACATAATGTAATTGCCAAAGAAGATTACCAGACCATTTGGGTTACCCTCACGATAGCAGGGTCCCCAGTTAAAATGGAGCTAGATACAGGATCAGCTCTGACCGTCATAAATCGACGGGATTACGAGCGTCTATTTCCGCATATACCTTTAAAAGACACATCCATTATCTTGAAAACATATACGGGGCAGAAAGTATACCCCAAAGGAAAAACAAGGGTGCCTGTTGTATACAACGGCAAGGAAATACAAAAGTTGTATTTATACGTTCTACAAGATGGTGGTCCACCGCTGTTGGGATGTGAATGGATCAGGAAAATACGTTTAGAATGACACTCCATTCAAGCACTGACGGTGACTAGTAAGGAAAAAAATGATGATGACGTCATACCTGAACGATTAAAAGACATCTTGGCCAACGCCAAAGAAGTGTTTCAAGAGAAACTAGGAACCTTGAAAGGCATCACCGCCTCAATAAAAGTGGAAGATGCGGCAATTCCCAAGTTTTTTAAGGCAAGACCGGTGCCATACGCAATTCATCCAGCAGTCGAGGCAGAGCTGGAGAATTTGGAAAAGGCAGGCGTATTATCCAAAATAGATTGGAGCGAGTGGGCAACACCCATCGTCCCAGTCATAAAGAAAGCGTTGAATAATGATAAATCTGAAGAACAGAGAAAAATTTGCATCTGTGGAGACTTCAAGGTGACTGTAAACCCGATCCTTCACACGGTACAGTATCCTCTTCCGCGGATAGAAGATATTTTTGCCTCACTATCCGGAGGGAAACATTTCACCAAAATTGACTTGGCACAGGCATATCTACAGATGGAGGTTGAAGAGGCCTCTAAAAAGTATCTCACGATAAATACACACAAAGGTCTGTACCAGTACAATCGACTGGTTTTCGGAGTAGCATCCGCTCCAGCTATCTGGCAAAGAGCTATGAAGCAAGTCCTCCAAGGGATTCCGGGGACTCAATGCTACCTAGATGACATCCTTGTAACAGGAGAAAACGACAATGAGCACCTTGCCAATTTGGAGCAGGTGCTCACTAGGCTGAGAGAACGGGGCCTACGAGCAAATTGCCCCAAGTGCGAATTTTTCCAAAATCAAATATCATATTGTGGCCACATAATTAATAAGGAAGGGTTGCATAAGTCACCTGAAAAAATTGAAGCGGTCATAAAAGCCCCAGCACCTGAAAATGTTTCACAATTAAGGTCATTCCTGGGATTAATAAATTACTATCATAAATTTTTACCGAACTTATCAACTCTTCTGCACCCTCTTAATGAACTGCTACAAACAGGAGTAATTTGGAAATGGAGCGAAGACTGTAAACGTGCCTTCCATAAATGCAAAGACTTAATCACGTCCAAAGAAGTTTTGGCTCATTACAACCCATCACTGCCAATCAGACTGGCATGCGATGCATCCCCTTACGGCGTAGCAGCAGTATTATCGCATAAATTCCCTGATGGCTCGGAATGGCCTATAGCTTTTGCGTCACTCTCATTGAACTCAGCTGAGCGTAACTATGCCCAAATCGACAGGGAAGCACTCAGCCTGGTATGGGGAGTGAAGAAATTCAACCATTACCTACACGGACAAAAATTTACCTTGTTGACTGACCATCAACCCCTCATCTCCATATTCAACCCTGAAAAGGGTGTTCCCATTATGACAGCACAAACGCTACAGAGGTGGTCCCTTTTTCTAGGGGCACACCAATATAACATAGAATACAAAGGATCAAAACAGCATGGGAATGCTGACGGTTTATCGCGCCTACCGTTGCCAACGGTAGAAGAAGCACCTACCGTAGACCCAGTGGAGATTTTTCACTCTACCATAGTCGAATGTCTACCAGTAACAAATTCTGCCATTGAAAGGGAAACTAGAAATGACCCGACTCTCTCACGAGTCTACGATATAACAGTGAAGGGATGGCCAGCACATGGCGAACCACTGTTGCCAGCATTCTCACAAAGAAGAAAACAGCTGTCAGTGTGCCGAGGAACCTTGATGTGTGGATCCAGAGTGGTGATTCCACCCAAACTCCAGGATAAAGTTCTAAAGGAGCTTCACGAGGGGCATCTGGGTGGAGTGAAAATGAAGAACCTAGCCAGGGCGTTTGTATGGTGGCCAGGTATCGATGGAGACATCGAGGAAATGACCAAGAGCTGCCTAGGATGGCAGAAGGTCCAAAACGCTCCACCACAAGCCCCTCTACATCCATGGGAGTGGCCCTCATCTCCCTGGCAAAGGGTACACATCGACTTTGCTGGTCCATTTATGGACTCAATGTTCTTAATCGCGGTTGATGCACACTCCAAGTGGCCGGAGGTAATAAAGATGTCCTCCACCACCACAGAAAAAACCATCACAGTATTAAGGACCATATTTGCCAGGAATGGGCTGCCTGAACAGATCTGTTCTGATAATGGACCACAATTTGTGTCCGAAGAATTCAGGAAGTTCTTAAAAAACAATGGGGTTAAGCACTACACGTCCGCCCCATACCATCCCGCCACCAATGGATTGGCTGAAAGTTTGTCCAGACCTTCAAGAAGGCCATAAAGGCCATGGGTAATGAAGACATAAAACTTCAGCACAAGGTGGATAACTTCTTGTTTGCATACAGGAATGCAACACATATGGTTACAAACCAAACTCCCGCCATGATGTTCTTCAATAGAAGCCTAAGATGCCGGCTGGATTTGATGAAGCCAAACATCAGAAGGGACGTGGAGAACCGGCAATTTCAAGGCATGAATGAAAGGCCAACTAGACCCTTCCAGATAGGTCAACAAGTTTTGGCTCGGGACTACCGTACCGAGAAATGGCAGCCTGGAACTATCTACACACGACTAGGACCGCTGATGTATACCGTGGACATCGGAGAAAGCAGAATAAGGCGCTATGCTGACCAAATCATAAAGTCATCCGAAAAGGGACAACCTACACCACAACTCTATATGCCTATTGATGAAGTAGAGATACCCATATCTACCTCCGATCCGGTGATACTGGAACCCGATGAACCCGACACTGGCATTCAAGCTGAATCAGCCTTGCCAAAAGAATCTACTACACCACCAGAAACTACTACACCACCGAGGCATTATCCGGACCAAGTCAGGAAACCTCCAGAGAGACTGACTTATAATTAATTAACTACAGCAATGTGTAGATTATTTTTCTTGTAACATGTAATTAATGATTACTTAAAATATTATGTACTGGTTGGCTTAAAGGGGAAGAATTGTAGTGTATGTGCCTTTAAGAGCCCCCTGTGTACTGTACTGCTGGTAATGGCCACTCGGGCTATATAAGCCTGTATATTGTGTTGTATCAGTTAGTTCCCCTCCAGACTTTGTTCAGTAAACACCTGTGAAACCAACTCCTGTCTTCAGTGTCTCTATTAATACATGGATACAACAAATACTGTGATGGTTTTTTCCGTGGTGGTGGAGGACATCTTTATTACCTCCGGCCACTTGGAGTGTGCATCAACCGTGATTAAGAACATTGAGTCCATAAATGGACCAGCAAAGTCGATGTGTACCCTTTGCCATGGAGATGAGGGCCACTCCCATGGATGTAGAGGGGCTTGTGGTGGGGCGTTTTGGACCTTCTGGCATCCTAGGCAGCTCTTGGTCATTTCTTTGATGTCTCCATCGATACCTGGCCACCACACAAACGCTCTGGCTAGGTTCTTCATTTTCACTCCACCCAGATGCCCCTCATGAAGCTCCTTTAGCACTTTATCCTGGAGTTTGGGTGGAATCACCACTCTGGATCCACACATCAAGGTTCCTCAGCACACTGACAGCTGTTCTCTTCTTTGCGAGAATGCTGGCAACAGTGGTTCACCATGTGCTGGCCATCCCTTCACCATTAAATCGTAGACTCATGAGAGAGTCGGGTCATTTCTCATTTCCTTTTCAATGGCAGAATTTGTTACTGGTAGACATTCCACTATGGTTGAGTGGAATATCTCCACTGGGTCCACTGTAGGTGCCTCTTCTACCGTTGGCAACGGTAGATGCGATAACCCGTCAGCATTCCCATGCTGTTTTGATCATTTGTATTCTATGACATATATGTGTGCCCCTAGGAAAAGGGACCACCTCTGTAGCCTTTGCGCTGTCATAATGGGAGCACCATTTTTAGGGTTGAATATGGAGACGAGGGGTTGATGGTCAGTCAACAAGGTAAATTTTTGTCCATGTAGGTAATGGTTGAATTTCTTCACTCCGCATACCAGGCTGAGTGCTTCCCTGTCGATCTGGGCATAGTTACGCTCAGCTGAGTTCAATGAGCATGATGCAAAAGCTATCGGCCGCTCCGAGCCATCAGGGAATCTATGCGATAATACCGCTCCTACGCCGTAAGGGGATGCATCGCACACCAGTCTGATTGGCAGTGATGGGTTGTAATGAGCTAAAACTTCCTTGGACGTGATCAAGCTTTTGCATTTATGGAAGGCACGTTTACAGTCTTCGCTCCATTTCCAAATTACTCCCGTTTGTAGCAGTTCGTTAAGAGGGTGCAGAACAGTTGACAAGTTCGGTAAAAAGTTATGATATTAATTTATCAATCCCAGGAACGACCTTAATTGTGAGACATTTTCAGGTGCTGGGGCTTTTATGACCGCTTCAATTTTTTCAGGTGACTTATGCAACCCTTCCTCATTAATTATGTGGCCACAATATGATATTTGTTTCTGGAAAAATTCTCACTTGGGGCGATTTGCTCGTAGGCTCCGTTCTCTCAGCCTAGTGAGCACCTTCTCCAAATTGGCAAGGTGCTCGTTGTCATTTTCTCCTATTACAAGGATGTCATCTAGGTAGCATTGAGTTCCCGGAATCCCTTGGAGGACTTGCTTCATAGCTCTTTGCCAGATAGCTGGAGCTGATGCTACTCCGAAAACCAGTCGATTGTACTGGTACAGGCCTTTGTGTGTGTTTATCGTGAGATACTTTTTAGAGGCTTCTTCAACTTCCATCTGTAGATATGCCTGTTCCAAGTCAATTTTGGTGAAACGTTTCCCTTCGGATAGTGAGGCGAAAATATCTTCTATCCTCAGAAGAGGATACTGTACCGTGTGAAGGACTGGGTTTACAGTCACCTTGAAGTCCCCACAGATGTGAATTTTTCTCTGTTCTTCAGATTTATCATTATTCAATGTTTTCTTCATGACCGGGACGATGGGTGTTGCCCACTCGCTCCAATCTATTTTGGATAATACGCCTGCCTTTTCCAAATTCTCCAGCTCTGCCTCGACTGCTGGACGAATTGCGTATGGCACCGGCCTTGCCTTAAAAAACTTGGGAATTGCCGCATCTTCCGCTTTTATTGAGGCGGTGATGCCTTTCAAGGTTCCTAGTTCCTGTTGAAACACTTCCTTGGCGTTGGCCAAGATGTCTTTTAATCATT
Organism: Somniosus microcephalus; assembly: GCF_052327205.1. Lineage (NCBI taxonomy): Eukaryota > Metazoa > Chordata > Chondrichthyes > Squaliformes > Somniosidae > Somniosus > Somniosus microcephalus. Next base: position 83,773,802 of record NC_140996.1, on the reverse strand, counting down.
CAGGTATGACGTCATCATCATTTTTTTTCTTACTGGTCACCGTCAGTGCCTGAATGGAGTGCCAGTCTAAACGTATCTTCCTGATCCATTCACGTCCCAACAGCGGTGGACCACTATCTTGCAGAACGTATAAATACAACTTCTGTATTTCCTTGCCGTTGTATACAACAGGCACCTTTATTTTCCCTTTTGGGTATACTTTCTGCCCCGCATATGTTTTCAAGATAATGGATGTGTCTTTCAAATGTATATGCGGAAATAGCCGCTCGTAATCCCGTCGACTTATGACGGTTAGGGCTGATCCTGTATCTAGCTCCATTTTAATTGGGGACCCTGCTATCGTGAGGGTAACCCAAATGGTCTGGTAATCTTCTTTGGCAATTACATTATGTAATTTGAGAGAGCTTAGTCTCTTGTTTCCGGAGTCGCTATTGCTCTTCTGGTCTTTGGAGCTACTGTCCGTCATCATTTGTACCTTTCTGTACTTTTCCTTATTAATTTTTTTTCTGTCAGTGGATTTTTTGTTTCCAGATCGGCATACACGTGTAATGTGTCCCATCTTTCCGCATTGCCTGCATGCTTTGTCCTTGAACCAGCAGTCCCTCTGGTCATGGGTGGATCTGCCGCAGCGATAACATCTCTTGAAACCCCATGTCATTTCATGGGTGCCGAAGTCCTGTGGCTTTTGCTGTATCTCTGCAGCTCCTCTTGCTGCTGCTTCCTTTGATACAGTCACACTGAAAGCCTTGTCCAGTGTCAAATCTTTCTCAGAAAATAGCTTTTTTTATGTTCCTTCACTTCGGAGACCGCAGATGAATTTGTCTCGTAGAGCATCTGCCAGTGCTGTCCCGAATTGGCAGTGTAGGGTATCAACAATCTCCTTAAAATTCTTGTCCATCGGTTTGGCTGGAGTGATTAAGTTTCATAACAGCCCGTATGTCCTTGCGCCCATTAGATTTAGAAGTACCGATGCCTTTTTATCATCTTTTATTTCATTCGCTGTGCAATATTTCTCCACTCTTTCCACATATGTGGTCCAATTCTCTACATTACTATCAAAAGTAGTAATATTGCCAGTGTTGGCATCCTGAAAAAAAAATGGCGCCTCCCGCGCTTTCCTTTCTTCCCCGCAGAAAAAAAAATGGCGCCTCCTGCGTTTTCCCGCCGCTGCCGCTGCTGACAACGCTGTTCTCTGTGTTTTTTTTTTTTTTTTTACACAGGTATTTTTAATAGGTGGAGACTTGTTCCCGCTGGACTCTCCGGGACTCTCTTTTCCCTCCCTCTGCTTGGTCCGAATGCCGACCTGCTTTGCAGCGCCGGCCATCTCCCGAGTGCTCCACCCTCCGTCTCTGTTTGCCTCCGCCTTCGCTGCTCGGCCCCGCTTCAGAGCCAGCCGATCGAGCCCCAGCCCGCCGCCCAGGAAGGATTATTGCAGTACCTGCCACCAGCTAGGCTAGCTGGTGAAACCACAGCTTTTCCCTTTCTTTCTTGTTTTTCTTCGACTTTCGTCTGAGGAATCGATCTCCTTGAAGTGCTGCCGAATTGCAGGTAAGTCCATTTCCAATTCGTCGCCACTGTTGTATCTGTGTGTTAATGAAGACACGGAATGCAGGAGTTGGTTTACAGGTGTTTACTGAACAAAGTCTGGAGGTGAACTAACAGATACAAGACACTATACAGGCTTATATAGCCCGAGTGGCCATTACAGTACACAGGGGCTCTTAAAAGCACATACACCACAAATAGTATTCCCAAACCTTGGGGTTACAGGTTGAATTGATAAAATAGCTGTTAGTGAAAAACTTGTCATTAAAGAACTGGAATACTTAAATGTTCAAAAGATAGATGCGTGCATCCAAGAGAATGGGAATAAATACAGTGCAATAAACAATCTTCACAGCTAATTGTACAAAAGACTGGAATGTTGATAATTCCATTTCAAACTTTAAACAAGGTGAAGACCATTAATGTGCAGATTATAAACATTGGTTGGATGCACTGAAAATTGGCATTTCCGATCTGTCAAGAATGGTCTTGACAGATCCTCTGGCTGCCCTGGAGAAGGGCCTCTGCGGGCAGATAGTTCCGCTTTTTGGAGACCCTCCGCCCGCAGGAGCCCTTACAATTCTTACGCCTGGTAAAAGTCTGTAAGGCCTGCTTTTACCAGGATAAGAGTTGAAAATAGTAAAAAAAAAAAAAAATTTACTGATTTATCATTTAAAAATACTTTTAGAAAATTTAAGTTTATTTTTAGCCCTGTAAAAAACTTTAATTATTTTTTTCAAAAAATTACATTTTTGTTTAAAATACTTAATTTATTGGGGCAGTAATTCCTCCCCAAACGCATGAGTACGGAAGGGGTACTCACGCGTCTGGCTGGAGGAAATGCCGGTTTTCAGCATGCACAGCGCATGCGCTGAAAACCGGCATTTCCTCTCCTCTAACCCAAGAGGTGAAGAGGCTAGCACATGCGCTGTAGGGGGCAGTGCGTGCGTATTGGATTTCCTCTGTTTTGGGGGATTTGCGCATGTGTAAAGGCCTTCCGTCTTTACGCTTGTAAAAAGCACACGTAAGTATTTATTATTACAGGTAAGTGGTGTTTTAGTGCAATTTAGAATTTTTTTTTCCACAGGTTTATTATTTTAAAGAATCTACAATAAGGTAAGTTTAGTTTTAGACCCTTTTTATTAAAAATTTATTTTTTTCAAAAAAAAAATTATTGTTTAAATTATTTTTTTTAACTTATTTATACTTAATTTAAGGATTGGGATGTTTTTTTAAATTTTATTTAAAGTTTAAGTAGTGTTTTGGGGTGCAGTACTTCTCATGAGTTTGACAGTTCTTACTCTCAAACTTATGAATGAAATTTCCCCTCCCCTGATTGGCTGAACAGTGCTCACCTGATCCCAGCCGGCACATCGCACTAACTACGCTGCTGGGTCAGGTTAGCACAGCGCGCCGACAGCTGAACCAGGCCTGTGAAAGGAAATCCACTGCGGGCCAGGTTTCAGATGTCGGCACGCTGGGTAAGTGCACATTGGGGGCTTGCACGCGCGGCAAGCCCCCAACACCAAGTTCTGGGCCATTGTAATTTCAAGTTATTTTAAAAACGTGATTTAAAAAAATTATTTAAAGTTTTACTATGTTTTTTCATTGATCACCATTCATATTTTTGACAGCTCTTCCTGTCAAATGTATGAAGGGAGATTCCCTTCTGTGATTGGCTCCCCATGGCCCACGTGATCCCAGGGACACTGCGAACTACATGCGCCCCTGGGATACTTGGGCCCTGCGCACTTCAAGTTTGGTGATGCCCAGGAGCGGAAGTGTGCACGTCCCGGGAGCCTTCAGGTAAGGGCGCAGATTTTTCCAGATCGCAGGCCTCCGCCCGTGGGAGGCATGCAATCTTAAAATATGGGCCAATGATATTGATAATAGGAAATATATTCACATTTATCATTAAGGAAGCAATTCAAAAGCTTCCATTAGAATAAAGGCAATGATTTCAAGGGAAATGTGATGATTGAAAAGCAGATACATTTTATTAGCAATCTTTGAGAAAGTAATTGAATTTGTAAGTGAAGGTAATATGTCTTGACTTTCAAAAAGTGTTTGATAAGGTCCCACACAACAGTCTCATGGTTAAAGTTAAAGCTCAGAGAATCAAGAGGGAACTATAATTTAGATAATTAATTACCTTCATAATAGATGTTGATAGTTGTAGTGATTTTAGCCGGACAGCTGTATTTAGCACAATCCCTCAAGAAGTGGTCCCAAGGCTATTGTTGCTCAGCATATTTGTGAGGGGATTTGAAGTAAAGCCTCTCAGATTGTGGACAATGCTGAGTGATGTGGGAAAACAGGGGGCTTTGAGGAGAGGAATATATTTCAAACAGACCTGCATAGGCATAGCAACCAGGGAGATGAAGAACAGATTGTATTTAGCATTGATGAGTGTAAAGTAATAAGTATTGCACTAAAATTACACAATGGACCTGAAATTGCGGTCGGAGGCTTCCTGTGGGTGAATGGCTCTGATCCGCAAGAAAAGTATACACCTACCTGGTGCCTACGTATCTTCGGACCTTTTCGGGTCCTGGGCCTGCAGGCGTATGCCTACGTAAAGGCTCATGTATCCCAGGGGTACATGTGGTTCACAAGCATCCCTGTTATCACGTGGGCCGGCCCAACCAATCAAAAAGGGGATTCTCATTGTGCTTATGGTAATTTCATTTACATATGGAATCTCCATAAGCATAATAGGAATGACATAAAAAATACATTTTCACACAACCTAAATAAAAATAAATCATCACCTGTTTAAAATTAATTAAAATACAATTTAATTAAACATTTAAAACAAAAATGTAACTTTTTGAAAAATAAAGTTAAACATTTTTAAAGGGGCCAAAAATAATCTGAACTCATTTTAAAGGTATTTGAATGTTTAAATGATTTCAAAATTTTCATTGTAATATTTATTTAAACCATTATGTTGGTAAAAGATGGCCCTATGCCTGCTTTAACCAGGTACAAGAGTTTCGTGGGCATTCGCTGGACAGCAGTTGGGCAAATAGCCTGAATCTCCGCCAGCGAATGTCCATTTCCTGCGCATGTGGAGGATCTGTCAAGCAGAATCTTGACAGATAGCAAGTTCCGGATTTTCATGCATGCGCAGCACATTCAGATACCTGGAACGTGCGGGGCACTTAGGATCACAGTCATAGGCCCCGTAAAATACGGGCCAATATGATAAATTTTCCTGTTGGACATTATCGGTATAGAAGTGCATATCAGGCTCTCAGTCTCATCTTTCAAGCACCAGCGCAGAAGTTGCCATCCTGGGTGAGATAGAAAGTGATTAGAGGGGCCTACACAGGGTCATTCATAGTGCATATGTGAGCAGGATGATGTGCTAGTGGACAAAACAGCCCAGGAGAAGGCTCGCTGGCGGACAAGCTCGGGTCCAAGCTCTGATGAAGAGAACAGAGATGCATACTTCAGTGGTTCAGCCTTTAACAGAAAGATCTTCTGTGCACACCAGCAGCTGATCAAGGCATTGACTGCCTGTCTACAAGCTGGTGCACCGTGTCAGAGAGTATGGAGGAATCTGCTTTCCAGCTTATGTGGCGTTCTGGTACAAGGTATCAACACTTTGCAGGCTACCATGAAGTGAGTGGTCACCTCTATGGTTGATGCAGCTTGGTAATTTTTCCAGGAGTCTCTGACACCAGTCATAGCATCTTTCAGGAATGATCATATGGGCACAATGCAGGCTCTGGCCTCCATTAACTCCTCCACCTTGGACAAGCTTGGAGACCAAATATCTAGCAGCTTCACTAATATCAAAGATCTCCTGTAATCTGTATTCATGCATATCAGTGGGAGTGCTGAGCCAGAGCCCAAGGCAGTGGCAGTGGGTCAGTGGGAGTAGATGACAATGCATCTCTACACTCGCCACCCCTCAACTAATACCCACCCTAGTGCCACAAAGGATGATGTAAGGACTGTAGTGAGAAAGGATCTTGGCTCAGAAGATCAGGAAGTAGAATCAGTAAGGGTGCTGCTAAGAAATAACAAGAGGAGGAAAACACGGGTGGGAGTAGTTTATAGGCCCCCCTAACAGTAGCTATACCATTGAAAAGAGTATTAATCAAGAAATAATAGGAGCTTATAACAAAGGTAATGCAATAATCATGGGGGACTTTGATTGTCATATAGACTGGGCAAATCAAATTGGCAAAGGTAGTCTGGAGGATGAGTTTGTGGAATGCATTTGAGGCACTTTCCTAGAACAATATGTCATGGAACCAATCAGCGAACAGGCTATTTTAGATCTTGTATTGTGTAATGAAACAGGGTTAATTAATAATCTCATAGTAAAGGATCCTCTGGGGAAGAGTGATCATAATATGATAGAATTTCACGTTGAGATTGAGGGTGAAATACTTAAGTCCAAAACTAGAGTCTTCAACTTAAATAAAGCCAATTACATAGGTATGAGGGACGCGTTGGCTAAGGTAGATTGGAAAATTAGATTAAAAGGTATGACTGTAGATAAGTGGCAAACATTTAAAGAAGTATTCAAAAATTCTCAACGAATATACATTCCATTGAGAAATAAAAACTCCATGGGAAAAGTGATCCATCCATGGCTAACGAAAGAAGCTAAGGATAGTATTAGATTAAAAGAAGAGGCTTATAATGTTGCGAAGAATAGTAGTAAACCTAAGGATTGAGAGAGCTTTAGATACCAGCAAAGGATGACCAAAAAATGATAAAATGGAGAAAATAGAATATGAAAGTAAACTAGCAAGAAATATAAAAAAATTTGTAAGAGCTTCTACAAATATGTAAAAAGGAAGAGAGTAGCAAAAGTAAGTTGCTCCCTTAAAGGCTGAGACAGGAGAAATTATAATAGGGAATAAGAGAATTTTCAAACAAATATTTTGTATCTGACTTCACAGTAGAGGGCACATAAAGCATATCAAAATAATGGGGAACCAAGGGGCTAATGAGAGTGAGGAACTTAAATTACTTAATATTAATACAGAAAAAGTACTTGAGAAACTAATGGGACTCAAAGCCAACAAATCCCCTGGACCTGATGGCCTACATCCGAGGGTTCTAAAAGAGGTATTTGCAGAGATGATGGATATATTGGTTGTGATGTTCCAAAATGCCCTAGATTCTAGAACGGTCCCAGTGGATTGGAAGATAGCAAATGTTACCCTGTTATTCAAGAAAGGAGGGAGAGAGAAAACAGGGAACTACAGGCCAATTAGCCTGACCTCAGTCGTCGGGAAAATGCTGGAATCCATTAATAAGGACGTGGTAACAGAGCACTTAGAAAATCATAATATGATTAGGTTGAGTCAACATGAAAGGGAAATCGTGTTTGACAAATTTATTAAAATTTTTTGAGTATGTAACTAGCAGGAAAGATAAAGGGGAACCAGTGAATATAGTATATTTGGATTTCCAAAAGGCATTCGATAAGGAGCCACATAAAAGGTTGCTACGCAAGATAAGGGCTCATGGGGTTGGGGCAATATATTAGAATGGATAGAGTATTGGTTAACGGACAGAAAACAGAGAGCAGGGATAAACAGATCATTTTCAGGTTGGCAGGCTGTAACTAGTGCGGTGCCGCAAGGATCAGTGCTTAGGCCTCAGCCAAGTGTAATTTATCCAAGTTTGCTGACGATACAAAGCTGGGTGGAAAGTAAGCTGTGATGAGGACACAAAGAGCCTGCAAAGCAATATAGACAGGTTAAGTGACTGGGAAATAAACTGGCAGATGGAGTATAATGTGTGGAAATGTGAGGTTATTCACTTTGGAAGGAAGAATAGAAAAACATAATATTTTTAAAATGGTGATAAACTATTAAATGTTGGCGTTCAGGGAGATTTAGGTGCCCTCGTACAGCAAACACAGAGAATTAGCATGCAGGTACAGCAAGCAACTAGGAAGGCAAATGCATGTTGGCCTTTATTGCAAGGAGGTTGGAGTGCAGAGGAGATTTATGAGGATGTTGCCTGGGCTGGGGAATTTTAGCTATGAGGAAAGATTGGATAGGTTGGGGTTGTTTTCTTTGGAGCAGAGGGGGCTGAGGGGAGGCCTAATTGAGGTGTATAAAATTATGAGGCCTAGATAGAGTGGATAGGAAGGACCTAGTTCCCTTAGCAGAAGGGTCAACAACCAGGGGGCATAGATTTAAAGTAATTGGTAGGAAGTTTAGAGGCGATTTGAGGAGAAATTCTTTCACCCAGAGGGTGGTGGGGATCTGGAACTCACTGCCTGAAATGGGCGGTAGAGGCGGAAAACCTCATCACATTTAAGAAGTACTTGTATATGCACTTGAAGTGCCGTAATCTACAAGGCTACGGACCAAGTGCTGGAAAGTGGGATTAGGCTGGATAGCTCTTTGTCGGCCGGCATGGACAAGATGGGCCAAAAGGCTTCCCCCTGTGCTATAAATTTCTATGATTCTATGATTGTTTCTATGAGAGAAGGAGAGCAGATGAACATACCATTGTTTCCCCTAAGGGAGTCGCTGTTGCCGGCTGCCACGGCGCCCACCACCTGGTGCCCAATGACTCTCAGCACTCGCTCCTCCAGGCCTGTACGCTGTTGGATGTCCACTTCACCCCTGTCTTTTCATTCCTGCTCCCTCCTATTGTGGGCCAGCTTGGCTTGCAAGAGAAAGGAAAGTGTGTGAGTGAGTGTGCAGCTATGTGTTTGGGAGATATGCCTGCCATAGTTGAATAGCTGTCATTGTAGGCAAGGCATGAGAATTAAGGGATATGGAGATCAGATGGGAAAGCGGAGTTGTGGTCAAAGATCAGCTACGATCTTATTGAATGGCAGAGCAGGCTTAAGTGGCCATGTGGCCTACTCCTGCTCCTAATTCCTATATTCTATGTTCTTATATTAAAGTCAGCCGAACTAGATTGCCCTGGCAGCAGCTGAGAGGTTGCAGTGTTCAGCTGCGACCCATCAGGCACGAGCTCCTGGAGGATACCAACCATGAGCATCTCAAGTGCGTTCATCTGAGCATCAGCAGTTGTATGCATCTATTATGCTAAAGCCACTAGGGGAGCACCTCTTAGGAGCACTGGAGTAACAAAGAGATCACTAAAGAAAGACATATGGGCTAAATTTTGGGTGATAATTTTGGTTTCATGGCATTTGTCTGCAGAGTGTTTCTGTAGCAGCTGCTGACCCGACAATGGAAGATGTCATAGACATCAATATTGGATATCAATGTTGGTCTTGGAATGAACTAAATAATTACAGGTTAGAAGGACTGGGGAATGTTGTTGGTCAGAACTGTTATTGCGGGGTTAGGGTCAGGACTAGTTCAGTTGAAGCACAGGTCAAACAACTGCTGCCAAAGAACTTCTGGCTGCAGGCTGTCTTGGTGTCCTTCCGTTTCTGCACCATCTCGCTGTCACAGGGCTCAACAGCTGGTGGAAGATCTTCATCCAGTCCTGGGTGCATTTGTTGTCCCCATTGCAGAGCAAAATCGTGTGGAACGCAAAAGAAGACCACTTTCCCTGGGCAGTACTACAGAAAGTCACCAGACCCATCCAGGCAGCAGAAGCATTGTCTGAGTAGTTCAATGGGCTAAACATAGAAACATAGAAGATAGGAGCAGGAGTAGGCCATTCGGCCCCTCGAGCCTGCTCCGCCATTCAATGTGATCATGGCTGATCATCAAATTCAGTACCCTGTCCCTGCTTTCTCCCCATATCCCTTCATTCCTTTAGCCTTAAGAAATATATCCAACTCCTTCTTGAATATATTTAATGAATTGGCCTCTACTGCCTTCTGTGGTAGAGAATGCCACAGGTTCACCACTCTCTGGGTGAAGAAATTCCTCCTCATTTCTGTCCTAATTGGCTTACCCCTTATCCTTAGACTGTGACCCCTGGGTGTGGACTCCCCGACCATCGGGAACATCCTTCCTGCATCTAGTCTGTCCAGTCCTGTCAGAATTTTATAAGTTTCAATGAGATCCCCTCTCATTCTTCTAAACTCCAGCGAGTATAAGCCCAATCGACCCAATCTCTCCTCATACGTCATTTCTGCCATCCCAAGTATCAGCCTGGTGAATATTTGCTGAACTCCTTCCATGGCAAGAACATCCTTCCTCAGGTAAGGCGACCAAAACTGCACACAATACTCAAGATGTGGTCTCACCAAGGCCCTGTACAACTGCAGCAAGAGATCCTTGTTCCTGTACTCAAACCCTCTCGCTACGAAGGCCAACATACTGTAACATTTGCATATTGAATTATCATTGGCCCGCAGGCATCTGTAAGGAATACCTATTATATTCACATGTGATCACATGCTGAGTTGTCATTGGCCTGCAGGCATCTGTAAGGACTGCTATTGTTTGGAAGACCCAGGCTAGGGGTCCTAACACCATCTTGTCCCCACTGTGCTGTATGCTTGAGATCACAGACCTTCATAAAAGAGTTTAAATTGTAATACTCCGTTGTCCTGCAATTTAATATTTTTGTACAAAGTGTGCAAAACAAGACATGGTATCAGAAGTGGGATTTGAAATGGACATCGTTGGAGCTCCCTTACCTCGAATGAATTGGGAATCTTTGAACTTACCTAGAGAATGGCGCAAGTTTAAGCAACATGTGCAGTTGATGTTTTCGGGTCCGCTGAAAAGCAAAGGGGAGGAAGAAAGATGCAGCTACCTACTCCTGTGGATCGGAGAAAAAGGGAGAGACATTTTTAACACATGGGCCCCGATTTTCGGCTTGTGTGGGGAATGGTCGGATTTCCCCGAATGTGGTGTTTCTGACAGACATAAAAAAGTGTCAGCCAGCCCCACGCAATTTTCCCTCAATTGGCCAATTAATTCCCAGCATGTGGGAAGCCTTGCTAATTGTCTAAATTGAGTCAGAAATCCCCACAGTATGATGTCATCATTCGTGGTGCTTTCAAGGTCCATGGCAAGCACTGCATCCTCTGAAGGCTTCCAAATGAACCATACAGGATGGCAGAGGAGCCTGCAGCAGCTGTGGACAGTGCCAGACCCCGAGCTGCCTTCAAATTTGACGAGGCTTCACTGCAGGCATTATTGGATGGGGTTAAGGCCCACAGGGAGGTCCTCTTCCCTAGGTCAGGGAGGAAGAGGCCTCCCATTGAGACCAATGCTGCATGGATGCAGGTGTCAGCAGATGCCAACTCGCTGGGAGTCACCAGAGGAACCTTGGCATTACATCTGTAACTCCTTCCTTTACTCCCCCACAGTACCATCCAGAGCCCCCATCCTCACTGTGGAGGAGGAAGAGGCTGTGCAGCCAGACTTCTCAGAGGAAGCTCCAACCTCTGAGGGTGCAGCGTCAGCAGAAGTAAGCGCACCCAGCACCAACGCAGACACTCACACCTCGGGGGGACCTTCGGGACATAGAGTAGTGTTGTCACCTGGTGTTTCACAGCTGACAAGTGAGCCTCAGCAGATTCTGGAGACAGGGACAGCAGTGGAGAGTCCTCGTCGGAGGGCACAGGGCTCTGCCAGCTCAGCTCAGCTGCGCTGCATCTCGACCCTCTGCCTCTGGGTCCATCCGCAAGAGAAGAGGTGATGGATCTCCATGCACAGATGCATGAGTCTCTGGCAGGTTTTGTCTCCAGGGTCGCTGCGAGTGTGGAGCGAATGGAGGAGTCCATAGCGACCATGACCAGAGCCTTTGTGGAGTAATTGGTGCATGAACGCAGCACCATGGAAAGGTTGGCAACCTCCATGGAGGAGATAACTCGCCAGCATCCGGAAAACATGGTGAGTGCTCATAAGAGAATGACATCTCTTGAGGAGCGTTGGCCATCTGTTGAACAGAGAAACCAGATCTTCATGGAAGTCCTTCTGAGTAGGACTGCCAGTGCAGAAACGGGTTCCACTGGCCCCCTAAAGCGCAGCAAGGTGCTCTCAAGCCACTTCCAAGTGCTGGTCCCTTCTGACGTGAGCAGCAGCCTGGTGCTCCTGGTAATCATCCTGCTGTTCCTGGTTCTGCTGCTGCCACCTCTGCTGTTGGAGATCCTCTAATGCCAGGAAGGGAAGGTGCCAAAGGCCTCCCATGCTTCTAGCACATGCCTCGGTTGAGGAGGTCCTGAGTTAGGGTGGTGAGAGGGGCTTCCCAGGATCTCACACTGGGGAAGTGTGTGAGGCTCCAACTTTCTGCAGCTGCTCCTAAGGCTTCAAATAGTTCCCCCAAGCCTTGATCAACAAGGTCCTGCAGCCTACAAATGCTGCCTCTTCAAATCTCTTCAGCCCTCAGCGACCTGCTGCTGCAAGCAAGCAAGCCTGCTGTTTTCACACCAGTTCTCATCGGCGGGGTTCCCCGCAGGCGGGTTTCAGGTGGGAAAAGCCCCAAAGTCGCAACGGCACGGGAAAATCATCCTTAACAAGGTGATCATTGGTGATTAGTGCTCCGACGAGCAGTCCCGCCAGCGGCGGGCGGGACTGAAGCGGGGCACGTGGAAACGGCGGTCCGAAAGTCGGACGGGGCGGGGAATCAAGCGGGGGGGGGTCCCGACCCGCTTTTTCCGCAATTTTTGGACCACGGCCACATGAAAAGCCGCCCGACAGCTGCCCAAAAATCGGGGCCTTGGTCTCTCACCGCAGATGAAGCAAAGGTACTGAAAATTATTTTGAACGTTTTGAATCATATGTGATGCCCAAGGCAAATATGATATTCGCTAGGTACAAGTTTCAGGAGAAAGTATAAGGAGCTAGTGAGTCGTTTGAACAGTTTGTAACTGAGTTAAAACTGCTGGTAAAAGACTGTGAATATGCAGATACAGATAAGATGGTCAGAGACTGCATCGTGTTTGGAATACATTCAGCTAAAGTGAGAGAGAAACTTCTGAATGTTGGGTCCGGGCTAACGCTGGACAAAGCTATGGACATAGCTAGATCACACGAGATAGCCCAAGTACAATTGAAAACCATAACCGGTGCCATGAGCAGCTCACGTGAACAGACAGTGCACGCAAGAAATAGACACACACCAAAGAACACCGCCCAGAGAGCGTGTTTCAGAACAGAAAGAACAGAGAGAGTTCTAAAAATGTGCGACGCAGACAAAAAACTCTTCAAAAACTGTGGATATTGTGGAATCAAGATGCACAGGGACAAGGTGCAATGCCCTGCCAAAGGAAGGCAATGGGCTAAATGTGGTAAACGGAACCACTTTGCTAAATTTTGCAGGACTGTTTCTGGAAAAACAGTACACACAGTGAGTGATAGCCAAATGCCAGATAGAGAGCCAAATGCAGAGGAACTATTTATTGATTTTCTGTCACAGAAAAAACAGATTTCAAAGACTGAGCAAGCCTTTGCCGATATTGAGATAGGAAAACAGGGCACAGAGCTTAGGTTTAAACTAGACACTGGAGCTCAGGTTAATGCAATTCCTCTGAGTGAGTATCACAGCTTAAAGGATGAGTGTGAGCTACAGCCCACTTCATGCAGACTGACCAGCTATGGGGGTGAGCAGCTCATTGTAAAAGCACATGCGCGATGAAATGCAAGTACAAAGAAAATGACATGATGTTGGACTTTTACATTGTTGACACTCAAGCACCTCCACGGCTAGGTCTAAAGGCATGTTTAAACATGGACCTTGTCAAGCTAGTGCTATCATTGACAGCACCACTTGAGAAGCAGACAGTCATTGAGGTGTTTGCTGATGTTTTCAAAGGAATCGGACTGTTCCCAGGTGAATGCACTATTCACCTTGACCCAGCAGCAACCCCTGAGGTTTGCCCACTGAGAAGGATACCCCTTGCTCTATGTAGTCACCTGAAGGAGGAGCTGCAGAGCATGGAGAATACAGAAATCATTCCATTGGCCTTCTTAATCACTTGCTGCACCTGCATACTAACCTTTTGAGTTTCGTGCACCAGGACCCCCAGATCCCTTTGTACTTCAGTACTTTCCAGTTTCTTGCCATTAAGATAATAGCTTGCTCTACGATTTTTCCTGCCAAAGTGCATAACCTCACACTTTCCAGTATTGTATTCCATCTGCCAAATCTCTGCCCACTTACTTAGCTTGTCTATGTCCCCCTGCAGGTTTTTAATGTCCTCCTCACTCACTACTTTCCCTCCCATCTTAGTATCATCTGCAAACTCTGATATGTTACACTCGGTCCCCTCCTCCAAATCGTTACTATAGATTGTAAAGAGTTGGGGACACAGCACCGACCCCTGTGGAGCACCACTAGTTACTGATTGCCATTCTGAGAATGAACCATTTATCCCAACTCTCTGCCTTCTGTTAGATAGCCAATCCTCTATCCATGCCAGAATATTACCCCCAATCCTGTGATTTTTTATCTTAAGCAATAATCTTTTGTGTGGCACCTTGTCAAATGCCTTTTGGAAGTCTAAATACACTACGTCCACTGGATCCCCTTTATCCACCCGATATGTTACTTCCTCAAAGAACTCCAGCAAATTTGTCAAACATAACTTCCCCTTCATAAAGCCATGCTGACTTTGTCCTATTAAATGATGATTATCCAAATGTCCTGTTACTGTCTCCTTAATAATGGACTCCAAAATTTTACCTACCACAGATGCTAGGCTAACCGGTCTATAGTTTCCAGCCTTCTGTCTACTGCCCTTTTTAAATAAGAGTGTTACATTAGCAGTTTTCCAGTCTGCCGGGACCTTTGCTGAGTCCAGGGAGTTTTGGAAAATGATTACCAATGCATCCACAATTCCTACCGCCACTTCCCTCAAGACCCTATGATGTAAGCCATCAGGTCCAGGTGATTTATCTGCCTTGAGTCCCATTATTTTACCGAGTACCACTTCATTAGTGATTTTGATCGTGTTTAGCTCCTCCCCCCTATAGCCCCCTGTTTGTCCAGTGTTGGGATATTCTTAGTGTCTTCTACTGTAAAGACTGATACAAAATATTCATTCAGTGTTTTTGCCATCTCCATATTTCCCACCATTAATTTCCCGGTCTCATCCTCTAAGGGACCAACATTTACTTTAGCCACCCTTTTTCTTTTTATATAACTATAAAAACTCTTACTATCTGTTTTTATATTTTTTGCTAATTTACTTTCATAATCTACCTTCCCTTTCTTAATCAATCTTTTTGTTATTTTTTGCTGTCTTTTAAAGTTTTCCCAATGCTCTATCCTCCCACTAGATTTGGCTACCTTATATGCCCTTGTTTTTAGTCAAATACTATCCTTAATTTCTTTACTTAGCCACGGATGGCTGTCTTTTCTTTTACACCCTTTTCTTCTCAGTGGAATATATATTTTTTGGAAGTTGTAAAATAACTCCTTAAATGTACACCACTGATCATGTATCGTCTTACCCTTTAATCCATTTTCCCAATCCACTCTACTCAATTCCGCTCTCATACCTTCATAGTCTCCTTTACTCAAGCTTAGCACGTTTGTTTGAGATCCAACCTTCTCACCCTCTAATTAAATATGGAATTCAACCATGTTATGGTCACTCATTCCAAGGGGATCCTTTACTAGGACATTTGTAATTAATCCTGTCTCGTTACACAGGACCAGATCTAAGGTTGCTTGCCCCCTGGTCGGTTCAGTTACATACTGCTCAAGAAACCCATCCCTAATACACTCAATGAACTCATCCTCAAGGCAGCCCTGCCCAATTTGATTTGTCCAATTAATATGATAGTTAAAATCCCCCATAATTATAGATGTTCCCTTATTACAAGCCTCAACTATTTCCTGATTGATACTCCGTCCAACATAGTTGCAACTGTTCAGAGGCCTATAGACTACACCCACTAGTGTTTTTTTCCCCTTATTATTCCTTACCTCCAACCAAACTCTATCATTGTCCTGATCTTTTGACCCAATATCATTTCTGTGTATTACAGTGATTCCTTCCTTTATTAGCATAGCCACCCCACCTCCCCTTCCTTCCTGCCTGTCCTTCCTGATCGTTAAATAACCTGGTATGTTTAATTCCCAGGCATTGTCACCCTGCAGCCATGTTTCTGTAATGGCCACAAGATCATACCCATATGTAGTTATTTGTGCCATTAACTCATCTACTTTGTTACGAATGCTACGTGCATTCAGATAGAGAACTTTCAAAATGTTTTGCGAGACTTAGTTCCTGCTTTTGCCCTTTTTATTACTTTACCTTTTACCCCATACCTTCTGCCCATTCCGCACATGCTCTGGTTTTTAATTTCCCCACTGCAACCTAAGTCTATGACCTTCTCTCTTGTCATTTTTATTATTTGCTCTCGAGGAACCTCCCCCCCACTAGTTAGTTTAAAGCCCTCTCTATAGCCCTAGTTATATGATCCGCCAGGACTCTAGTCCCAGCACTGACCAAGTGAAGCCCGTCCCAACGGAACAGCTCCCTCCTGCCCCAGTACTGGTGCCAGTGTCCCAGGAAGCAAAACCCATTTCTCCCACACCAGTCTTTGAGCCACGCATTTAACTCTCTAATTTTATTTGTCCTTGCCAAATTCGCTCGTGGCTCAGGTAATAACCCAGAGATTATTACCCTTGAAGTTCTGTTTTTTAATTTGACCCCTAGCTGTTCATACTCCTTTAACAGAACCGGCTTCCTAGTCCTGTCTACGTCGTTTGTACCAACATGGACCACAACAACTGGATCCACCCCCTCCCACTGCAAGTTTCTTTCCAGCCCAGAGGAGATGTCCTTAACCCTGGCACCGGGTAGGCAACACAGCCTTCGGGACTCTCGCTCTCGGCTGCAGAGAACTCTATCTATCCCCCTAATAATACTATCCCCTACCACTTCAACATTTCTAGTTACTCCCCCCTCTTGAATGGCCCCCTGTTCCACGGTGCTGTGGCCAGGTTTCTCACCCTCCCTGCAGTCCCTGCTCCCGTCCCCACAGGGAGTAAGAACCTCAAACCTGCTGGACAAGAGCAAGGGCTGCGGCTCCTCCAACACTACCTCCTGGATCCCCGTACCTGCCTCACTTGTAGTCACACCGTCCTGTCCCTGACCATGGGCTACATCTGAATTAATTAACTTCATAGGTGTGATTACCTCCTGATACACAGAGTCCAGGTACTTCTCCCCCTCCCTGATGTGTCGCAGTGTCTGAAGCTCAGACTCCAGCTCATCAACACGGAGCTGGAGTTCCTGTAGCAGCAGACATTTCACAGACGTAATCACCGTGAGCCTCAATGGGGTTCACCGGCTCCCACATCTCGCAACAGTAACACATCACCTGCTCCATTCTATGTAATTAATTAAATTTTTTATTGTTAGTTATGGACACCCTCTGCCCGATTATAGATGCTAGTATCCCCTTTAATTAATTGGACTTAATTTAAATCAATCCCTCTAATTACACCAGTTAAATGGTTTACCAACAGTCACTCTGCACCAGAAAGGCCTTATTAACTACAACCCACAGAGTTAAAGTTTGAGAAGAGCACCGAACACCCCACTTACCCAAACTCACAGCACTCTCTGCTGACTCGCACTCAGTGCTTGCTCGCACTAGCCTGGTCTTTTTATGCTGTTTGTTTGTTTACAGCCAAATGAGTCACCCCTGCTGATTGGTTAGAAAACTGGTTTCCACTGCCTGCTGTGCTAATTTACTCTTACTGCAGTGTAACCTTGTTTTACTCTTCTTAAACCAACAGAATCCCAAATATTTAACTTTTCCCCTTTACTTAAACTGCTTAAGTAATCTTATCAAGAATGATTTAAAGAGAAATAACAATTAAAGAAATCACACACTTACCCAAACTCACAGCACTGTCTGCTGACTCGCATTGGCCTGCAGGCATCTGTAAGGACTGCTATTGTTTTGGAGGACCCAGGGCCCTGATTCCATCTTGTCTAGACGGTGCTGCACTGTTGTGAGTCAGATCAGACTTAATGCTTCATTAAACAGTTTAAGCTGTAATACTCCGTTGTCCTGCAATTTATTATTTTTGTACAAAGTGTACAAAACAAGACAGCTACCACCCTGTTACCACCTGAAAACAGGGACAAAAATCAGCCCTTCACAATCAGATGGCTCGGCTGTTCTATCAGCATAGCGATGAAAAAATATAATTAGAAAGTGAAACAAAATCTGAGACAAACAATGATCAAAAGGAAATATTAAAGTAGCCTTTACAAATTTGTGCTTCGGACCGAGAGCCTTGTGTGCTTGAAGTGGAAATCCGGAATTTGGACGGAGAGATCTCTGGGGCCTATTGGATTTTCTTTCCTTTAATTCAGTTCTAATGAAGGATCGTATTTCTTTTCGTTATTGAGTATTATTGATAGAAATAATAACAGCAGCAGGAAGAAACAGAGGAGGGTTCTATGACAAAGTCATCAGGAGTGCTCCAGGCACAACAGGGGTGCGAGATTAAACTATTAATGCTGTACTTTACTCAATTAAAAAAAATATAACACATGCTTGTGATCAATGCACATCTTTATTCAAATAAAATAAGATTTTTAAAAATGTATCCTCTGTAATGTCAAGTTTAAGTTCAATTCAATAAAGTCATGTCCTAGTTAAAATTAAAAGCTATCAATTAGCATGAAGAATCAAACACAGGGCACTTGATTTGAAATGATTAATCACTAAAATAATGGGACTGAATAATGTTTCCAGCAAGGACCGGCGCTCCTGAACCATTGCGAAATGGCAGGTTTGCATCCCCTGATTTTCCATCCATTAATTAAGTGGACAGAAAATCAAGAACTGTGGGTCTGCAATTTCCTAGCCAACGCTCCCTGCGTGCCCCACTCTTCACCATGAACACCAGTCGAGGAATTAGCCTTGTTATTTTATGCTTGATCTTTTGTGTTAGTTGATAGCTTCATGTTCACTAAAATAGGGGACCAACAGGTAGTGTGAAAGGGGAGACCATGATAGAAAAATAGTACAGTACAATTGTTTATTCATAAACATAACTTCCCTTTCTGCAGTGTGTTCTGGGTAAGATGTCATTCTCAGTTGCCTGTGTACTGGAGCTATGCTATAGAGCTTGTACATAATTTTAAAATATAAAGTAAAATATATATTACAATCATTAAAGTATGAGTGAATATCATTTAAATAAAATGACAATTATGTATTCAAGTTTGTGTGTCAAAACTTATGTTTATTTTACTCCTCTGGGCATTCTCCAAGAATTATTTTAAATGCTCTTTTATTTCATATTTTGGTGCTTTCTCCAGTTCTTTGTACTTTATGACAGAGCTTACCAGGCTCTAGTTGACTCTAATGGAACAGCTTGCCTCCTTGACTAGTGCACTCTTCTATTGAGGGAATATGTCATAATGACCAAAGTACCTTGTTGCCAATTATTATCCCTTTGCACAGGCAATGGAATGTTGCTCCTAACCAAATAATTTGGTTAATTTTGTCACTTTAGTCAGATATTTTCTGTGAACTAGCACCGAATGCTTTAACTTTTTTCATTCATTATGCCAAAAGTTTCAGGAGATTTGTTTCAAATCAAATTTTACTTCAGATCAATATGCTCACTTTATTAAAAATGGAAACACATTGTGGTTTGGCTCAGAGACCAAGGTTTGAGTGCCTTGATGCTAGAAGTGCTCTAAATATTCCTGCCTTAGCCTGCTCATTGACCCATTGTAAAAATATCTTGGGAGCAGATTATTCTATGTCCTTGAAGCAAGGAGGGAAATAAATATATCTAACTTAAACAGTGATAAATGTTTCACAGCATTTTTCAGACTCTCAAGGCTCGATTTTAATAGCCCTGAGGAGGCAGGTTTGGAGGCGGTGGCTTCAGACACCCAACCTGCCTCCATTCTGCCCCCACCCAATTTTCATGAGTGCCTGTTCAGCCGCTCCCAAACTGACCCGACTGGAATCAGTAGGACAGGTAGTTAAGACAGTTAACAGCCTATTTCTATTTTGATAGTGGTTTCCCATTTTCGTGCTTCAGGCTTCTGTTTCCTGAAGCAGGCCAGGTTCAAGGAGACGAGTTGCTGGAGGCCATGATTTCTATGCATTGGTGGAGCGCTTTAAAAGTGCCCCTGAAACATGGCTGACATTCAAACGCAACAACTTTGCTGTTGTAGGTATGGGATAAGATTTTGCACATCTACTGACCTTATGACTATTCAAGTTGACACCTATCTGCAGTGTGACATGAATGGAATAATTTCAGGCCACTTCAACTGTGTGCTTGCAAGCTTGTTGCTACAAATGAAATCTACAGCAAGGGGATGGGAAAAATTTATGCCGTCTGATCCTGGTCCTAATAATCAGAGGAGTAGCAGCTGCGTGGCTAAGCACAGATCTTCCTGGGAAAAGAAGTAGGAGGAGGATGAGGGGAGCCTTGCATGCCCTGTGATGACCAATGCAGCATCCCTCCAGTTCACTGCTGCCTGTCAAGCAGGGTATGCAGCTTCCCCAAGTTGGTACCTCATTGGCACCTGGTGCTGCTCCTGACATGCTCTTCTACACTCCTTATTGAACCAGGGTTGGTCCCCTGGCTTGATGGTAATGGTTGAGTGAGGGATATGCTGGGCCATGAGGTTACAGATTATGGTGGAATACAATTCTGCTGTTGCTTATGGCCCACAGCGCCTCATGGGTGCCCAGTTTTGAGCTGCTAGATCTGTTCTGAATCTGTCCCATTAAGCACGGTGATCACGTAAGGGGTTTTAGATCGCAGAGGTTTCTCTCTCTAGTGGCCTCTCTCTCTTGCACAGTAAAAC
The DNA here is from genome assembly GCF_052327205.1 of Somniosus microcephalus. Lineage (NCBI taxonomy): Eukaryota > Metazoa > Chordata > Chondrichthyes > Squaliformes > Somniosidae > Somniosus > Somniosus microcephalus. Next base: position 83,753,578 of record NC_140996.1, on the reverse strand, counting down.
CTTGAGTGGTTCGACCCACTCACCCCTTAGGTTCTAGACACTGGACTTTGAGGCAGGAACTACAATGTAGAGAATACTCTATAGGCCAGGTTTAATGGAAACGAAATGAAACTTTATTGCACAAAGGAACAAATCAAACTGCAAACCAATAAGGTACATGGGAGGGAAAAACAAATCCTAATACAGTGCTGGCTAAGATATACACAGGCACATTATACTTTACAAAAGTCATCACGAAATGGGGAAACACACGGAACATCGAGGGATAACAACTCATTGTTAAAATTACCCCTTAAATGCCCACCCCCTAAGCCTAGCTAGATCAGATTGTGAGGGGCCAGAAACATGCTCACCAATCCAGTTGGAAAGTATAGAGTTTTGAAACAGGTCTGCGTTTTGATCCTTTCAGGTGTCCTGTCTCCACGTGGTCAGCGGAATGCAGTGGGCTGCGACACACCTTCTCCTCCCTCGAGGTGAAGATCATGGACAGGCTGGATGTCAGCAGGCCTGGAAGTCGATGCGGGGAGAGACCTACTGTTTGATCATTTTCATTTAGGTCTCTTTCTGTCTCGTCAGCGTCCCGGGGTTGGTCGATGATCTTTTATAATGGACTCTAGCATTTTCCCCACTACCGATGTCAAGCTTACTGGTCTATAATTCCCCGCCTTTTCTCTACCACCTTTTTTGAATAGTGGGGTAACATTAGCTACCCGCCAATCCATCGGTACCGTTCCAGAGTCTATCGAGTTCTGGAAGATGACCAGCAATGCATCTACTATTTCTAGGGCCACTTCCTTAAGTACCCTAGGATGTAGATTATCAGGCCCTGGGGATTTATCAGCCTTCAGTCCCATCAATTTTCCTAACACCATTTCCCTACAAATACTGATTTCTTTCAGTTCCACCCTTTCATCAGACCCTATGTTCCCCAGCATCTCTGGGAGGTTATTTGTGTCCTCATTTGTGAAGACAGAACCAAAATATGTATTTAGTTGGTCAGCCATTTCTTTGTTCCCCATTATAAATTCCCCCGATTCTGACTGCAAGGGACCTACGCTTGACTTCACCAATCTTTTTCTCTTCACATATCTATAAAAGCTTTATGTGTTCTCTAATGTGTCCTCACCCTGGGACACATTAGAGAAGTCTCTCTGTATGCGAAACCCAACTTGCTGGAGTATTCTGTAGAGTTCGACCCCAGCCATCCTGGCCGCCTCCCTTCGTGGAAATAGGTGGCTGTTTCTTCAACGTCCCGTCTTCCCGTCCCATCGGTCGCGATGGGGGCTGTGTCCCCGGAAGAGCCATACATGATGGAGTCCTTGGTGTAGCCCCGATAGGCCAGGCTACACCCGATCACCGTGAACGTGATGAGAATCCCCTTCATTATCCTTTTGGTTCCTGTAACAAATTAAACGATACAGCCTGGCTCCCGAGAGATTCTGGCCTAGGTGAAGGCATGTTCGAATCTTTCGACCTCGATCCAAACAACACACATGCTGGGCAGTTTCCAAAACTATTACTCATGCACACTATCATCTTAATAATTACACACCTTAAACTTTACTAAACTTAAACTTAACTTATGTGCAACGCCGCCCGTCCCCGGGCAGCTTGCCTAATCCCTGTTTGGACTGCAGCTCACTGCTCCCTGTGGTGGGGCTGCATTGACCTGTAGCTTGGGTCCCTCACCGCCTTTTGCTGCCAATTGGGGACTGCGTTTTTCCAGGGATTTGCCAAGTCGGTGTCTGCTGGGGTAGGGGGAATCTGGCCAGGTTTTTCTTGGCTGAGGCGTCTGAGACGACCTGCGAGAGGGTGCCTTGGGCGAGGCTCCCTTAGTGAGTGGACCTGTAAGGGGTTTTCGTTGAGAGATGTCCCTGAGGTTTCTCTCTCTAGAGGCCTCTCTGTCTTGCACAGTAAAACCTTGAGTGGTTCGACCCACTCGCCCCTTAGATTTTATACTCTGGACTTATGGGCAGGAACTACAATGTAGAGAAAACTCTTGTAGACCAAGTTTGATGAAACATAACAAAATTTTATTGCATATGGAAAATTAAATCAAATGCAAGCAGATAAGAGAGTACATGGGAGGGAAAAACACAAACAAATCATAACGACACAATGCTAACTAAGGCAAATACAGGCATCTTATACTCTACAAAAATCATCATGAAATAAGGAAACACACGGAATATCGAGGGACAACAACTCATGTTAATTGTACCCGTAAATGAACCCCCTTATTAAACCTATCTAGATCTGATTGTGAAGGGCCAGAAACATGCTCACCAATCCAACTAGGAAGTGCAAGGTTTTGAACCAGCCTGCATTTGATCCTTTCAGGCGTTCCGTCTCCACGTGGATCGTGGAGCCCCAGCGAGCTGCGCCACACCACTCCTGAGGTGGGGGTCGGAGGCGGCTGGACACCGGCTGGTTCTGGATGTCGGCGGGGTCGGGGATCGTCAGCTCGACCCTGGTCAGAGGAGCCTTGGGCTGGCTCCCATCGCTTCTTCCATTCGTTTTTGTCTCTTCTCCCGAGATGGGTCGATGGCCTTTCGTTTCGGCAGCGGCCCGGGGATGGTCGATGATCTCCCGATGTGTTTCCCCGGGACGGGACGCCGGCTCGAGCGGCCTTCTTGATGTTGGCTTAATTCTTCTTCCTCCTCCGGTGGTGGAGAGGAGTTTGCTGATCTTCTCCCGAAGCAACTCCTCTTCACCCACTGCCACTCGGACGGGTGTCTCTCTCCGAGTCTTCCGTCTGAATGTCCGTACCACTCCAACCCCTCCAGTTATATCTTTCTTCAGGAGTCTCCACTTCTCGCCCAAAATCAGGTTAGTCTTTGTTTAACTTTTGGTGGGCTGGGAGCACAGCGGGTTAGTTATTATATTTTAAAATGTTTTAGATGGCCGGTAAAGGCCCATCTCTGGTCTGGAATGACCTTCATTGTTTTTAATGTCCTGCTGCTCTTGTTATCTAGTCCTTGGTGCTGTTCTCATGAATATGAAATTGTCCCCTTTTGTCTGGGTCAACATTTAGATGGCCTCTGTCTCCAGGCCGATCTTGACTGGATCTGCATCTAATCCATATGTATATGTGTGGGTCTGGCTTCGTTCTCTCAGAAACGGCTTCCAGAACTTGCTGTGGGTTGAATCCACAAAGCTGCCTGAGGATTCGCAGGAACCATTTTATAGTGTCCCAATAAGCCGGTCACATGGTATGGTGGCCATTTTGTATGCCCCCTTTTCTGGGCTTCTTTTAAAACAGTCTTTAAAATCATGGCCTCTTCTGCCATTTGACCCTTATTAATACAAAGTCCAATTTTGCTAATCCTACACTCCCCCCTGATGATACTGTAACTTGCTTGAAGTATCATAATTCTGGGTGAGCAAAATTTTCTGACTTTCCACAATCTAACCATCCCCAGTATTTACCTATCTATGACCCCACGACACATGCATTTCCCATTTCAGAAAAATCTAGTGTACATCAAGCATCTATAGATGGCAATACCTTGGAGTTCTAAAAAATCTAACAACTTACTTCCAGGCGTGGAGGGGGGCCTTATACCCCTACATCACCTAGTGCATACACATTACCTTCTAATAATAACAACACATCTAATTCAAATGCAATAAGAAAATAAAATACACACGAAAATCAAAATGCACATGAATACATATCAAAATAATACAGAGGAGGGAGGGAAAACTTTAACTTTATACAAAGCAGCAAATTCTAAATGGGTGCCTCTTCTTCTACCCGCACATAATGTTCCCTCCATTCCCCCCTATTCTCATACTTTTGTGAATGTTTGACCTTTTTACAGTGTACAAACAGCAAATAAACTACGATGATAACCTGGCACACTACATGAACTTGGGAGGCTATCCTAATCCAAGAAGGGACTTCTATATTAGTGAACAGGTCCCACCACGGTGGGGTCACTATATCCAATATGTCTGCCCCTACCTCTAAAGTCTTCTGCTGCAGTGTGTAGAATTGTTTCTGTGAAACAATAATGGCTTTTAATATCTTGGTGAGGTGTTCAGGGAGAGGGGGAATGATATATCCAAAATGTGCAACGAATCGCTGCAGATCGGTGAAATTCTCTTTAACAGTGATGTGAACAGTGGAAGGTTCATGGATGGGGACAATTCACTCTAGGGCCACTTGAACTTCTGCCCTGGGCTTGAAACAGAAGCTGCTGTCACTAACCGGACACCAACCGTGCTGTCCATGCTGGTAGTGGGGCGCTGCAGTGGTGACACAGTATGTCCCACCTCCTATATATGCCACCTGCTGGGGCACATGGCCCTGTGCCATTGCCTCCATGGCGCAATTTATAGGCTTCGCGCCAGCATTTCTGAACCCGCACTGTGGTTTTGAATGGGCATTCAAGTGCTGGGGACACAGGATGATGTGTGCTCCCTGGCTCCGGCACCCCGAGAGGTCGGTACCCATCACTGCATGCTCCCATCGAATGATGTAAGGTGGGACCCCTGTGTAGTGAATGTGCGCACCCCCCTGAATGACTCCAATGTTCTCCAGCCTATATACCAGGGTGGGTTTTGCTGTCTTACCCATCCCCGGCATTCTGACCACTATACCCATAATGGTGTGATTAGACCGTCCACAGTCCACTGGGACTGGGTAGGCCTCTGAAGCTAGTCTGAGCTGGCACGGACTCAATGTATTCTCAAAAGGGTGGAGGGCTGCGAGGTGCTTGTTGCTGATCCAGGAGGGGACTAAACCTTGCTTTAAATACTCCAGATTACTGCGGCTCTCGCCCAGTAACCACGCCCCGTATAGCACACAAGCTTCGTTCTGCGCAGCCTGATCGGACGCATTCCGATCCTCCCTAATGAGAGCATTTACCGTTCTGGCGTGTTTCTCCAGCTCCGCTATTATCTCTTTTAAGTGTAGTGTCATGGCCTGGTCCTCATGTAACTCAGAAACCACTACCTTATTCTCATCAGTCAGTATCTTTCTTAACTGTGTTTTCAAACCATTGATCTGGGTTTGCAGCTCCACATCATCCAGTGTGTTGATGACGGAAGTTCCTGCATTAAAAGCTGTGAAAATATCATTTAGGCACCCCTTCTTTGCCTCCCTATTTTTTCCAAGACCTCATGTGGTGTGGTGTACAATTTGGCTCTGTCGACATCGGCAAAGTCGAATTCGTAAAACTGTTTAAACATGTTTGTTAACAGGACCTGGTATAATTGCTCCGTTTCCTTGGGGCACCACGCTGGCAATCGTACCTCGGTGAGGTTTAAAATCACCGAAGCCACCACGTAGTGGACCCCTTGGTACAGCACCTGATCTGTGGGTACCAATACCAATCCGTTCCCAGGTTCCTTTGTCGTGGTGGGGCACCCTTCCTTGAGGGCTTTAGCTACCGGAGTTGTGGGCAGGGGCTTGCGGGGTCGGGTGATGAGCTCCGTGGTGTTTACTGGGATCTGTGAGTATGGGACTCCATATGCCCGTGAGCTGACGTCTCACCTCATTCCTTGTCCAGCACCCTGCCACTGTCTTTGGAAAAAGATGGGGACGCCTGTGGGGCAAGCGCGTTCTGAATCCCACATACAGATGTAGATCCCCTCATCTGGTTCCCACCATTTGTCCCAACAGACACTCAACCCCCCGTGTGTTCCCGTTATTGTCTGATGGGTGTTATTACCCAATCTCTCCCATTCCACCGTCGAGTTCTTCATGGTGCTGCTCAACTTGCGCAGCCACCGCCAGCGGTCCAAAGGTACATGTCCCAAACAAACAAGGCAAATCTTCTTGCCCACGGTGCCGCTGATCCTGGGTGCAATGATCCGCACCCTGGGGCACATCAGAGACATTTCTTTGTATGCAAACCCCCTCTGGCTGGAGTATTCAGTAGAGTTCGACCCCAGCCAGCCTGGCCATCTCCCTTCATGGAAGTAGGCAGCAATCTCTTCAGTGTCCCGTGAGCCAGTTCCGTCAGTCGCGATGTGGCCTCTATTTCCAGAGCACCCATAAATCGTGGAGTCCTTGGTGCGGCCCCGATAGGCCCAGCTCCATCCGATTATCACGTACATGACGAGGATCCCTCTCATCTTTCTCCTGGTTCCTGCAATAAATCAAACAATATAGCCAGGCTCCCGAGAGATTCTGGCTTAGGTGATGGCATGATCGGGCCTTTGGACCGCGATCCAGAACACACACACACTGGGCAGATTTAAAACTACTTAAACTCTAATCCCCTTAATATTTTCACACCTTAAACTTAAACCTAAATTTATGTACAGCGCCGCCCGTCCCCGGGTGGCTTGCCTAATCCCTGATTAGACTGCAGCTTGCTGCTCCCTGTGGCGGGGCTGCAGTGACCTGTGGCTTGGGTTTCCCGCAGCCTTTTGCTGTTAATCGGGGACTGTGTTTTTTCATGGATTTCTGAAGTCGGCGTCTACTGGGAGCGGGGGAATCGGGCCAAGGTTTTACAGGCTGAGGCGTTCGAGTCGACCTGCGAAAAGGTTCTTTGGGCGTGGCTCCCTTAGCGAGTGGACCTTCGGGTGGGACCTTAGCTCTCACAGCCTGTGGCTCTTCCACGACTGTAGGCTTTGGCCCCCTTCCCTCAGGCTCCACCCCTTTGGGATTTGGGCAGGCTCCCTTGGCGAGTGGACCTTCGGGTGGGACTTCAGCTCTCACAGCCCGTGGCTCCTCCACGACTGTGGGCTTCAGCTCCCTCCCCTCAGGCTCCGCCCCTTCAGGAATTGGGCCTGTGGCAGACGACTCCTCCTCACCTGTCCCTACAGGTGAAGAATCTCTGCCCCCAATTTCTACCTCCCCCATGCCCGAGTCGAGGGCGGGATCTCCGTCCTCCGACTCCACCTCTTCCAGAATCGTGTCGAGGGCGGGACCTTGTTGTTCGGGCCCCTCCTCGTCCGAGTCCCAGGCCATCGGAGAAAGCTCCCCCCACGTGGGCGGGACCTCCTCTCCTTCCAAGCAGGCTACAACGCCAGCTTGTGTGGTCTGTGACTCATCGCGCGCCTCAGGCTGAGGATCGTTACCCTCAGACCTGGCTTCGGTTGCTGATGTTCTCGCACCCGGTTTAAACAGTTTGCACTGATTGATGTGAAACCATTTACAAGCCCTTAGCTGACCCTCTAAACAGCCAGCCGTCGCTGTTAACCTAGTGTTCTCCTCCCGTAAAGCCTGCTCAACTAACTTAGCCTCCCCAACCTGACACCGCAGGTATTCCTCCATTTTACAGGAGGTCTCTTCCTGTGCATGTCTTTCTGGGGGACACAGGTCAACAGGCTGCGCTGGCTCTAGTCATTTGGGTACAACGGTCGGAGTCTCGGGAGCGACAAGACCAGTGGTGACGGCTATTTTCCCTTGCGAATTCATCAGAGACTGCATTGTCTCTAAAATTGATTCAATCGCAGCGGGATCCATGACTGCACCTGCTCCTTGTGCTGGGGCAGGAGCTACGGCTTGGGTTTGGGCTGGTGCTGGGGCGGCAGTCTGGGCTTGGGCTGTGGGAAATCGCCCTTTACTATCCTTCCACGGATTTCTACAGTCCTTATGCCAATGTCCATCCTTCCCGCACCCGTAGCAATTGAGCTTGGCTTGGACAGGGCGATTCCCCTCCTGACGCCGCTCCTTCTTGCTTGGGGCTACGGGTTTTGCCTCATGCACCTTTCCCTTCTGGGGAGGTGTTTCCTGACCTCTACAATTCTTGTATGCCACATTAAGCTGATGGAGTACCGTCTCCTCTGTGATACCGGGACCTTGGGGATCAAACCAAGATCTGGCTAGGGCCCGTATCTCTGGCAAGCTGTTGGTAACCAAACAGCGGAGCCAATGAACCCGCTGTTCGTTGCTCATTAAAGCCTGTTTAGGCATACCCGGACAGCTGCGTCGATATACTGGCCACAGCCTTTCTGCGAAAACCCGTGGGGCTTCTCTAGATAGCTGCACAGTCCCTTCTACATGGTCGAACGGACTACCGTCGTCCACTCCCATTACTTCTAAAACTTCCTCCCTGAGATCCGCATACCCTTTCCGTCCCCTTTTACCATCCTCTGAGAGGCACTGAAGGATTGTAGGATCCAGGGAGAAAAGCAACAATTTGACCTGTTCCTGATCATCACAGTTATTGATGGCTGCTGTTTCCTCTATCTCCCTGAAATGAATCGAGGGATCTCCCTTTACTGTGAGTCATGTGAGGTGGCTCACCATGGACCTTAATTGCGGGCCAGCGTAGGGCATCACGAGTTGGATCTGGTGGGGTCCGACACTGCCATCGGCAGCGTTGGGACCGAACCTCTGGTGCCGAGCGAGACACATCAGTGCCGGTCCCGGCTTCGCTACCAGTGGCTCTTCCTCACATTCCACCTTGGCTACCTCCTCTTTCGCTACCCCCTCCTTTTCCAACCAAGTCTCACTATAGCTCGGCGGTGCTGAGGGCTCGGTGGCTGGTACCACAATTACCTCATGTTTTGATTCCTTTAAAAAGTCCATGTGACTGGCTTTCGGGCTGACGAGACACACCATGCCTCTTGCCTTAACCAGGGCCGTTCTTAGGTCCTCTATGGTCTTTTGGCAGGGTCCGTGGTCTGTGCTCTCAAACCCGTGCTTGAGGGCCAGCTTGTAAGCTGCTTTAACCTCCACTACTCTCTCCTCCTGCGCTCTTAGCTGTTGTGCGAGGCGGGCGCTTTTCTCCCGTATCCTCGTTTCATTAATCTTTGCCTCAGTAACCTGGCACTCCAGGTACTCTATCCTGGCCTGATTTTGACTGGCTACCACTTGGCGTTCCTGATTCAGCCCTTGAAGCGCTGTGATGAGTTTTTCCCCACCCATGGCCTTTTTCTCTATCTCTGCTGCCTGGGTTGTGATCTTTGCTGCCTGTGCTGCAACGACCCGGTCCAAAATCTGGACCTGCTTCTTGTAACACATCAGCCACACTGCCTTTTCCACTGGCTTCTTATGTTTGTTGCTCTCTGTCCAGCTGATGGCTGCGTCCACCGGACGCCCATCCAGCAAGAGATCAGAAATCCACTGCTTAGTGAGATTTACCTTGCCAAAGATATAATCCGCTATCCTCTCATCCATTGCATTTCGACCATTCAAACTTGGATCTACTACATTGCAATCCTGCTGCCAGAGTCCTGCCGCGGTCTCCATTTTCTGTAAGGGGTTTTCCTTGAGAGATTTCCATGGGGTTTCTCTCCCTTGCACAGTAAAACCTTAAGTGGTTCGACCCACTCGCCCCTTAGATTCTGTACTCTGGACATAGGCGCAGGAACTACAATGTAGAGAAAACTCTTGTAGACCAAGTTTGATGAAACAAAATGAAATTTTATTGCATAAGGAAAAATATCATATCAAATGCGAGCAGATAAGGGAGTACATGGGAGGTAAAAACACACAAACAAATCATAACGACACAGTACTAACGAAAGCAAATACAGGCATCTTATACTCTACAAAGATCATCATGAAATAAGGAAACGCACGGAATATCGAGGGACAACAACTCATTTTAATTGTACCCTTAAATCCACCCCCTTATTAAACCTATCTAGATCTGATTGTGAAGGGCCAGAAACATGCTCACCAATCCCACTAGGAAGTGCAGGGTATTGAAATCGAGTCTGTGTTTGGCCCTTTCAGGCGTTTCATCTCCACGTGGCTCGTGGAGCCCCTGCGAGCTGCGCCACACCTCTCTCCTGAGGTGGGGGCCAGGGGCGGCTGGACACCGGCGGGCCTGGATGTCAATGGAGTGGAGGATCATCGGCTCGACCCTGGTTAGAGGCGCCTTGGGCTGGTTCCCATCGCTTCTTCAGTTTCTTTTCTCTTCTCCCGAGCCGGGGTGGCTGGAAAGCTTCTTTTCTCGGGACCTTTATTTTTCTTTTTCTTCTCCCAAGTTGGGTCGATGGCCTCTCGTTCCGGCAATGTCCCGGGGATGGTTGATGATCTCCCGATGTGTTTCCCTGGGGCGGGACGCTGGTTTCGAGATGGCCTTTTCGATGTTGGCTTTCTTCTTCCTCCTGCGATTGCCTGCTTTTTGACCCTTATTAAAACAAAGTCCAATTTTGCGAATCCTACACACAAAGCAGATGAATGGCCTCTCTCCAGTGTGAACTTGCTGGTATTTCAGTAGGTTGGATACACACACACACTCCATACACTCACACACATGCACCCCCACACGCAACCCTCACATAAGCACCCACATGCCCGCAGCCATTGCTTTATTGACTGGCAAATCCTTACTAGCTTCCTGCTCTAGTAGCACCACCTAAGTTCCAAAGGCCATTGAGTATTTGCACTTCTTGTTTCCCATTTCCTATTTTAATGAACATTTCAGCCTTAAAGTTTTAGCCTTTGACCTTTGTCCCTCTATTCTGAATTAAAGAATTCTTATCACTACCAGAAGGAAAAAAATAAAGCTCCAAAGAAGTAACTAACCCACTAATTAGAGTATAAAGGGGGAAAAATTCAGTTGGTTTGCGCCTCCCATTAGCGCCTTAAGAGGGCGCTAATGGGGCACAAAGCAACTAGTGCCTGGGCGCAGCGATGTTTGCGCCGCTCGCAAAATTAACTAGACATTTTGTGGTGGTGCTAAACACTACTGCCATGATCTCCTGTGCCGACAGGTCATGACGCCAGTCGAGTGTGCAACGCCCCGGTAGCACTCTGGACCAGATATTGAGTGGTGCCCCCTGCCTTCCCACCTGCTGCTAGCAACGACTGGTTGAGGGGTGCATTTTGCAGTCAGAAAGGAACTGGGGGAGCGCTAGTTATAGGCGACCGCTTTCTGACTTTTTTTGTTGGTGACATTTTTGAGAGAGAGAGAGAGACTTCTGGAGAGAGTCAATGCTGTGTGAAGGAATTTTGGGTACTGAGCAGCACTTTGCAGGTTCTTTTTGATTTGCCCTTCCTTGTATCGATTTAGAAGAGATTGTGGGGGCTGCACTCTGAGCTCTTTCCCTGGGTCTCTCCATTGTTCTTTCCAGCAGATTTGATGTACAGGTCTCTCCAGGTCGAGATTCCAGGCTGCAATGGGTAGGATATGGATGGAGAGCAAAATCAATCCTCCCCTTTAAGATAAAAACAGAAAATGCTGGATAAACTCAGCAGGTCAAGCAGCATCTGTGAAGAGAGAAACAGAGTTAACGTTTCAGGTCAATGACCTTTCGTCAGAACTCCCCTTTAAGAACTGGCCGGCGCCAGTGTGTCTGTGTTCCATTGCTGACTGACATTACATGAGCTTCGCCAGCGCTCTGAGGTAGCGCCTTGCTCCTCGGCCTTTGCGCCTTAAGACAAGTGTGAAGCGCTTGATTTAGCGCTCCCATCACCTCCAGGGGCGATAAAAGCCAAGTTTGCCATCAGAGGCAATAATTAGCGTCAGGCATTAAACTTTGTGCACAGCCGATAATGGCGCCCCAAATAGGGTGATACTGAATTTTTCCCACAAAGTCTTTTATTTTACCAGCCAAAGACAACTATAATTACAATTGCAGAACACTAGATAACAGAGGATCTTCACAAAACTACTACAGTTCCACTTTCTGTAGGCTGGCTGACAAGACTGGATCAAATTACACATTGCAGGGTTGTCTACAGCAGGCAGGATCGAATTACACATTCCAGACAAACTATTGGATGTGTCTTGTCCTCCAAGAGGACCAATCAGAAATCTGGTCCAGCCCACTGGTGTTGCAAATAAACACAGCTTACAAGTAATTGCAGCCCTTTGTTAAACAACAAAAACAACAACTTGCATTTATATAGCACCTTTAGCACAGTAAAATGTCCCAATGCGCTTCACAGGAGTGTTATCAAACAAAATTTGACACCGAGGAACCTAAAGAGGTATTAGAACAGATGATCAAAAGCTTGGTCAAAGTGATAGGTTCTAAGGAGCATCTTAAAGGAGGAGAGAGTGGTAGAGAACTGGAGAGGTTATGGGAGATGTAAGATTCGCAAAATTCCCACATTCCCCCAAGGTTACTAATAAAAGGGACCCTGCATGGACAATTTAAAAAGGGTACCCAAAAGATGGCATCCACACCTCAAGACCAAAAGCCTGTAAGATTTTAAAAGCTTGGACTCTGCAGCACAGAGCAGGCAGTTTCGGGAAATCGAAACTTAAAATGCATTTCTGTGAAAAGGGCTTTGTGTTTGGAAAAAACCCAGACAGTTAAGCAAACACTGAATACGCATTTCGTTAGATTGGAACAGAACAACCCAGTTAGGCCTAAGCGCAAGGCCATTAGTTTGTCCGCATAAATAATCGGAAACAACTTATGGAAGCCACCAAGGCTGGACAGGCCGATTAAAATGCATTAATGACAATACAGCTAGGACATCAGGCTATTAGGTGCAATAAACGGCCATCTAAAACCAGTTAGTTTAGATTGGTATACTCATTTAAAACAGCTCGCCAAAAGTGAAACAATGGACTGACCTGATTTGGCGCGCAGATAAGGGCTATCCAAAGAAGTATAATTGTAGGCCCATCAGTACCAATCTCTCTCTTGTCTCTCCTACTCTTGCTCTTACTCTTGACTCGTGGGCTGCTGCCGCCTGTACTCGTGCCCTGGCCTCATGGTGGGTTCTCTTCTCGCTCTCCGCTTTGTTTAGCAACCAAGGACATCCATACCAATCGCAGGAGAGGGGAATGAGACCCGAGTCCAAAGTCACCCAGGGCACCTGGGCCACGAAAGAGGGCAGAGGAAATGAGGTGAAACAAAATGTGATGAAGAATAAGGTAGAGACACGACAAGAGCAGAGAAGGGCAGAGAAAGACACATTAATAAAGACCGAGCGCCCAGTTATAAGCTGGCGCTTGGGGAAGAATTCATATTACGAATATGCTGGCGTTCTAAGAATGGGTAGAAAAATCTAAGCAGTAAAGACTGCCAATGCAACGTTACTGCCGACGACTGCCTGAGGGAGGAGAAGAAGTGAACCCATCGCGATGAGATGATGATGGTAGCTGAGGAGAGGAAAGGTGTGTCGCAGCAACAGCTCCAGCACCGCGCCCTGAGACCACGTGGTGATGGAGTACCCCAAAGGACAGGAGGCCAAACCTCAAAACTCGCAATGGTTAAGGCAACAAGCCTTCGATTGGTGAGCATGAATTCCTGGCCCCTCATAGCTTAATCTAGTTAGGTATAGGGGGTGGGATAAGGATAAGGGGATTGTTAATATAGTTGTTTTTCCCTCGATGTGCCGTGTGTTCCCCATTCCCTGTATAAGTATATAGTTATTTTGTTTATGCCTGTAATTGTTTACCAGTAATTTCTCTTAAGACTGTATTTTATTTTCTGTTTTAATAAAATCTTTGTTTCCTTACACCAAACCACTTGTCTACTCGATTTTTCTGAATCGCCGCCTGCACCTAAGTCCGATGTCTAGAACCCAGGGGTGTGGGAGCGATTCGAACCGCTCACCAACAGTCAGGGGCATAACTGACTGGGCGCACGCGCCAACCCGCCACCCCCTACAGAGTGAATTCCAGAACATAGAGCCTGGGAAGCTGAAGGCACAGCTGTTAAGGGTGGAGTGATTAAAATCAGGGATGCACAAGAGGCCAGAATTGGAGGAGCACAGAGATCTTGTGGGATTGTAGGGCTGGAGGAGGTTACAGATATAGGGAGGGGCAAGACCATATAGGGATTTGAAACAAGGATGAGAATTTTAAAATCGAGTTGTTGCTGGGCTGGGAGCCAATGTACGTCAGCAAGCACAGAGGCGATGGAAGCATGGAACTTGTTGAGATTTAGGATACAGGTAGTTTTGGATGAGTTCAAGCTTATGTAGGA